>NC_136057.1:1268890296-1269490296 GCF_964261635.1 Lissotriton helveticus | reverse complement strand
GTTGCCCGGGACTGCTCCACCCCTCAGCCAACGGTTCCTTGTGTGTCAGGGCATCGCAATCATTCCGAGAATGGATGGAGAGCAGGAGAGTGTTTGATATGTGGTGATTGCACCATCCTGACACCAGTGAATACTCATTGTATTCCCCGGTACATGACTTGCACTCTAGGCGGCATCTTTTCCTCTGCAGTGAGCAATAAGGCGCGCAGATTACTAGGGCGGAGTACTTGGCACGTACTCTGTCTGATCAATGCCCTTTGTTGATGATACTCCAATGGGTGAGGGAGTGTCCTAGTATACCGACCTGGAGGCTCCATTACTAGGCACTTCAGGATCTCCCATTCAGGGACTGTTCTTCCAAAAATATTGCCCAATATTTTGACCTTAACTCTGGCTCTACCCCTTCCGGTGGTCAAATGGAATAAATACAAGGTGGTGGTGCATGGCCACTGCATTGTTACGACTCAAGGGGTACGTCCGGCCATGAGCGGGGAGCTTTTAACCCTGGAACAGGAGTTTCTCCAGCTCGAGGAAAAGGTTCCCCAGTAGGCTGCCTAGTTTGAGTGCCTTCAGAAGCTACAAGAGTTACAGGGAGTTGGAGGTGCACGTGTGGAAGCATGATTATAGACATCACTCCAACGTTTTCATGCCGAAGGGGATCACTTGGGTAGGCTTTTGGTGTGGTTGGTCCGGATCAGGATCAGGCCTGGCCTCCGATAAGTCCGATCAGGCTGGAGAATGGTATGGTGGTTAACACGCATGTGGCCATTAAAGACACGTTTGCAAAGTATTATCGTTCCTTGTATGCAAATGTCACCCTGTGGATCAGATCAAAGGATTTCTCTGGGAGCTTCCGTCTGGGAGCTTCCGTCTTCCCCAACTGAATCTGCTCCAAAGAGCGGAGTTGGATCAGCCTCTCCAGCTTGAGGCGACATGGGTGGTTATCAATCAGATGGCACGTAATAAGGCCCCCGAGTGTGGATGGGCTCCCAATTTAATATTATTGCAGCCTTGAGCACGCACCTCTCCCAAAGGCTCTTGGAGGTTTTTAACGAAGCAAGGGAGAAGGCTCGGCTCCCGGACTCACTAAGCGAGGCGCTGATAGTGGTTCTGCCCAAGCCAGGCAAAGATCCCCCTTGACGTGCACCTATATAGGCCGCTCAGCCTCTTAAACCTGGATTGCAAAATCCTTGGTAAGGTCCTGGCCAATCGCCCGATTCCCGTTATGACTACCATAGTGCACATGGACCATTCCAAATTAATTCCTAAGTGCAACTCCTTTTTGTAATATAGGACGACTGCTCTGCCTGAGGACGGCCGCATCAAGTGAGGCAGGGGGATCAGGTGGTGGTTGTGCTCGTTATAGAGAAGGCATCTGATATGTTCATGTTGGATTATCTACCAGCAAGCCTTGAGAGGATTTGCATTGAACTGGGGTACCTCGGCTGGATCCACGATTTACATAGTGACCAGATGGCAGGAGTCCAGATGGGACAATTGATTTCTGACCACTGTGCTATACAGAGGGGCATGAGGCAGGGATGTCCCTGGTCTCCGCTGTTTTTTGCCTTGGCCATCAAACCCCTAGCTTGTAGCTTGGGCCTCACGGTCAATTGGACAAAGTCTTGTTTACTTCCCCTGTCCCTGAGCATAAGTGAGCCTTGCAGAGGTTCCGGCTTGAATGGTGAGACGGCACATTGATATTTAGGGGTGCAAATTTATCATTTAGATATGGACCTTGCAGAAGGCAATATGGGTAGGACCGTGGGCTCTATTCACTCTTCCGTTCTGGCTGTCCATGCCATGTCCGCCTGGCAAGTGCACCCACTTGCCAGGCCCTAACCTTCCCTTTTCTCACATATAAGACACCCCTAAGGTAGGTCACTGGTACCCCTGTGGGCAGGGTGCAGTGTGGGGAAAGGTAGAACATGTACTGGTGTTTGTGACACGTCCCAATGGTGAAATACCTAGCATTTCATTTTTCACTATTAAAAGGCTGTGACATAGGGTAACATGGGAGTTTATTTGTAACATCTTACAAGTATAGCTTTGCATTGGGGCAAGATAGAGAAATGGAGTTTAGCCTCTATAAACTCAGAATTTATTAACACATCTTTTAGTAAAGATGGTTTTTAAATTGTGTGTGAAAATGCCACTTTTAGAAAGTGGACATTTTTTTTGCTTAGCCATCCTATGTGGCTCTGCTGGGTTGTGTACGGACTATCTAGTTTTGGAGTGACAGGAGCGGAGGATGTGCATTCTTCACTGTAGACACTAACTGGGGGAGGGGGTTAAGGTGTGTCCTGTCTTTCCTGGAGGACTCAGAGCTGAGCTGAATAGACCTTGGCTGCATTTAGAGTAGCCAGTGTTTTCCTTGCTCCTGATTAGGCCCTTTGTCCTGTGCACAATGCTATCTCCAGTTCCTGCGAAGAAGCTGGACCAGATAGGAAAGAACTGGTTTGGACTGAGCTGAGAGTCTTTATGTCACAGAAGAACAAAGGAAAATGTGGTATAAATTTTGGGGCCCAGATCTCAGAAGAGAAGAGAAGAGTTGGAGAAGCTGTAAAGAGGAGTTCTGCCCAATTGCTGTGTGGATGCTTTGCTAGGTTGGCCTGCAGTTGCTGCTCTGCTAAGGAGAGGACAAAGATTGAACTGTGCTGTATATCCTGCTTGAAGAAGGCTAGGTGTAGAACTTGCCTCATCTTTTGAAGTCTCAGGGACACAAAGGGTTCACTTCCTCTTTCCTTCTGCACCTGGAACTGCAGTTTCAGCTGCCCCAGAGGGAAAAAGCAACAACGCCAGCGAGCAAGGCTATGACCTGCAAGAAAGCTGTAGGCACCGCTTGTTTACTGCATGACGAACCGCCCCAACCTGCACTGCAGCCCAGACGCCGGACTGTATCGATTCTGATGCTGTCAAAAAGGCCGTTGTCTGCACCAGAGCAGAGGGCACCGCTTGTGGCGCACCACCCTGACTCAGCCAGTCAAAATACTTTTATTCGATTCTTGATAAAATCATAAAAAGACAAACATTTCATACATGTTAATATGCAATGATAGCTTTACAGACAATTTCAAATACATGATCTAGATAAAATTGATAAAAACGTTTTCAGGAGTATTTATAAAGTTCATTCGACAAGACAGTAAATAAGGTCAAATGTGCAAGAAGGCAAAGTGCGGTGCAAAATGACAATGTGGGACTCGGGGGGGGGGGGGGGGGGGTGAATGATCATTGAGTGCTAGCTGATGATTCATGGCTCAATTTAATCCGTGAAGCTGCTGCCAAATAATTACCCATGCAAAACATGGTACGAATGTTAGACATAGACAGAAGATACAGGAGTGCCGGTCTAACTTGGGTGAAGCCAGCCTCCCTCAGCATTGGTAACAAATATTTATTGCGGGGAACTGAAAATAATGAGCAGAACATAACAAAGGGCATAGTATCCTGGGTTGAAAAATTGTCACAGGGACAGGGGGGGGGGGCTGATTCTGGTCTTACCCAGGATTGGTAGTTATCCAAATGATAATGAATGAGATTAAATCTAAATTTGATCAAAAGAAATCTGTGGAAGGGTCTAGTAACGATGAGGAGGTAAGGTTCCATAGAAGTGGAATTAATTGAGATGTAATGAGAACTCACCGACGGCTTCTGCAGTTCTTTTTCCTCACAAACTAGTCTGGCCAGTGACAAGAACTGTCTCTTGACTAGAACTACGTCAAGGTTACTAATGCGGGAGGGAAATTCAAAAAGTTCCAGTCTCCCTATTTGCTCGAAAGACTTCCTCAGGTAGTCCAGCCACGGAATCTTTTTATAATGATCTAAGGACATGACATCCTCCATGATTAAATGGTTCAGAGATAGCTCCTTGTTAAGCCATGTCCTTAGCCAAAAGATCAACGGGGCCAAGCTAAGCCTGTCTGTAATGTAGTCCAAACCTACCTCCGCATGAATGGAATATGTTGGGGTGGAGGTAGGAACAGTCAATAATGAGCGTAAAAACCTATTTTCTGCCCTCTGTATGGGCTCTAGCTGGGCATATCCCCAGATGGGAGCACCATACGTTGCAATAGGGATGCATTTAGTGCTATAGATCTTCAGAAGGGCCTCCATTGGCCTAGCCCCCAATCTTTTTGAGAAGGCCATAAGGGCCCCCGCTGACCTGGCCACTGATACGCTTTTTGCCCTCACCGGGGGGCCCCACGAGCCCCTCTCGTCAAAGAGCACCCCCAGGTAGGGAAAAGTTGCCGTTCTAGAGACTACTTGTCCCTTGCACCTAAATGTTTTTGGCTTCCCTTTGCGTCTATGGGCTCCGATCACCATCGTGTTGGATTTGCCAGCATTAACCTTCATGTCCAACTCATCCATGAAGGCGCCAAATGCATGCAACAAATTCTGCAGTCCATTACCAGTACGGGAAATGAGGACTGCGTCGTCCGCGTATAGGAGAGCAGGAATCTTAGCTTCTCCTATACGCAGGACGTCCCTCTCTGACTCCTCAAGGTGGCTCCCCAATCTGTTAATATATATAGTAAACAGTAAGGGGGCCAATATGCAGCCCTGCCGTACCCCACGCATGGACTTGAACGAGGGACTGCATCTTCCCTCCCTGGTGACCCTGACCATAGCGGACAGGTCCTGGTGAAGGGAAGCCATAAACCTAACCAGGGCCTCGTCTATCCCAATCCACCCCGACTCACACCGCAACCCCGACCTCACCGACGCTGGTGCTGCATCATCATGGGTGACCACCTGAATCCATCGACCCTGCACAGTCGTTTGCCATGGTATTGTTCTTTGGGGTCCGTGTGACTCCGGGCCAGACGCCATGCACCTCGCGGTCAGTGCAGTACTTATGATATCTTGATAGACGTATGGTGGATTATTGTTGTTTGGTCTTGTTTCGTTTAGCTAAAGATTACCTATTTTTCTAAACTGGTGTGGTGTCCATTTGTAGTATTTTCACCATGTTACTGTATGTGTGCATAAATGCGTTACACACTGCCCCCGAGATGAGCCAGAGACAGGTTTCATGAATGGCATTAACATGCGAAGGTCGCACAGGGTGTCTTCCACCAAAGGGGAGTACCCAGGCTCGATCTATTCACCACTGCAGAAAACATGCAGCATCACCTCTTCTAGTACAGATTACCCAACCACAGATTCCTCTCGGTTGTGTTGAATGGACTCATACTGTTCAAAAATAAGATTCTAAACTGAACTTTGCACACTGCCATTAACTGATTTCAATAGCTCTGCGTCCATCGGATTGTATGGAGATCAAAATAAAGTGACGTTGCAGCAGAGGTACTGCATCTCTAGTGGCCCAACGTCATTCCTGGGGTGGGACAGAACCGCATGACGCCACCTGACATCGTGTGAGGGAATTGCAGCAAAAGGTTCCGGATCTGGTTTCTAGGAGAAATTCACATGGTAAGGCAATCTGGGATTAGATAAGAGTCCTTCCCAGAAATGGTGTTACCGAAACTAAGTGACTTCTTAGTTAGGAGCTCTTCAGCCTGCTTGAGAATCTGTTTTTTGATCTGTCATGTTGGGGAGCTTAGTGTGCGTGGGTGCCCTAGTCCAAAGCAATTAAGATGAGATCACAAAAATACTTCAATGTATGAGTGAGCTAAAACGGCTCATATAAGCGATGTCCAATATAGGTTTGCCTCAAACGAGTGGGACTTATTTCTCAACCTGGTATTCCAGACAGCCCTGTTGTGCAATTTATCTAGTTATGAATTAGTGAAATGTGTAGCTAGCAAGACTGTTCAAATCCCCCATAGCACACCACTCTAATAAGAGAACATCTTTCCACTTTGAGAATAAAAATCAGTGTGCCACCTAATCAGCAGTAAATGAGGGGTATGCTGTTGACACCATTGCTGTCCAGCAGCCACCACTTAAATCATTCCTAGTCTCCTCCGAAATCTGGACTTAATCGTCAAGACCACTCTGATGGTGTTTGGGACTTCAGATCCCACAGCAGGGCCAGCATATGCGATCTGCCACTTTTCACCAGCAGGATGCAGGAGGCCATCAGTCGCAGCAGCTTCAGAGTCATCCTTACTGAGTTTCAGTACAGAGCTGAAACATTGGGATCACAGCCTAAATGTCTTGGACTTTCTTTTCTGGGGTACAGGTGCAAAACTGCATAGTGCCCAGAATGGTTTTGATGAAGGGTCAGGTTTGACTTCAGCACATTGATCGTGAACCTCTATGATGTTAGGAGGCTAACCATAATCTGGAGGTGGGCAATAAATGCCAGGGACAAGCCCACCTCAAACAACCAGCCGTCGAGGTACAGGAAGTCTGGGACCCCAACCTCTAAAGATGTGCTGCCAACCCCGCCATCACTTACTTGATCACCCAGGGGGAGCTGGTAAGGCCAAAATGGAGCACAGCAAACTGAAAATGCTCTTGTCTTACGGTGAACTGCAGGTAACGCCTGTGAGACAACAGGACAGGAATGCATAAATAAGCATCCTGTTGATGCAAAGCTGCCATCTAGTCTTCAGAGTTGAGGGCAGACAGAATCTGTGTCACAGTTGAGCATCGTCTTTACACAGAAAGGCATGGAGGGCAAAGTTCTAAAATGGGACAGAGGCCCCCCTTCCCCCTCATGCTTTTTCGGCACCAGAAAGCAATGGAAAGGACAACCACAACAGACCTTTGGTGCTGGTACGCTCTCTATGGTTCCTTTGGCCAAAAGAGCCTGCACTCGCAGATGTTCCTCCAGCCTCTGGTCTGAAAATGTTAGAAGGTGTCGCAGGGCGTAGAGAAATGCTAAGGCATAATCCTGTTGAACAATTTAGCAGGAACCTCTTTTCTGAAGTTATTTTCCGTCACCCGGGCAGAAAATGTTGGCTACTGCATCAGACAGAGTGGCTGTGTGCCATCAAAAGCGTGCTAAAGAGGCTTAGGGGATGCAGCAGCTGGTGCACAGAAGACTGGGCTGTGCACTGTCCCGGGTACCCTCGCCTGTGGACACCACAGCCATCAAAAGTTTGGGACAATTGGTGCTCCAACTAAGGCTGTTGTCAATACAGGAAGCTCCCATCATAGCCATCGAAAGTGAATTTGTTGATGCAGCTGGCAGGTGTGAGAAGGGATGCCCAGAGAGTGTGCCTTAGCCCCGATTTCATTGAAGCACTCATTCTGCTTATTGGCCACATCATAAGGATAGTACTGGCTTCTTCAGCAACCATGGCCAGTACCTGGACTACTGAGTACCACAAGGCGTGAGAGCAGCGGCCCAAGAGGCAGTTGGTATTCACAGGGCAAAGGGTTGTGGTTGTTGAGGAGAACATACTTTTATCTAATCTTTCTATCCTTTTTGAATCCCTGTCAGGGGGAGTAGTGGGATAAGAGTTTGGATTTACTTTACTGGTCACAGCCTGCACCACATAAGGCTCTTGGGCGTATGGTGCAGAGTCAGAAATCTGGGTTGCCTGCAGCAGGGTGGCATTGTGTAAGGAAATTACTTTTTTTGCATGACCCCCCCCCAAATATTTGGACGGATACTGCTGGTTTTTCAACTCAAAGTGCACGGAGGAGGAATGCTAACCAGATTTCAGTGTCAGTGCTCTGACCCTTAAAGGTATACGTTTGATTGGCTTATGAACACTGGCATACGTTAACGTACTTATAAGTCTACGGTATATGGTACCAAGGGTACTGTGGGCCTGTAAGTTAAAGAGCCCCTCCTGGTCTGCAGCACTTATCGTGCTAGCAGGAGTGTGACGAGATAAAGCATGTTGCTGGATGTTAAAAAGCAGGACCGGTATACTTATAAGTCCAAACAGTAAAATGTCAAAATTGTGTTTTTTACTGTGGAATGGCTAGTAGTCCCATTGGAAAGTACAGGGTTACATGCTGACCACTCAGTTATGCTAGCTCTTAAATGGGCTATGAGCTATGCTACCTCGATTATTTTGCTACCTCGAAGTACTGACTTTGGTAATCCCTACCAAAGTCAGTACTTCGAGATAGCAAAAGAATCGTTCCATTAAATCTAACTTGATGGCCAAATCAAATTTAATGTAACATTCGAGTAAAAGGCAGCTTTATAAAGTTGCCACTGTTGTCCAAAGTTTCCCGGTGACCACTCTCAGATTGCCACAAGACAGACTTCTGCCATCCTGGGGAGAAGTGTGAAACGAAAGGACACAATAGAGTCCTGCTGTTGGAAGATGTGGTAGCTCTCCCTGGCAGGAAGCCACACTGGGTGTGAGCCCAAAAGGTGAGCTTAAAAGGGGAATCTGCCTTTGAAGGGAAATTGTAGACACACAAGAGGGGCTGATACTATGTTCTCATAGACAGATCGGCATCTAGGACAGAGAGGGTAAAACAGCTAACAAACTGGTTGTCCTGTGGGTCATTAGCTATCAGGCAGCCACACTTTCAGCATGGGCTCCTAAGCTTCACCACCGAAAAGTGTTCTGCCATATTGAGAGTGGGATAAACTGATGCTACAAATTGCAGAAGTAGTCAATAGGTGGGAGAGGATCTGGTAGCCCATTGGCTAGTAGTACCCGCATTCTCGAGGCCATGCTGTGTGGCACCTAGACTTCAGATCACACCTGCAGTGGAGAGAGGACCAAAGAAGCACTGCCCTACTGGACCTGGCAAAGAGGCTGTGCCAAAGACTGGACTGCACCGGTTGCTTCTTGGCTAACAAAGAGCACTGTGTCTGGGGTGTCCTGCTCAAGGAAACGTCATCCTGAGCACCAGACAGAAAATGTGAACTTCAAGTGTCAATTGACTGACTTGGCCAAGTTGGTAGTCACATTGGCTTGTTTCCTGCTGACCGCCGCAGCGCAGCCTGTGAGACTGAACGCTGACACAAAGTCGCACCAGAGTCTGCTGAACCCGGGAGAGTTGCCAAAGTGCACTCTGGTCACCCAAGACAGACACGAGCCACAGTTAAAGAGAACAGCTGATTTTGATGTTACTGGAGACCAGTAGACCTGTGGCAACTGATTTTTTGGCAGGACTTCGCCTGTGACTTTGATGGAAATTGACTTCTGAGACCAAAGTCAACCCACTGTGTTCGTTGACCGAAGGGTGGCCCCTTGAAGGCCCCTGATGACCAGATCAGCATCCTAAGCATCTTCACATCCCAGATCACTTGCATCAGCATCACTGCGTTGCGGTCTAAGGTGAATGGCACATAGAGCCTAGAACTGGGCTGCTTTGACTGAATGGTAACTGTCCGGCTAAGACTTACTGGCCCCGTGGCTTGCTCTACCCAGAGCAGGCAGGAGTAAGACAAAAAACAACTTTACATACGTTTTCAAAGTAGCTGCAAAGTACAGTAGTTGCCAATGCTGGTTTGCGATTAGAATGAAAAAGCAGTGATTTAGGATTTACTTAATCATTTTTATCTCCTGAACACTCCAGTGAATTTGCTTTGTTTTAGTATCTAAAAGTTCATCAAGATAACATCTATTTTTATAAATTGATGTTGGGTTACCTTTGTGTTGCATTTCTTTATACTCCATTGTTTTGGTACTCCTAAATGCTTTACACATGTTCATTTGATAAAAAACGAACTGCACGAGGCCACAGCTACCTAGGGTTGAGCCAAGTGCAGTTTCTCAAACGAGCCTCACTGGACCAAAGACAGGTTTGTGAATTTATTATTCAATGAGGTCGCACAACCACGCCATATCATAAACCGCATTCCCTCTCATGGCGCTTGGGGATTAAACAGTGGGCCTGAATAGAGTTTAGCTCAGGTCCCCAAAAGCTCAACGGTTAGAGCTTCATTAAACGGAAGAGGCTCCGAATTTGTTTGGCTAGTCTGCATTACTTCACTGGAGAGACTCGTCTTAACTTCCTGCGTGGAAGTTGAAGGTCGAGAACCTCTACCACCCTAAATTATTCAAGACCAAAAGTCTATCAGTAGAACTGGAGACTTGCAATTTAAAGATCTAAGTAAAAATAGGACCTACAAGCACAAAGAGCCAACTGAGGTTTTCATGTCACGCCGGACCTGGACAAAGTCACAGGTTCAGGCCGACTGCAATGAAGTGCAGGCCGGATACATTGATCAGGCTAGGCCCGCTGAACAAAGTATCTTCTATCCTGGTTCGTGGAGCATTGCGAGATCCTGTGTTGAGGATGTGTAGCAAAGAGGCTGTCCAGAGGAAGCTGTAAACTGAGATGCGGAGTACTGCATCTTAGTCGAGGGTGCTGTAGACGAGCGGCTTGCGATACAAATTCCTGCAAACAGCATGCAGCTGCGGTTTCGAGAAAGTTGCGGTGCTGCGAGTCAAAGTCCAACTTTGTCTATGAGGGGCTCGCAATGCAAAGGCCATTGTTAAGGATGCGCAACTGATATTCCAAGGAAGCTGCGGACTGCAATGCGAGGTTTTGAGCCGGGGATGCATTGTGCTGTGGCATTTACGAAGCGGCTGCGACTTGATGCGTTGCGCTGCATCAATGGTTCTGCTCACAGGACCACAGCTGGGCTGGCAGAGCACATTCAGGCCCACGTCCAGAACGGGGGTGGCACTAATTGGGGAGTAGGACGCACATCAAACAGTGTCCAGGTGCTGGGTTCAAGGTGGTAGGCTTCCCTCCTGAGGCTCTGATCAGGATGCCAGCCACCTAGTCTGTCACTCTGGTGGCTCAGGGTTCAAGATACAGGTCCAGTCCTTTCCACTCAGGCAGCAGGGAAACAGAGTCCTTCTGGCAGAGCAGCACAGCAGTCCTTCTGAGCCTTCCACAGTTGCAAAGGTGTACTGAAGAGTTCGGTCTGAGGGTCCACTATTTGTATCTGGTGTGCACTTTGAAGTAAGAGAAGGTTGTGGAGGCGTTTGGAATTTCCTGCCACCCTGCCCTGGCCACAGCTTGTAGGAGGGTCACAAAGGACTAGTGTCAAAACACTTTGAGTGAGCTGGGCAGAGTGTCTGATGAAAAGAGTGGTAGGTGACCGCTTCTACCCTTTATCACGTCATATTGCCCATCCTGCCAGCTACTATTCCCTTTGTTTTACTGTCTGGGAGCAATACACAAAGACCACCTTCCAGATTCACCTAGGCAGGTGAACCAGGATTCAGACTGTAAGCACCAAATGGTTGGGAAAAGCAAATGCCAACTTTCTAAAAGTAAAATTTTCCGAATTGTGACTAAAAATAAACTTTACCATTAAAGAGGATTTTAAATTACAATTCGTCAAACACCAAACTCTACATTCTTACTAGCTCCCAATTTGAATTTGGTGCTATTTAAATGTAATAAAGTAACCAAATGTTATCCTAGGAGGGAGGTAGGTCTTGCAGTAGTGAAAAATGTATTTAAGAGTTTTTCACTACCTGGATATATAAAAGTTAAAAGTACATACCCAACTTTTTAAATACAATGCACCCGGTCACATGGGGCATTTAGCGCTTACCCCAGGAGTGACGTATATGAATTAAAAAGGAAAGGTTAGGTCTGGCTAAAGGTCTGTGTTGGCATGTCCAAACAGCAGTTTAAAATTGCACACATAGGCTGCAATGGCAAGCAAGAGACATGTTTCCAAGCCTGCTTAAGTGGGGGCACAATTAGTGCTGCGGGTCCCCGAATAGCTTTTAATTTACAGGCCCTGGATAGATATGGTACCACTTTACTAGGGACTTACAAGTAAACTAAATGTGCCAATTGAGTGTAAGCCAATATTACCATGTTTAAAGAAAAGAGCAAAACACTTTAGCACTGGTTAGCAGTGATAAAGTGTGCAGGGTCCTAGATGCCAACAAAAACAGGTTTAGAAAACAAGAGGGTGAAGACAAAATGTTTGAGGATGACCCTGCAGAAAGGGTGTGTTTAACAGTGGTAAAATGATTGCAGGTCGGATGAAAAATCGTGCAGCATTTTCCTTTAAATAAGCGCCCTGTCATGATTCTAGTCTGCTGACCATTAATCAAAAATAAATTTCCCTTAGCAATGCCTCCCCAGTTAATGAGAAATGTTCCTTCCTTAACACTAACTGCCACTCTCTTCCCAAACATAAAGCGGACATCTTCGATCTTTTTGACAGTGAACAACCGGACGCCATGTTTCTTACTGAGACGGCTGCACAAGAGTTCTGGTCCTGACATTGCGGCCGCTTTACCGCTTAACTATGCCATAGTCAGGAAAGATAGGGGCTCTAAGATAGGTGGGGGTATTGCTATAATTTATTAAAGAGTCTACCTGAGTAAATTTGAAGATCTGCCTTTTAGGAACTGTGAGGCAGCCTTATTTAAGCTGGCCCTAACCTCTGAGTTCACCTTTTCCGGGATACTAGTGTACCCCCCCAGGACACCCCCCCCTCCCCGTCTGGTCCATGGGATTCATCTTTTCCTGGTTTAAATATCTCCTTTTCTTATAAATGCCTCACATTTTTCTATTCTGGGTGACCTTAATTTGCATTTGGAAGATCCCACATGTACTACCAGTGCTACTTTTATTTCTGATTTCGCAGCAATGAACATTGAACCGTATAATTCTGGCCCCACTCATGTGGCCGGCCACTTACTGGATCCTATTGTTTCCAGTTTATCCAACATTGACTGCTCTCCAGCCCTTCCTTTATGTTGGTCTGATCACTTTGCCACTGGCTTTCGTTTGGAGATTTTAGCAAATTCATTTTCTGTCAGTCCAAACTTCAGGAAACCCACAAGAAACTGGGAAAAATTAGATATTGTATATCTTTAAATAAAATCTTGTTCTCAAATACTCCCATTTCCAAACAAATACTGGGTACTCTCTCGGGGGGCGTACAAAAGTGGCTCTTAAATGCCATCGACACCTGTCTCTCTCCCTCCTTAAAAAAGGTAAACAACCACCGTCCCCCCGCGCCTTAGTTTACTGAGAAATTAAAAATGGAGAAAACTAAATATAAGGTGTTGGAAAGACGCTGGAGGAGGATCTAGGCGTCAGATTCCAAATTTGCCTAGAAGAGGGCCAAAAGAGAATACCACACTCTCTAAGTCAGCTCGCACGGAATATGTATTCGCAACCATGTCCAGTGTTGCGAGCTGCTCCAAGACATTTTTTAAAATGATCAAGGAGCTTTCTGGTCGGAAACTCAATCTAGGCCCCCTTCATTGAATGGTCGGCAATGCGAAGAACTGGCTAAATTATTTTCTCCATAAAGTGAAGAAAATATACTCTGAAATAGAGGGGATGCAGTCTGATAATTCCCCCCAGCCGCAGCATGACTATCCCCCCCAGTCAGCATCTACACTGTTTCTAACAGACAATACCTACTCTTATCGAGATACGGGGGCCCCTGAATCCATGACTAAATTGGAAACATGGTCTCTACTAGACATGGGCTCCTTTAAACATCTTTTAGACAGTATTAAATCAGGCTCTCACAGGGACCCTCTCCCTATCTCTGTGCTCCAGCAGCTTGAGCCGCCATCACGGATGGCAATCATGGAACTCTTGAATGCCTTACAGGAAGCAATAGTCCAACCAGAGTGGAAACATGCTATGGTGCTCCCCCTCCTGAAGAAGGCTAATGCGGATCCTGATCTGCCAGCTAACTACCGGCCTATTTCTTTGTTCCGGGCTTTTTCAAAGATTTTAGAGAGACATATTAATCTACAGCTGTCCCAATGTGTAGAGTCACAAAAGTTCCTACATCCATCTTAATCTGGCTTTAGTGCCAGCTTTTCAACAGAAACCACACTCCTTGGAGTTACGGAAAGATTGCGTCACCACCTAGACTCTGGAGACACGGTGGCCCTCATACTACTGGACTTAAGCGCGGCTTTTGACACGGTGTCTCACACAGTGTTAGTGAAAGCAATAAGATCTTTGGGCGTTAGTGGGTCGGCTCACAATTGGCTTATTTCATTTCTCACTAAATCAGACCTCCCAGGTCTTCTCTCCAACAGCCAGTTTCGATACCCATTCTTCACCTTATGGGGTACCTCAGGGCTCCATTCTTAGCCCTTTATTATTTAACCTATACGTCAGACCTTTGGCTGATGTTGCAGAGGAAGCCGGCTGTCCTTGTTCTCCTACGCGGACGACACCCAAATTATCTTTTCTCTTTCAATGGAGAGGGCCTCCAGTTGTGCTTGGGTAAAATTGCTTCGTGGATGCAGGCAAATTGTCTCAAGCTCAATGGAGAGAAGACCGAGGTCTTGGTTCTGGGGAAGACTAAAGATCTTTGGGGTCCCCAACGTTAGCCTACTAAAATGCGTGCCCTTTCTCAGCCCTCCCGTCAAGTTCGTAACTTAGGCTTCATCATCGATGACTCACTAACTACGCAACATCAAGCAGTAAAGGTGGCTGCTACATGCTTTACGATCCTGAAATGGCTTAAAAATATTATTTGGATGCTGCTGGATCATACCCAGAGAACCGTAGTCCAGTCTCTTGTCACCTCTACACTGGACTACCACAACATTTTCTATCTGGGGACTAACCAGGAGGTGTCACGCAAGTTGCAGGTGGTCCAGAACTCCACCGCCAGATTGATATGCCAGGTTCCTAGAGCTGCCTCTGTCTCTGGCTACCTGCGTGATCTTGATTGGCTCAGGGTGGAGAACCGAATGAAGTTCAAAGCCCGGAGCTATATGTTCAAAATCAAAACTGGAATGGCCCCCCAGTACCTGCAAGCCTTGGTTTATCCTTATGTGCCTTCTCGTCTCCTCCGCTCATCCACTCAAGTGAAATTTTCTGTGCCCAGAATTAGACTGTCATGGAAGGGCAGTCGATCTTTTGCCTGTCTCGGTCCCTCCTTGTGGAATTCACTTCCCATATCGATTTGCAATGAAACTGGGTATGCCCAATGTCGTAAAACCTTAAAAAGATGGCTTTTTAACCAATCTTCAACTTTTTTTGTTCCCCTTCTGGTTGGCGCCGGGAAACCCTTTTTGGGTAGCTGTTGCGCCTTACAAATTAAATTAACATAACACATAACATAACATGAGCACTGGGCGGCGCAATCTGTTGGGTTTCTCCATTCTGAGTCAATCGCTCTGGCATCATCATTGGTGGATTGCTTTGCAACACTGGGGCGAGAACCGGAACCCAGTAGGTACAGAGCCATGAGCGACTCCAGAAGGCAGAGCTGGTATTAAGGAAAAACCCACCAGCGGAAGCCCGGATAGGGGGGCTCTTGTCTCAAAAAGGCCACAGTATGGCTTTGCAGATGACCTTAGTTTATTGCGATGTCACAGACGGTGCTGGAAATTCCAGTTGATGTGAAACAAGCTTTGGCATTGACTCCAAAGGATAGCAACTTCGGGAGAGCAACAGCAGGCACAATGATGATGAGATTGCGATTGGTTGGACAAGGCTAAGTCCCACTTGCACTTCTAATGCTTCTTCTAGGATTTATATTGCAAAGACAATCTGCTGCTGCAGGGACATCGGAAGCTTGACCGGGAGCTACTTGTAGACATCAACATATCTTGGTGTTGGGTCTTGTGGTGCTTTCCCATGGCCTTGGAGTGCATGAAAACACAATCACTGCAGGCCTTAAGAGTTGAGGTCTGACCCTAGGTACCACAGGAAAACCACATGTGGGTCAGTCACAGACATTTATTTATAACACTGCCCACAGGCTTTGTACCCTGCAGGGGTATGGCTTAAGATTTTCTGGATCCAGTCTGATGCCCGAGGACTGTTCGAAAGGTGAGGAATCAGTGGTTATAAGTCTCTATCAGAACACATCTGCAATAATACAGTCCATGATATCACACTCTATAGATTATTGCGCCGTAGGAGTCAATTTTGTTAGTGAAATACTTTTATTGCGCCGTAGGAGTCAATTTTGTTAGTGAAATACCCTGAAGGAATATAGCTTCTGCTTCTATGAGGAATGATTGATGTTATAGGAGCAAATTAATTTGTTATGTCAAGAGGGTGTTCGAATGAATGGTTACAATTGTCATCACCGATTACTAGTCTCTCTGTATCACTGCACAGCTATTATATAGCCTTCCTATCTGTATTCAGAATACATCTGCCAAAGTAAAAGATTGAATGCACAGCCTGAGAAGGTGAAAAGGGAGACAGAATAAAATGTTGCATTTTCTACACGTTTCTGTAGATTTTCTGCACCTAAAAGGTAGTACTGTTCAGAAAGCTTTCTTATGACCTTTTCCAAATTAGTTTGAGTCTCTTTAGCTGTTAATAATCTAAGTGCTGGTGCCATGCAATAAAAGCAATTATTCATCACCTGAGAATGTCAAATGTCCGACAGCTCTGTTGAGGTAATGGAAGACTGACCTGGACTGGTGTATTCAAGAGAAACAAACTATTTAAGAGAGTTGTGGATGCCAGTGAAAATGGGACACAAATCTGGGAGAAATTTACTGTACATGTTTGGGAGGACGAATCTCTATAACCCCTTCCTTGCGGGGGCAATTCCCCCCACGCGGAGGGGGCGCGACACCTGCCGCGGTGCTCGTGACGAGACCAGCTCGTCATCAGTCACAGTGGAGCTGTGCTCATGACGACCTGGTCTCGTCACGACCCCGCCCACTGATTAATTGGCCCGCAAAGTTGGGGAATCATTCGCGCGTGGGTGGCGCCGAGGCGTTATGACAAGCCCAGTGTCTGCTCTGCTCTTACTGGAACTTCTGAAGTAGACAAAACCACTGGCATAAGAGTAGACTAAATGTTTGGCCTCTAGCACATATGGGACCTTTAAGATGGTCGCATAAATGCATATGGCTGCGTCTCTGATGGAACTTCTGAGTCCCCAAAGGTTTAATAAACTTGGCTGGAGTAACACACAAAGATTGGCAGTGTGCACCACAGTCCAGTAATAACAAGTAAGAACAAATTGTTCTAATTGAGGATGAGACCCCCCCTCAACATTACGTGACATACGTTATCGTCAGGGTCACTCCACTGGAAACAAATTGGTATTAAACAGCTTCTTCCAGAGCTCTTTTGAGTCTTATGTATCTGAATGGTTGAGACAACCAAGAGTTTCCATATTAACTGTCAAAACTGTATTAGAATAGGTGATACTCACATCTTTATTGTCTCAAAATGTGGGTGCCTATTGCCCATCCAATTCAAGATTAAAACCCAAAACATAAGACGTGTGGAATTGGGTGGGTAAATAACTATTGATACGGACAATGGGATTATCTATGTGGCTCCCGGTATAAGGTCGACTGGACCTCTCAATGCGCCTCATACGTGTGAACTCTTCAGATTGTGGGATGGGAATGCAATATGTGATGGCTAAGAAGCAGCAAAACCATTTTAACAGTTTACTTACTTTTTTGCAGAATAATCCTGTTATACACTCACAAGCTATGCATAGTTTACAAAGTCACACTTCATTCAGCAGTGGAAGAGGTTGAAGCTGGAGCACTGCTTATCCAATGTGCGTTGTATAGTGAACTAACACAGTAATGCTTTATAAATGTGGGCGTGAAATGCTATGTTGAAACTGTGCTACTTGACAAGTAACAAAAGTTGAAACAGTCACTGAGGCAGGGATAGTCATTGAGCTCACAGTCTTCAGCAGTTTTGACATCTGTTTCTAACATAACTGTATACACTGAATAACCTCCCTGCTATTCCTGCCATAATAGAATCTATGCCCACAAAACAAATTCCTGAATATCTTGTTATTTTGAATGCACACGAGTGTAGGTAGATCCTTTTTACAGCTTTCATTGTGGGTTTTAAAAGGCCGGTAATGCAAAATATTAATCAATATAATACAACACAAAGTATGGCCTTATGTTTATCCCAAACAGATGTCCCTTTTACCATTTTTCTGACATTCTTTAAATGATCAAAGTTTTTTTTGGGTGCCCGAAAATCTGTTGTGCCATAAGATAGCAAACACAAGGAGATGATGGACGGAGCGCTGAAACTTTTCAGACACTCACCTCCAGTCACAGATCTGGGTTGAATCCATCATCGTTCTTTAGCTCACTTCACCACCCTAGTTCAGACACAGCTATATGCACATCAGTCTTGACCCTGTGCCTCATGGGAACAGTCCAGCCCGAACTGCCAAGCCATGCCTTCCAAAAGACATCCTTCCTGTGACAATGGCACAACCCTCTTGCTATGAAATCCCCTTGAACATCAGAGATGCTAATCCATTGGTCTTACTGTCCCATGTTTGGTTAGAAATAGAAATTATATTGGGTAATTAACTTCCCGCTTACCAACAATGGGTCTTCTCTTGCTTCCTTCTGAAGAAATGTGTTTACTTCTTCCCCGATTAACAGTAAAGGATTCACTTCGAACTTCTTGTTCTGGATATTGTACTTAGCACTCGGGAAGCGAAGATTGTCCAGGTTATGGAAACCACCTTAATCTTTATCTGGCCATGGTCGGGAATAAGTCTTTTTGAAGTTCCCATAACTGCTAACACCATCATCTCTTCTAGTGTGAGTAACACTAAACATTTTGTTTTCCAGATCAAAGCTCACAACTATTTACAGACTCACTCTGTTTTACTCCACATGAATGCCAAAACTGTCCATAATCAGAATCACTTGTATATGATCAGTTTCCAGAATGACAACTGTGGGAAAAAATCTTCAATATTCCAAATCTCTTCTGTCGTCGGAACAACATTTTCCTCACATTAAACCCAATTACATTGTGGAGTTACGGTGTGGATTGTTCTCGCATCGAGGAGGCGACATTGCTTAACTTAACCTAAGAGAGAGTGGAACATTCGTGAGGACTGGGCGAATTTACCATTGGGGACAATCCACCTATTGTGAAGAATAATTACAAGTATCGAATATCTAGTGTTTTAGGCGATACTATCATTTGGGACAACGTACCCAGAATACGGAATCCTCACGAATAACAGGGATCGCTTTTACCACTCTTTCATACTTGAGAGAACAAGACTGATTAGACATCATATTCAGGACCACTAAAATGAAATAAATATACCTCATTTATCAACATTGCTGCTAAGGTTGGCTTGGAGCCATACTTCTCAACAACATAAGAAACAGCACTATAACAAGCCCTGAAGAAGTCACCAGAGGGATGAAACGCGTTGGCGGCAAAGCAATTATGTGGTGTTTTTTAAAAATAAAAAGGAGGATAATTGAGTTTCAATAAAGGATTTGATACAACTACAATCAAGATACATGACTGCTTAATATTTTCATCTTGGAAGTCTTTGTTTGTGATACTTGCTTTTATTGATCAACACTAATTGTATTACATAAGCTATATAAATAAGAATAAACTTCAAGTGCAGGGTCAGTCTAGAATCCAATGATGGTTAAAGCAATCGGAAAATGGCACCAACATGCTGATGCTCCGTGGACAGAAGGCCATGGCCAAGGCTGATGGCCAAATCTGTTAACAGAGGACAAATATTAAAGCTTTCAGGAACGAACCACTAAGTGTCAGGATCTTTGACAGCAGCAGACAGCAAGCGACCCTTGTCCTTCCAGGAAGGTCGCCCCCCCCCCCCGTCTGCGCCTGGACCGCACCAGAACCCCTGGACCCCGCGAACGCCACGACACCAGACAACTACGACGCAAGCAGCCTCCATGCACTCAACGCCAGCCGAAACCACACCTGCTTCCAGGCCACCCCGAAACGGAGCCATGGGCCCTTCTCCTGCCGCACCTGCAGCTTCACCTGCGACAGAACCACCAAACTTCCAAGGACTGGACCCAACCACCTCCGTTGCATAGTTCTCAACACCCGCTCCGCACGCAAACACGCCGTCGAGCTCTGGGATCTGCTCGACACCTCCACCCCAGACGTGGCCTTCCTGACCAAGACCTGGTGGAATGACTCCTCAGCGCCCGACATCGCCATACCCATCCCGGACGGCTACAAGATCACCCGCAGGTATCGCACCAACGGAATCGGAGGAGGAATAGCCATCGTCCACAAGTCCACCGTCAAGGTCGCCACCCACACAGACGAACCCCTGCACTTCCTGATCCACACCACCCTCAGAGGAACACTCATCTACAGACCCCCCCGGACCCAGGGCTCAGTTTAGCGACTCCAACGCCGACCTCGCCAGCACCTATGCACTCGCCTCCACGGACTACATCCTCCTCGGGGACCTGAGCTTCCACCTCGAGAACGGCGACGACGCCAACTCCGCCACCCTGATCGACAACGTCGGCCTCAAACAACTCGTCACCACAACCACCCACGCTGCCGGCCACACGCTGGACCCAGTCTTCTCCACAGGCACTCAAGTCGCCTTCGACCACACCACCGAACTCCACTGGACCGACCACCGCTGCATTCATTTCACCTTCAAGAAACCAACCACGCACCACCGCACCCAACAGCGGTGGTGCTGGAGCAAAGTCACCAAAGACCAGTTGATCACCAACCTCGCCCAGAACCCACCCACCCACCGACCCACCCAGACGCCGCAGCCCGCAACCTCAAACAGTGGATAGACGACAGCGCCAAAACCCACGCCCGCTCAAGAAACCCACCAACATCCATGCCACCAAGAGAGCCACCTGGTTCACCGACGAGCTCCAGACCTCCAAACTAGCATGTCGAAAATTGGAGAAAATATGGCTCCACGAACGCATACCGGACAACCACGCAGCCCACAAGGACGTCACCCCCCAGACACCACCACCTCATCAGATTAGCCAAGAGATCCTCCTTCAAAGACCGTTTGAACAACAACGCACAAGACAGCAAAGAACTCTTCAGCATCGTAATGGAACTCTCCAACCCCAACGACATCCCGCCCTCACAAGAACTGTGCGACTCATTAGCCATCTTCTTCCACCACAAGATCGCTGACATCCACGACAGCTTCAACACCACAACCGCCCGACTACGCCAGACTCCACCTCCCTGTGAACACCACCAGCGCCATCCGCCTGACCTCCTGGTACAACGTCAACGACTACGAGACACGCAAGGTCATGAACTCCATCCACTCAGGATCTCCGTCAGACCCGTGTCCACACCACGTATTCAACAAAGCAGATGCAGCCATCGCATCCCAACTACGGAAGGTCATCAATATCTCCTTCGAAGCAGCGACATTCCCGGAAAGCTGTAAGCACACCGAAATCAACACCCTCCTCAAGAAGCCCAAGGCTGGCCCCAAGGAATTCCGACCCATCTCCCTGCTCCCGTTCCCGGCAAAGGTCATTGAGAAAATCGTCAACAGGCAATTGGCCCGCCACCTGGAAGACATCATCTTGGACCCGTCCCAGTCCGGATGCAGACTAAACCACAGCACCGAGACAGCCCTCATCGCCGCCACAGACGACAACAGGCACCAACTAGATAACGGCAAAACATCAGCCCTCATCCTCCTGTCGGCCGCCTTCGACACGGTCTGCCATCGCACTCTAAAGACATGCCTCCTAGAAGCCGGAATCCAAGAGAAGGCCCTTGACTGGACCACGTCCTTCCTCTCCGGCAGAACCCAGAGCGTCCACCTCCCACCCTTCCGATTCGTAGCCTCCAACATCATCTGCGGCGTCCCCAATGCTCATTCCTCAGCCCGACGCTGTTCAACATCTACATGGCCCCCCCTCGCACAAGTGGCCTGACATCATGACCTCAACATCATCTCCTACGCCGATGACACCCAGCTCATCCTCTCCCTCACCAAGGACCCACACACCGCCAAAACCAACCTCCACGAGGGAATGGAGACGGAGGCACTCCTCCTCGGACCCACCCCCTCAGCCTAGGACGACTCCTGGTGGACGACCAAACTGGGAACCGCACCTACACCCGACCATGCACGCAACCTAGGATTCATCCTAGACTCCTCCCTCCCCATGGCTAAGCAGGTCAACGCCGTCTCCTCCTCCTGCTACAACACCCTCCACATGATCTACAAGTGGATCCCGACCGAAACAAAAAGAACCAGGACACAGGCCCTCGTCAGCAACAGACTGGACTACGGCAACGCACTTTACGCAGGAATCCCAGCCAAACATTAACAACGACTACAACGCATCCAAAACGTCTCCGCCCAACTGATCGCCAACATCCCCCGCCGCAGCCACATCACCCCCCACATGAGAGACCTACACTGGCTCCCCGTCGACAAGAGGATCACCTTCAAGCTCCTCACCCACGCACACAAAGCACTTCACAACGCTGGACCAGCCTACCTTAACAGCAGATTCAGCTTCTACACCCCCACCCGCCAGCCTCGCCCTCGCCGCTGTCCCCCGCATCCAACAAACGACCTCCGGCGGCAGATCCTTCTCCTACCTCACCGCTAAGACCTGGAACACCCTCCCTACCCACATACGGCAGACCCAAGACCTATTCGCCTTAAGAAGACTCCTCAAGACCTGGCTCTTAGCAGCACCCCCCCTCCCCTCAGCCCCTTGAGACCCTCACGGGTAAGTAGCTCGCTCTACAAATACTCTGAGTGATTGATTGATTAAAACATTTGTGCTGGAGATCAATAAGGAGCTCTTGTTTGATCAGGTACAGCTCTGTAGGAGGCACCCCGATGTTTAAAATATTTGAGGCAAGTTTCAAGTATGTATCAACAAATTGTTGGGGTCTGGACTAGACACTACCAACCGGAAGAACACTAGACCAGCATAAACCTCTTTTCAGAGAAACCAACAAAACACTCCCAACTGTTTTTAAATCCATCTAAAATACAAAAAATATAGCTTTTGAGCTCTATGCCCAAATATAGTTTAAAAGTACTATTATAACAAGAAATAAACGGTGCAAAAAATACATACTGGGCCGTATCCTTCAAGATCTCCTTTCCCTTCTTCAAGAGTAACATATTCGCCAGAAGAGGTCATATGCAAAGACAGGCGACCTTTTTTGGATCGTTTGTTCGGATCAGCAACAGGGTCTTTGTAGACATTTACCTACAATAAGACATACACATTCCATTAACAGTTAGGACTAAATATTTTCTACAAGACAAACAGTGAGTAAAACCTACATTACGAAACTACAAAATATTCCTTTTTAGGACATACCCCAAGGCCATTGGTCACAACATGACTGCATTTGAACGAACAGTTCAAAAGATCTCTTGTTAATTTCTGCAGTAGGGCTCCACCAGAACCAAAGGCAATATTTTCAATGCTCCAACGGTGTTGCTTCATTCCTTCCACGATCTAGAAAAAGTGAAATATGTAACTTGAACTGTGAGACAACCAAACTTTCCAGTTGAGCAGAGGTTGGGGTCTTAAGGATTCTTAGGGCAAAAATAGAAGAGTGCCTAGTGCAACACGTGGGTGAGTACAATGGATCAGTCTTAGAAACTAACTCAGTGACGTACTCTAAATCAAGTCATATTAAGTGACTAAATGGTAAAACTAAATCCGAGACAAACAGGTGTTACATGGTTGGAAGTAAGAGGGATACAAGAGCAGGACTAACTGCCTGCGACTAAACAGTAAACTAAAACGACACTGCTTACTTGTTGGAGAGTGTTGATATCCACACCATCTCCTTGGATTACTCGAATATAAGGTGGTAACACTTTGTAGCCTTTTTCATTTTCTGTTGTAGGAAACTTTTTGTCGAGGATCTGTAAAACCTATTAAAAAAATGAATATATTAGAAATAAATTGAAAAAGTACTTTACTTGGTTAAATAGACTTTTTTGAATGCACAAAAATGAAAATCAGATCGGTTGGTAGCTAGGAGCAAAGGAGTGAAAACTAGTGACCCGGTAAGAGCAATTGGTAAAAGTGTTAATGCATAACTTGTTAGTAAGTCCTTTAGTGGCTTCAAATAAATTCATTTTTCCTAATGGCAAAAATATCAAATGTCATCATGTGTATAAGATTTTTTGAAATATTTATTGAATTGTTTTTTACCATAGTTAATGAACAGTGTTACCATCATATCAATACAAACTGATAACCATTTAGTTTTAAATAAAAACCAAAGTACATGACTTATGGACAGTCCTAAATAAGAACTGTGGTGAGCGTAGCATAAACGAGACACCTGTCACAATCACAAGGACAAATGGTAAAAGGCAGCCTCAAAAAGGATTCCCAAATGTTATGTTTTGTTTCAGTTATTTGGTGTAAACCTTTTATTTGATAATCAATCAGCTATGTGATCATTCCACCATTACAAAGTGGTCCATATCATTCTGCAAATGGGAGGTTATAAAAAATACACCCCTGCCTGTCATAACGTATTCAATGGGGCTTAACAAAAGGAAGTTCCTCTTAGCCTCAATTATACTTTTACTATAGAAGCATTTTCCATTTAATATGACCCTTCCTACAGGGCTACACATCCAGTGTCATTTGGGCACGCAAGTCGTTATTCTTTAGTAAGATCTTGCGTATTGCAAACTATTCTAAAAAACATGCTTTTTAAGAAACAAAACAGTCGACCTAATGGGTTGAACATTCTTCACTGTCCTAATTCTGAATGGGTTTCAATAAGAATCAGTGCAATACATTCAGCAAATTGGTCACTCTAGTGCTCACAGACCCCTTTTGTCTCTTATTATGTTCCCAATTTGCAGTATTCTCTGCCCGACTAGTCGAACTATTACATCTATTTACATATTTATCCTTGTAAATGGATATCCTTGAAACCTAGCCAATCTATTTTAAGCCATTGATTTTGTAATCCGGTTCATTCAATGATATAACAATATCTGCAAATGAACTTCTGTAGTCCAGTGCATTCACAAGTCCTCCCTTGCTTCATATATAGTCTTTAGGCTGCCTTGACAGCACAGCTGCCACCAGACGTTGAGTGATTACCAGAAAGTGTTTTAAGAAGCACTACAGAGCGAGAAACTTTGGCTAAGTCCACATGTTGGATTCCTCACAAAGTATTTGGTTTGATTGAGCAAAATGTGTGCACTTTCCCCAAAATAGAGCGCTCACTGCTCTTTAATTGGCTTACAAGGCGCAACAGTTTACCCAACATGACTGCTGCGTTCACATGTAATGATGTGTCAGCATGCAAATCAAAATGCAGCATGATGCACGGAATTGTATTTTTAACATGACCATGGTGGGCAGTCTCGGACGATGCTTTCCTGGTGGGTGTAGTCACGCGTTTTTATACAGTTTTCCGCATCACAAACGAGTTGTCATGAGCAGGTCGGCCAGGATAGCCTTGCATGCGGTTGAGACGCCAGGGCTGATGCTGTCAGCCTCTCAGCCTTCATAAGGAGGGTGCATCTAGCAAGGCACTCCCTCTTGAGCATGTGTCACTCTAGTCAAGGGTTTGCCACACACCGAAAATGACGGAGTGGAAGCCACAGTGAGGAAGAGACGGAGGTTGCAATGTGGGTTACAGGGACCAAGAGAGGCCAAGCCCACAGAATGCTACTGTGAGAGTGGGTCTGAAAGCTTAAGTGTGGAATTTGGGGTGAGGTGGAGACCAGAAGATGGAGTGTTTCAGTAACAAAAAGAGGTGGTGAGGTGACTGCGAAAGAGGGCCTGTTGCAGGCTGGGCTCAAGGACTAGAGTCTATGATCCAGAGGCTACGAGGACTGGAGGAGTCCAAGTAACGGTCAGGGAGCAGACAAAGGCGAGTCAAGGGGTCTGAGGAGGCCTGAAAAGAACAGCTTGCCATGTCACCCCTGGAGGATGTCGAGTTACGGTTTAGCGGGTGCACAGCCAGGACCCATAAATCAACCAATGCCAAGTTCACGACAGCCCATCTTGAACCTGAACCCACTGAGTGGCCGAGCTTCTAGGGGATCTTCAGATGGGCCTAAACTACAGATGGCAAATGGCAGAGAGAGCACCACTTCATGCTGCCCAAGGTGAGGCCCTGGGGAGAGTGGGGGTCCAAAGCATGGGTGAATGGGAAGTGGCAGGGTGAGAGATAACGGGGGGTAGATGAAGAAAGCAAAAGAAGCAGAGACTGGGCGACATGAAGGGAGCAGATATCGGTGGGTTCCGAAGATGGTGACCAGGTCGCACAGGGTGATGGAGTAGACAGCACAATGTGCTTAAGGCCATAGGAGGCCTGCATGCTGCCCAGTGAAAAAGAGGGAGAGGGAGAGAGAAACCTGGGGTAGGGACCACAGGACCAGTACGGAGAGACCCTAGGAGGACCAGCCAGTAAGAACAGATGAGACCTCAGAACACTGGCGTTCTGAATGCATCTCAAGGAAACATGCAGTGAGAGGCCCATGGGCATATGGATAGACTGAGGGACAATGGAGAGAGAAATTAGGCGATACCACGGAGAGAAGATAAGGAACTAGAGGAAAGAAAACTACAGGGTGATAACTGCTTCCTACCACAAAGATTTTGAACTCTACATGCTGATCAAAGTGGAATCCTGAAAGGTACAGGAGTCGTGGAGATGAGAGGGAGCGGCTGGCCTACTTCAAGTCGCAGTTCTGCATGCTGCTCAAGGTGAGACAGGCGTGGGAGAGACCAAAGAGAAACAGAGACAAAGGACACCAAGAAATGTGAAAGACCAGGTATAAGGTGGAGAGATCAGTGAAACAAAGTGAGAGTGCCAACAGTGCCGCCAACCTCTTGCTGAAAAGTATTCTGCCAAAAGTTATTCAAGTTCTGCTCAGGTGAGTTAGGGTGCTTGGCTTTGGGAATTTCTTTTTTTTCTACTCTCACCTATATCTCCGTTGTTAACCCTGTTCTTTCACAGTTCTCAACTCATTTTTCCTCATTCCATCTTCTGTTTCCCTCTCCTTTTCTCCTCCGATCTCTTATTTTTTAACCCTGGATGTGTACAGCTGGGAAGAACCCTCAAGCATACCAGCCTGTAAAAAGAAAAGTACTACGTACTCTGGTGTTTGTTGCATGCATTGTGTCTGTGTACTCAATCTTCTTCTGATGTTCGTAACTCAAAAGTGAGACGGTCTAATTCCAGGGTGATCAGCAGTGTGCCAGAGTTCAAGGTGGTGAGCAGTGTGCTTTTCTGAGAACAGCGTGAGTTATATGTGTGAGGGCAGGGTCAGTAGTACTGGTGCAATTGCAGGATGAGAGACGTACCAATAGGTCTGGTTTAATGTATGTAATTACACAGGGCAGCACACATGCTAATTGCAGGTGTTAGCACATTAAAGACCGAAACATTGGCATTGTTCAAATTCAGTTCCACTGCTGTAATAGAAGTAATTTGGTGTGCCTTGAAAGCCATGGTACATCTGACAAATATTAAGACATCAACGAGGGAGAACATATATCATACCCAGACTAAAACTCTAAAGTTAAGTCATGAAAAAATTCAACAACACATGACCGCTCTAACTCAACAGCAGCCATCTGCACAAAGACCTACAACATGCATCGTTCAAAAACAATGATATAAAATTGACTTGCTAAAGAGATCTTTTCTCTGGAAATAGCACAGGTGATATTCACCAAGAGCACGTTTCTGAGGGAGAAACCTAAAACCAACACGCTGTGGAAGTAGTCAGAGAACCAGTAATCCTTAGGGTTAGATCATTTTCATTAACAGGTCTCAGAAATTAGAGCAATTGTGTGGTAACAATTTCTTCAAAGTACAATCACAGAAGATTCACGGGGAAAAATAATTCCTAGTCAAATATCCATAATCAGTCTGCAACATTAGCAATCTCCCAAAAACAAATACTGATACTGCCTCTGCGTGGTAATGAATCAGAAAACGAAATACACCCGATAGAAATCAGACACACGCCATTCCTTCACAATCACAAATACTGTACAAATCACAAGATGCGGTTTCTTTCTTTCCTCTAAAGCGGGAGTAGAAGTACATTTCGATGGCTGAAGGTCTTCCTGGAGGGCCAAATGAAGCATGTCTGCATCTCACCCTCCTCGCAAAGTAAGTCTCCACAAGGCACCCCCATATGCTATATGGGCTGCCACTTCGGCCCAACACTGATGTGGTGCCAGGTATGATCATAAACCCTCACCTCCCTCTCCCTTAAAGCTGGCTCCTACGTTTCCCAGGTCCATGTGTGACAAGGTAAGCTAGCCTCAGTTTTTGAATTCTGGGAGTTGCAGTCCTTGTTAGACACTGGGTTAAATTAATTACAAGTGCCCGAATCTACAAAGAAAAAATACTGGTGCTGGCTCGGACCTGGAAAACTAGGCAGGCAAGAGCCTTTATAAAATTAAACCTACAAGCACTCCTCCATATCTGTCCTTTACTCATACCTGCATTATTAGTTGCACATCACATTTATACCCCTCATACACTGCCTGTGACAGAAAATTAAAAAATTCAGACATTTGTGCTAATATGTTATTACTTTTCACACAGGCAGATGCACAAGTTACTACTTGTGTAACGATATATCTGTAAGAGACATTAGTTAGTGATAGATTCCTTACCTTAGAATATCCCCAGGTGTCAGACTGGATCCGGAAATTTTTGCGTAGCAGTACCCTTGCGCGTCGGTAGGCGTCGTCGGCGGCTCCGCGTCCGTCGTCGGCGCCGTGATGACATCGTCTGAGTACTTAGACGCCGCCTCTGCGTGCTGACGTCAGTTCTTAGACACAGCTTTTCCGCGCCAGAAACGCAGAGCTATGCTAAAAACCAACACTGGTGCCTTGAAACTAGGGCCCTGAAAGGGGATGTCCTTAACCCTAGATATCGGTTCACAGAACGGGGAGGATGGGTGGGTCGGTAAGGAATCTATCACTAACTAATGTCTCTTACAGATATATCGTTACACAAGTAGTAACTTGTGCATCTGAAAGAGACACGTTAGTGATAGATTCCTTACCTTGGAATAGATACCCCAGCAATACCAACCCCGGTGGTGGGTCTGCGAACCAATAATCACACCAGAAAGTCCTGGAGGACGGAACAGCCAAAGAAGCCATCCCTCCGGACTTGACTGTCCAGGCAGTAGTGTCTTGCAAACGTGTGCAGCGAGGCCCACGTAGCTGCCTGGCAAATGTCCTGCAAGGGCACTCCCCGGCCCAGGGCAGCTGTAGTCGCCGTGGCTCAGGTAGAGTGAGCCCGCAATCCAACAGGGGGCTCCTTTTTTGCCAAGGAGTAACATGCCTGGATACACAAGATGATCCACCGAGAGATGGTCCTCTTGTGCACCGCTTTCCCCTTCTTAGCGCCCACGTAACCAACAAAGAGTTGGTCATCCACCCGGAACTGGCGTGTGCGATCCAAATAGAATTAAAGCGCACGTTTTGGGTCCAGACGGTGGAGCCGCTCTTCCTCTTTAGAGGGATGCGGTGGCGGGAAGAAGGTGGGCAAGGTGATAGACTGCCCGATGTGGAAGGCCGTGACAACCTTGGGCAGGAAAGATGGCTTAGTACGCAATACAACCTTGTCCGGATGGACAGAAAGGAAGGGAGGAGTACAAGAAAGGGCCTGGAGCTCACTCACTCTCCTGGCAGAAGTGATGGCAACCAGGAAAGCAGTCTTCAGAGTAAGAAGGCGGAGAGGACAGTTGTGAAGTGGCTCAAAGGGAGCGCACATCAGAAATGTAAGAACAAGGTTCAAGTCCCACTGAGGCATCACAAACGGAACAGGAGGGAATGTGTGTGTGATGACCTTCAGAAAGCGATTTACAATAGGGGACTTGAACAAAGAAGGTTGATCAGGCAGCCTCAGAAAGGCTGAAAGGGCAGAAAGGTAGCCCTTGATAGTGCCCAGAGCAGAGCCCTACTGGGCAAGAGAAAGAAGGAAGAGAAGAACCTCAGAGAGAGGGGCAGCAAGAGGATCCACAGCCTTTGCTGTGCACCATGCCACAAATCTGTTCCACCTGCAGGCGTATACCGACTTTGTGGAGGGACGCCTGGCTGCCAGAATGACATTACAGACTTGAGGAGGCAAGTCAAATTGCCTCAACAGTCGCCGCTCAATCTCCAAGCATGGAGGTGGAGACTGGACAGGTTCGGGTGGAGGACCGTCCCCTGCTGCTGCGACAGAAGGTCCTCCTGAAGAGGCAGACGAACCGGGGGATCGACTGACATACTGAGTAGCTCTGGATACCAGTACCTTCGTGCCCAGTCCGGAGCCACAAGGATGACTTGGGCTCGGTCGCGCTTGATCTTCTTCAGCACTCTGGGCAGAAGTGGTATAGGCGGAAAGGCGTACAACAGACCGCAACTCCACTCGCGACGAAAAGCGTCTCCGAGCGAGTGCCGCCTTGGAAATTCCAACGCGCAGAACAGATGACATTGCGCGTTCTCTTCTGTGGCGAATAGATCTAACTAAGGCTCTCCCCATTGCTGAAAGAGGCCTTGCGCCACGTCCGAGTTCAGACGCCATTCGTGATCCATCATGCACCAACGGCTGAGCTCGTCCACCCTGGCGTTCAGAGAACCTGCCAGGTGTTGAGCCACCAGGGTCACGCCCTGGCGTTCTAGCCACTCCCAGAGGCGCAGAGCCTCCTGGCAAAGGGTCCACGACCCCACCCCGCCCTGTTTGTTGCAGTACCACATGGCGGTGGTGTTGTCCGTGAACACCTGCACTACACTCCCCCGGACAGAGGGGAGGAATGCCTTCAGTGCTAGACTAATCGCCCGCAACTCCAAAAGGTTGATGTGGAGCCGGGCCTCCGCCGGAGACCAGAGGCTTCTGATATCCGCCTCTCCCATGTGGCCCCCCCAGCCCTGGAGGGACGCGTCCGTCACAACTACGTGCTCCGGTTGGGGTAGGGAGAGGGATCTGCCGCTGACCCAATCGCAGTCCGTGAGCCACCACTGCAGCTGTCTCGCAGCGCCCTCCGAGATCAGGACGTGGTCGGACAGGTTGCCCTGATGCTGGGCCCACTGAAACTTCAGGTCCCACTGCAGAGCCCGCATCCGCCACCTGGCGTGATGCACCAGTAGGATGCAGGAGGCCATCAGCCCCAGTAGCCGCAGCGTCAACCTGACAGACCCGGGAGAAAGGCTGAAAGAGTGGAATCAGAGCCTGAATATCCCAGACCCGCTGTTCGGGAGGATAAACTCGAAACTGCTCTGGGTCGAGAACCGCTCCGATGAAAAGGAGCTTCTGAGAGGGACACAGGTGTGACTTCGGCACATTGATGGAGAACCCCAGCTGGTGCAAGAGGTCTGCTGTCGTCTGGAGGTGGCTGACGACTGTCTGGGGCGAGCCCGCCTTCAACAACCAGTCGTCGAGGTAGGGGAAGACTGAAACCCCTAACCTGCGCAGATGAGCTGCGACCACCGCCATCACTTTCGTGAACATCCTTGGGGCGCTTGTAAGGCCGAAGGGGAACACGGTAAACTGAAAGTGCTCGTGGCCTACAGTGAACCGTAGGTAACGCCGGTGGGCCGGGGATGTGAAAATAAGCGTCCTGCAGATCCAACGCTACCATCCAGTCTCCTGGGTCTAGGGCAGCCAAAACCTGAGCCAGAGTCAGCATTTTGAACTTCTCCTTCCGGAGAAAGCCGTTGACGTTCCGTAGGTCCAAGATAGGGCGTAGGCCCCCTTTGCCCTTCTTGGGTACCAGAAAGTAGTGGGAGTAGCAACCAAACCCTACTTCTGGCCCAGGAACGCACTCGATGGCCCCCTTGGCCAAGAGGACCATAACTTCCTCCTGCAGAAGTCGCAAATGATCCCCCGATACGCGGTGGAATTGCGGTGGCATGGCTGGAGGGGTCATCTCGAAGGGGAGGGAGTAGCCCCTTCGGACGATCTGCAGCACCCACCTGTCCGAAGTGACAGTGCGCCAGTGAGAGTGGTGATGTCGAACCCTGCCCCCCACTGGCGTCACATGGGCCTGGGCCGAACAGCACGGACTAGGAGGGTTTTGAGGCGGATGCTGCGGGAGAAGGTGTGGACTGACCTCGCCGTTGTCCCCGACCGCCGCCACGTCAGTTTCCACGGCCGCCACAGCGTTCGGTATTACCCTGCGGAGCGTGGCTGGCAGCACGTGTGGGTACACCCCTTCCGTGGCCACGAAAGGAGTGAAAGGCAGCCGATTGCTGGCGCGGGGCCGAGAGGCCCAAGGACTTGGCCGTAGCCCTGGAGTCCTTAAAGCGCTCAAGCGCATGGTCTGCCTTGTCTCCAAAAAGGCGACGGCCATCAAACGGAATGTCCATCAGGGTGTTTTGGACATCGGCTGAAAAGTTGGCGGACCTCAACCAGGCGTGGCGTCTGACCGCCACCGTCGTTGCCATCGCTCTACCTAGTGAGTCGGTGGTATCCAGCCCACACCGGATAGAATATCTGGCTGCATCCCGGCCCTCCACAAGGGCTTGGCCGAGTTTGGCCCGTACCTCCAACGGACACTCTGGCAGCACTTCCACAACCGTATCCCACAGAGAGTGGGTGTAGCGGCCCAAGAGGCATGCGGTGTTGGAAGACCGCAGTCCCACACTAAGGGAGAAGATCTTTTTACCGTACTGCTCGTACCTCTTGGATTCCCTGTCCGGCGGAGCCGACGGGAATGCGGTCTGGGAATTGGATGCCTGGATGACCAGGCTCTCGGGGGTGGGGTGGAAGAACAGGAAACATGGGTCGGCTGGGGCCTGGCGGTGGCGTCTGGCCACGTTCCTATCTACGGGCGAACCCGTAGCGGGCCTGGACCAAGTGCCCAAAAGAACGTCGGTTAAGGCCTCATTAAAGGGCAGCAGAGGCTCGGCTGAGCTTGACTGCGGTTTAAGGACCTCAGTGAGGAGGTTAGTCCTCACGGCCGCGACGGGGAGATCAAGGCCCAAGGCCTTGCCTGCCCTCATTAGCACCACACTGTAGGTTGCCCCCGCCTCCGAAGCCACGGTAGACCAGTGTCTGGTGAGGTGTCTAGACCACTGGCATCTCCAAGTCCACCTGTCCAGTCCTCTTGAGACTGACACTCTCTGGTCAGAGGGTCCTCAGACCCCTCCCAACACTCCTCATCACCCATCTCCTGATAATCAGGGTTGTCAATGGATGGGGCCGGCTCATAGAAGTTAAGTTAAGTTAAACTCTCCAAACGGCGTCGAAAGCGGCGCCACTCCGGCGCCGGTTCGAGGGAGGCATCGGGGACGGCGCCGCTCGAGGACGGCGCTGGAGGTGACACCTGACGGACCGACGCCGGGGGGGTCGTAAGGTCCACCGGCGACGACCCAGATCCCAAAGCGGATCCAGTGGGTTCCTGCAACGCCGGGCCCGAAGGCGTCGGGACCACGGGGCCCTGCGGCGCCGGGACCGAAGGCGTCGGGGCCGTAGCCCCCGACCCGCTAGGGGCCCCAGACGGGTCCGCTTGGCCCGGAGGCGCCGCGGAGCCCGTCGGAGGAGAAAGGGACCTCATGGCCATGAGGAAACGCTCGATCTCCTCTTGCGTCGCGTCTCGCCCAGGGACCGGAAGGTGTGGAGCTGGACGCGGCGCCCGCGACTCCGACGGAGCCGCGTGGGCGGTGTCACCCGAATCCCCGGCCGCATCACGCGAGCATCGGAGGGGGGGGGGAAGGGAGTCAGGAGAGCGATGACACCTCTTCGACTTCTTGTGTTTCTTACCTGAAGACGACTTCGACCCGGAGGAGTGGTGGCTACGACCCCGCAACCTGTCCCTCGACCTCCCTTGGGACCGGGACCTCTCGCGGCGCGGGGCCGACTGCCGGAGTTAAGAGTCGCCTGCGGGACCGCTCCCGCCTGGCTTTCGAAGATAGGGCCCGGCAGTCGGGGCAGACCTTGTCGTCGTGGTCGACGCCTAGAAAGAGTAGACACCGGCGGGTAGGATCCGTGACCGACATCGTGCGGTCGCAATCCTCGCAGTGCTTAAATCCAGGCATCCCTATGGCACTGATCGGAGTCGCTCGACTTCGAAAAGATGACCAATATGATCCAAAAAGTTAGTCAAAAAGTGACTAAAAGTACTGCTTTTTCCAGATCTGCGCTTGCTGGCGCGGAAAAAAAAAAGAAGAAGAACTGACGTCAGCACGCGGAGGCGGTGTCTAAGTACTCCGACGACGTCATCACGTCGTCGACGACGGACGCGGAGCCGCAGACGCCTACTGACGCGCAAGGGTACTGCTACGCAATAATTTCCGGATCCAGTCTGACGCCTGGGGATATTCTAAGGTAAGGAATCTATCACTAACGTGTCTCTTTCAGATTGGTTACTTTATCTGGGGCAGAAGTAATTGGAACTGCTGTATGGGAACAAAAAGTTAAATTGTTTGCAATGCAAAAGACCTACACAGACAGGTATGTTCCAATGCAACCAAATTGACTAACACCCTAGAGGACTGCGCTCACTTTGGTTTCTTAATCCAAAACAGAAATGTAAATATGTGTTTTGACATGTCGTAATTGTGCTCAGATCTAACCTGGCCATGTATACCGGTACAATAAAATACTACTACTTGTAATCGTTTCCTTTTAAGGCTCTGTGTTTTTGTCCCATTCCCAACCTGCCACAACACTGACTTCTGCTCCTAGCAGTGCTATGGGCGACAACACCTAACTGGCACCACATTTGGTTTGATCTCTGACTCTTATGTCAGAGGATTGAATACCTATCTTTATTACGGACAGGGTAGCTGTACGTCTTCTCACGCATCCCTGTTGGCATGATGCTCAATATGTCGGACTATTTTTTTTACCTATTTCATTGACAAACAAATTAGCTCTGAAATTTTGCAATACAACAGTTGCATTGTAAAACAAGTTGAGCCTTTTTCTGCCAGGCAGAATACCTCTCAAAATTAATAGTGAAACCATGTCTCTAGCATGGTCATCTTTGATTTACAATTACTTACTCCCCTATGAATGTCGCTCTTCTGTCAGTTTGGGTCATACAACATGCCCCCTGGTGTCAACCTTAACAACTAGGACACCAGGGGACATCCTGACAGCAGCAATGTAGGCCCTCTACCTCTTGTCCGTCTGGTAAATGTGTGAACTTATGATCTGAACTACTGCATCTCATCATTAGTCCTTTCACTAACTTTTTCTTAAAGTGTATTAAAGGTTTAAAGTTAGATTTCATAGTGGTGTATAAGCTACTGTAGGTCTCTCTAAAGTGTCTGCATTGGTGGTCATGAGGGCTTATATAGATTAGCAATATCAATTACTACATCACATGTCTTTAGCGGCTGGATGCGGACATACTTTAGAAAAACTGTCTACAAGAACACAGGTGCAGCAGCTGAACACACGGGGGCTATCGAGCTCTGTGGCTGCAGCTGGTGAGTTAACATTTGTGAGATAATAATCTCATCCATGGAACAACCCCTTTCACAGAATGTGTTGACAGACTCGCATGGTACTAACTCTATTTGCAGACCAAGGTTCATTAACGTACCATGTTGGTAATACGTCACAAAACTGGATTTCATGTACTATCTGAGAAATCTTCCTTCAGGTACTGGGTACATTGATATGGAAGATATTGCTGAACCATCTACAAGCACAGGGCAGTGGGAAATCCAAGGAGAGAATTGGATCCTCCCCTCAGCTACAATACTCAAGGCCAGCACTGCTCATCAAGAAGATAAGGAGGAGGACCTGGATGAAGAGGAGGGCATTGTTGCACTCACATATAAAGTCTTCAAGAAGACCACAACACAGCCAGGCAGCAGTGTTCCTTCTAAGGATTGCCACTCCCCAGCCACTAGACAAATCGCCACAGATGCTGCGTGTCTATGCAGCAGTCCCCTCAAAACAACCCACACATCAAAGGTCTCTCTGAACAGTCTCCTGCACACTCCTCCAATTAAGGCGCATATCCGTTCTTCACTCAATGACGTGTGGGACAGCACACCCCTGTTGTGGAGCAGGTATCCCAATCATGAATCTTCCCCATTTCACCTCCCACACGCCGCCTCTCCATGCTGCTCAACATGCAGGCCATGTCAGACAGCCCCCCATGGTTGGAGTGGGGGGCTGTTGGCATGGACTGTCAACCACTGAGAGGATTTTTTGTTTTTAAATCGGCAATAGAGCAGTGTGCAGCAAGATATTCATGCTATGGGGGCTACTCTCCGAGAGATCACGGACTCTCTTAAATGACTCCTTCAGAGTGCCTAATTTGTGACAGTGGTTTCTGGTGCTCAGCACTGGCACTAATTTGTCAGCACCGGCTCTAGTTACAGTTCAGGTGTCATGTTGGTACTGCCATTGGCAGAGCTGGTAGGGTACGGGTGGTGCAGGCTGTGGCCTTCTGAGAAGGGCCTTGACACTTATTATACAAACTAAGCACTGCTCCCTCGGATGATTGACAGGCAGCCCTGTGCCTTGGATGATGTAGTGAAATGTTACCAAAGATAAACCAAGAACATTTAGGAACTTTTAGGGATGACAGTGAAGATACCACGGCTTGGCCCGACTAGGATAGTGGGAATAGGCAACAAATGCCAATGTTACTGTTCACGGGCAATTCATGCATGATATTCTAGAGACACATGTACCACCACCCAGCGCACAAGCACAGTCTCAATCAAACATACTCACTACTAACATTGCAAGGCGGAGTAGTAGGGGACCACCCACCATAATACCTGTGTTGTCTTCATATTTCGAACATATTCACTGTCGCCATTTTTTCTTAATGAAAATATGTGGACTTTTTACGTCACAAATCGGTGTCAACCTTTCCTCTGTGCTGAATGTTTCATGTTGCATTTGCCTCGCACAATAGTGTTACAAATGTTTTCTTTGTGGTTTACAAAATGCCCTATACTTTGAAATATAACATTGTGATATAGAAAGCATTTTATAACTAACAGACATTTCCTTTGGAGGACATTAAATGCATCACACTGTAAAATTTGTAAATGCAATGGGGTTGCTGGCCATGCCGGAGTGCAAGTGCTCCAGCGCTTGGAGTAGTGCACACAACTCTGATGTGCCTCCATCACGAAGGACTACAAAGACCTGCCCATTGGGGGCAACATCTCGACATGGCAACACTCCTGCCAGCTCAAACGCGACTGGGGGCGACAGAACACAAGAAGACGGGGGCTCAACTGAGAACCAATGAACACCATAATACCTTTGAAGACGATTAGCCCCTCCAATCTTTAGTACACACCCAACCTATCAAAGATCAGACTGGTAAAGCAGGCCACACCCTAGATCCAATCACCTTAGGTAAATAACCAACACACCTAGTCATAAAGACATAAACCAGGTGCAACCACTCCCTAATCACCCAAGACACTTTTCAAATAATCTCTATGCCCTCTTCCCAAGTCCCTGAAAAACATAACTAGACCCTCCTTCCAAAATGCTCTCAATGAGTTTTGGATTCCAGCTATCAAAACAGCTGGAGAACACAGATGCCTCAGATGATTAGGCTCCCCTGCAGTTTAGGAAATTCAAACTGGTAACCAACGCAGCTAACAAGTGGTTCAGCTTTTAACTACCAAATTTAAATTTACTTTACAATAATAAATCCATGGAGTAGGAGAGCTAGTTCTCAAATTAATAGATTGGTTTGTAATACATTAAACAACTGTACAAACACGACAGAACGTCATTAAAAAAGAGAATGCAACTGCTAAAGAATAGGTGACATTTCATGAAGCTGTGGTAAATTGGGTGTTAGGAAATTCTGGAAACTAGTTGGAGCTGAAATAAAGATCAAACTAGTGGTTTCTAGTGAGAAAGTCATATTAGGCCCTTGCACAAAAGTGAGACTGCAACAAGGAAATGCACCACATAGGGGACTATTAACTCCAGATATGAATGCTTAGTTCACCACAACTGCAGCAGTAAGCCAGCTAATTAAAGGAGGTCTAAGGAAATGGGCACAGACTACCTTTCTATTCATGTGGTGCTTGCCATCCTTAAGGCTCGTCCTTGAAACGCAGCGGGTGTCACTAGAAATGTTCTCTTCTAGGGAAACAATTGCAGATTTGTGGTGGGATGCATATCTAATGCTTGAATTTGAAAGAGGAAACTATGACAGAACTAAGGTATTTGCTAGGTTTATTTCTGAACATCAACAGACCGGACTTATAATTTTGACACCGTGGGAATCACATACAATAACTTTACATGGACATGGTCTTGAATGCCATGACAACTAGCTTTATTTTCTGTGGTTCCTATGCTGCATTATGCATTTGTTGACTTGCAGTCATCTGGTCGTAATCGACTGTCAAAAGGAAATGCCGAACGAGATGGACCATAGGCAGCCTACAGGGACAAGGTTAGTCTCACTGAAAAAGTTATCTTTTCAAAGTCCATCGCGCAGAGTGGAGGAGGCCATGAGGAGCAGGCAGAGCATCATGGATGGTCGTCCCTGTAACGGAAACAGCAGGCCGGGCCTTGCAGACTTGCGTCACTGTAGCGCAAAGAGCCGGTCGGAAGTCAATGATCGTTGCTACTGGAGCTTCTCGTTGAAGGTCTTCATGGGTTGCCCTTGCCATAGCGTGGAGTGCAGAGCTTGCATTGCTGGTCATCGCTGGCGGTCACTACAGTGCAGAAAGTCGGGCTCACCAGAACTTTGAGTTGGTAATCGGGACAATAATATTTTGCTGGCTCACTGTGCGATCATTCTGGTGTCAGAAGTTAGATTTTGTGTCAATTATAAACATGACAACCCTTTACCATAGAGTCCATGGTCACGCAGTTGGCTGAAGGTCAGAGACATATGAAGTCAATCCTTGAGAAACAGAATTAAAATGCACAAAAAGAAAGGGAAGCGTTTCAAACTGTTTTAAAAAGAACAAGCAGCTCTTCTAACTTTGAAACAGGCTCAAGATACTGCTATCCTATGACTGATGAATGCTATTTCTAGTGCCTGCGTGCACCAGAATATGCCAGGAACTGTTTGACAAAAATTTCAGGAAGTGGATGATCCTGGTTATTGTTTTGTAAACTTTGAACGGGTTGCCTCCTGAGCGGTGGGGGCAATACATTGCACCACTATTGCCAGGAGAGCTCCTGGCAGTGTACCAGGCTGCCTGTCCTGCCGGGGTAACCTCATACCCAGAGATAAAAAGGGCCATTTTAGAAAGGTGAGGTTGCGATCAAGAGTACTACAGAAGTGGTTTCTGTAAGGAAAAAAGGACAATAGAGGATAATCCTAGAGCACTATACTGTCATATGAGAGACTTGGGAAACCAATGGTTACAACCCACCACGACCACCATGGAGGAAGGTACTATACAAATGTATCTTGAACACTATCTAGAAGCACTATTTCCTAAAGCTTGGTCATGGGTAAAACACCCGAACCTGACCTTTCAGTTTGTGATAGAACTAGTCTGTGCTTATCACAGGTCTTCAGAGTTCAGAGTGCAATCCCTGAAACATCCAACAACCTCTCAAAAGGTACAGCACCGAAGTTGTCCTCCTGGGTATCACGGACATTAGGAAATCCTAGGTCTAGTGTTCCCAGCCTACCACAAGTACTCCAGTGCTTACGCTGTGCTTAGTGGTGACAAATAGCCCCCCACTGCCCTCTTAAAACGGATACCTCAGAACCCATGGAAGTAGCGTTTCCCAAAAGTCACGTCCTTGGGAAAGGCTGGGAATGATACAAAAAGACAATACTCAATTGGTAAACCCCTTGAGGCTCTTCTAGATACTGGGTGTCATCACACTGTAGTCAGTAGAGAACTAATTCCCTTGGCACAGATCAAAGATGAAAAAAGGTAAAGGTATCGTGTACATGGGGATGTACGTACATATCCTTTGGCAATAGTCTTGATGGAGATTGACTGGGAACCCCAGGTACACAAAGGTGGGGTAGTCCCATCCCTACCTAACTGAAAAGGTTCTTCTGGTAATGGACCTTCCCAGCTTCAATTACTATTTAGTGGGGATCACTAAAAAAACACTATTACTGGTTAGCTCAGGGAAGCCCCTTTTTGTACAACAGATAATAGCTCCAGAAGGGAGGGAAACAAAACAAAGGCAGAGAAGGGACAAAGTTTCAGAATGTTATGCAACCCCCATTTTACTGGTCTTTCATCCTCAGAGGAGGTCCGTGCTCCTTCATGGAGATTCCCAACAGCCCAGACAGGACAGCATACTGGTTCACTCTTGGGAGCAAGTACAGGAAGAAGATCCAGATAAGGTAGGCCCTTATATTTGGATTAAGCAGGGGTTATTGTATAGTATCAGTGGGACTCTAAATAAGCAACTCAAACTCTTTGTACCTCTAGCCTGTCGTGAGCAAGCTCTACTACTCGCACATAGTCAGGCTGGAGGTGGGAACTATGGTCAAGAACACACCCTTAAATATTTACCAAAACGATTTTATTTTACTGGTGTTTAAGGGGAAGTTGCAAAATATTGTGGCACTTGTCCCCGGTGTCAGCTATTAAATCCCTCGGGAGTAAAAAAAAGCCCCTTTGTGAAACTTCCAGATTATAGAGGTACCCTTTCAACAGGTGGGACTAGATTTGGTGGGACCCCTAACGCCATCCGCCCAAGGACACCAGTATATATTAGAACATGTGCACTATGCCATGCGGTGAAGCCATTCCCCGGTAAGTATGACAACATCATCTATTGCTCATGCTATGATCTCATTCATTTGCCAAGTCGGAATTCCCCACAAGATTTTTAACAGATGCCGGGACCCCCTTTATGTCTCAATTGATGAAGGAAGTGTGTAAACTTCTTATCGTTGACCAGATCCGGATGGGTGTTTACAACCCACAAACTGACCGACTGGTAAAAAGATATAACAAAAGCATTAATACAATGTTAAAGAAACTGGTTGCAGATGCAGGAAAGGACTGGGACTATAAATTACCTCTTGTTTTATTCGCAATAAGAGCACATGAAAAAAAGTCTACTAGTTCCAATCCATTCAGACTACTGTTCAGAAGGAAACTTAGAACCTTACTGGATATGGCGGCGGCGCAATGGACTGAGGGGGAGGATGAGGGAAAACCCCTCTTAGCGTATAGTGTCTCCTTGAAAGAAACTCTGGCTACTTTATTGAAGGAGGTTCGCAATAACTTGGAAAAGGCCCAACAAAAACAAAAAGCAGCACATGATAAAGGAAGAAAGCTCAGGGAACTTATCATAGGAGAAAAAGTCCTAGTCCTCTTACCCAGCTCTGAAACAAAACTCTTAGCAACCTGGTTGGGGACCCCATCAAGTCAAGAGAAAGAGTCACCAGTAACATATAGAATAGCAGTTCCACAGAAGACTAGGACAAATCTACCATCTGATAAAAAAATGGGAGTAACCCCCAGAGCAAAAGGAATGTCAAGCAGTGGTAGTAGGCCAGGTTAACCGTACACAAGCACAAGAAGTTCCTCTGCCACATTTTTCGGCTTCATCAGTGAAACCACTGAAAATGGGAACCAAATTAACCTGTGACCAGATACAACAGGTACTCAATATACTAGGCAAGTATCCTGGTCTGATCTCCGATCACCCACAGCATTTTCACAGAAAAAGGGCGAGTCATCGAGATAAAACCTTATCGGGTCTCTGAGCCAGGTATCAGGCTGTCGAGCAAAAAGTAGAAGAGATGTTAAAGACTGATATAATTGAGCCCCCTCAAAGCGCTCGGTGTTTGCCTGTGGTACTCGTACCAAAACTGTACGGAACAATCCAGTTTTGTACAGCCAACTAAATCCTCAAAGTACGATACCTACCTTATGCCATGTGTAGATGAGTTAAAAATTATGTCAATGATAGACCTAACGGACAAGTTACTTACCTTCGGTAATGCCTTAACTGGTAGAGACATGATCTAGCTTCAGATTTCTTACCTTTAAACTTCCAGGCATCATGCTGGATCCAGAAGATTTTTCTTAGCAGTACTCCTGCGCGCCGGTAGGTGGTGTTGGTCAACTCCGCATGATGTCGTTGGCATTGTCATAACGACTGGGTTATTATAACCGCCAATTTGGCGCGCGGACGTCAGTACTTTTCACGACTAAGTCTGCGATTTGTTAGCTACAACTGCAAGTCTTTCGCAGTGCCCTCCGATATCCGGGTCCGTGAGATTTCCTCAATACTGTGCCCATTGGAACTTCAGGTCCCACTACAGGGCCCGCATGCACCAACATGCCCGGTCCACCAACAGGATGCAGGACGCAATGAGACCCAACAGCCTCAGTCATTCTTCCCGAAATCCAGGATAGATGCTGAAACATCGGCATCATAGCCTGAATATCCTGGACTCGTCGTTCAGGAGGATAGGCCCAAAACTGTACGCGGTGTCCAGAACCAGCCCAATAAAAGGGAGCATCCGAGAGGGAGTCAAGTGGGACTTTGGCATGTTGATAGAGAACTCCAGAAAATGCAGGACGTTCGCCATAGTCGGCAGGTGGGCGATGACTGCTTGGATGAGCCCGCCTTCAACAACCAGTCATCGAGATAGGGGAAGACTTCAACCCCTGATCGCAGCATTTGGGCTGAGATCACCGCCATCACCTTTGTGAACACCCAAGGAGCACTGGTGAGGCCGAAGGAGAGCACCCGCAAACTGAAAGTGCTCGTCGCCCACCGTAAACCACAGGTAGCGACGATGGGCAGGCAGGATGGGGATATGAAAATGGGCATCCTGCAAGTCCAGCGCTACCATCCAGTCTCCCGGGTCTAGGGCAGACAGGACCTGAGCTAGGGTGAGCATCTTGAACTTCTCCTTTTAGAGGAAGTAATGGGGGGCTCTGAGGTCGAGGATAGGACGAAGGCCTCTGTCCTCCTTTGGGACCAGAAAATAGCAAGAATAACAACCACTGCCTATTTCTGGCCCGGGAACCCGCTCTATAGCTCCCTTGGCCAAGCAAGTTTTGACTTCCTCGCGAAGTAGAGCAAGGTGATCCTCGGTCAGCCGATTGTACACTGGAGCCATAGATGGAGGGGTAGTCTCTAAGGGTAGGGAGTAGCCCCTTCAGACTATTTGCAACACTCAACTGCCTGAAGTGGAGGTGATGGCGTGTTCTGCCACCGACTGGCTGTGAATGATACTGGGGTATCGGACTAGAAAGGTTTTGCGGTGGAGAAGATCGTGGCTTGGCTCGACTTCTGGCCTCCTGACCCACGGGATCGGGGTGAACCTTGTCCACGGCCCGCAGAGGCTGCTGAGCTTGTGGGGCCCTCTGGCTGGAATAGGGCAGGTCGAATGGCATGGAGCGTTATGGCTCCATCTACGTCTGAGGTCACCTGACTGGCTCTCTGTCATTGGTAATATGGATTAGGGGGGCACCACGGGGGCAGGCGAGGATCTCTGCTGTGGACGTGGCGCCGGGGAAGGTCGCTGTGCCGGTCCGGACCGTGGCCCTGGAGCCAAAGGTGCGGAACCCACAAGGACTCAATCATCGGAGCCTGCGGGGCCTGAAGGCATGCTGCCGGGGTCAGGTTGCCCAAATATGGCACACATTACATCATAAAATTCCTTAAGCTGAGTGGGGGTCGCAGCTGGACCCGGAAAGGCAGAACCAATCCAGGCACCCGCTCCGCGATGCAGGGCCTCAAACGCAGCTGGTCCTACGCCACATTGCTAGACAGGCGAGGCGAAGTCAAAGCAGGCTTTAACTTCTTGTGTTTTTTGTGGTGCCGCCTACCAGACTTCGATGACTGACGAAGATGACTTAGATTCACCGGAATGGTGCTCGGAAACTCCTCCCACTTGAGACCGGTAACAACAAGGAGACTTCCTTGGTGCGGGTAGCCGGCAGTGATAAGCTTTAAGGACTGCTCCCTCAAAGCCTTTGTCGCCATGGCCTGGCAATTCGGAGCACAACTCTGTCGTGGTCGTGCTCCAGATACCAAATGCATACTAAGTGGAGGTCCGTGACCAACATGGCAGTGTAACATGCGCCACACAGTTTGAACCCCCGAGGTCTTCTTACTTGACAACCTACACATCAAAAGGAATAAAAAAAAAAGTAGAAAAAAAAGCCTTCAAAAAAATGACAGGGGGTAGCTATCTTCAATGATCTGCGCTGCCTGGTGTGAAAAGAAATGGAAGAGAACTGACATCAGCGTGCCAAAGTGGCAGTTATATTGACAACGTGGATGTCACGATGACAATGAACATGACGCTGACGTCACGCAGACTCGACTGACGCACAGGGGTACTGCTAAGCAAAATCTTACAGATCCAGCCGGACACCTGGAAGTTCAAAGGCAAGGAATCTGCGGCTAGATGTCTATCAGATAAAGGGATACTGCCAAATACCCCTCGCATCTACTGCCTGGGAGAAGACCGCTTTCTTCACTCCCTTGGGATTAGATCATTTTAAGGTAATGCCTTTCGGCATCCATGTGTTCCTGCCACCTTTCAAAGGCTCATGGACATAATACTAATGCCACAACATCAAATATGCAGTCACATATTTAGATGACATAATTGTTTATAGCCCTGACTGTGAGACATCTACAACATTTAAACCTGGTTCTCAATACTCTCAAACAAGCAGGTCTTACGGTAAATCCAAAACAGACAACTGTTGCTACTGATCATTTAGAGTATTTGGGATATACCATTGATGCCAGCACGATAAAACCCCTACTCAAACTCAAAGCTATACCGAAAATTCCACAACAAAGAAAGTGGTTCGATCGTTTCTAGGCCTTGTGGGCTACTACCGCAGGTTCATACCGCAGTTCTCAAGAGATTGCAGCCCTCTCTGAAACCCAATCACTAAGAAACACCCTGGCACTAATATGAAATTGACTGCACTACAAGAAAACAGTTTTCAACGGTTGAAATACCCTCTGTCACATGCCCCCCTTTTTACCTGTCCTGATTTTGACAAACCGTTTGTTCTCTAAACTGATGCCTCCGTGGTGGTCTGTGCGCTGTTTTATTCAAACATGATCAACAAGGGGACTTGCGACCCGTCTGGTTTTTCAGTTGGAAACTGTTTCCGCATAATATCCATAATGCTACTATGGAAAAGGAACGTTTAGCCAAAAAATGAGCCATAGAGGCAATTCAATATTATTTGTTAGGCTGAACATTCATCCTTTTAACAGACCATGCCCCTCTTACCTGGTTAGCAACACATAAGGAAGGACACTAACCCGAAAGTTCTGTGATGGTTCCTACCTAGGCAGCCTTTCTCTTTTCAGGCATTCCATGTACCAGGAAAACAGCAGAGGAATGTGGACTTTCTATCTCGTTGTCCGGTCTCCACATGGCCTGAACGTCCAGGCCTAGAAGAGAGGCAATGTAATCCTGTACCCGCCATAAGCAGTACTTCCAAGATGGCCACCACCATTCTCAACCAGAAAACGGGCGTTAACACCCCAGTGTTCGACCCTCATGTCACAACTGCGTGGAACCGAGGGTCTATGAAAACACCCGACGCAGAAGTGAGGTTGTTGGACGATTGCTGCAGGGATGAGGTCGCAGAATCACACAACGTGGAGAGAGTCTCGACATTACAGGAAGAGTTGAGAACGAGGAGATCGAAAAACGTCAAAATGCCAGAGGGAGAAGAGGAGAGGAGCGAGATGATGAAAAGAAGTGAGGTGGCCGACGGACAACTCACCCTGCAAAACTTGAGTCCAGTGGTCCTTGTGAAGAGAAGGGTGCTGTGACAAGCCCTGCCACAACCCCAGAGGGCCTTGGCCTTAGGAAAGTATCAGTATTTTGGCACATTTCACTGCAAAGGTGGTGCGGGGAAGGACTTAAAACAAAAAGAGGGACACCCAGAGTGTTTGGGAAAAAAGTCACAAAGACAAAACCAAGCACCAGCATTCACAGGTGTGGTGACAGTATGGTGGAGGGGTGGAACTCTGCTTTGTTGCTTAGTCACTTGCCCTGTACTATTTGTTTTTCTAGGGGACTGCTCTAAACTTCTCATCGTGGTACCCAAGGAAAAGTCCAAGTGCTACAAAGAAGAGGGTGACGCGCCCCGAAAGTGGAAGTGAGAGCGAAGTCTTTTTTTTTTTCACCGCTTCAGAATAGTTAAAGAGACAGTCTTATTGTTTTTACTGCCTGAAATAAACAAAAGTGAAAAGCAACTTCACTCTGGTCGGGACAATAATATTTTGCTGGCCCATTGCACGATCACGTGCTGCATGTTTACGAAGAAGTTATTACTAAACAGCAGATGGATAGCTGCATTTCAAGAACATTCACCAATATTACTACACCCCATACAGTAATACAGATATGGACTCAGAGGTCTACTATGTCCCAGATTTAGGGCTCTTGTCGCAGACTTTAAACCCATTTCATGGAAGTGGCCGGGTGTACAAGACTATTGGTGTTACATCTCAGAAAAATCATTTTACTGATCCGATGATGGCCTTATTGGGCTAAGTTAAGGATATACTATCACCCAATAGGAGAGCTCCTGCTATAGCAGTGCTGTAAGCCAAGAGACGTATAGTGATGAGGTGGGGTAGGAGACCGTTGCAGACTCTATAGGAATGGCAACAGGACCTTGCCTTTCGCAGGGTTGGTTCAGAAAATTAGGGCAAATTAATGCCACCTAAACAAGGTCTAAAATATCTGGGGAGCATACCAGTCTTATTTGGCAACATTCCAATCTGAGGAGGATACAGTGGAGGAGACAGATGTCGAAGGGCAGAGTATAAACCGATCTAAACACATAGCCGAAAGGAAGCATTGCAACTGGAAGGGTAAATAGCTCTACTAAAAAGACAACTCTGTTGCATGTTACTGTTAAAAGATCAGCAAAATGAATATCTCTAACTAGTGTAATATATCTCATAACATACTGCTGCTAAACTTGTGTAATGCATGTAAATGCTGACTAAGAACACGTGGGAATATGGTTGATTTCATTAATTTTCTTTCTTCTTTTGTTTCTGCAAATTATGTCAAAACTTAATAAGAACAATAAAAAAGCATCCAGCAGAACCCTCTTTTAGATAGGCCTTCCCAAATCTACCATACACCTCCGGACTACTGCTTTTCAAGGCAAGCTCAGTCGGCAACAACTCTCTAAATCAGAGGCATGCTTTACTATCTCATGCAGGTTTGATAAAGGCTCACTCCAGGGGAGCAACAGTCCAGCAACAACACAGTTGACCACAGCCACCTTGAACTTACAACCCAATGCTGCAAAGTGGCTGCAAGCTTGTTAGATTTGGAGGTCTCTAGTTGGCACAGGTAGGTACTTGTGACAAATAGGGACCCTTGCCTCTAGTCAGGATAAGGGGATTACACTCCTAAAATAGCCCCTGCTCACCCCCTTGGTAGCTTGGCACGAGCAGACAGGCCTATCTCAGAGGCAGTGTGTTAAGAATTTGTGACCACATACAGTAACCCAGTGACAACACTACAGATGGACACCACACAAGGTTTTATATACAAAATAAGTATACTTTATATAGATTTTCCACAAGAGCATAAACGACAAAAATACTCAATACTGTTACTTTAAGATGGAAGATTTTGCTTAGTTCAGTTTAGTTCTTAAGATGCGACACTTTGCGTCAATGTACCTTAGGTTGTGTTGCGCTTCCACGACAAGCAATATCGCAGCGAGGGAAATGCAGCAAAGTTCAGGTGCAAAGAAATAAAGACGAGAAGATCTTCCAGATGCGGCACGCTTCTCCAGGGATGCAAGAAGTTCTCGGTTCGATGCGTGGACTGCAGCGGCCACACCCTTATTCAGCGATGCGACGGCAACAGCTCCAACTGCGACACTCTTCTCCCACGGTGCGTGAAGCTTGTGCGAAATGCGAGAACTACAGCGGCGACATCCACGATGCGACGGCAGCAGCTCCGACAGCAGCGCGCTTCCTGGGGATGCAAGGCGCTTTTCTTCAATGCGGTGCAGGGTTACAAATGCAGCGGCGACACCATCCTTCGGAGTTGCAACGGCAGGCTCAGGGACTGCAGTGCAATGCGACAGCTACTGCGGCGACACCCTCCTTCGGCGTTGCGACGGCAGCAGCGACGGCGACACGCTTCCTCTTCGTTGTGGCATGCTTCTCTCGATGCGGTGAAGTGCGGCTGTTCCAGCAGCGACACCCTCCTTCGAAGTTGCGACGGCAGGCACAGCGACACGCTTCTTCTTCGATGAGTCGCGCTTCCAGCTCCTTGCGACATGCAGTCCCTCAAAAGGCCCAAAACAGCAGCAGGCACTTCCAAAGAACTCTGGGGAGCTGGGGGTTGAAGTCTGTTGTCCCTGAAACTTCCAGGCCCTTGGAGTTCCTTCACAAATTGAAAGCACACAAAGTTCCCTTCTTCCTTTGGCAGTAAGGCAACCACTTCAGGCCAATCCCCCAAGCAGCACTAAAGCTTGGGAATAGTCTCATCAGTTTTCCAGGTTCCTCTCCTCAGTAAAGGTTTCTTCTTATAGTCCAAAAGTGATCTTTTTTCATGGGATCAGAGTCCCAATATTTATACCCCAAACTCCTTTGTTCTCTATGGGGAGGGGGGCCTTTGCCCAGTCCAAACCAGTTCTGAAGCCCTCTGTTTACCAGACTTCTCCTTTCCTTTCACAGTGCAGGGCAGGCACATCAGACGCCCCACAGGAGGTGGAGCCAGCATTCTGGAAGGCAGGCACAGCCCTAATCAAGGTTCAGGCGCAACTCCTCCCTCCCATCTAGATGCAGATCTCTCTATTCACCACTGGGCTGACTCATCCTGTCTCTTGGAATCCCCCAGCCCTGTCACTCACAAAACCAGACAAAGGAATACACAACCTAGCAGAGGCAGGCTTGAAAGGTTAGACACGCAAATACCTACTTTCTAAAAGTGGTATTTGCAAACGCAGAATGTTAAAACCAACTTCACTAAAAGATGCATGTTATCATTTTGAGTTCAGGCATACTAAACTCTAATCTCTACCATGTTCTCTGAGACAGTTAGGATTATAAAATGTAATAACTCTAACAGCCCATTCTGGCCTATGGAGAACAGGTAGCCTTGCAATAGTGGAAAACAAAAATGGCTGTAATTCACTATGAGGACATGCCACACACACCAGGGCTTGTCCTACCTTATACTTACAATGCACCCTGCCCTTGGGACTACCATAGGGGTGACTGATATGAAGAAAAGGGAAGGTTTAGGGACTGGCAAGTGGGTGCACTTGCCCAGTCAGCATGACAGTACCAGACTGCACGCAGACTCTGCAATGGCTGACCTTAGGCACATTTTACAAGGCTGCTTCTGTGGGTCGCACAACCAGTGCTGCAGGCCCACCAGCAGCATTTGGATTTACACGCCCTGGGTACACTCAGTGCACTGTACTAGGGTCTGACAAGTAATCCAAATAGCCAAACATGGAACCACTGAGTAATACATCAATTTACAATAGGGAGCACTTGCACTGTGGCACTGGACAGCAGTGGCACAGTGCCCAAAACATCTAACACCAGCAAAAATACATGAGGCAACAGCAAAAAATGGAAGGGAGCCCCACGCCAATGGTGCCAGGTCAAACAAAGCTAACATGTCAGCAAGCACAAACAAGGGATATAAATGATTCACTGATTTAGATTTCCATTGTTAGAGTAAGCTTTTGTGGCTAAAGAGAGCAGAACAAAAGGCTGGTCTAAGCATTTTGATACAGCATACAGTCAACAGGGACGCGCATTACTTGGTTATCGTATATCTGTGTTATTAAACAGTTAACAGGAATGCCGGAGCGCTGCAGGTAAAGTCTTTGTAGGTCACATTTATTTCCTTGCTGTGTCATACTTTAACTTCACATATACATTAAGTATGCAAATAGAGGTCATATAACATTAAAGGTGCATGATACATTTCCTGAAGCATTTTTAGCAATTACTCACTAACACATCTAGCTCTTGACAAATGTTGGACTTTGACCAAGGCCAGAAGTGTGTTCACAGCTTGTGCAAACCAATGACTAATGGAAAGAGGCAGTCAGATAGTATGGACATTGCCCAGTTGTTGCAAAGCTCTGGAAAGGATTCACAATGTGTAATTTTAGTGACACTGATCAGCTGATGGTAAACTAGAAGTCGGGTGAGTTTCTGGGCCCCATACCCCTTTACCACTGCTTATTCAAATAGACAGCTAGCTTAAACACTGTTTTTTGCTCATGTAGGTGACTGATTAGGTCAGTGTTTGCTTATTTGTTCCTCTGGTTGTTGTGGTGACACTATTTGTACCACAAGGGTGCTTTGGCAGTGAGCATACATAATTGTCAGTATTGAGTGAAACCCTATTGCTTCTCGCCCCACTGTAGCTATTGATCCTAAAATAATGCAGAGACACTTCTCTTAGGTATCCCACACAGTATCGCGTAGTAGATGGAGGACTATTCCCTACTTACTTGAAGATCTCTTCCAAGCCCACGAGATTTTGACATTGTGGAATTTACACCCCACCGGGTGAGTTCATACAATTGGTAGCATACCATCACCAGACCCAGATTCGCAGGGTTTCTTGGACAACAGCTTTTTACACCACTGTCTGTTCCCTTAGACTTTATTCCAGTGGCACCAGGCCAGATCACCTTTGAGATTCCTACACAGAGGGTTGGCTGTTAGATCCATTTATCATTATCAGTCACATGTATATGTCTGCATTCTGTATAGCACTTGCACACCTTATATTCACTTTGTCACTTGCACTGCGCTATCACACCACTAGGAGCACCTTGTTTAAGATTGACCCTCTAAACAAAGAATTACGTTCTTGTTGAAAGTATTATTTCCATGTAAATTACTAAACAAATTTGTAAATCAGTCTAAACCTATCGATTGAAGGTTTAGTGTAACTATTACCGTGGAAGACAAGGGCTACACTTCCCCCACAGGGACCATGTGTGTCTTTAATAACTCAATAAGAGATGAGCAGTTTGCGGATATTAATATGGATTTAAGATTTTACATGTCACCGGGATTTGCTGGCCTTACAAGGTATCGCCCCAAGAATCAAATGTAAATAGATGAAGTCTTTTGAATGGGATTATTATGAAAGATGTTCAAAGTGTGCTATTTACTGGTCATCACAGACAAGATGCTCCTTTAATTCAGAGAATTAAGCTGCTCATTTAATTCAGAGAATGAAGCTACTCCTTTTGAGTGTTCCTTTTCAAAACATTCAATAAAATGTGTTAAAAATCGACATTTCACTGCTAAGGATTTGGGTCAATACAGGATTTCTGCCAGAATTTGGTCTGCTGTGCTCTACCTTTGGAAGGAGAAGTTCAGTACATCTGGCTTGATGTCCCCTTGTGCATCTTCTGACTGGACCTACTCAGGAGATCAGAAAAGTTGTTGTCTTCCACTAGTTGGTGTTCTGCTAACAGCGGTGTGTTTTTTGACACCTTTGAGCTCCACCAGGGCCCGTATTACATATAAGGAGTACTGTCCTTGCTTGCACTACGGGGCACCTTAAAGCAGGTGCGCCATCCACAACTAGGAATAATATGCCCTATTACAATGAATGCGCTGCCCCCAGAGCAGCCGCGGAGTGGCTTGCTTAAAGCCGTCCCGGGTTTCTGTGCAGGTAGCAGCCGTTTGCACTTTCAAAGAGGGGTTAGAGATGTCCCTGAAGGAGGATGTAGTGAGTGACTGCACAAGCCTGCAGGGGGAGGTCTGGGGTTCCATGGGCCCCCCTTTCCCTCCACCAAAGGTCCGCCCTCGGGAGGAGCACTGACAATGAGTCACCTTGTTGAGGAGCACTTTCAGTGTGCCATTTAAAAGCATCTTTGCTTCTGACCCGTAATATGGCGTTTGGCACAGAGGCAAGGTGATTTCCCTCATGCAAATAGGGAACACCCTTTACAGATAGTGCTGGTGCATTATGTGCATCAGCACTTTTAATATTAGAGAAGGGGCCACACAAGTGTCACTCACCGAGCCCATGGGGCACTATAAGTAATATAGCCCATGCGGTGCAATGCTTGACTGAAGTATGGCATTAGTGCCAGTTTCTGAACGCTTTAAAGAGCTGTTAGGTACTTGGAATAGCAAATCTTTACTCACAAGGTTACCGTGGGAGGTTCTGAGTGCCAAAACCACTACTTTCAACTTTAACATACTGATGCAGGGGAGACAGTCTACCACTTCCCACGTCCCCTGATTGAGAGACTGATTAAGAGGTCTTCCCAACCTTGTAGCAAGGTGCCTACTGAAAGTTTAGGCTGGGCAATCTATGCACAGATATGAATTCAGCAGCCCACATGCCTCGAACAATATAAAATGGTTTCTCACTAAGAATTGTTGTGTATTCCACCATGACAACCATGTATGTATGCATGTGTGGAGGTGAGGTAACGACACAACGATAGGCTCTCTCAATAGCTAGATGTCTGAGCCAACTGCCACACTAAATACTTGCTTGGGATGTAGGCGAAGACGTGAAGGAGCCAGGCTGTTTGTGACTACATCTCAAGCAACTGCTTCATATCTGGTCTCATTGTCAGGGACTGCCGGGTCTGGAAAAGAGATCAGTCACCGAAATGTCTATACCCTGTGAGTGAAAACTGCTTGGGCCACTGTTGAAGTTATTAGAGAAACCTAGAAAAGTCAGTCAGCTCAGAAAAGATGGGACGTTTTTGAATTAATTGAGTTAATCAAGAGCTTGCCATGCCACTGGATTCAAGCTATCTTGGATGATATGGGGTAATACCCCGAAACCGGTCCTAGGACGCTAGTTTCCAGTCCAGGGAGGACCTGGCCTTGTATTTCGGGCTGTATTGTTCCCAAAGGGAGCAGGGTCAACACTGATTTGCATACGGTTGGGTCTAAACTGGAATGGTCCAGATCTCTGGCTGGTAGCGAGTGTTTGACACTGTTCAGCATTCTGTCCATCATTTGTTCTTTTTGCAACATTCCAAAAGTGCCATTTTCAGAATTGGAATTTAAATTCAGACTTCACCATAAATTAGGATTTTAAATTAGAATTCCAGAGACACCAAACTTGAAGGGGTTATCTTTTCCCATTTGGAAATTAATTACACTTCTAAAATGTAATAGGGGAACTCCATATTAACATATGAAAGAGATAGGCCTTGCAGGAGTGAAAAACGGATTTAAGAGTTTTTTTACTACCAGGTTATTGAAAAGAATATGTCCTACTTTTTTAATACCCTGCCCTCTGGGCTGTCCAATGACTAACCTTGGGGTGACTAAAATGAATTAAAAAGGAAGGTTTGGGCCTGGCAAAAGGTTTATTTTGCCTGGTTGACACGGCAGGTTAATCTGCACACACAGGCTCTACAATGGCAGGCCAAAGACATGTTTAAATGGCTACTTAAGATGGCGACACAATCAATGCTGCAGGTTGACTGGTAGCATTTAATTTACAGGCCCTGGGAACATGTAGTGCACTTTCTAGGGACTTATAATTAAATAAATATGGCAATTGGGTATAAGCCAATGTTGCCATGTTTTAAGCAGAAAGCCCAAGCACTTTAGCACTTATTAACAGTCCTAAAGTAAACAAAACCAAATTCAGCAAAAGGTTTGGGGGATGACCCTTCAGAGGGCCATTCCTGACACTTCAGGCTTGCAGGAGGAAAAGGTGCACTGCAGGCATGTGACAAACGTGTTCTCTGTAAGCCATTGTATTCCATGTGTGATAAAAAGCCATATGCATTGTTGTCCTAGATTACATTCTATAAAGGTAGAAATACAACTTAATGCATCACATATATGGGTCCTTTAAGACCATCTGGCGAAAGCTGCTCCCACGGGCGAATCGGAAATAGAGCCTGCTTGTTTTGAAGAGACTTGGTCCCTTACTCCTCCACACACATAGCGCATGGAAGCCAACTCATATTAGAAGAGCAGGCACATACCTGCTGCTCTAAAACGAACGAAGATCTGGCAACATAAGTCAAGTGCTGTACGAGCACCTATAACCTAGCCACCCATTGGTCCTTCTTCCCTTTTACTACAAATTGAGATCAAAGGCCAATGGAAATTTGGCTCCAGAAGTGCAATCCACAATTTGCCACTTCCAAAGATTAAGGCATATTTACACAAATGATGTTCTTGATACTCAACAGGTTTTATGTAATAGAAATAGTAAATGAAGAGGGAGACAACACTAGAACACATATTAAACAACGGTACGTTCATAGATTTCACAGAAAGGAAGAAGCGTATATTTAACTTCTGACTATTATATCAAGGCAAGACATGTGAATAGGCACAAGCAGATTTGAAGCAGTCAGAAACAGAAGGCAGCAAGGCAAATGTAGATAATACATTCAACTATGAAATGATACAGAAAAAAACTGAAGTGTTTGAGAATGACGATGCCAGAGGCATACCGGGACCAAAACAGCCAATCGTATCACACAGTCATTTTTCACATTATTAGTTTTTTCCTCAACCGATCTCAAGCGCAGTTTACTCCTCCCTCAGAAAGATATTTCTAGGAAAGCAAAGATATAAATAGCCACACCAACTCTGAATCACTTGCGCGATAAGGAGACGAATAGACAAGACAAAAATGTATCAACGTTTTTTCTTCTTATGACTTGTCTTTCAGGAGCGTTAAATAAAAGCAGGCTTCCCCCCCACCGTTAGTAAATACAACAACTTTCATTTAGCAGGCCCACGAACAATCTTGGTTTTGCAATACAAGCTAAGTAATAGGGTACAATAAAAGAAGATTACCTTTAATACTGTATCAAGAGGATCTCCAGAGTCGGGTCTTATTATAAGAGGTGCATCTGCTTTTCTAGATACAATTAAATGCCTCAGGTCTTCACCCCAAATTTTTTCACAGGCATTATAAATGTCGTAGCTATCACTGACCACAGATACAGGCACTGATGAAAACTGTGTCACGATGTGTTCGAAAGCATCCTTTTCATGATCTTTTCCCCAGGCTGTAATAGTACTAAAAGAGCATATGTACATATCAACAGACACAAACAAAATTAAGCATAATTTGTTTTCACAATGTCAAATACAAAGTTTTGTGTCAAAACATACCACACTGTTCGCACCCAGAATAAAAACAGCAATGCGTATATGCAAGAAACGTAAAGGATTTAAATAGTAAGGTCCTATGCAGCACTCGGCCTAATGAGATTTTGCCAATGCCTAGACATTAGCCAGATAATGAGCTAGCACTGTGAGCAAACCAGGAGGCATACCAGGTTGGGTGCAAGCAGGTGTGAAATGTATATGTATATGGGGATGTTGGGCTGTTAGTATATCTTAGTGCACTGGAGTTCAGGCAAAAGGTCTGCTAATTTTCTACAAAGTGTTTTCCTTGATGCTGAAAGCAACAATGTTTGCCCAGGCATCCAGCAATATCATTTTCAGCCATCTTGCTTTTCTGTCTTAAGATACTCTTATTTGGCCAACTAATACTGCAACAGATTGGAAGCAAGCTCGCTGTGCACAAAGTCCTTAAGGTACAAATTATTGGTTTGGAATTTCAAATAATCCAATGCCTTTAGCTCTGACCAGGGTTTGAGGATTGTTGGTGAGATCAAGATCCCAAATATTAACTATGAAAATACATTGGGACTCATAATTGTTCCCGTTAAAGATGGCATCCTGAGAACCTGAGCAAGGATGGTAGGCTTTCTGTTATTCATGATGTGACCTGCACCGGTATTTGAAGAGAGTTGTCTGGATATAGGGAGCACCTCTGGATTTTAGATGTGTTTTGGTCTCTTGCACAAACAGGTTCAACAATAGTTGTAGGCCATACACAAGTGGAAGACCCTTCACTATTTATACAGGATGGAGCCGGCTATAAAAGTGACACGAAGTTCTTTTGGGGATTCTAACACATGAAGGTCTAGAACTGCCAGCTAAATCTGGATGCAGGCAGACTAATCTAGTTTCACTCAAGTTTGAATGAGATAAGGACATCATGAGGTTATCTGACAAACATACAGACTTGTACCACAAAGGATCAGAGTACACATATTAATTGACTGGATCCTTTAGTAGTTTATATTGTGTTTAAGAGCTTACCAACAGGCTATGGGTCTCATTTTGAGTCGCACTGTAATTCTGATTCCAGAGCGATCAAGGTTCTAAATTATACAGCAAAATGCACATTTGGTATTTCACCCTTCATATTTGGCCAGGAAAAACATGGTGAAGAGTGGAGAGGAAAAGCTGTTCGAAAAGAGAGGGGGGGCAATCTGCAGTATTGGGTACATAAACCTCCAATACCACAGGTTACCTCTCATTTCAAGTAGAAAAACTCAGAATGATGTAGTAGTACATAGTAAATACCACAGCCTGTGGTACCAATTTTTACTAGGTTGGAATTACCACACCACATTTTGTAATGGGGCCTCAAGAGACATTTTACACATTGATGATCGGTTTGGCAGACATTTCAATTCAAGTACCTTTTGGGTCTGCCATAGGTGGTAGCTGATGTCATTATAGGATCTGGAGGCACCAGTATCTTTTATAAATGGGAGACTATTTAAACACATGGAAGGATGAGACCCCTACAAAAGGTGTGAGAATTTCCTGGCACTTAGGTGAAACAAAAGTCTCAATGTTTTCAGTATATGCCTGGACCTGAAGGCACAAATTGGGAGGCATTTTTGTGGACAAAGACAACAGAAATGGGATTCACCCCTATTCTGCTTGACAAGAGTGATTCTGGTAAATATTTCTAAATGCTAGTTTTGATTAAGTCATTAAAGAAGGCCTGGGTGCGGTGGCTGGACGGTGGTGCACTGCCCTCACAATCTCCTGGCTAAAGTTTTCAAAGTCCAAAAAATCTAGCACACATGGTTTGCTTTGCTCCTTATGATCATGTATGTCCTCCTCTGAACTGCACTCAGTTAGGACTTGGTCATGACATGCAATGTTCAGCCATCTATCTTTACCTTTAATAATCATGGGTGCCTTTTTAGAGCGAATTTCATTTTTGTTTTCTGACCAACCAATAGCCATTTTTTTACAATCAGTCTTGGCTAAGATTGAGCAAGGGCAAGTTGGGAACCTGAAGTTTGGAAAAAAACAAAACACATTAGTGGATTGAACATCAGCGGGTCTTTGAGCAAACGCTCTGCCACTGGAGATACAAGAGAAATGAAAAATTTGACTGGGGAAATCTGGATACTGTCTAACATGGTTAGGCAGCACCCTTTGTCTACCTATTGCAAACAAAATGTTGAGGTAGAAAAAGGTTCCTTGTGTGGTAGAGTTATGTGAAATTTTAGGTCCCGGATAGGGAGGATGTCCTGGGAAGTCCGGCAAATTCTCTGGGTCCCTGCATCTGCTCGTGCACCAGTGTATTACTTTGCGCAGGCACAGCTCTAGGTAAGAATAACTGGACCTGGAGGAAGAGCAAACCTGAAGCGGAAGTCATGGAACGCATGTAGTTATTGCTCCCATCTAATTTATAATCGAAAACCTCCTTTTTAGGTAGAAGTCTGTCTGGTTTGCTTAAGACAGCTTGGGGACCTTCAGAAAACGTCCCTGGGAATGTATTTTGTCCGTTGCTTACTATTGGCTTTGTAATTTGCACCTCTCTATTTCTGGTTTCTATTTACTTTAGGCTGTCCAGTGTGAGTTTGTCCCTCCCAAGGAGCAACGCCTTTTCACAATACCTCTCCTTGAATTCTTCCAGGAGTTTTCCTTTTTTGAGAACAGGCCTGTAAATCTTGTTCTCATCTGGTCACATTTGCAGTGCTTTCAAAGACAGAGGTCAAATGTTGGGCTTTGTCTTATGGAGGGAGCTTGGTGGATTCTCTCTCTGGATTCAAGGTGAGAGGATTTATGTGACAATCATACTGGATATTGGGGGCAGACAATATTTAAATGAAGTTTACAAGTATGTCAGAATTGGGGGCAGACAATATTCAAATGAAGTTTACAAGTATGTCAGAATATATAAGAATTAGGAAAGCCCAAATAAGCAAATTTTTTGTTAATTCTGAAATGTGTTGGAAACAAATACTTTAATATGATCAAAACAAATCATACATTAGGGGATGTATCGACATCAATATATAGCTTATTAGTAAAATAAAACCATAAACATTGATCACAAGCAATAAGGGAAAAAATTACAGCATAATTAATCAAACAATTTACACTGCATCCTATTCCATTGCTCCAGAAAATCTTTAAAAATATAATTTGGTGAGGTATAAAATGTAACTCCCTAATAAGACGGTCCCGGTTTTATAAAAAACAGATTAAAAACATTGTAAGTACAACAAAGTGTCATATCAAAGGCACAAAGCAATAAAAGGGGCCGGACAGAGGAATGCAATAACCTAACTACGGCAATCCTTTACCAACCTGTCTCTTCCAAGATGATAAACTGACATCCCACATTTTTTAAGAAGCAAAACGTCATACAAAAATGGAGAAAGTCCTTAATGGGCCAGAATAGGAGGAGGAGGAGGGGGGAGGGGGATAACCCTGGTAAAAAGCCAATCCTCGAACACGTCCTTTTAAAGATTGTGAATAGGCATCCCGCATTTTTAAGGAAAAAGCCATTACAAAGTTTCAGGTACAGTCCCACAGAAGCCATAAAAAGCAGTGAAAAGAAAGAACATTTATAACAGCTTTGCAAGATTGAAGCACAACCTGAGTAATGACCATGCTCGAAAATACAAAGTTTAAGACATTCATAGAACAACGTGTGGGGGCTGAGCGGTTGTCAAAAAGCAATAAATATAAAAAGCATTTTTGCAATTTTAGTGCAGGGTTCGTCCAAGAAATGTGAATGTAGGGTCAAACCCGATTTAAGCAAAAATAGGGTAGTACACAGGAGATAAACTATTACAGCCTAAAATGGCGAACAGCCATCCAACACCAGCAAAAACATGATTGTCAAAAAAACATGAATGCGGTCATAAGCGAGACCAAATTAAAAACTCTTTTGTAAAAGAAAGCATAAACATTAACTAGCGGCCATACAGCACCAGTAAAAAAGGACTGTCAGAAAGATAAAGGCCTTCATAGGGAGGAAACCAAATGCAAAAGCAGTGATGAGGCACGGAGCATAAGAACAGAAGACAGATCACAAGGAGTATCTATAACAACACAGTTAGGGAAGCTAGGGGCACTAAGCCAAAGCAACAGACCCATTCAAGGAAAGTGCAACATTAATTATAAATGGCCTTAAATTCTCTCTACAACCCCACCCTCGGAACCTTTGTGTGCGATTCAGGTAAAATGAGAGCGCACGTTTTAGGTCCAGACTATGGAGCCTCTCTGATACGCTGGTAGGATGCGGAAAGAAGGTAGGCAAAGTGATGGTCTGCCTGATGTGAAAAGCAGTGACAACCTTTGGCAGAAAGGCTGGATGTGTTCTGAGCACAACCTTGTCCGGATAGCCAGACAGAAAAGGAGGGGGGGCATGTCAAAATGAACGCTATTCTTAGCTTTTTTAGCTAAAAGTTTGGTGCTGGCACCAAAAACCTTGTGAGAATGGGGAATTACAAGACAAATCCAGCGCCCCCAGTCTTCGGTACAACCCATGACGGGGTTTCTTACAGGGGGCTTTTGGCGCCATGAACAAGGAAATAGAACTGGCTGAACGTAGATTTACTCTCTCCTCACACCGACCTCTCTATATGGACACAGTTCAAGGTTTGATGTTGAGAGGGGCAGGGGATCAGCAGGTGATACAATCAGTAGTTCCACTTTCTCCTATTATTGTTTGTACTCCATCACCTTTTGAGACCTCCTTTCAACCCCGACAACCCAGACTTGGCACGCTTAGATTCTCCTCAGAACTTACACCCTTCCACTACGGGCTTCTGATGGTGTGGCCACAGACCACTACGATATAAATCAATGAAACCTGGTCCTGATGATGGCCTAACATCCCTAAAGGCCGAAACGCCGTCAACTTCACAGCAAAATTCCCGACGCTCCCCTCAAGGATACCATACTTAATTACTTGTATATCATACTTTCATTTACTGTTTGGTTATCCTGACTTTGCACAATTTTAAAGTTCATTTGTTCGCCGTTGCGCTCTTCACCGTTGCTGTACATACTACATCACGATTCACTTGCGGCGTCACAATCCTTCACGAGCACATGTGCACAGTATCCAACAGGTTACATGTCATTTAATGTAACGCAGCACAACTTTGTTTGATCATATGGAATTGAATATGTCAAATATGTGAATGTACCAATACAATTTGGTTTGCAAAATATCTGGTTTCCCTGTTCCCCCCCTTCTTGATTTATTCTTCAGTAATTAATTGTACTGTTTCTAATTGTCCCCCTACTGACAGCCCTTTGAGACATTGTTGTACGTTACAAATGTTTGCCCTAGTCTCATTAGGGTAGAAGGGCTACCTCCTGTAGTCTGATATTCTTTAGCTCAATTATATGGGCAGGGGATTTTAATATTACTAAAGAACAAGTTACTTACCTTCGGTAACAATATATCTGTCAGAAACATTAGTTAGTGATAGATTCCTTAGCTTAGAATTACCCCCAGGCGTCAGACTGGACCCGGAAAGTTTTCATCAGCAGTACACCTGCGTGTCAGAAGGTGGCGGCGTGCGGCTCTGCGTCCCTCATGGTCGCTGAGATGACATCGCGGCAACTACTTAAGACGCCACCCTCGCGTGCCAACGTCAAGTTATGTACACAACTTTCCGCGCCAGGAACGCAGAGCCATGCAAGATACTGACCACTGGGCATTGAAACTAGGGCCCTGAAAGGAATGACCTTAACCCTAGAAATCATTTCACAGAATGGGGAGGATGGGTGGGGCAGTAAGGAATCTATCACTAACTAATGTTCTTACAGATATATCTTTACCGAAGGTAAGTAACTTGTTCATCTGAAAGAAACACGTTGTGATAGATTCCTTACCTTAGAATAGACACCCCAGCAGTTCCAACCCAGGTGGTGGGTCTGCGAAGCAAGATCACATCAGGAAGTCCCAGAGATCAGAACAGCCAAAGAAGCAGTCTCTCCGGACGTGGCTGTCCAGGCAATAGTGCTTAGTAAAAGTGTGCAATGAGGCCCATGTAGCTCCTCGACAGATGTCTTGTAAGGGAATACCACGTCCCAGTGCCGTAGTGGCAGTCGTTGCCCTGGTGGAATTGGCACGCAGCCCCACCGGAGGCTCCTTTTTCGCCAAATAACAGGCTTTAATACACAAGACGACCCATCGGGAGTGCGATTCAGGTAAAATGAGAGCGCACGTTTTGGGTACAGACAGTGGAGCCTCTCTGCCTCTCTAGAAGGATGCGGAAAGAAGGTGAGCAAAGTGATGGTCTGCCCGATGTGAAAAGCAGTGACATCCTTTGGCAGAAAGGATGGACATGTTCTGAGCACAACCTTGTCCGGATGGACAGACAGAAAAGGTTTACAAGAAAGAGCCTGGAGCTCACTCAATCTCCTGGCAGAGGTGATGGCAACCAGGAAAGCAGTCTTCAAAGTTAACAGACGAAGAGGACAGTTATGAAGAGGCTCAAAGGGAGCGCACATTAAATATATGAGAACCAGATTCAAGTCCCACTGTGCATTACGAAGCGAATAGGAGGGAAAAGATGAGTAATGACTTGAGGAATCTATTAACGACAGCGGACTTGAAAAGGGAGGGCTGATCAGTAAGCCTAAGAAAGGCTGAAATAGCAGAAAGGTAGCCCTTGATAATGCCCAGAGCAGAGCCCTGCTGGGCCAAAGAAAGAAGGAACAGTAGGACTTCAGACAGAGGGGCAGAAAGGAGATCCACAGCCTTTGCTGTGCACCATGCCACAAACTTGTTCCACCTGTAGGGGTATACCAACTTAGTGGATGGACGCCTGGCTGCCAGAATGACATCACAGACTTCAGGAGGCAAGTTGAAAGGAATCAACTGCCGCCGCTCAATCTCCACACAAAAAGGTGGAGACTGGACAGGTTCGGTGGAGGACCGTCCCCTGCTGCTGCGACAGAAGATCCTCCCGCAGAGGCAGACTGAGCAGGGGATCGATGGTCATACTGAGTAGCTCGGGATACCCAACTCTTCGAGCCCAGTCCGGCGCCACAAGAAAAACTTGCCCAGTCCGGCGCCACAAGAAAAACTTGGGACCAGTCATGCCTGATCTTCAGCACTCTGGGCAGAAGTGGTATAGGCGGAAAGGCGTACAACAGACCGCAACTCGACTCGCGACGAAAAGCATTGCCTAGCGAGTGCCGCCTTGGAAATTCCAACGCGCAGAACTGCTGGCATTGAGTGTTCTCTTCGGTGGCGAATAGATTTAACCACGGCTCTCCCTACTGTCGAAAGAGACCTTGCGCCACCTCCGAGTGAAGACGTCATTCGTGATCCATCATGCACCAGTGAACCTGCCAGGTGTTGAACCACCAGGGAAATTCCATGATGTTCCAGCCAAGACCAGAGGCACAGAGCCTTCTGACATAGGGTCCACTACCCCACCTCGCCCTGTTTGTTGCAGTACCACATGGCGGTGATGTGGTCTGTGAACCCCTGACAGAGGGAAGGAATGCCTTCAGTGCATGTCGGATCGCCCAAAGCTCCAGAAGGTTGATATAGAGCCTGGACCCCACTGGAAACCAGATGCACAAGTTACTTACCTTCGGTAACGATATATCTGTAAGAAACAGTAGTTCGTATTAGATTCCTTACCTTAGAATATCCCCAGGCGTCAGACTGGATCCGGAAATTTTTGCGTAGCAGTACTCTTGCTTGTCGGTAGGTGTCGTCTGCCGCTCCGCGTCCGTCGTCTGCGTCCTTGGCGCTGGGATGACGGCGCCGGGATGACGTCGCCGGAGTACTTAGACGCCGCTCTCGCGCGCTGACGTCAGTTCTTATACACAGCTTTTCCGCGCCAGAAACGCAGAGCCATGATAAAAACCAGCACCGGTGCCATGAAACTAGGGCCCTGAAAGGGGATGACCTTAACCCTAGATATCGGTTCGCAGAACGGGGAGGATGGGTGGGGAGGTAAGGAATCTAATACTAACTACTGTTTGTTACAGATATATCGTTACCGAAGGGAAGTAACTTGTGCATCTGAAAGAAACAGGTTAGTATTAGATTCCTTACCTTAGAATGGATACCCCAGCAATACCAACCCCGGTGGTGGGTCTGCGAACCAATAATCACACCAGAAAGTCCTGGAGGACGGAACGGCCAAAGAAGCCATCCCTCCGGACTTGGCTGTCCAGGCAGTAGTGTCTTGCGAACATGTGCAGCGAGGCCCACGTAGCTGCCTGACATATGTCCTGCAAGGGGACTCCCCGGCCCAGGGCAGTAGAGGCCGCCGTGGCCCGAGTGGAATGGGCCCTAAGCCCAACAGGAGGTTCCTTCTTAGCCAAAGAGTAGCACGCCTTGATGCACAACACGACCCACCGAGAGATGGTCCGTTTGTGCACCGCCGTCCCTTCTTCGCGCCCACGTAACCAACAAAGAGTTGGTCATCCACCCGGAACTGGCGTGTGCGATCCAGATAGTATGAGAGCGCACGTTTTGGGTCCAGACGGTGGAGCCTCTCGCTCTTTCGAGGGATGCGGAGGCGAAAAGAAGGTGGGCAAGGTGATGGACTGCCCGATGTGGAAGGCTGTGACTACCTTGGGCAGGAAAGACTCTTGTCCGCAACACAACCTTGTCCGGATGGACAGAAAGGAAAGGGGGTTTAGAGGAAAGAGCCTGGAGCTCACTCACTCTCCTGGCAGAGGTGATGGCAACCAGGAAAGCAGTCTTAAGTGTAAGAAGACTGAGAGGACAGTTTTGAAGCGGCTCAAAGGGAGCGCACATCAGGTACGTTAGAACCAGGTTCAAGTCCCACTGGGGCATCACGAAAGGAACAGGGGGGGGAACATATGAGTGATGCTCTTCAAGAATCTGTTAACAATCGGGGACTTGAACAAAGAAGGCTGATCAGGAAGCCTCAAGAAGGCGGAAAGGGCAGAAAGGTAGCCCTTGATAGTGCCCAGAGCAGAGCCCTGCTGGGCAAGAGAAAGAAGGAAGAGGAGAACCTCAGAAAGGGGGGCAGAGAGTGGATCCACAGCCTTTGCTGTGCACCATGCCACAAATCTGTTCCACCTGCAGGCGTATACCCACTTTGTGGAGGGACGCCTGGCAGCCAGAATCACATTACAAACTTCAGGAGGCAAGTCAAATGGCCTCAACTGCCGCCGCTCAATCTCCAAGCATCGAGGTGGAGACTGGACAGGTTCGGGTGGAGGACCGTCCCCTGCTGCTGCGACAGAAGGTCCTACTGAAGAGGCAGACGAATCAGGGGATCGACAGACATGCTGAGTAGCTCTGGATACCAATATCTTCTTGCCCAGTCCGGAGCCACAAGGATAACTGGGGCCCGGTCGCGCCTGATCTTCAGCACTCTGGGCAGAAGTGGTATAGGCGGAAAGGTGTACAACAGACCGCAGCTCCACTCGCGACGAAAAGCGTCTCCGAGCGAGTGCCGCCTTGGAAATTCCAACGTGCAGAACTGATGACATTGCGCGTTCTCTTCTGTGGCGAATAGATCTAACCAAGGCTCTCCCCACTGCTGAAAGAAGCCTTGCGCCACGTCCGAGTTCAGACGCCATTCGTGATCCATCATGCACCAACGGCTGAGTTCGTCCGCCCTGGCGTTCAGGGAACCTGCCAGGTGTTGAACCACCAGGGTCACTCCCTGATGTTCCAGCCACTGCTAGAGGCGCAGAGCCTCCTGGCTTAGGGTCCACGACCCCACCCCGCCCTGTTTGTTGCAGTACCACATGGCGGTGTGTTGTCCGTGAACACCTGCACTACACTCCCCCGGACAGAGGGGAGGAATGCCTTCAGTGCAAGTCGGATCGCCCGCAGCTCCAGAAGGTTGATGTGGAGACGGGACTCCGCCGGAGACCAGAGTCCTCTGATCTCCGCCTCTCCCATGTGGCCCCCCAGCCCTGGAGGGACGCGTCCGTCACAACTACGTGCTCCGGTTGGGGTAGGGAGAGGGATCTGCCGCTGACCCAACCGCGGTCCGTGAGCCACCACTGCAACTGTCTTGCAGTGCCCTCCGAGATCAAGACATGGTCGGACAAGTTGCCCGGATGCTGGGCCCACTGAAACTTCAGGTCCCCCTGCAGAGCCCGCATCCGCCACCGGGCGTGATGCACCAGAAGGATGCAGGAGGCCATCAGTCCCAGAAGCCGCAGCGTCAACCTGGCCGAGACTCGGGATAAAGGCTGAAAGATCAGAATCAGAGCCTAAATATCCCGAACCCGCCGTTCGGGAGGATAAATCCAAAACTGCGCAGAGTCTGGAACCGCTCCGATGAAGAGGAGCTTCTGAGAGGGACACAGGTGTGACTTCGGCACATTGATGGAGAACCCCAGCAGGTGCAGGAGGTCGGCCATAGTCTGGAGGTGGCTGACGACTGTCTGGGGCGAGCCCGCCTTCAACAACCAGTCATCGAGGTAGGGGAAGACTGAAACCCCTAGTCTGCGCAGATGAGCTGCGACCACGGCCATCACTTTCGTGAACACCCGTGGGGCGCTAGTAAGGCCGAAGGGGAGCACGGTAAACTGAAAGTGCTCGTGGCCTACCGTGAACCGCAGGTAACGCCGGTGGGCCGGCAGGACGGGGATGTGAAAATAAGCGTCCTGCAAGTCCAACGCTACCATCCAGTCTCCAGGGTCCAGGGCAGCTAAGACCTGAGCCAATGTCAGCATCTTGAACTTCTCCTTTCGGAGGAAGCCGTTGACGTTCTGAGGTCCAAGATAGGGCGTAGGCCCCCTTTGCCCTTCTTGGGTACCAGAAAGTAGTGGGAGTAACAACCACACCCCACTTCTGGCCCAGGAACGCGCTCGATGGCCCCCTTGGCCAAGAGGGCCGTAACTTCCTCTTGTAGAAGTTTCAAGTGATCCCCGACACGCGGTGGTACTGCGGTGGCATGGCTGGAGGGGAACCCTCGAAGGGAGGGAGTAGCCCCTTCGGACGATTTGCAGCACCCACCAGTCCGATGTGACAGTGCGCCAGTGGTGGAGGTGATGGCGGACCCTGCCCCCCACCCGAGTCACATGGGCCTGAAAGCACAGACTAGGAGGGTTTTGAGGCGGATGCTGCAGGGGTAGGTGTGGACTGGCCTCGCCGTTGTCCCGACCGCCGCCACGACGGTTTCGACGTCCGCCACCGCGCTGGATGGTAGTCTGCGGCCCGTGGCTGGCAGGACGTGTGGGGGCGCCCCTTCCTTGGCCACGAAAGGCAGCCGTTTGCTGGCACGGGGCAGAGAGGCCCAAGGACTTGGCCGTAGCCTTGGAGTCCTTAAAGCGCTCAAGCGCATGGTCTGCCTGGTCGCCAATGAGGCGAAGGCCATCAAACGGCATGTCCATAAGGGTGTTTTGGACATCAGCCGAAAAATTGGCGGACCTCAACCAGGCGTGGCGACGAATCGCCACCGTCCTTGCCATCGCTCTGCCCAGTGAGTCAGTGGTATCCAGCCCACACCGGATGGAATACTGTGCCGCATCTCGACCCTCCGCAAGGGCTTGGGCGAGTTTAGTCCGGACCTCCTCCGGACATTGTGGCAGCATGTCCGCGACAGTGTCCCACAGAGAGTGGGTGTAACGGCCCAAGAGGCATGCGGTGTTGACTGACCGCAATCCCAAACTGAGGGAGGAGAATACCTTCTACCCGTATTGCTCATACCTCTTGGATTCCCGATCGGGGGAGCAGACGGGAACGCGGTTTGGGAGTTAGAGGCCTGAATAACCAGGCTCTCGGGAGTGGGGTGGGTGGACAGGAAGCAAAGGGTTGCCCGGAGCCGGGCGGTGCACTTTGCCACGTTCCTATCTACAGGCTGACCTGTAGTGGGCTTGGACCAAGTGCCCAGAAGAACGTCCGACAAGGCCTCATTAAAATGCAGCAGTGGCTCGGGCGAGCTTGTCTGCGGTTTAAGGACCTCTGTGAGGAGGTTAGTCCTCACGGCCGCGACGGAGAGCTCAAGGCCCAAGGCCTTGGCAACCCGCGTCAGCACCACACTATAGGCAGCCCCCTCCTCCGTAGCCACGGTAGGAGGGGAGTCCAAACCAGTGTCGGACGAGGTGTCCAGACCACTGGCCTCCCCAAGCTCACCTGTCCAGTCCTGAAAAGACTGACACTCCTGTGTCAGAAGGTACTCGGACCCCTCCCAATCCCCCTCGTCACCCATCGCCTGATACTCAGGCTCAAAAGACGGGGCCGGGGCGTAGAAGTAGAATTCTCTCATCGGCGTCGAGAGCGGCGCCGAACCCGAATCGAGGGCAGGACAGGGAACGGCGTCGTCCTGGGACGGCACTGGGGGCGACACCCTGGGGGGCGGCGCCAGTGAGGTCATGAGGTCGACCGGCGGCAACCCGGATCCGGCAGGGCCCTGCGGCGTTGGGACCTTAGTCGCCGACGGCGTCGGGGCCGAAGCACCCGGCCCGCTGGGGGACCCAGTCGGGCCGCTTGGCCCGAAAGCGCTGCGAAACCCGACGGAGGAGTGAGCGACCTCATGGCCGAGAGGAAGGCCTCGATCTCCTCCAGCGTCACGTGCTGTCCAGGCACCAGCGAGTATGGAGCCGACCGTGACGGCTGCGGCTCCGGCGGAGCTGCAGGGGCGGTGTCGCCCGAACCCCCGGCCGCGTGGCGCGAGCGTCGGGGGAGTCAGAAGAGCGATGTCGTCTCTTCGACTTCTTGTGCCTCTTACCCGAGGGCTTCGAGTCCCAAGACTGATGACGACTCCCGGAACTGTGGTGACTCCGGCCCCGCGACCGGTCCCTCGACCTCCTTCCGGATCGGGACCTCGAGCGGTGCGGGGCTGACTGCCGGAGCTCGAGTCGCTTGCAGGACCGCTCCCGCCTAGCTTTAGACGTCAGGCCCCGGCAGTCGGAGCAGGACTTGTCGTTGTGGTCTGGGCCCAGACAGTGAAGACACGTGCGAAGAGGAGCTTCTGAGAGGGAATCAGGTGCGACTCTGGCACATTGATGGAGAACCCCAGCAAATGCAGGAGGTCGGCCGTAGTCTGGAGATGGGAGAAGACTGTCCGGGGCGAGCCCACCTTCAACAGCCAGTCGTTGAGATAAGGGAAGACTGGAACCCCTGATCTGCACAGATGAGCTGCGACCACCGTCATCACTTTCGTGAACACCCGAGGGGCGCTTGTAAGGCCAAAGGGGAGCATGGTGAACTGAAAGCACTCGTGGCCTACCTTAAACCGCAGGTAACGCCGGTGGGCCAGTAGGACGGGAATGTGGAAATATGCGTCCTGCAGGTCCAAAGCTACCATCCAGTCTCCAGGGCCGAGGGCAGACAAGACCTGAGCCAGAGTTAAAATCTTTAACTTCTCCTTCCGGAGGAAGCGATTGACGTCCCTGAGGTCCAAGATAGGAAGTACGCCTTTGTCTATCTTGGGCACCAGAAAGTAGTGGGAGTAACAACCACATCCTACTTCTGGCACAGGAACTCGCTTGATGGACCCCATGGCCAAGAGGGCCGCGACTTCCTGTTGAAGAAGTGCCAAGTGATCCCCGACATGCGGTGGTACTGGGGTGGCATGGCTGGAAGGGTAGTCTCTAAGGGGAGGGTGTAGCCCCTTCCGACTATTTGTGAAGCCCACCTGTCCGAAGTGATGGTGCGCCATTGCGGAAGGTGTTAGTCAATCCTGCCGCCCACTGGCATTTGATGGGCCTGAAAAATTGGACTAGGAAGGTTTGGAGGCAGTAGTGGAGGTGGACTTACACTGATAAAGTGGAGGAATACTGATCCAGAAAAGTTGTTAAGCAACCTGATCATCATCTGTTGTCTTTCACCAGATATGGCTCCAGAGAGGATCTTGGGAGTTTTTTTATTTCCAAACTAGTGAACTTGTGGCTTCTGAGCTGACCATAAATATGCCAATGAGTGAGCGTCCTCTCAATTATGGCTCAGTTCTTTTTGTACAGCAGCTCTTAGGGTTTTAAAACAAGCCACCAACAAAATTCCACAAACTCCTGACGTTATTAGAGCAGCTAGAAAAAGTATAAGCAAATCCTAGAAAAGAGAAGGCATGAGATTAGAACAAAGGCATGGGAAGATTTAGAAAAAACTGCCAATTTGAAAGAATACAGGTTATTCTGGGAAGTTGTTAATCGGCCATTCCTTACAGAAAATTCTCCAAATGGGATTGAGTGTCATTCTAGAAGTGGACTGATCAAAATTTCTACAAATTGAGGAGCTTAGCGCGCACCCAAGATGGTCGCGTGAGCTCAGAGCTCCCGGACCCTCGCCACCTCCACCGGTTATCCTGCACCTTATCCTGATTTGGACGACGGGCTTTTGTGGTCGTGACCCTGCTGATCATTTCCTCGTTTCCGCATTTCGTCTAGGGTCCCGGGAGCCGGAAATATGGACTTTTGACCATTTTTGGCCTGCTCCATGGTACTGCCCCGGGCTTGCTTTCCCTGCCAGCCGGGAGGTAATTGAATAACAACGGCACGTGTGACTCTCCCCTGCCCGGTCTCCAACTTTCGGTTCCTGTGCCTCCACCTCATGGACTCTGCCTTGGTCGCCTAGGTGATTTGCTCATCTCACATGGCCCGCAGTTGCTTGGCGATCCTGGTTTTCACTGCTTCTTGACTGGTGGCTGGCCTTTACCGATTCTCCGAATTGCTGAGGGCGCTTCGAGTGTAGCCATTTTCACTAGGTTTCAGAGTACCCTTCGGGGCGCACGACCCAAAATGGCCACCAAGCCCGAGGGAGAAAGACGCAAGACCAGACCGGCAGCTCGAGGAGGCTCTGTGCAGTCCAACGTCATGGATCGATACACCCTCACTAAGGGCTCTCCAAGCGGACCGATCAAACCCCCTGCCAACCTTGGGGACGACTCCCTGTTGGATGGAGATCTGTCGTTGAAAGACGTCATGGGCGCCATTAATGGGATGAAGGCCACGCTAGGACAGCAATACGAGGCCCTGACCCATAAATTGGACACAGTTGCCATAGATGTTACCCTGATCAGGGCAGACCTTGCGAAGACTAACGAGAAGGTCAAATCCCTAGATCTGAAGACATCTAGCCTTATTACCGATGTCTCCGAATCACAGACTGAAGTTCGTAACCTGAGGTCCGCCCGTGACTACCTCTCTCGACGCCTGGATGATTTTGAAGGCTGCGCTCGACGGAACAACGTCCGACTGGTCGGGGTCCCGGAGACGACAGAATCGTCATCGGTGGACCTACTAGTGGAGGACCTTGTCCTGAATCACTTAGCGCCCAAAGGCCGTAGCAAGTTTTTTGCAGTAGAACGGGCCCACCGTATCCCGGGTGGCCCGCCTAAGCTTGGAGCTTCCCCGCGCCCCATCATCGCACGGATCTTTAACTTTCGTGACAGAGACGTGATCCTACAGGCTTCCCACACGTCGGGCCCTACGGCTTATGAGAATGCCGCGGTTAACTTCTACCCGGACTTCACCCAGCAGGTCCAGAAGCAGCGCCTTGTATTTCAGGAGGTGAAGAGGAGACTGCGGGACAGAGACATGAAATATGCCATGCTTTTCCCGGCTCGACTGCGTGTGGTCTACAATGATAGAACATTTTTCTTTGATCATCCTGGAGCAGCCAGCGACTGGCTGGACTCACTGCCCCCTCGAGAACAATTTGACCGTCCTGATCACTCCGGTGGTGCGGAGGGCGGCCCGGTGGAGCAGGAATGAGGAGCGAAATCGGCTCCCGGACCAACATGTTGACTTTCGGCAGTGGTTTGATGCTACGCAACTATTGTTTGCTATTGTGTTGTCTGAACGGGGTGTGGGCGGGGGACGGGTGAATCTTCCTCCTCTGGGGTTCTTTTCGTAGATTAGTTGTATACTAGGGCGACAGGCACACTGCAAGTTGGGGTGGCTTTTGAGTCTTACGCAGGGGTGCGGGGTGGGGGGTATGATGATGTTTTGGGGGGTTGAGGGGTTTCGGTTTTTGTTTCATTGTTTTCTTCAAGGCACTGTACTGATGATCTTCTGTATTTACGTGTTGCGTTGGGGGTGGGGGGGACCTTGGGGTGGCCTGTGGGATGGGGGATAGGGGACTACGTATACTGTGTTGGAACGTCAATGGGTTGGGTGATAGAATTAAGAGGGGGGTGGTTTTGCAGTTGCTGCGACGCCTGTCTCCGGATGTGGTTTTGCTTCAGGAGACGCATCTGCTTGGCAACACGTGCCATGCAATGAATAGGCATGGCTATCGTCTCATTGCACACTCAGGTTTCACTTCTGGCTCCAGGGGGGTGGGTATTATGGTTCGGACCTCCCTCCCTCTTGCTGTAGACGATATTATACTTGATGATAGAGGGCGGTACGCCGCCATTGTTGGGCGCTGGGAGGGGAGGGTGATCACTTTGTTTTCGGTCTATATACCGCCAGGCCTCCAAACTACGACCTATGCCGATCTGGGAAGAGTGGTTCTGGGTGTCTCCGAAGGTTTGCTGGTGGTAGGGGGGGGATTTCAACTCGGTAGTATCTGGGATGTTTGACCGTTACCCTCCCCGTGTTATCGCACAATCTCAATCCTGGCTGGGGGACTTCCTGGAGGCGCTGGGGTTGGCTGATTGCTGGCGTTTACATCATCCTGGGCAACGCCAATATACCTTCCACTCTGGGGCCCACGGTAGCCTTTCGAGACTTGATTATGTACTGATGCCCTCCTCTCAGGCTTCCCTTATAGGGGAGGTTAAACATCTAGCCAGGGGTATCTCGGATCATTCCCCGTTGTGGTTGGTTGTGAACGCACATCTAGGTTCGGAGGGTCGTCTCGCCCCGATTAACCCATGGTACCTCCGCGATCCTAAGACCAGGAAGGAACTCCTTGCAGCGATCCATCACTACTTTGCTGACAACATTGGTTCAGTGACCTCTTCTGTTTCTCTATGGGAAGCGTACAAAACTGTAATTCGAGGCCAGGCCCTCTCATCGATTGGCCATGTTAAGAGATGTAGGCGGGAGGAGGTTGTCCGTCTTGAGACTGAAATTTCCGCCCTTGAAGGGGAGTTGGATTCTGGGGTCTCCCCTGAGAAGCTGCACCTTCTAGACCTGAAACAGCTTGAATATAGAGCGCTGGTGACTGATGCTGCGAAAGAGATGGGTCGTGAACGGCAGGGGCGGCTATATGATGTGGGTGATCAGGCTGGGAAATTGTTGGCTTGGTTGGATAGGAGAGAATGCGCGAGTCGGGTAGTTCCTGTTGTGGTTGATGAGAATGGTGTGGATGTCACTGACCCAGCTGGGATCGTGACGCGATTTGCTGACTATTTTCGGGTGGTGTACTCCCCGGTGTCTGACCGACCGGAACAGGACTCCCACTTGCTTCTACGTCATATCTCGCTCCCATGCCTGTCTGATCCAGAGAGGGATCTGTTGGAAGCTCCGCCCACTGCGGATGAAATTGCGACCGCTATCCGCTCGATTCGCTCGGGGCGGGCCTCGGGCCCGAATGGACTCCCCATTGAGCTTTATAAGCTCTGTCCGGATGTATTGGCGCCGTATCTCCGATCGATGTTCTTGGAGTCACTGGAGGAGGGGTTTCTTCCTCCTGACCAGAGACTGGCCTCCATAGTAGTTATCCATAAGGAGGGTAAGCCGCGTGACCGTTGTGAATCCTTCAGACCTATTTCCCTGATCAATGCTGAACCTAAGATCCTGGCCAAAGTCCTTGCTAATCGTCTGGTGTCTGTTATAGGCGATCTGGTTCACCCGGACCAGTCCGGATTTATACCACACCGAAACACGGCACTTAACCTTCGGCGACTGCACGGAGTCCTCGCGAGAGCGGGGACTCTGCGGGAGCCGGCCATCTTGGCGTCCTTGGACGCCACCATGGCGTTTGACACGATCGAGTGGCCTTATCTTTGGGCGGTCCTCAGTAAATTCGGTTTTGGACCCGCCTTTATTCGCTGGGTGCAATTGCTCTATGCTGACCCCTTAGCCCGGGTGGTGGTGAATGGGCGTGCCTCGACCCCCTTTGCTCTTGGTAGGGGGACACGCCAGGGTTGTCCTCTGTCCCCGCTCTTGTTTGCCCTAGCTCTGGAACCACTGGCGGCTTGGTTGAGATGGGAACCGTCCTTGAAGGGAATTAGATGGTCCCCGGAATTTGAGGATCGAATATCTCTGTACGCAGACGATATACTTTTGTACCTTACGTCACCTCGTAAGTCGTTAATCGTCCTTTTTGACGTTTTGACTTCTTTTCATAAAAATTCCGGTCTAGTTATCAACTGGTCAAAATCCTGTATTTATGTTCTTTCCGGTGATGCTCCACTTCTGCCACGTGGCTGTCCCATCTCGGTGGCACTGGAGGGTTTTAGGTATCTGGGGATCTTTATTACCTTGGACCCCGCACTTCGATATGAACGCAATCTGCTGCCCCCTCTCCAGCGCCTCCGTGCGGGTGTTGGAACGTGGAATAGGCTTCCTCTCTCTCCTCTGGGACGAGCAGCGTTGTTTAAGATGATGTCGCTCCCCCGATTTCTCTATGCGCTTCAGAACACGCTTGATGTTGTACCGGCTGGCTATTTTCGGGAGATTGAAAGCCTCCAGAGGCAATTGCTATGGGGGGGCCGGTCTCGCATTGCCCTTTCGAAGCTTACGCTCCCGTGGTACGATGGCGGCATCGCTCTCCCTGACATCCGTCGCTATTATTGGGCCTCTCAGCTGGGGGCCATCAACCATGGCACCTACACTCCTTCGTCAAACCCGGCCTTTGCGATGGATAAATGGTTGTTGCCCAGTGGTGACTACAGCAGGGCTCTATACGCGAAGTCGACCGTCGGGTCGCTTACGGGGCCCACTAAAACAGTCGTGCAGGTGTGGCATCGGGCCACAGCTGCTACAGGATGGGCTGATAAGCTGACCCGTGCCACGCCACTTTATGCTTCGGATAAACTTGGCTCCCTCTGGCAGTCGAAGGGGTTCGATCGGTGGGACATGATTGGGATCAGCAAGGTTGATGATGTATGGATCAAGGGTAGGATCAAGTCGTTTGAGGAAATGAAAGTTGACTATGGGCTGAATGATAGGGAGTCCTTTAGATATGCGCAGGTCCGACACGCGGTCCTGTCTGTTTTTCCCCTGGGCTCGGATGTTCCGGAGGCGTCCCCGCTTGAAGATCGGATACTGGATGGGCATGTCCCTGATAGCACGATCTCCCTCATTTATAAAAAGTTAATCAATACCAGGATTGATCTATTGGATAGCCTTCGAGAGTTGTGGACTAGTGATGGTCTGGAGCTGGATGATGAGGACTGGCAGGCTGCGCTCTCTTCTCCTAAGGAGGTAGCTATTCCGGCACGCCTTCGATTTGTCCAGCTCAAAATTCTTCATAGGGTATATGTGACTGGTCCGCGTCTGGTGCGCATGGGATTCTCGGCGGATGGACTGTGCAGACGTGGTTGCGGTATGGTGGCCACGTTCCTACATATCATTTGGGAATGCCCTGCTGTACTGCGCTATTGGAATCGCGTGCATGATGTAATGAGTGAGGTCACGGGTGTGCGGTTGAAGCCTGAAGCGCGGAGATGCTTGTTGAATGTTTGGGAACCGAATGATTGTACCCAAGCGCAGCTTCGATGGGTGACATTGGGTAACATGATAGCCAAGCGTGACATTGCCCAGCTTTGGGGCGCTCAGAGGCCTCCTAAGATTCTGGCATGGCAACAGAACATGGACTGGTCCATGTTTCGTGAAAAGACTGTGTATGTCTCCCGAGGCAGACCTGGCAAGTGGGGGAAAATTTGGACTCAGTGGAACGCATACCGTGGAGATATATGTACCCCCCCCTTTCGGAATTTGATACCGACCTGTCTTCCTCCCAACCTGATGTTTCCTCCGCAGAAATATAGATATATTGTTTGCTTCTGTTCTCCTTCTCTTCCCCCCATCCCACAGTATATTTTGAATGCAATAATGTCTGCTTTACATTTGTACCCCCCCCCCCCCGCAAACCACATGATGACACATTTGTACTGGACTGCCTTGTTTTCTTTTGTTTCTCTATTTTCTTGTTCTTTAAACTCAATAAAAAGTTTAACAAAAAAAATTTCTACACATTTTTTTATCCATTCTGATCAAGAGAGGATTGGCCTTATATTCTCTAAAGGCCTTAGACCCCCCTCCCATTAATAATAAAAGGGGACTGGTTGGTCGACCTTATACGTCTTCCCTCTGTTACTATAGCTATTCAGGCTGGGGTACCTATTAATCTTTATAAATACAGTATTGATTTTTGTGCCCCCTCTTGACGAATGTCCGGAGGTCAGCAGTTAAGGGAATCTAGTGGAGTCCTGGAGAGAGGCTATTATTATACCAATTTTTAAAAAGGGTGATCGGAATCTGCCTGCTTGCTACCATCCAATCTCATTAATAGACTGTACAGCAACAAAACTCTTGTGCGGGTCATTTTCGATAAATTGGAGGAATGGGAAGAGACTACTTCCTTTCTTTCACCTTTTCATTATGGCTTTAGCCCAAACCTAGGAACGGTAGAGCAGGCCCTTAACCTGCACCTCATTTGGGGTAAGTACTTCAAGGCCAGGAGAGGTGCCCTCTACATGGCATTTATGAACCTCTCCAGTGCCTTTGATGATAGGAAGAAATTGTGGGCCTTAATGGAACTGGCGGGAGTGGACCCCATCTTGCTGAACTTTATTAAGATTTTGCATTGGGACACAATCCTTAAAGTGCGTTATACACAGTCAGGGGGTTGCACAAAACCTATAAGGGTGAGCAGAGGAGTGATGCAAGGATGTATCCTGGACCTCTTGCTTGTTTTTATTTTATATTAATTCCTTTAACACATTTTTAGGGGCACGCAGTAAAGATATTTAACGAATCAGCTCTCGTGCAGTTCTGGTTCTTTTGTATGCAAATGACTTCGTTCTTTTAGGGCTAACAGCAAATGGCCTCCAAAATCTTTTAAAAGGTTTGAATGATTTTATGAGTACACTAAATCTTAAGGTATATCATCAAAAACGATCTATCATAATGCTTGGCCCCAAATGTACAAAGTCAAAAAAATGTAATATTGGAGGGACCCCAATAGAAAATGTATCGTCTTTCAATTATTTACGCCTCTTGATCAATGCAAATGGGTCTTGGGACTAATCAATCTGAGAATGAAAAAGATGGGGACAGCCTGTGAAGCAATATTTAGGTTTGCAAAAAAATCGTGGGCAAAAAACAATTATGGAGATGATCCAGTTGTATAGAAGCAAATGTCTACCCATTGATGATGATAGGAAGTGTGGTGCTATACAGCTTCTAGAAAGCAACAGACAGTAGAATATAAGTTCATATGTAGACTTCTAACTTTACCCAAAATCAACACAAGTTTTATTATGCACGTAGAACTGAGAATGGGATTTTTTTCAAGATTTTATTGGTATAGCTTCATTATTGCTGTGGGTAAAATTATGGAGCACTCGTCGGGCCGGCTTTTCTAGGGAAGTTCGGATGTATTTGAATCTTGACAATATAAAATGCTATTCCTTGGCTGGCCTATGTTAAAAAAGTTTTTCTAATCTAGGTTTGAGTGCTAATTTTACATCCCCGATTAAATAGGCCCCCAGACTAAGGGGAGAGTCAAAGAGATCGTTGCTTCATATAGAGAAGAGACCAAAATCGAAAAGTCTCAACACGTGTTTAAATATGAATTATAAGCAACAACAAAAAAACATGTGAACGCTCTTGGCACCAAACTATATCTAATCTGGTTTGTTAATCCGCAGCACAGATTTTATCGGACAAGTTTGAGACTAAATAAGATTCATTACTTAGTAGCCTTTCCATGGCCGGCTACTGGATTGCTATTCTTCCGAAATGTCCATGTAATGCCGTCTCCACCCAACCTACAGCACATTGTATGCCGTTTTGCATTCTGTACCATTCATTAAGCACTCTGTTTTTACATCCAACTCTTCTGCATGGGTACTTTAGTTCACACAAAGAGGGTCTGGAATATTTACAATCCTTAGCTACCCCAGAAATGTATCATGCTGTACTTAGTTATTTTATTACAGATAATAAACTCTGAAAATGTTATGCATTGTAAAATAGCCTCAAATTACAAAAATTATATTCACTTTGATGTGATTTTAGATTTTTAAAATTTTAATGAATGTACATGCTGATTTAATGCCTTATTTGTTATTTAGGTGAATTTAGTACCTATTTTATGTGCTTTTATGACCAGTAAATTGGTTGAATAAAGATTTATTGACTTGAATGTAGAACTGCAAGCAAAGTGAACCACTAGTATTGAAAAAAATAAGATGGGTTTCAGTTTACAAATAAATACTTCTTAAAATCCTATAACTTCCCGGAATAACACACAGAGGTTCGAAGGGAGGAAGGGTGGGTGGTATCGGGAGAGGTGGCATAAGGTGGTTTCACTTTCATTTTTAGACCTGTGGGAAAAAAATAGTACATTTGAGGCAGAAAATGCAAATGGCCCACATTGCAAGCCGAAGGAGAGAGGCCTTTCAGTTAGTGGATTATGTTAATTCCAACCTTCTTAAAAAAAAAAAAAAAAAAAATAGATTTTACAACTTGCGTTATATTTACTGGTTATATATTGCAAGGCTTAATAATTCTGCATGGAGTGATATTTAGTCTACATGGTTGATTGGTGGAGTCCTGATCATTCTTCTGCTGTTTTCACCAAGATGTTACTATGCACAATTTAGATGGCTGTAGTGAAAGGACTGCTATTGTAATTTCCGCAGTGCTAGCAGGGATAGGATATATTATCTGAACAGTAGCTGCTGGCATGGAATAGCGGTGGAGGGGCAGGTGTGGCGAGGGGAGAGAAAATAAAAAATAATCATAAAATAAACCACTTACCTTTTCGCCGCCTCTCCTCCCTCTTGTTCAGCTTCCTTCTTCCTGCAGTCCAGGAAGAAGGAAGCCCCCGGCTCCTGGGCTCCCCTAAGCCTATCACAACGCTACAAGGTCTGAACACCGTGGTTCAGTGCTCATACAGGGAACAGGGATGCTTTGCATGTTCCTCACCAGATTGTGTAATGCAGCCTGGTGGAGAACATGCAAAGTGCACATGACTGTTTGGTCGGCCCAAAAGGGCCAGTCAAACAGTCATGTGCACTTAGGGAGTGTGCAAACCACTCCTCCCCCTGTGCCATCAGCCCTGCCTGCCCTAACCCTGACCACCAGCTAGAAAAAATAAAATGATAATAACTAGGTTATAATCATTTTATTTTTGCTGCTCTGAGAGCAGTGGGGCAACGCTCCTCCGCCTTAGAGGAGGAGCCGCCCAGTATCTGAATAGGGTTCCTTGCCTGAGGCTATCCCTGTACTTCTATGCTTGGCACCAGCTGCATGTTCTAGACAGGAGGTTACTCTCAGTTGCTGTCCCTTACAGCTGGTTTGGACCTTACCACCTGCATGCATTGTCCAAGTTGATCTAGACAGCCTCTGCTTAAGTCTTCCTCGCTGCACACAGAAACAGCTTTAAGATAGCCAAATAGACTTGCAAATTTTGCTTTCTGAAATGCCTAAACCTAATGTTGTATATGAAGCATCATTTTCTGCTGTAGTTTTTAACTTCTCTTTTGAGCCACTAACTCGGAGTTGTAACTGCTGATGCTGCTGAGAGCCCTGGTCAGTCTAGCTAGTTAGCAGTAGGTCTTCCACCTGGCCAATGTACCTTTCTGGGGTTGGGATTTGGGAATTCCCACAAGCCCTCGCCTAGGCAGAATGGGAGCAGACTGTTTCTTGATGACATTTTTTCGGAGGACCTCCACAAGGCCTGAGATGGGTTTAACACAAGATCTGTGCAATATACAGGACAAGTTGATTTGCCTGTCGGACATCTGTTTTTTGGTTTCCCTCAAAGAGGTTGGCCTATCAGTCACCTTGCTAATCTGGCGAGTTTGATGTTCTCAGACTGGAAATGCGAGAACAGTGGGATAAAGTCCTTGAAGGCTCTGAGACTTCTGGGGCTTTGCCATCAACTGGAGTGAAATCCTGCCAGAAAATCATTATTTATTTTGCTCAATCAATAAAAGGGCTCGAAATTCAAAGTTGTGCCTATTTTCTTAGGATTCTGAGCTACCAAAGGCAAAGACAACACTGACGGTGTTTGAAATGTTCTGGATTCAAACTAAAGAGAGGTCTGTATTTCACCTTTGCAGTAACACTAGCCAGTAAGCAAGTTAAAGTTGTTGGCATAAAAAAACCTAAAAAACAATTAAACAGACAAGGGGGCAACAAACCTCCACAAACCACTCCAGTTAGGCCTCCTAGAAAAATGATCCACTTGTATATTTGTGGAAAAGGTTTTCTTTGGCAAACAGTTTTGAAGTAAACTATTACAAAGGTAGCAGTTGAGCTGTTGTTGCAAAATTCACAAATAATAAACTGAAATATTAGTGTTTTTCTTCTATTCCTTTATTAAATCCTTCAAACGGGTATTAACCATTTGACACATTGCTACCAGTGGTGTCGGCTGAAATTGTTGTTAATCAACCTTTCAATATATATCATCACATTTAGTGGAAGACCACCAAGGTCATGTGTTGAGTGTAAATAGGGAAATCTGTGTGTACTGCGGGCAAAAGGTAGCTACAGCAATTTTTCATATATTCATTGCAAACGTAACTTACATGGTCTACACCAGGGCAATCAATATCAGAAATTATATGCCCACAGCGCACCAATATTTTGTAAAAAGTAAAAGAAAAGGAAAATGCTACTTACCAGTATGCATCTTTTCTTGGCATTTAGAGCTGCAGATTCGTACACTTTTGCAATAGATCGCCACCTGGTGTTGGGCTCGGATGATTGCAGGTTGTGGTCTTCTTGGAAGAAGTCTTTGTAATCACGAGATAGAGGACTCCTCCCTTGGACAATACTGCGCATGGTCATCGACTCCATCCTCAGATTGTTTTTCGCCATGATGGGAAATGATGGGGTTAGTAGAAGTAAAGAGAAAAAGGATGTCCATGCCTGTGCATCTAAGTAAGAGGAGTACTGGAATGGATACAAGTCCCGGGGAGGTGGGAGGGCGTGTACGAATCTGCAGCTCTACATGCCAAGAACAGATGCATACTGGTAAGTAGCATTTTCAGTTCGAGGCATATGAGCTGCAGATCGTACACTTTTGCATCGATTGTGCAGCAGTGTCTCCCCTAGCGGTGGTTGCTTGTATCCGCTGCACTATTTTGAAACAGTGTTCTAAGGACAGCTTGGCTTACTGCAGCTTGCTGCTTGGCATGCACATCAACACAATAGTGTTTAGTGAAGGTGTGTGTTGTAGACCATGTTGCTGCCTTGCATATGTATTCTAGTGGTATATTTCCTAAGAAAGCCATAGAGGCTCCTAGTTTGCGAGTTGAGTGTGCTCTAGGAGGAACTGTCAGTTTACGTTTAGCTTTTTGATAGCATATTTGTATACACTTTAAATCCACCTGGCAATTCCCCCCTTAAAGATGGGGTTGCCTTTGTGTGGGGGGAGAGAAAGAAACAAATAATTGTTTTGTCTTTCTGAAGGATTTAGTCCTATCTGTGTAGTATAACAGGGCTCTTCTAACATCTAAGGTGTGTAAAGCCCTTTCTGCAACAGAGTCTGGGTTTTGGAAAAACACAGGTAGCTCTACTGATTGGTTAAGGTGAAAAGGAATGAGAACCTTTGGCAGGAATTTTGGATTAAGCCTGAGAACCACTTTGTTAGGATGTATTTGAAAAAATGGTTCTTGTATTGTGAATGCTTGTATTTCACTAACTCTTCTGAGAGAGGTGATGGCAACAAGGAAAGCAGCTTTCCATGTTAGGAAATGCAATTCACACTTGTGTAAAGGCTCGAAAGGGGGTCCCATAAGTCTTGTAAGGGCAACGTTTAGGTTCCATACCGGAGCAGGTGGTAACCTAGGTGGGATTATTAGTTTTAATCCTTTCATAAATGCTTTAATTGCAGGTACTCTGAAGAGAGATAGATGTTGTCCATTCTGTAAATAGGCTGCAATTGCTGCCAGATGCAGGCGTATGGAAGAATAAGCTAAATTGGACCTTTGTAGGTGTAACAGGTAGCAAATTATATTTTGGATGGAAGCATCCAGTGGATCAATGTGATTATGGTTACAATATATTGCAAATCTTTTCCACTTAGCGGCATAACACGCTCTGGGAGTGGGTTTTCTAGCTTCTTTAATTATGTTCATACAGTCTGGTGGCAGGTTTAAGTAACCAAACTCCAAGACTTCAGGAGCCAGATCGCCAAATTCATTTGGCTTGGTTCTGGGTGTCTTATTTCTCCATGGTTCTGTGTTAACAGGGAAGGCGTGAGCCGTAATTTTTGATGTGGAACCAGTGAGAGATCTAGTAGTGTGGTGAACCACGGCTGACGTGCCCATGTCGGAGCTACTAGTATTAGTTTGAGAGACTGCTGTCTGAGTTTGCACACTACTAGTGGAATGAGTGGGAGAGGCGGAAAAGCGTACGCAAATCTGCCTGACCAGTTCATCCATATTGCATTCCCTTCCGACCGTGGGTGTGGAAACCTGGCGGCGAAGGTTTGGCATTTTGCATTCTCGTGGGTGGCAAACAGATCTATCTGTGGATCCCCCACATTTGGAAGAATGGTTGAAGAACTTGTGGATGTATTTCCCATTCGTGAATCTGTTGTGATTGTCGACTCAACAGATCTGCTATCTGATTGTGAATTCCTGGAAGGTGTTCTACAGTCAGGTGTATGTTTTGAGGAATGGCCTATCTCCAAATGTTCTGCGCAAGCTGGGACAGTTGCAGAGAGTGTGTCCCCCCCTGTTTTTGTATATAGTACATGGCTGTCATACTGTCCGTCCGGATTAAGACCGCTTTGCTTTGTACTTGCACTTGAAACGTTTTGAGTGCTAGGAAAATTGCTAGCAGCTCTTGGTGGTTGATATGGAACATTTTTTGTTGGTTGTTCCATTGGCCTTGTGTGGTATAGTGTAAGAGATGGGCTCCCCATCCTGTGAGGGATGTGTCTGTTGTGAGCACTATCTGTGGAACAGACTCTAGGAACGGCCGTCCTCTTGTCATGTTTTTGGTATTCCACCATTGCAGAGAGCGATATGTACGGCTGTCTACCAACACCAGGTCTGTGAGCTCACCTTGAGCCGGATTCCACTGTTGTGCTAGACATTCTTGTAATGGGCGCATTTGCAGTCTTGCATGTGGAACTGTGAAGATGCAGGACGCCATCATGCCTATTAGTCTCATGAACACTCTGGCTTGGAGAGACTGCTGGTGTTGAAAAATGGAGACTAAGGTCTGAATGCTCTGTATCCTGGCTGGACTGGGATACGCTAGAGCTGTAGATGTGTCTATGGTAGCTCCTCGATACTGATGAACGTGCGAAGGCTCTAGGTGCGACTTGGTGTAGTTTATGGTAAACCCTAACTCGTGCAATGTCTGAATTGTTTGCTTTGTGTGTTGGACACATTGACTGAATGATTTTGCTTTTATGAGCCAATCGTCGAGGTAAGGGAAGATTTGTATCTGTTGTCTTCTGAGATGTGCCGCTACCACTGCTATGTTTAATATAGATTGCCAGCAAGGGTTTTATTTAGTGACTAGCAGCCCGTCCCGACGTTGTCCGGGTATGAAATAGAATGTGTGTATTTGACAAGGGCAAGGGGAATTTATTTTAAAATCTTGCGGTAGACAACATTTTTTGTTTCATTAGAATCGGGACGGAGAAGGCCCAGCTGCAGCCCTGGTTGATGTTAGCAGGCACGTGTAATTGGTGTAGTGATCCGCCACCTGAGTCCGGCTACAGTTCTGGTTGATGTTAGCAGGCGCGTGTAATGTCGTTGAATGAGAGAGTTATCAGCCGCGGGTAAATCCGTTTAATGAGAGAGTTGAGTGACAGCGAGTAGGAGAGACTGCAGTAATATTCCCCGAAGACACGCTCATTTGCATGTTACCCCATTTGAGGCCCAGATGCAGGCCTGTTTGATGTTAGCAGGCGCGTGTTTCCCCACTTGAGGCCCAGCGGCAGCCCTGGTTGATGTTATCAGGCGCGTGTAATTAGTGTACTAATACGCCGCCTGAGCCCGGCTAGAGCCCTGGTTGATGGTAGCAGGCGCGTGTAAATTCGTTGAATGAGGGAGTTCAGTAACAGCGTGCAGGAGAGGCTGCAGTAACATTACTCACCACGCCTCCAGCTGAACGCGGTTGTCACGCCCCCAGCACACGGCCATAGCAGACAATCTTCTGATTAATGTACGACTCACATGGTATGAAGGGCGGAACGTAGCCCCCAGCGTGCCCCTTGATGCGGCGCAATTGCGTTCACATGGCATGAAGGCCGGACACACGCCCCCAGCGTGTCACGCCCCCAGCGTGCCCCTTGATGCTGCGCAGCAACGTAATTGGCGCTTGTATGTACGACTCACATGGCATGAAGGGCGGACACACGCCCCCAGCGTTTGTCACAACCCCAGCACTCGCCCACAGCCCACAATATGATGGCAGTACCACACGCCCCCAGCGTTAGTCATGAACCCAGCCCACGCGCACAGCACAACGCAGACACGCCCACAAGGGACTACTTTGCTGGCACGGTTCTTTTACTTTTTAAATGTATATGGTGGCCGTCTGCATAGCCTATGTCCTTCTGCTGCAACTGCCCTTTCCAACGCTGTATTGGGTGTTGTGATTGGTGCTGTGGTTACTGAGATTACCCGCCTCAAAGATTTGGGCTCTCTTTATAATATTAGTATGGACTACAGATGTTTTAATTTACTATATGTGAGTATTGATGTATATAAGTGATTATATGTAAGAGTGTGAGAGATTGGAAGTGTTCCTGTATAAATAAGTATGTGTTTCTATAAGTGATTGTTTAAGAGAGTAAGTATGTGTACGTTTCTGTAAAAGTAAGTGTAGTGGTGTGTGTATAGCTGTATATGAAAGTAAATGGATGTTTGATAGTTTATTTGCATGTGTTAGTATGTGTGTGAGTAACTGTATGGATGAGTATCGGTGTGTAACAGGATGTATAGGTGTATAAGTACATACGATGAGTGAGTACATGTATGAGTGACTATATAGAACTGTTGGTGAATGAGTGGATGTGTATGTAGATTTTGGAATTACTGAATAGGTTGTTCTAACTGGTATTGGTATCTCAATTTTTTTGAAAATTTTTGTTTCTATTTTTGAAGGTGTGTATCAAAGGTTATATTACGCTGAGAGGAGGTCTGCCACTCTTTCACAAGAATGATGTCATCAGTGATGTCATTTGAGATGTCCTCAGTGATGTCACTGACCATGTCATGAGTGATGTAATATGGAACGTCATCAGCAGTGCATTGCGGGCGCGCGAGTTATAGTTAGCTGAACTAACTATAACGGGGGAATTTCAATGGTTTTGTATGAGTGAAATGTCCAGCTAACTATAACATGTGTGAAACCTATGTGTTTTTTTAGTGAATTTCAAAGGTTTTTTAAATGCTAATTCCTAACTATAACGTGGCTGAAACCTATGGTTTTTTCAGTGAATTTCAAAGGTTTTGTAAATGATAATTTTTAAATGTATTAATTGTTATTTTTTTATACTAATTTACTACATGGTTTTAAAGTATTTATTTTTAGATATTTTATTTTTTTAAATTACATTACATATTTTTAATATAAATTGGAAAAAAATATTGAAATTGTAGTATTTTTTATTTTATTTTTTTAATGTATATGGTGGCCGCCTGCATAGCCTATGTCCTTCTGCTGCAACTGCCCTTTCCAACGCTGTATTGGGTGTTGTGATTGGTGCTGTGGTTACTGAGAATACCCGCCTCAAAGGTTTGGGCTCTCTCTTTATAATATTAGTATGGATAAATTATACAGCATCTGGAATCTATACTTCAAGTTTAAGATTCAGACTGTGAATATCAGTAGCTGTGTTAGTTTCAAATATTCAGTGATTAGAGGTACATGTATATAGCTACCACACTAGCTAGGGAAAACAAAGACATGCAACACAAGGACATTTTTGTATCAAAAATGTTATTTGTTGTAAAATCATAAGGGTTCTTGATCAGTCATGAGACTTAAACAGACAAAATAAATCTAATGTACAAGGAATACAGCCGCCTTTCCTATAGTACAAAAGACAAAATCCAAACTGTTTTGTTTTCCTGTATAATTTATCACTAAATAAAACCCTTGCTGGCAATCTCTATTACACATATAATTTGCCCAAGCCGGCGAGGGTATATTGGGTTACCCACCCTCTTTTTCATTCGCTACTACTGCTAAGCACTTTGTGAACACTCGTGGTGCTGTTGTGAACCCGAATGTAAGAACTTTGAACTGATAGTGCTGTCCTTGTATGACAAACCTTAGATACTTCCTGTGAGCAGGACGTATAGGAATGTGGAAGTAGGCGTCCTTTAGGTCTAGTGTTGAAAGAAAATCGCCTTGTTGTAGTAGTGGGAGTACTTGTTGCAGAGTGATCATGTGAAAATGATGTGATTGTATGTAATGGTTGAGGGGCCTGAGGTCGAGAATTGGTCGTAATGTCCCGTCCTTCTTGGGGATTAGGAAGTACAAGGAGTAAACATTGGACCCTGCCTGGGTGGTATGTTTGGGGGGGTTGCTGTGAGTTCTAGGCAGTAGCCATGTTGGATAATCTGTCTCACCCACCTGTCTGTTGTGATGGAATACCAGACAGGTAGGAACTGTGATAATCTGCCCCCCACAGGAGTGGAATGCTATAGGGGAAGCAGAGGGAAGTCACTGTTTGGGAGTGGAAAAGGAGCGGTTGTTATTATTACCTCTACCTCTTCCCTTGTTATTATTGCCTCTGTATCCTCCTCTAAAGTAGCCTTTGTTAGAGGTGTGTGTGTGCGTTTTGAAAGATGATGTTGTATCTGCACCGGTTTGCTTAGAGCCTCCTCTATAAAAGGAGCGGCGAAAAGAACTTCTAGTCTGTGTGGATTGTAATGCACCCATAGACTTAGCTGTGTCTGTGTCTTTTTTAATTTTCTCTAGTGTGTTGTCTACTTCCGGCCCAAACAATTGGTTTTGATTGAAGGGCTGGTTCAGGATGGTAGTCTGTACCTCAGTTTTAAACCCTGAAATGCGTAACCACGCATGTCGTCTGAGTAGAACACTAGTATGGACTGCTCTGGATGCTGGGTCAGCTACATCTAGTGCACATTTAATTGAGGCATTAGATATTAATTTGCCTTCTTGTATGAGCTCTGTTGCCTGATCTTTGTATTGATCTGGGAGGTGCTCCATCAGTTTTTCTAATTGATCGTAATGAGCCCTATCATAGCGTGAGAGCAGGGCTTGTGTATTTGCTATGCGCCATATATTTGTCGCCTGCGCAGCAATCCGTTTCCCTGACGCACCAATAACGTTAGATTCTTTGTCAGGCGGGGGCGTGTCACCAGAAGTCTGGGAATTAGCTCTTTTCCGTGCATTAGACACTACTAAAGAGTCTAGTGGCAGATGTCCCTTAATATAGACTGGATCAGATGGCGCTGGTCTATATTTCTTTTCTATTCTTGGATTTAACACCCTACAACGTACCGGGTCTTTAAATATTTCCGGAGCACGTTTAATGACTCCTTTGATCATGGGTAGTATTTGCGTAGACCTTTGTGACTGCTCAAATGTATCATGTAAAAAAAAATCCTCATCAATGGCATCAGAGTGCATTGAAACCCCGTGGTAAAGGAGGAGTGTGGCTCAATGGTTAGAGTGGCAGACCTTGATGCAGAGTTCTGTCCAGGGACCAGGGTTCGATTCCCGCCTTGGCGGGGTCTCGGGCTCAATTTCCTCGGAACTGTTAATTCTCGCCTCGGTGCTTATTCTAATCACGGGTCCCACGCTGCAACTCTGGGCAATAGCTTGCTTAGCCTCCACACCGTACCATGACATAGAGGGCAGCTCTATTTAAGAGATGATTAAACCCAATACTATCTTCTGGAGGGGAAGGTTTTGTTGGGTAGGACTGAGGATCAGGAATGTCGGGCACATTGTGTGGTGGGAAGCCATATATATCGTCATCTCTAGGATATTCTGGATTGACATCTTTATCTTCAGGGTGTGCATGTGGCTCTGGTATGTCATTCCCCCCACCTAGATCATACTCTTCGTCAGTGTGGTGTGATGATGCAGGAGATTGAACAGGAGAAACTGTAGGTTCGATGTAAGGAGGGATAGGAGAGGAAAAAGGTGAAGGAGAGGAAGGGTGCATTGGAGAAGTTGCACAATCCTTCTTTTTGGCAGGAACCACAGGTAGAAGTGGTGTGTCTGCTGTTCTCTTCTTGTGAGGAATGGCTTCCACATGTCCAGTTTTTGGATTGATATGGACTTTTCTTTGTTTAGGATCTGGTCTAAACAGTTCTTCTTCCTCTGCAACCTTCTTCGGCGTCGATTTTTTCGGTGCCGATAGGGGTTGTTTTGTGTTTTTTGCTGTAGGAGGCGTTATCGAGTCCCGTGGCAAATTTTTCGGTGCCTAAGGTGGTTTCGGCTTGGTAGGCTTGTTAGAGGGTTTAGGTGTCTCTGAGTCAGGCCTTGGAGTCTTTGGTACCGAGGTTGGAGATTTTGGAGTGGAGACAGGTCTCGTTGGCCTTGCGGCGTCGGACTCTGGCTTCCCATCTTTATTTTTGGAACCGGAAGGTTTTGGAGCCGGAGCTTTTTTAGGATCCGGTACAGTCTTCGGCTTCGGCACCGGTGCATCTTTTGGTTTGGGTGCCGAAGGATCTTTGTCTTTGGGCACCGAAGGGCGTTTTGGCTTCGGTGTCGAAGAATCCTTCGGTGTCGAAGGATGTGTGTGCTTCGGTGCCAATGGAGGAGGTGGCACTGGCACATGTGGTTTTGTCGGTGCCGAGGCACCGGAAGGCGTAGTCGTTTTCCTCGGAGCCGAGCCCGAAGGTGGGGCGTCTGAGGGGATATTTCGGTCTCGACTGGGCCCCATGGGCGGAGTGCTGACCTTTGGCTTGGGTAGTGTCTGTTATGCAGGGGCAAGAATACTCACGGGTTGACGAGATGGAATCGAATCGTCGGAGTCCTCTGCCTCCGATATGATCTGGAGATCAGGCGAGTCTTCCTCGGCGGCGAGTGGAGCCTCGTCCTCGGAGATCTCTTCGAGTGGATCCTCGCCCTCGGAGGTGCCTTCTTCGAGGATCTCCTCCTCGAAGATGGCCTCTGGTGCTGGTGCTGATCTCCTCATCGCGTGTCGACGTGCCCTCCGATCCCGAATGGTCTTCTTCGATCGGAAGGATGCACAAACTGTGCAGGTCGACTCGTCGTGTTCCGACGATAGACAGAGGTTGCAGACCTCGTGATGGTCGCTATGAGGGAATTTTGCTCGACATACCGGGCATCTCTTGAATGGAGTTCTGTCCATGAAGTGTAGGCCCTTAGGCGCCGATAGGCCCAACGGCCCGCATCGACGCACCGAAATGTAGCTGATGATGTCGAAAGTATTCTATTCGTCGATAATGTTTGTATAACGTTTTTTTTCTCGCTTCGAAGTTGCTGGAAAAGTCTTTTCTAGCCGGAGCGGAAAACTTTCACCCGAACCCAGTGGCGGAAAAAAACAATCTGAGGATGGAGTCGATGACCATGCGCAGTATTGTCCAAGGGAGGAGTCACCTATCTCGTGACTACAAAGACTTCTTCCAAGAAGACAACAACCTGCAATCATCCGAGCCCAACACCAGGTGGCGATCTATTGCAAAAGTGTACGATCTGCAGCTCATATGCCTCGAACATGCTAATTACCCAGTAGGCATCTGTTCTTGGCATGTAGAGCTGTAGAATCACATGCTTTGCATAGACCACCATCTAGTGATGGATCCTGATGTTTGCACTTTGTTTTTGTTCGAAGAAGTCTTATCCTGTCACGAGGTAGGGGACTCCTCCTTACGTTGATCGTGCGCATGAGCATTGACTCCATTGTTAGATTGTTTACAGCAGAGGGCGATAATGGAGTTAGTAAGAGTAGTAAGAGATGTCCATGTTTATATGTATCTAAGTAAGATGCTTCTGCAACAGGTATAGGTACCCGGGGAGGCGGGGTGGGTGCATGTGAATCTACAGCTCTACATGCCAAGAACAGATGCATACTGGGTAAGTAGCAATTTCCTTTTGAGGCATGTGAGCTGTAGATCACATGCTTTGCATAGACTATACAGCAGTTATGTCCTAAAGCGATGGCTAACCTGCAGCTGTTGCAGCCGTCTGAAATAGTGTACGTAAAACTGCATGGCCCACACTAGCTTGCTGTCTTGCTAACACACCTACACAATAGTGTTTTGTGAATATGTGAGTTGTAGACCATGTTGCAGCTTTGCAGATGTCATCTATGGGTATAGTACCTAAGAATGCCATAGAAGCCTCTAGCTTGCGTGTGGAGTGTGCTCGTTTTGCTTTTGCAGAGCATGTTTGAATGCACTTGACTATCCACCTTGCAATGCCTGATTTTGACATAGGATTGCCTTTATGTGGAGGTGCAAAAGCGAGAAACAGTGGTTTTGTCTTGCAGAAAGGTTTTGTTAATTCTACATAGTAAAGTAGTGCACTTTTTACATCTAAAGTGTGCAAAGCACGTTCTGCCGCAGTATCCGACCCTGACCTCGCCGCGGATTCAGGGCTGCCGAGGAAGCTCAACAGGGATACTCTTGGCGCCATCACCGGCGCTCGCCTAGGCCACGCCCCTTATTGAGGCCACGCCCCCTTAAGCTCTTTAAAAGGCGTGGACTACTGACGCCGGTCAGATTGACTGTTTCTCCTGAGGCGGAAAGCCGGGAGCGTGATTGTTTACATTTTTTTTAAATTTGAGTGTCACTATATATTGCTTTTAATTACTCACCCCTGCTCCCCTCTAAGCACCTCTAAAGAACTTGATTGACCCTGACCTCGCCGCGCAGCGGATTCAGGGCTGCCGAGGAAGCTCAACAGGGATACTCTTGGCGCCATCACCGGCGCTCGCCGAGGCCATGCCCCTTATTGAGGCCACGCCTTCCCCTCCCCTCCCTGCCCCCCATCTATAAATCATGTGCCACTTCCGGACGCGCAGCGGACAAGCGCAGCGGGAGCGCCTAAGGCAAGCCGGTCTGCGCCCGTCCGCGCCAAGGTAGCGCCTTGCGCCAGCTATGCTGCATGTCTTGAGCCAACTGACCCCAGCACGTTGCCCTCCGGCCCTCCCTACTCTAGAGAGGCGATCCTACAACTGGGTAAGCTTCATGCTGACAAAGGAACCCTCACCCTGTTACATACGGCTTTCCCGCGAGAAGATTTTATGGGCAGTGATCTGTTAAAATGTGGGCTCTTGAATGTTAGGTCCCTACCTAGGCACAGCATCGAAATTCAGTTACTTATTGAAACTCACGAACTGGACGTTCTTTTTATGACGGAGACATGGACTCGTCCTGATTGCCTGGTTGATCCGGGCTTTACTTGTCCCCCCGGGTACAAATTCCTACATACCCCTAGGGCCATTGGGAGAGGAGGGGGGTGGGTGTGATTTTTACTACTTCTTGTAATATTAAGACTCTTGTTCTAGATCCGACCGAAGGAACGGAACTTTTAGGATTATCAATTCAGACTCACTCCGGGACTATTGTTACCGGGATAGTCTGCTATCGCCCACCGGGTGCGTTCAGCCTTCAGCATCAACAAGCGCTTTTAGTCACTTTGACTAATATTGCTCTTTCACACCATAAACTTATTATTCTGGGAGATTTTAATCTCTGGCAGAACGGCGTTCTCGACTCTGGTCTCCGCAATCTACTACACTCCTGCGAAAGCCTTGGACTCTCCCAGTTGGTCACTGGTGCAACCCATAGGGGCGGACACCTCTTAGATCTACTGTTTGCAGGCCCCCAGTTGGTAGCAATGGGGGAAAGACTACCCATGGACTGGACAGACCATTCACTCATCAAATTCTTTATACATTTAAACGGTGACCATTACAAGCCTCCTGGGCCGACCAACAAAATTAAGTGCAGAGATTGGAAAGCTCTCACACGTCTACACTCTTCAGGGGAAGTGTTTCAATTGGAGCAATTCTTTGACGAGGAAAAACAACTAGATGACAATTACTCCTCTCTATGTTCAAGGATTACCACAACCCTTGATGCCCATGCCCCTCTAAAAACTCGCTGCTGTAAGGGCACCAACTCTGCGCCCTGGTTCAACGACAGTTTAAAAGTTCTGAAGCAGGGCTGCAAACATGCAGAGAGAATGTGGAGACGAGACTATACATAAACTTTTAAGGAACTCTGGAAAAATGAAGTTCGGGAATACAAGAATCTGATTAAAAAATCAAAAAACGAATATTACTCCTCCATGATTTGTAACTCCTCCAATAGTTCCAGAAATATCTTTAATATACTGAACAGTGTCACCAACCCGGACTGTGCAAAAAACACCATTGTTCCGTCACAAGATCTTTGTGACAACCTTGCTGTTTTCTTCAAAGAAAAAATTGACCTTATTATTAAGGATTTAGAAGTCTCATCGGACTCTATCCCCCCACCCAATTTGAGACCGAGACCCCCTGCGACCCAGCCAGTGTTACTTGAATTTCCATCTCTCACGTATGAAGTCTTTTGTAAACTAGCAAAAAAGATTTCCTCTGGGTCTCCCTTAGACCCTGTTCCACCTAAAATATGGAAGGAATTTGAGACAGAACTTTTTCCTCCCCTTTTTAGGTCTCCTGGCGTTTAACAGCGCGTCAGCGCTGTGTCCGCCAGGAGATCTTTTGTCAGTGACTCTGCTTCCCAGGAGACAGCGCTGGCCGCGCGCATTGCCTCTTCAAGGAGGCTATTTGAGCGGGGCACGCGCTCGCGAACGCGCTCAGCTGCTGTCTCCCGGGAAGCTCTTTCACCAAACACGCATGCGCATACACAGACGCATACACAGACACACACACACACACACACACACACAAGCGCCCATGCACGCACGCACCCACACATACAGAGAACCTACCCCCGCTGTCGCATACACACACGCGTGCACACACACACCCACAAGTGCACCGAGCGCCCCCCCGCCCCCACTTACCGCCACTCCGGACTTCAGCCGCCACCGCTCCTCTCCTGGGCAGGCACTCCGTGGGCGCGGCTTCCAGCAGGAAACGGAAGTCCCGCCCCACGGTAGTTTTCCTCACGCGCACACGACCAGCTGGGGAGTACAGGAGCAGGTTCGCTGAGATGAAGTGCTGGCTGGGCGGCCAATATCTGCTGGTGGTAGGTCATATGTTGGGAATGGATCAGAACCAGTGTTCTTCACCTCCACGTTAGGTAATGTAATCCATGCAGCCTTTCTCGAACTGCGCTAAAACAGAAGTCAGATAATGTGCCCATCCATTTTCCGTATTATCATCGTTTTACTCCGTGAAGAGGCCCTCATTCCTAGTCCGGCACAATTGCTGATTCAGTGCAACAAGTCATGTGTACCCAGATCAAGAAACCAACTCTGCGTGCCTGCAGGCTTTGCCGCCATGATTCTCACTGGTAAACCTGGCGCAAATTACGTGGGCAGACGGTGTAAAAACCGAGTTTGCTCGAGTTGGAATGTGGGGAAAACAAGTGCAACTAATGTGCTATGCCCCAATTCTTAAATTCAAAAGTTGGAACGGTCTGCTCTCCAGCGTATTGCAAATGTGCACACTTGTGCCGACTAGGAATGAAAGGGCTATGATTGATTTAAAGTACCCTCTAGCATGTTTTGCTTTTCACCAGGGCTGCACTGCATGACACCGCTCTGTTGTTAATAAATGTGGTACGTTTCATAATTTTATGCACTGCAAAGAAAACGCAGCTTGTGTTTCCGCTCACCCAGACTCATTCAAACCATGCCAGCACAAATTACCCAGGAAAATCTACCACACAGGAGAGGCAGCGCCCAAAAACGGGGGAGGACTTAGGGCTCGGACGGAGACACATAGAATATGTCCCATTGCAGGGGGGACAGGAAACACACGGTTTCGTTTATTTTGGAAGGTTTGATTTACCTGGGCAGTGGCAAGGACAGGGTGAGGCACGCAAGCTGACAGGGACATATAAAACATAACGTCATACAGCTGTGACCATAGAGACAACAAGGGTGTAGTGGAGAGAACGGGAGGCAGGAAAGGCTAGAGGAAGATGGGCAGACATACAAAGAGAGAAGAGAGGCAGCTAGACAACGGGGGGGATGGACAGAGAAGGGAGAATGCTGAGCGAGGCTAAAATAGACAGAGACAGTGAGCGAGGCAATGCTTATGGAGACAGCCTGAAAAAATTTATGACAGTATACTGAGAGACGGGGCCGACACTACTGTATGTGTGACACCGACACTACTGTATGTGTGACTGGTGCAGAGAGAGACGCAAGGGGTGAACACAATTGAAAGAAAAGTGGTATTCAAGATAGGCAGGTAGCATGAACAGCAGCGATGGAGCAGAGCACGGCGAGGGCCGCTGTTCCGTTCTCCAAGGTACATGCATTTAACTATGAGTTTCTCACAGTACACAAGCTGCAGGCAGCAACGCTGGGAAACAGAGAAGCAATAATGCTCACTGTTTCCGAACTGTGGGCAATGCAGCTTATCCACAATCTTTGAGAAATTCCGAGTTAAAGGTACACATGACAGTGAAAGGGCTTAAATGAGGCGCCCAGCTGCGTCCGTCCCTAGCGCACACCTTCAAGACTCGGCCCCAGATGAGATGACATTTAACAGCGCGCCTATGCATGCATTTTTCACTTTTTCTGCCGCTGGCAGAGTACACATTTTGCATGAGCTGCATAAAACAATTCCCAAGGGAACTGTTTAGAAGGGATTACGTTGAAAACATTTGGAACATCTGTAGAGGAACTCTCTTGGTGTAAGCAGCTGCTCAGATGTTCCGCTTCCTGTTTTCTTTAATACCATTACTCCTCGGCACTCTGTGTAATTTGTGCAAAAAGGAAATAAGACGTCTCGTGAGAAATAACAAAGTCTGGGTCACTTGTCAGCCAGTTTCATAGAGAAGGCGTGAGTGACTGAGAGCCAGCTGCCCGCCGCCCACCACTTCAAAGCGTGTCTCTGCAGGTGGGGGTGCTTGCTACAGCCCTGGCGTTACTGTTAACTTTATTGTGAAGCTATGAGTCGGAGTTTTTCATTCACACCTGTTGATCCAGTGAATAGGCAAAGTCACATTTGCTGAAGTAGATTGTAAAGTTCTTTCAGGAACATCCTCTTGCATTACGACATTGCAGGCAGCAGGCCATGCAGGAGATGGTAGGGAAGTCACGTGACACAAATCATCTTTATACAACAATTCAGAGTTTGATAACAAATTAATGTAACACATTGTAATATACAATGCCAATAGCTCAAACTTTAATACTGGGAGACCTATTGCATTGTAAATGCTTGTTGTTATTTGCAATCAATCCCTTGCGACTGGGACTGTTCCTGCTCAGTGGAAGAGGGCTTTAGTATCTCCTTTGTTAAAAAAGCCCTCGCTCGACCCGTACTGCTCTAAAAACTATCGTCCCATCTCCCTGCTGCCATTCCCAGCTAAAATTGTTGAAAGCTGGGTTAGTAACATCCTCTCTAACCATCTGGAACGTTATTCATTACTTGACGTCGATCAATTCGGTTTCCGTCCTGCCCATGGAACCGAGACCGCCCTAATCACCGCTATGGACGAGCTTCAGAGGCGTGCAGACAGAAGGCAGGCAGCGTTCCTGATCCTGCTTGATATGTCTGCCGCCTTTGATACTGTGAACCACGACATTTACTGAAGCGGTTGCTTGAGGCGGGAGTAAGAGGATCGGCTGCACAATGGTTCCAGTCATTTCTGCAGGACAGGCAGCAGGCGGTGTCTATTCCCCCCTTTCAGTCGGCTTTCACTTTGATCTCGCATGGGGTCCCCCAGGGATCTGCAATTAGCCCATTTCTTTTTAATTTGTACCTTAGACCGCTGGTCACGTTAATCAAAAGTTTCAATATTAAAATTGTCAACTACGCCGATGACATGCAATTGATCCTCTCCCTGGAGGGAGAAGACTCCACTTCAGCTGAGGTTTTCCACAATTGTCTGCGCGACACCTCCCGTTGGCTAAGGGATAACTCCCTTCAGTTCAACGCAGGAAAAACGGAGGTACTTTTCAGCGCTGGTACTAAGATTCCTCGGCCGTTTCCAGACAACTTCTGGCCCCCTGAAATTGGGAACATACTTCAGCCGGTGGAAACAATTCGTAACCTTGGGGTTATGCTGAATCAGAGACTCAGTATGGAGACGCATATCCAAAAGACAACTGCCTGTTGCTTTGCCATCCTCCGCTCCCTAAGGAAGGTACTGCCTTCTCCTTCCCACTCATGCACGTGCCCAAGTGGTAAGATGCACCATCCTTAGTCGACTTGACTATTGTAACGCCCTTTTGTTAGGATCCCCTGGGTTTCTGCTGGATAGGCTCCAGAGAGTCCAATCAGCAGCCGCTAAACTGGCCTTAGGGCTCCCCAGAAGAGCAAATGGATTGTCTTCACTGAGCAAACTCCATTGGTTACCGGTAAGGCAGAGAGTACAATTCAAAGCCCTATGCATTGCGTTCAGAGCGCTTCATGGAATTGGTCCCGCCTCCCTCCAATCCAAATTTGCTTGGTACATCCCAGCCAGGCAGCTTCGCTCCTCTGAAGCCAAGCTGGTAGTGGTCCCCGGATTCAAGAAGGACAGATCCGGAGGCAGATCCTTCGAGGTGGCAGCTGCCAAGCTTTGGAATACGCTCCCAGACGATATTAGACACATCTCTGAACTTCTCCCCTTCAGGAGAAGGATTAAAACTTGGCTCTTCCCCAAGACAACTGTTTGACAACTCCCGCCCCTGTCGTTTTCACTTTCCTGTCCCCAATAGATTCAGTCAGCGCCAGGATGCCTGCAATGGTGACAGTTGCGCTTAACAAATGCCTTAAATAAATGAAATAAATCTGGTTGAGGGAAGAACACATGCAACTCAACAGATTGGTTGATATGAAAGGCAGAAATTACCTTTGATAGGAATGTAGGGTTGGTCCTAAGAACCACTTTGTTATGGTGTACTTGTAAAAATGGTTCTTCTATGGTTAGTGCCTGAAGTTCAGACTCTCCTCAGTTATGTGATAGCTATAAGGAAAGCAACCTTCTAATTGAGAAATTGCAGTTCACATTCATGCAATGGCTCAAAGGGTGGACCCATTAGTCTGGTAAGGACAATGTTGAGATTCCACACTGGAGCAGGAGGAAGTCTTGGAGGAATTATTATTTTAAGTCCCTCCATAAATGCTTTAATGACAGGCACTCAAAACGAGACAGATGGTGTCTGTTCTGTAGGTATGCAGCTATTGCATCAAGATGTAAGCATATTACAAATCGTTTCCACTTTTGCTGCATAGCATGCTCTTGTGGTAGGACGTCTAGCATCTATGATGATGTTCATGCAGTCTGGCGCGATATTAAAGTAGCCAAATTCCAAGATTTCAGGTGCCAGATCGCAAGATTGAGATGACTGGGATCTGGATGTCTTCTCTCTCCATGGCTCGGAGCGAGAAGATTGGGAGTGAAATGTAGTTTTGGTGAGGAACTACTGAGAGCTCCAACAGGGTTGTGAACCAGGGTTGCCCATGTGGAAGCAACTAGGATCAGTGTCTGGGAAGTCTGTCTGAGCTTCGGAACCACTTATGGAATGAGTGGGAGAGGCGGAAAAGCCTAGGCAAATATCCCCGACTAATCCATCCATATTTCATTACCTTTGGACAATGGGTGTGGATGCCTGGATGCGAAGCTTGGGCATTTTGCAATTAGGTTTGTGGCGAACAGATCTATGTCTGGAAAGCCCCATATTTGGAGGAATGAATGGGAGAAGAACTTGAGGGTGAAGTTCCCATTCATGGATCTGTTGTCTTTGACGACTGAGCAGATCTCCAATCCGATTGTTTACTCTTGGAAGGTGTTCTACAAGGAGATACATTTTGTGACATATAGCCCATCTCCAGATGGTGTGTGCTAGTTTCAACAGCTGGAGAGTGCGTGCCCCCCCTTATTTCTGTATGTAGTACATTGCGGTCATGTTGTCTGAACGGATCAGGATAGCTTTGCCTACTAGATGTACTTGAAACGCTTTGAGCGCTAGAAAAATCGCTAGCAGCTCTAGATGATTTATGTGAAGATGCTTTTGCTACAGGCTCCTCATGCCCTGAATTGTATGCGTCCGGAGATGAGCTCCCAACCAATGAGCGATGCGTCTGCTGTTAGCACTATTTGTGGAACCAGGTCGATGAAGGGCCGCCCTTCTGAAAGGTTTTGTGTATTCTACCACTGCAGAGAGCAATGGGTGTGGCCGTCCACCAACACTAGATCTGATAACAGACCCCGAGCCTGGTTCCACTGACGTGCTAAGCACTCCTGAAGGGTATGCATGTGGAGTCTTGCATAAGCAACTACAAGAACTGTTTTGTGAGTGTGACGTAGATAGCTTTTTTGGGAGCTGGCTTTTATGAGCCAGTCATCCAAATATGGGAAGAAGTGAATGTGTGGTCTTCTTAGCCAGGCACTTGGTGGAAACCCTGGGTGCAGTAGTTACTCCGAATGGGAGCACCCTGAAATGATAGTGCTGGTCTGCTACTACGACCCTGAGGTACTTGCAGTGAGCAGGTTGTATTGGGATATAGAAACAGGTGTCCTTTATGTCCAGAGTGGACAGAAAGTCGCCTTGTTGAAGGAGCGGGAGCACTTGCTGGAGTGTGACCATGTGAAAGTGGTCCGACTGAATGTATAGATTTAATTTTAATTCTCTGAGGTCTAGTATAGGCCTGAGAGCTGTCCTTTTTGGGAATTAAGTAGTACAGGGAGTAAACCCCTATCCCTTGATATTTTAACGCGACTGGTTCTAAAGCTCCTTTCTCTAACAGAGAGATAACGTCTTGCTTTATTTAGAAGGGTAAGATGTTCTTGTGACATTGCGTGTGATCTTGGAAGAATGTTTGGGGGAGTGACTAAGTTCCAGGCAGTAACTATATTGGATAATTTGTAAGACCCATTTGTCTGAGGTGATTGTGTTTGATAGGGAGAAATTGTGAGAGACGTCCCCTTACAGGAGTGGAATGATCTGGGGTGCCGGAAGGAAGTCACTGCTTATTATTTGCAGGGGAAGTGCGTGTGGAGTTGCCTCTGCCTCTTCCCTTAGCATTATTTCCTCTACAACCTCCTCTGAAATAGCCTCTTGATGAGGGCGATTGGTTGTTGCCCTTGTAAGAGGAGGAGTGATTTTCTGTAGAAATATTTTTGGAGCCACCCCTGTAAAATGAGCGACAAAAGGAGCTCCTATTCGCAGGTAACTGCAAAGCCCCCCAAGGACTTTGCAACCTCTGTATCTTTTTTCATCTTTTAAAGCAAGTTGTCAACTGCTGGACCAAAGAGGTGCTCTTTGTCAAATGGCTGGTTGAGAATAGAGGCCTGTACCTCAGGTTTGAAACCTGAAATTCTCAACCATGCATGTCTGCATAGCAATACGCTGGTGTTTACGGAGCGTGCTGCTGCGTCTAGGGCGCACTTGATGGAGGTATTGGTGATAAGTTTGACCTCCTGAATAAGATAGTTTGCCTTGGATTTATGTTCTTCAGGCAAAAATAGCATGAGTTTTTCTAGGTCATCATAATGAGCCTTATCATATCTGGCCAGCAAAACCTGAGCATTAGCGATGCGCCAGTGATTAGCTGCTTGTGAGGCTACCCTTTTGCAAGAGGAATCCATTAACTTGGACTCCGTATCAGAAGGAGGGGCCTCACCTGTGGTCTGTGAGTTAGCTCTCTTGCGAGCATTGGAAAGCACAAGAGGGTCCAAGGGCAGCTGACCCTTGATGCAAGCATGGTCAGTAGGTGGTGCCGGTTTACATTTCTTCTCAACCCTAGGCGTGATGATTCTTGCCCTTACAGGATCTTTGAAAACCTTATCTGCATGTTTAAACATCCCCTGAATCATTGCCAGTGTGTGGGTAGTTGTTTTTAGAGGAACTTATGGTCTCAAACAAGAAGTCCTCCTTTAAAGCCTCCTTATGCAGTTCCACCCTGTGATAATAAGCAGCCCTGTTACGAAGCTTAATGTATATTGTTGTCAGGTGGTGATGGTCTGGACAGATATAAGTCAGGGTCATTATCTGTGTTTAGTTCAGTGTTGTAGTCCTCCCATGGGTCAGTATCTTGTGGCCTATCCTCATCCCCATCCCCTTCATCCTGTGGGTCAGGTGATAGTGGTGGTGGTGAATTTGTGGGTGTGATAAGTAAGTTGGGATCAATGGGCGAAGGAGGTGGAATGTAAGGTGGTGAAGGGTTAGTACCCACATTTTTTCTTTTCAGAGGAATGTGGTAATCCTCCTGCAGGCCCATTTTCCTTTTTTCAGGCAATTTGGCATGGATATGTCCAGTATCTGGGTTTATTACCAGATCTTACTGTTTCAGAGACGAAGATGGAATGTCGGACCAAGGCTCTTTTGGTGGAGTCTTTTTGTCTCTGGTCACAGTTTTGGGCATCGAAAGTTTTGGCTCTGAATCCTTCGGTTCCGAAGGTTTGCTCTTCGGGAACGGTGGAATAGTGACCACTACAAGCTTTGGTTTCGATGCCAAAGATTTCAGCTTGGGCATGATGGGGTCGACTCGAGGCTTTGTGTTACAGCGCCGGGCAGAGGGAGGGGCGCCCAAAACATTTTCTCGGTGCCGACCTTGGCCCGCAGGCAGAGGAAGGACCGGAGCCTTTTTGGTCTTGTGTTGCTTGGGCAAGGGGGTTTCTGTACTCAGAGTATGCTGACCCGGTGTAACTTGCTCCTCTTATTCCATGTCAGAGTCGGCCTCGGAGATGTGTTCTGCTTCCTTGGCTGGTCAAGCTTGTAACTCTTCTGTCGGAATCTTCGCTGAAGATGTCCAGTGCAGTTCTGCTCTGATGTTGCATTTCGTGACGTCGAGCCCGAAAGTCATAAAGCGTCTTCTTTGATCGAAACGATCGGCACACGTCTCAGTCTTTCACGTCGTGTTCCGGGAATAAACAGCGGTTGCACACTTCGGTGCAAGGACACTTTGCTCGACACCCTGAACAGACCTTGAATGGAGTCCGTTCCATCAACTGGTAGTGAGCCCGCGCTGGTAAACCCAACGGCCCTCTGTGAGTTTTCCGATCGAAGATCTTTGAGTTGGGACAATACGCGGAGAATGGGAAATGTGATCGAGAAACAATACAGTCGAAGGTAGTGAATTGCGCGTCGAAGGGAAATCGAGAAACGGTGCCGAACCGGAGCGCAGCAATTCATATCTGAACCCGATGGCGGGTAAAAAAAACAATCTAACAATGGAGTCCATGCCCATGCGCACTATCACCGAAAGGAGTAGACACCTACTTTGTGACTGGAAAAGACTTCTTCAAACAAAAACAAAGTGCAAACATCCAGACCCAACACTAGATGGTGAGCTATGCAAAGCATGTGATCTACAGCTCACATGCATGGGACATGTCAATTCTTTATTTTCATTCAAAACAGGCTTTCGTTAGAACAACCAGTTCTTTTCTGCAAACCATACCGATAATTTAGCATTTTTATTGCAATTTGAGCTTTCCAACTAAGGCAACCTCGATAAATATTTCAAGAACTTCCAGAAGTTCACTGGGGGAAACTTTGCAACTCCGCACACTTATAACAAAAAGCAATTTCTTTATGCAGTGGAGGAAACCCGAAGCATGATAAAAAATAATCTTAAACATTTTACTAAAATGAAACACAGATGACAGATTTCCTGCACAAAAATGTTGCTTTACTGATATTAACTAATGACACAAAATGTACTAATAGCAAGGCTACATATTAGGTGAGATTCTGACCTTATTTTAGTTATTTTAGTTTTAGTTGGTTATTTCCGAGCAAGTGCTTGTTTAAAACAAATCTGATGGAATAAGTGTTTTTTCTCTTGAACAGCAAGAACGCAGCGTAAGCAAGTGGAGCGGCAAGTTAAATTCAATATACAGACATTCAAAACTGCAGTTTTGAGAAACTGTACCTGTGTTCAGCGGCGGGGACAGAAAATCCAGGGACCGGGTCCTTTGTTCCATAATATCTTTTAATTAACCCAATTCCAGCAACTGTATCAGTTCCTTTAAAGTTCACTAAGTGAGCAGACGCCCCAATTCCAGCAGTCTTAAAACAAGAGAAACCGTAATGTGCAACAACGTAGAACAAACCAGCATATGCAAAACAAAACTGATATACCAGCACTTCATCGTGAAGAAGGCCTTTTATGGTCACTTCAGCAATGGAATGGAGCAGAATCTCAAACGTACAATCTTTCACGATTCAATAACATTTGTGTTATTGATGAACAATTGTCTCCTAAGCCCACAGATGAGTTGCAACACAAAATCAGGCTCTGACAAAAAACATTTAATTACACAAAAAAGGAATGAGAATGAGGAAGACTGTGGTGGAGAGGAAACTCGCAATATGTTTGGCAGTACCGCAGTGGTGCCGCCAAGCATATTATGTCCTCAAAGCCGCCACACTGCCGCCAGTGATTTCTGATCCCCATTGGTTGCGGCAGTGCAATGGCGGTCAGACCACCCTAGTTGTAATAGGACGGCCGGAAGACCGGAAGACCGCGCCCCTAGCAGTCCGTGGACAGCAGACTCGTAATCAAACCCCAAGTCTTTAAACGTACTTATTTACTTTGTTAAACTGCAATCGAGACCACTAATTTAAAAACAAAATTAGTTAACATAGTAGATGAATATGAAATGATAAATGTAAAATCCAATGCTCCATTGATACGCTTTTGAAATGTGCCGATTTGGAATAGGCAGTCATAGTTAACCGCATAGGACATAGAAAAGCTAAGAAGAAAGCTTCTTTAACTACGAGCAAACTTCATATTGATGAAATGTGCACAGCATGAAATTACAAGCTTGACCTTACAATAACCAGGTTAGAAACGTTCGCCATAACTGCAGAATGCCCTGATTTAATAAATGTATTAATTTATAAGCAACACTAACAAGAACTTCCTATTTTCCCTTATAAATACTTGATTAAGATAGTTGTGCATTATAGACAATAAATCTTGTTTGTATTAAAGGGAATGCATTACCCAACAGTGATTTCAGCCTGATTCATCAAGCCGAATTGCGCTCGCAAAGGGCCAGATTCTGTGAATCTGGCCCTTTGCGAGCGCAATTTTTGCATTTGGGATTCATCATCCCAAATGCAAAAATCGGTAATTGCTAATTCGCTAAATTGCGAGGAATTACATTTAAGGAATCTCTATTTGAGATTCCTTAAATGCAATTCATCAACCATTTTTAAATTGCTAATTCGCAATTTCGGGCCGCTATTTACCGCGAGGTCAAACCTCGTGGTAAATAGCGAAAACTTAGAAAAATGCTTTTAAAAGCATTTTTCTAAGTTGCATGTTGCACACACACATGTCCTTCGGACATGTGTGTGCGCAACACCACTGTAAATTACATTTCAGGGGTGCTACAGGGTGTCCTTTGGACACCCCTAGCACCCTTGAAATCGCTATCTTATTTGCGAATAGCAAATTGCTAATCGCAAATAAGGAATACTCCCCATTCATTCCTATGGGCCCATGCCTTTAGGCCCATAGGAATGAATGGGGAGTTATTCCTTATTTGCGATTATCAATTTGCTAATCGCAAATAAGGAATGTGTAGGAATCGCAATTTATTTAGCGATTCCTACATGAATACCGTTTTGCGAGTCTGTAATAGCGATTCCTTATGAATCGCTATTAAAGACTCGCAAAACACGCCGATGATGAATCAGGCGGTTTGTCTTTTAGTTCGTAGCTCTTTGTTCTCACAGTGAAACAAAAGTTATGTAGTAGGGAGACTTGTGCTCAAATGCCTATGGGAACTAAGGCTTATGTTTCCAGAATCTAACTACGCAAGAATGTTTGTAGCTAACTTTGTGATAACTTTTCAAGTCGCATGTATTTTTCGTGGGAACGGAGGAGCTGAACCTACTTAATGACAAGAGATGCCATTTGGTTGGTCGGCGGATGATAGAGCCTGATATAATGCCTGCAGCATGCATTAGGGTCTTTTATATTATGGTGTGTTCATAGGTAGATGCAATTCCGTTTCTCCCGTCTGCCAGACTCTAGACCGTTGCAGCTACCACTGCTGCCGTTTCCCTATTGCCCTATTATTGGCATTTGATTTTGACAGATTGCTACTGCCACTATATGCGGATTATTTTGAATGTACTGAGATCCTGCAGAGTTTAAATAACTACTCTATGTGGGAATTTCTGTTTAAGCTCTGCTTTGAGTTTTATGCTCCTCTGATCTCACTCTTTTCCTTTTGAATCCAAACTTTTCATGGGTTCTACGTATCTAATACTCTGACCTTTAGAATAGGGATAGAGGGGCACATGCATCATTCATGCATTTTGCATTTCTTAATTTGCGAAAATTACCGAATCGCAAATTAAGAATTGCAAAATGCTATGCATCATTTTTTTCGGTATTTATTTGTGATTCGGTAAAAATCGCAATTTTTACCGAATCGCAAATAAATACCGAATTCCTAAGTGCATTTTCGCAAATCCCATTGATTCCTATGGGCCAAAAGGCCCATAGGAGTCAATGGGAAGGCATTTACAAATTCGCAATTTGTTGATGCATTCCAAGGGTGCAGGGGCACCCCTGAAATGCATTTGAAAGTGCATGTTTCACACACACATGTCCTAAGGACATGTGTGTCTGTAACATGAAGGTTTAAAAAATGCATTTTTTTAGCTTTTTGACAGATTTTCGCAAATTAACACGAGGGTCAACCTCGTGTTAATTTGCACTTCCTATTTCATAATTCACATTTTTTTTTAAATGATGCATTGCATTTAAGGAATCGCACAAATGCGATTCCTTAAATGCATTCGCATTTTTAAGAAATGCGAATTCTGAAAAAGTGTTTGATGCATCCCAAAAACGTATTTAGGAAGTGCAAACGGCCGAATTTACCGATTCGCACCGTTTGCACTTCGTAAATAGGTTGATGCATGTGCCCCTTAGTCCTTTACAGAACGCACTTAAAATGTATATCCTGACTTTTCATACTAACTTTTTTTTATGATGATATTTCTGCATACTTTAGATTTATGGACTAATCAAAATGAAAACACACAAAGGAACTTTAATAATCTCTTAGAGAATAAAGGTTTTTTTAAACTTATCTAAATCCTCATTAGTGACTGAAATTAAATGATTAATGCAATTTATGGTTAAGCTGTTTCATTTGTTCTTTGACTCATAATATGATAAAGACAGTAGTGGCTGCTATCCAACGGGGGCGGTGGTGTGGGGGAATATTAACCCCCCCCCCCTCCAAAAAACACTTACCTCAATACTGCCGGCCGCTGCCTCTCCTCTGTCCTCTCTGCAGCTGGAACCAGGAAACAAAGCACACAGCCTCCCAGAATACCCTGACCAATTGAAACGCTGCATTACAGCAGTGTTGTGATTGGTCTGAGACCCGTGTTTCGGCACTTGGACAGGGGCTGCAGGCTGTGCATGTTCGCCACCCAGGTGGTAATGCAGCCTGGGTGGCGAACATGCAAAGTGCGCATGATGGTTTGGGCGGCCCTAGACGGCTGGCCAAACAGTCATGCATAATTAAGTTGCTGCTACCACTCCTCCGCCTATGACACGGGGAGCCCAGCCCCGCCCACCCCGCCGCTTCAACTGCAAGCAGAAAACAAAAAACTAAATGCTAATAACGGAAATGTATTATCATTTAGTTTTTGTATTCAGCTTGCAGTTGAAGCAGTGGGGCGGAGCTCCTTCGCATTAGCGGAGGAGCTGCCGCTGTTTAAAGATCCATCATGTACGGAGAGAAAGTTCCAGCACAGCGGAAGGGCCTACCCTATCAAGTTATGGCAAATTGGTAATAAACCCATTTTGTTTAAGATTCAGATTGGGTGCCAGTCCGTGCTATCACTGTGATGATTTTAGCTGCCTTGATTAGTTTTGCTTCTAGGATTGCCCATCAAGTATTTCAAAGCCATGCTCACTCCACTGACATTTGGTGACAGTGGCACAAAGTGAAGACATATCTTTGGAATTTTTTCTGAGGTTAGAAGTGGACTTATCTTTGTGAATTAGAAACAGGATCTCCAAAACTATTCTCAATTTAACTAGACACCAATGTATATGCATTTGAAACAATAGCATACTTTTATTATCGTGTATATACACAATATATATATATATATATATATATATATATATATATATATATATATATATATTTACTCTGATATGTGTATATATCCAAGTGGCTGATAGAAGCTTGGTCGGAATTGGTAGCAGCCTTCAGAAAATACCATGTGCCACCATTTTGCAGTTTGTGGCTTGCTGGATGTACTTCACACTCCTAAATGTTGAAAATTGTGAAGCAATCTGACACTACTACGCTATTCTCTTCTACCGACCAATATATGATACACGCTGGTTCACTGATCCACTCTCCCGTTGCCCCCACTCAGTGTTCTCTCTATACTAAAACACTGGTATAAGCCATCCACACACCCAAGGTGTACCTGAACACCCCTGTAGTGGGATCAATGACTTGTGCTGTCTTCTATTACTTGTTTACCTGATTGTATATTGATATGTTCTATGTATGTTATTATTATTACCATGTTAGTGACTATTATACTGCTCCCATTATCTCTGTTCATTCCTACTGCCCCTACCCTGTCTTTGTGAAGCGCTCTGATATCTGTAAGGATCTTGTTCGCGCTATATAAAACTTTGAATAAATAAATAGATAAATAAATTGCTTTTGTTTGATTTACTACACTGCAACCACAAGGTGTAAGTTCTTCAAACAGTTTACTACGGTCTACAAACATTTTCTGAACATTATTGGCCAGAATATCAGGTAGTCGTTAATATCCAAGTGTACACCAAGATGCCTCAATGCTATGCACCTGCTCAGTCGTGTCAATGAATAACGGACTTTTAAAAGATACTTGGTCTGTGAGTACAAGTCCGTCTGCAAGCAATACTTTAGAAGGTTTGTCTTCCATGCAAGATTAGGTTTCGGAGCATCGTCTACACGAATGGTGGCACCCAGGAGTAGGATTTGATTTATGTTGCAATACAAAAACAAAATAAGTTGCAAGTTGATAAACAATGAGCAAAGTTGTGTTTACCTCTTGGGAAGACACCCCTCGGTAGCCAAAGTCATGCAATTTGTACTCCAATCCGTCTAAAGTGCCAGAGGTCTCCATCAAATACTTTGCCAAAATCCTCTTCTGCTCCCTGGAGTTGGTGGCCACCGTTATAGGATACCAGGTTTGAACAAGTATCGTCTGCATGGTGATACAACAAGAAGCATTAAGTGCTCAGTCTCAGGGCCGTGTAGCTAGCACATTAGTAATAATAACTTATAGATCTAAACTTCCTAAAATAGCACATCTAATTTTAAAGAGCCATGAAAGGAAGGAGACAAACATGTCAACTAACCTCAACCCAGTTTGTAAGCCAGAAACATTCAGGATCTGTGTTTTCCACTGTGAAGAGAACGTTTCCTCTGGGAATGACGCTGCCCTCAGGAACCGCTTTCACTTCCACAGGAAGATGACCATCGTACTTCTAAAAGAAAGAAGAAAAGAAAAAGGACCTTTAGTTAAACAAAACTAGTGATGCTGCATTAAGGGGCCCCAATAATTTTTCAGCATACTTCTATATCAAGAGTGAAGTTCAATATGGTGGAAAAAAAGTGACAAAACCATGCCAGAAAAAAATTCAATTGGTGGTTAAAAAAATGCTCCTATGCAAATGTTCAGAGTACATTTTCTTTGCACACATATCCAACTCCACCAAATGCCCTCTGTGTAGAGGGAAGGGCCATTCGGTCAGTGAATCCGATTTTCAAGGCTGAAATTCCATGAAAAGTAAGCATCAGGGGCACGCACTAGTTGTTTTACTGTTTATTGGCTACCTTGAGCCACGTGGATGAAGAGTAGGCCCTTATGAAACTTTAATCATGCTGGTGAAGTTCAAGAATTTTGCTTTATAAACAATTTGTGGCGGTTAATACAATTTTGCATTGTACCATTTCACATAACACGTTTTATTATTACTTTAAAACACAAGACTGTGCACCAAAAACAAAAAGAGAGTGGATTGTATTCTTACCACATACTTAGCATTGGAAATAGGACCATGTACGCCCATGGTTTGAAGTACTGTTGGTGTACAGGACCTGAGCTGAATTTGTGCCTGGCCTCCACTAAGTCATGACTCCCCTAGGTTACAGGGAGGACCAGCAGACACTGCTCTCTGGCATCAATCTGTGAATAAGGGTTGCACACAGATTTGTGACGGCTAAACCTCAGACCTCAACCCACAAGTCCAAATTTTACCAAGGGCTTGAGTCATATTTACAAATCAGTTACTGTACACGTACTACATTAAAAGTGAATTTCAATTGCAAAACCGACTTTTTGAATTGATGTAGAAGAAAAACATATTGAATGATGCTATATATGTATTTGTTCTGATAAAGCAGTCAAAAAAGTATAGGATGGGGGAAGTTGGATAACATAATTAACATAGGACACAACTGCATGACAGACATGTAATATGTTTTTGAGGAGGAGGGTGGAATAGGGAAGTTGAGACAAATGTACTTTCTCCATTACATTTAGAAAAGTGGAATATGACAATTATTTCTAAAGAAATTCTGAGTTAAGGATATGACCTTCATGAAAGTCAACGTATTATGCAAGGCAAATATTATTGCGACAACTGGCAACACTATCATTATCAGTAGTGACTCCTGCTCATTAAGGTGCAGAACCCTAAAAAGTCTAAATGTATAAACTGGTGTTCAATTGTATTTCTTAGGATTTTGAGAGAAGAAAGTTAGTTAACCAGTAAGCATCTGCTCACAGAATGTTGCTGAAGATACACATGATCTGCCATTTAATGTTGGGCTCAGATGGTTGCAAGTTGTTTTTCTTTGAAGTCTAGCGAGTCACAAGGTGCAGTGACTCCTCCCTTAGTTGGCAGTGAACACGGTCAATGTTAAATGGTTTTTTACGTCATCAGGTTCGGACGTGTACCAATGAGGCTCCAAGGTAGGCGCTTGTAGGGCTTTCCTTCAGGCCCATTCAGTCACCTTTCGACTCTGGGAGCACCAGAAGAATTGCCACTTCATGATAGTTTAGTTTTCTTCAGAATGGCGTTCAGCAGACACCTGCCTTCTTAGATGCTTCATCGTCGTGGCCTCAAGTCCTCTTCTGAGCTTTGTGCCCATTGCCTCAAAGACATCTCACCGAGAATGTGTAAACAGTGATGAAAAGGCTGCCTTCCGATACTGCCTCCTGTGCTACTACAAATTTCCAAGGTCAGAAAACCAACGGGTCTGCAATTTCTGCCTCTCCCCAGACCACGACGACACCTCACCTTCCCAGTCCAAGATGACCGTTTGGTACAAATGTGAGCGAACGTGGGTACATTGGAGAATACAGTGGCAGAAGTCTGACAACAACCGGACATCTTCGGGGAACATGGCATTGAGGCAGAAGAAGAAGCCGACCATTTGGGGTACAGCTCATCTAGTTAGCTCCCATCCCTGTGGCAGCTTTTTAATTTAAAAAAGTAACGCCAGTTGGGCCCTGCTTTCCCAAAGTAAAATCATTTTACGGTTTACTTTAATGAGCCATACATTTTTTGAGCACGCAACAATGAGTCTTTCCTCTGCCTCTACGTTTTTTTTATTACTAGCCATTGGCTCTGACATTTTTTGGGCTTGTGAGCATGCCTGGAAGTGGCTTCTTGCAGACACGTTTCGGCCCACCACCTCAAGTCCAGATCACCTCAGCCATACAAAAGCTTGCAGCAGTATACCAACTGTAAAAGCTCATCCGTGAAAGGTCTGTTTGTGCACTGTACCACGAGAGCTGAGCCAGAGTATACCACCAAATGATTTACGCAAAAAGAGTAACTGATGGACAGGATGCAGAACAATGTCATACATTCACCCCAGTACAGAGATCTGGGCCTAAATACATAATTTTTTGCTCACCATGCCAGGCCAAGGAGGACCTGGCTAGGCAGTTTGGGCTGGATTGTTCCCACAAGGAACAGGGTCAGGACTGATTTGCATATGGCTGGGTCTAAACTGGGGTGGTGAGCAATAGAATGATGGATTCAACCCAGATCCTAGTGACTGGGGGTGAATGTTTGCATTGTTCAGCATTCCGTTCATCAATTGTTTCTTTTGCATATGTCGCCCTAAGTGGGAAGGGTATGCCCAGACGTGGGTCCCGTGCTCAGAACACCACTGGATTCAAGCTAGCCTGGCTGATGAAGGGTGATGCCCTGAACCGGGCCCAGAATGCTGGTTTCCGGTCCAGGGAGGACCTAGCTTAGCAGTTCGGGCTGGACTGTTCCCACAAGGAACAGGGTCAAGACTGATTTGCATATGGCTGGGTCTAAACTGGGGCGGTGTGGTTAGCAAAATAATGATGGATTTAACCCAGATCCTTGTGACTGGGGGTGAATGCTTGCATTGTCCAGCATTCCGTTCATCAATTGTTTCTTTTGCACCAAATGATTTACAGCATGGGGTCCGGCATTTTGAACACTCCATTGTATGTCGGCTTATGGCACCGGCAAACATGGAGTATGGCACTAAGACTTTTGTGCCCCAAATACCACATCATATGTATTGACAGGTATAATATTACACAACTCTATTCAGCTCACATTTCATGCTCACTTGTGTCCTCTCAGTTCACAAATCAATGCCCTAGGTGCGTGCTAAGATCCCTCTCTCAGCGGAATCGATAAACAGAAGACACACATGTAAATGCATACCACTGCACTTTAAGGTGGACATCCCACCATTAAACTCCCACAGATGCACTTTCATTTCCTGCACACTCTCATGGGCAAAGCACACAAGCCTATCAATACTCCCTGAACTTGTTACCAACCAGCTAGGATGGTAAGGAGAACTCTTGCTACAGAGGTCACCATCAGAATGATCAGCTACATTGTACTAGAAGATGGAGACCAACAATAAGGGAGTTGATTTCTTAATGATAGCATATGTTTCAAAGTGTCCTACAGTACTCAAAGGAGCGTATGAGACCAATCATGTTTATTTTCACACAAGTGAGGTTCTTTTGAACAACATGTATCCTTAAGATTTTGCATTGAAAGTAGGCCTCGTAGGAATTCCAATTACGCTGGAGTGATCAGAGTAATTTTGGTAATTTCGTTTTACTCTTGGACACATAATTACAGATATACGTAATTACTCCTGCTTGCATAAACTGGGGTTGTGGGGTAAATCATACTACAAGAGCACATTTAGTGAGAGCGAGTGCCCGCGCTCGCTATGATGCATTGAGCGCTCTTTCTTAGCGCAAAAATGCACCCTTGCGTTCAGTTTGGACACAAGGGAGCATTTTGCACTAGGAAAATAACGCAAAAAGACAGGAGTAAGTTGGGAAAAATTCCTACCCCAAGAGCACACAAGCGCAAAAATGCATCCTCATGTCCATTTTGGATGCAAGGTGTCATTTTTGCGCTAAACGCAGAATTACTCTAGTAATGCCACGTAATCTTGAGGAATTCTTGAGTAATTCCACGTGATAACGCTACATAGGATTAAGATAATTAAGTCCATTCTCAAATAAAAGGTATTTTAATGCACGAATATTGGGACTCAATTTTGCTTTTATTACATTGTCTGATTGCATCGTCTGAATCCTTGCTAGGCCCTCTTAGGAAAAATAGTACTGCTTGCCTGATGGAAAGATTAAGTTCAGTGCAGGAGGCATCAGCTGGTTATGGTGGACAGCCAGTGATAACAGCCAGGGCCTGACTGGTGCACTAAGAAAAAAATAAAAGATTACTTTAATGTTTCTTAAGAGGATACTACAGCTCTCCAGGTAATTTTATTGCCACTCATTTCATATACAGTGCTCTGCATCCCACGCGGGCACTTCCTTTTAAACAAGCAAACATTACGGAATGCTGTTGTCCATAGTGTATCACTGTTTTTCCATTCCAAGATGGCCAATGCATAGTGTTTTACTCTTTTTCGCCTCTCTCTCGCTCACTCTCATCAGAACACGTAGTGCCTTGCCACTTGAGGTTTTGAAGCAAGATAGTGTAAATGTCAATAACACTCAGAGTTTACAGTTCTTGGGTACCTCTTTGCTAACAGTAAAGACAGGAACTTTTAATATGTTTGTGTAGGTCTTAACTATGGCGTTAGCGAAGTAAGCAGTTCTTTGCACTATACTGAATCTTCACTTCTGACGTGATGGTTACATGAAGTCTTGTAAAATGTATAAGATTTGTTTATACAGTCTGGTCTGTAAGAGGAAAATATGCACCGGGGTCATACTAGATGGACAATTTAACACTGCTGATATAAAACTTCGGATCTGAAAGGGTCTTACGTGGCCAATTGCTTGACGGAGATTAAAAACAGGTCAGCAATTGGAATTAACCAGTTTGCACTAAAGGGCTGCAGTGTTTGAATTAGGAAAGTCTGCTGTAAGAATGGATCGCAGGCAAGGGGCACTTCATGTGATACGAGAGGTTAGAGACGCAATTTGCCAGTTTTACCAATAGTGAACTATCCTGGCTTATTACGGATGCATTACTCGATTTACTAGATTATTTAATGAATAAATAGTTTGTGAATCCCTACCTGTAATTGGGTCAAACAGCCTGGATGTACGAAAAGTCAGGTCCCCCTTGTTCACCACTCACACAGCTTTTCCATCCCTAGCGCCTTGATGCCTACGGGCAAAGTAGCGCTTTACAAATTTTATCTCAACTCAACTCAAAAGGTTGTCTTTAATTTTGCGATGTGACCTTTGTACTAAGATGTCACATCACAAAATCTCCAGTCACAGGAGGCCGTAAAACAACCCGCCAAATCAAATTAGGCAAGTCGCTATCTGTCTGCCCCTGTGATTTGCTAAAAACACGGATGGTGGCCTGCAAAGACCAGAATACCACCATCAGTGTTTGCATTCCTAAACGGAAAACGTGTTATTTTGAAGCAGCCCATGATCTGACTTTAAAATAAATAAATACAAGTTTCCCTTTTGGGAAAATGTCAGGGGTAGCAAACCGTGATCTGTTGACCCAATATTCTCTCCCAGCGCCTCCCCCTTCACTTCTTTTCAATGAAAACACAGGTATTTAGAAGTCACAGCACAGTATCGCAGCCCAATCAGGTTTCTACCATTTAGATGTGTGAAACAGGCCTCCTACAAAACAAATCCCACAGTAAAAATATATTTAGTACAAGTATATAATGGACACCCATTATATACACTTGAGTAGTTCTCAATTTATGAGAATAGTATAGAGTGATTGTTATCTACTGTATAACAGACTGCATGGAAAAATCAGACCTGACAAACATACTAAAAAAGATCCACTGCCAAAATATTGACCATATTGCCTACAAGTTTCGAACATTTTTCAATTCCTAAAACCAGCCAAACTCACTTCATTGCCGGCTGCGGGTCTGGGTTAATTTACTATTCCAACTAGTGTCAGAGCAGGGGGTCTCCAACCTTTTCACTCACAAGAGCTACTTATGTTTAATGAAAGTCATCCTGAGCATTTATTATTAGCGTTGGACACATCAAACAAGATTACGTTATAGGCCACTCCTGCAAGATTACAAGCCCGGATTAAGTTTACTGCAGTAATACCGGAAGTAATGTAAAAAAGCCTTAGCCAATTTGGAATGCCTCCACAACAGTAATACATAATCGCCACAGCTGCAAGACCTCTGGCACCAAGGTAATATTAGTAATACGTCTTCCAATGTTGCATGATTTATTATTCAAGTATAGACATTAAAAAGATTGTTGAAATGAGGTGTTCTGAACATACACACATTTTCAGATCAAACTCACACTTAAATTTTGGTATACCTATAATAATTTAATCAAACAGAAGCTTTTATTTTTTTAGGCTGAGCTGCACACAGGGGAGTTACTCACAGGTAGGTGGAGAGCTACCAGTAGCTCACAAGCTACTCGTTGGAGAAGTCTGTGTTAGAGTAATTAAGTACTCCGCTTGGCATAGTCAAGTTTTGGTGTCAACATTTTTGCATCTACGTTTTGACATGCTGCTTAAATATTGATTCGCATTCAAAATGATTAAAGTGTGCATACATTCTTTTATGCGATGTTTATAAATGTACAACTTATATTTTTAAATCAGAACAAGTCAGTCATAAAGTGATCACGCAGAAGGAGGCCTCTTTTAGCTTATCCACACCGCGTTGTACATTGGGAAAAGTAGCAGCTGATTGGTCACTTGTTGATCTCGTTTCATGCGCTTTGTAATCAACATATTGTGTAAGAACTAAAAAGCACAATCCTCATTCACCATTCTCTTGTGCAGCAGGGAGCTTTACAGGTTGCGGGGAGAGACAGAACCTATATCTAGTAGCTCTTTGAAACTTGGGTGTGATACAGCTACTTGCAGATGATTCAATCATGGACCATCCTGAAGTGCTGCTGGTACACTTTCCTCAGAGGAAAAATATTTGTTTATTAGGTGTGCCAGATATCTGAAGCTCTGCTGTCTGATGTTTTTATGAAACAAACTCACATATTATTGGGTCACCCCAGAACTAACATTGAAAAGATCCTGAATTAGAAGGATTGTGTCTCATCGCAAGAGCTGTCAAGGAGCATGGGGAGATTCAATTTATGAGAATCAGAAGTGTTATCTTGACTTCCTAAGTGCGGGTCCGTGCGCTCATGGGCACTTCGGTCCTATAAAGAAAGCTTGGAGGACTAAAAACATCATAACGTTCCACGGTACTCTGCTAAAATTATAACTGAGAAAGAGAAAATATTTCCCCCACTCACGCTGATACAGCAATGACATTTGTTGAGCAACAGAAGTGTGCAAGAGGCCTACTTCCCTTATCCTTGGTTTGCTCAACTCTTTTCAGTGAAGCAACTGCCTGGGTTCCTAATTTTGATGTCCGCTGGATGCGGTTCTTTCTGGTTTTCATTCTTGGGTGCATGAATACAGATTTTCGAACCTATCTGTGTTGCTAGCATTATGGAAGATACGGAGTGCCTATAAAGAGACATGTGTGAACTTTGAACAGCTAGTTCCATAGGAGTTTGCAAGTATGGCGCCCTAAAGTGCCCGACAGGGGGCGGCTGTGATGGCTTCAAATACGCCCCGTTAGGGCTGTGGCCATCCTCTGTCACCGCTCCAGGTGGAAACGTTTGCACCTCTGGGTGATGGCAGAAAGAGGGAGAGAAGCCTGGCTCCTGGCCCCGCACTTGGAGCTGGATTGGAGGGTGTTGCGTCACCTGATGAAGCTGTGCACTGTGACGTTGGTACATGGTCCTGCTCTGCAAGACTTCCTCAGCCGCCTGCTACACATCACAGGAGGAAGGTCATCGCTGCTTGGTGACACCTGATGCACATGTTCTTTATTCTGTCCATTTTACCCCATGAGATTATTTACGTGACTGGCGGTCATGTTATTTTCAAAGAACACCACAGTACTTTAAATGACAGTGGACAAGTGAATGTTTGTTCACAAATACAAAACTGTATTTTGCTAATGTGCAAACAATATCTGGACATATCCTTGGTTCATTCTCGGGGCGTTTTTAATCCCGTACACAGACTTTGTACTGGGTTTCAGCTAAAAGCTGTTGAGATTGGAGGTTGAGGACTCGGGTGTGATATCTGGTGCTCGTGAGGTGGATAAGGAAAAAAGCTACTTGCCTGTCGCCATCAGTTTGAAGCTTTTATAACACCAAATTCAGGATCTGTGCACACTGCACACTCCAGCCCTCTAGTGTTGGATTTGGACTGTTGCTTTTCTTCTAAAAAAAATGTGATAAGTGGCCACCTCACTCGAGGTAATTACAGATACCGACTCCAACTCTGAATTTTTCACCTATACATCGTTTTCAGGTGCATTTGTATGATTAATGCAATGGAAGCCAAGCAAGACTACAACACCCAGAATGTATAAGTGATCACATGAAAGTTCTGGATATTTAAAGAGAGTTACTAAAGACCCTGAAGGAGGTGATCACCCTATCTGTGTAAACTTCCATGAAACACAAAATGCACCAGGGCACAGAATCCAACTCCGATTGTGACTCCCAAGGGTAGAGGTACGTGGGGACAAGCGAAGCATTACATGATCTATATACTTGGAAAGGAACAACTTGTTACTAAGGAAGTGAAAAGATAATGTCAGTGAAAAAAGTCTCCTGTCTGCTATCATCCAGGGAGGTATGTAGGGCACAAGCTGCAAACAGGCTGCTAAAGGGAAGTAGTTGCCGTTTCCAGCATGTCCTGCTGTAGATCACATCATGCGCATAGACTGAAAAGCAGTACCCACATCCCTAAAGCCGTGGCGTGCAAGCAAAAGCAGAAGACATCTGGAACAAGGTTTTTAAATACTGTCAGCCTGACTTGTGCCTCTCAGCAGGCATGAATGTCTAGACAGTAGTGCTTGGTAACTGTGTGGCGAGCTGTCGCAGTAGCAGCACCACTTGTCTGCTAGCGGAATATTACCCAGGAAGGCCATTGTGGTTCTTTTTGTACAAGTGGAATGCATCCTAGGCATAGCATAAAATGTATGTTTAGCTTAAGCATAATAAAGCAAGAATAAGTTATTTGGATTTCTTGATGGGCCAAGCACTGTCTATGCAGCACTTTATAGGCCCTGTAAAGCGAGTAGTGCTTTTACGCTAACTGTCGCTCAGATAAAAAAAAAAAAAAAAGTTAAAAAAAAGGGTGAATCAATGGCTTCTAATAGTGAATTAACACCCTGTTTTTTGTGTACTGGTTTATTAGGTTCTTCAATTGAATTTCATTTTCTATCCACTCCGCAATGCACAAATCCGAGTAACTTGAAGGGTAATCCCCCATAGTTCTATTAAGAACCATAGCATGGCCCCAGGAAGGGACTGGTGCAATCTAGGAGGGAGTACTCGTAAGACTTGCCACGAAGGCCTTAATTACATCAATTCTTAAGTTAGACTGACGTACCCCATTGAATTATAAAAAAAACCACTACTACTGCATTTTGGAGGTGTATTAAGCAGCAGGCGAGTAAGATGCATCTGGTGACAACAGATACGTTGAAAAAGGAAGTGTATCAGAAGGATTCCAAATATGGCAAGTTAGCCTCTATCACCAATTATGAACCCTCCAGTGATAAAATATATAAGATCTTAAAGTAACATTCGCTCCTACGTCTAGAGTTTATTAGTATTAGGAATGAGATTTCCTCAACACCAAAAGTAAGCTAACTTTACGTGGCTCCTGTCCAGAACCTACCTACGAAGTTATATATACCTATTTTTGTGGAGCTTTAAAAACCTACTAGCATTATTGGAAGGTGCAGTGACAGCATGCACTGACGGATGCTCAGTGGGCTAATATTTGTTTACAGACCAAAAAGGTGTCTCTAAATCAGGCTTCTACTGCATTCAATTTCCTTCATCAGACCCATCTCACTTCAGTTAAATTCCATAAGACAGATCCTACCATCTTTCATCACCAAATCCTGCCCTAGGTGTAGTATGAGTGGGCCAGGACTCCTGAACTTGGCCCGATTGATTGCCTCTCGGATAAATAAATATTGCAAAAGTATTTGAACAGGGTTAACTAAAAATGATCATTGAATACTTCGGTATGATTCCGGAGGCTTGGCTTCTGGGAATATTTGAGGGGCAGCCTTACCTCACTAGGCGAGTTCTCTGCTTCTTAGCTTTAGTTGCACCGTGGCAGAGAGCTACATGCTCTAATTGTTACAGTGCAAGGTCCATCTGAATGAGCCTGAGAAAAACAATTGGACGGTGAATGCCCAGACTGTTGGGCCTAAAAGAAAAGGTTCACATCACTCTGCATATTTTGCTGAAGACTGGTGGCGATGTTAACACTATTCTAGAGTTAGTTTTCTGACAGTGCTTTGTATGCTGACTCACTCTTAGGACGACTTGTGTGTCACTTCTAGTCCAATAACTTCTAATCATTTTAAACGTTTGTTTTGTATGTAAATTACAAGACTAGAAAGACAAAGTCATGTATTACTAATTTTTTGTATCCACTATTCAAATTTGGAATTTCAAGTCTACTTCATATTCATTAACAACCCCAATTACAAATATGAAAAGCATATGTTTTTCACTGACCCTTTATTTTGCTGGCTGTAGAACTCTATGCACTTTATCACTTCTAACCAGTGGTAAAGTTCTGCACTGCCCCTTTAAGCACATCAAAATTCCTATATTTCCAATTAGTAAATTTAATTTTCCTATAAGTCCCTAGTATACAGTGCAAAATGTACCCAGGGCCTAGAAATTAAATGCCACAAGTAGGCTGCAACACCTCTTGTGCCATCCACTCGAGGAGCACTGCAAATATGGTTCCAGGCATTTCTTTGTAGCCCGATTATAGCAGTGGAAAACATGCATGACAACCTGTTAATATAAACCATGTTGACAGGCAAAAACCTTCTTTTTAATTATTAATAAGTCACTCCGACGTAGATCTTGTAGCCCACAAAGCAGGGTGCACAGCATTTAAAAGAAGGACATGTACAATTTGAAAGTTAGCATCTTCTTACAGCGACTAGCACCTCAGAGCTATTTTCACTGCAGGAAGACAGGCTGAAAGAAACACTGGGAAGTTATATTAAAGACTAATACTGTATCTCAGGAATGGACTAATAAACCTAATTGAACAGGACGAGGCTTAGGGTGAATGACGCTCCGGAAGCGAGATGCGCACAAGAGCACAAGTCCACTGGATAGTTCCCACAGCAGCATCTGATCAGGTGGGCATAGAGGGACAACGGGTATGGGGAGGCAGAATGGACGTGGCTTCCTGCTGCCAGCCGCAGGCCTGCAGGACTCTGCCTCCAACCTCGGCCACACTTGCTCTCTCACCGCCCGACAGTGAACCAATCTACTCCCTGAGAGACACTCTCGGACAGTTCCCTTCTCCCACACGGCAAACGAGTGCCCCGCCAGCTAAACAAACTGCTTCCATACCGACCTGGGGAGTGGGATAAATGAAGCAGAGCAGTACGGAGAAAGTGACATCTCTGGGGCAGTAATGAATATGCTACTTACCAGTATGCATCTGTTCTTGGCATGTAGGGCTGCTAACATTCATATCTATTGCATAGATCGCCGCCTAGTGTTGGGTCCGGATGATTGCACATTGTTGTCCTGGAAGAGTCTTCGAAGTATCACGAGATAGGTGGCTCCTCCCCTGGACTACAGTGCGCATGGGCATCGACTCCATCCCCAGATTGTTTTTAGCCATTGTGGCAAAGATGGAGTGTGATAGTAGAAATGATGTCCATGCTAGTGATGAAATGCAAGAAGTAATTGCAGCTGCTACAGGCGCCGGGGAGGAGGGTGGGCGATATGAATGTTAGCAGCCCTACATGCCAAGAACAGATGCATACTGGTAAGTAGCATATTCAGTTCGAGGCATGTGGGCTGCTAAATTCATATCTATTGCATAGAATACATAGCAGTCCCCTCATTAGCGGCGGCCGCCCGTGCCAGCTGCAGAAGTCTGAAAAAGAGTTTTGAGAACAGCCTGTCCTACAGCTGCCTGCTGTTTGGAGTGCACATCTAAACAGTAATGTTTGGTAAATGTATGTGGTGTAGCCCACGTGGCTGCTCTACAAATGTCTTCCAAAGGAATGTTACCTAGGAATGCCATGGAGGCCCCCAACTTGCGTGTGGAGTGCGCCCTGGGGGGGACCGTTAAAGTGCCTTTAGCCTTCTGATAACAAATCTGAATACATTTAACGATCCACCTGGCTATTCCAGCTTTGGAAATAGGGTTGCCTTTGTGCGGTGCTGAAAAGGCAACGAAAAGTTGCTGTGTCTTTCTAAAGTGTTGTGTCCTGTCAATGTAGTACATTAACGCCTTTTTAACATCCAGCGTGTGGAGCATTCTTTCCGCTACTGTTTCTGGGTTTGGAAAGAATGCGGGCAGTTCAATCGTCTGATTGACATGAAACTGTGACACCACCTTTGGAAGGAACTTGGGGTTAGTGCGGAGCACTACCCTGTTTGAATGGACTTGAATAAATGGCTCCTGAATTGTGAGCGCTTGTAGCTCACTAACACGTCTGAGAGACGTGATAGCAATGAGGAAAGCCACTTTCCATGTCAAGAACTGAACCTCAAACGAATGTAGAGGCTCAAAAGGCGGGCCCATCAACCTAGTGAGGACCACGTTGAGATTCCACACTGGAGCGGGCGGGGTCCTGGGAGGAATGACCCGCTTCAGCCCTTCTAGAAAAGCTTTAATTGCAGGCACCCTGAAAACAGAGAGATGCTGCCTGTTTTGAAGATAAGCCGCCATGGCGGATAAGTGTATCCTAATGGAAGCGTACGCTAGATTGCATTTGTAAAGATGCAACAAATAGCAGATGATGTTAGGAATGGAGGCATCTAGCGGGTTTATGTTATGTGCTGTACAATAAATGACAAACCGCTTCCATTTTGCTGCATAGCAAGCCCTTGTAGTGGGCTTCCGTGCCTCCCTGATGATGTCCATGCATTCTGGAGGCAGGTTAAGGTAGCCAAACTCTAAGACCTCAGGAGCCAGATCACCAGATTGAGCTGTTGCGGATCTGGATGCTGAATGTCGCCATGGTTCTGCGTCAAAAGTCTGGGTGTGAGGTGCAGCCTTTGATGCGGTACCACGGAGAGTTCTAGAAACGTGGTGTACCATGGTTGGCGTGCCCACGTTGGAGCAACCAGGATGAGCGTCATCGAGTGTTGCTTTAGCTTTCTTGCCACCAGCGGTATTAGAGGTGCTGGGGGAAATGCGTACGCAAATCTGCCTGACCAGTTCATCCATATCGCATTGCCCTGCGATTGTGGGTGAGGGAACCTGGCGGCAAAGCTTTGGCATTTTGCGTTTTCCCTTGTGGCAAACAGGTCTATCTCTGGATGACCCCACTGCTGAAAGTACGGGCGGAGTACTGATGGATGTAACTCCCACTCGTGCATCTGGTGGCTGTACCTGCTGAGCAGATCCGCCATCTGATTGTCCTTGCCCGGGAGGTGTTCCGCCATGAGGAAAATGTTCCTCTGAATGGCCCACTTCCACATGCTCTGAGCCAGATGAGACAGCTGTGGAGAGTGCGTACCCCCCTGCTTCTGGATATAGTACATGGCAGTCATGTTGTCCGTCCGGATCAACACGACTTTGTTGCACAGATGTACCTTGAAGGACTTGAGTGCTATGAAGATTGCCATCAATTCTAGATAGTTGATGTGCATCTTCTTCTGCTGTGTAGTCCATAGCCCCTGCACCGTGTAGTGGAGCACATGAGCTCCCCAGCCCTGGAGAGAAGCGTCCGTCGTCATGATGATCTGCGGCACAGGCTCTTGGAACGGTCGGCCCTTGCAAAGGTTGTGTGGATTCCACCAATGCAGAGAGCTGTATGCCCGACCGGTCACCAACACTAGGTCTTTCAATTGTCCTTGAGCCTGTGTCCACTGATGCGCCAAGCATTCTTGGAGCGGACGCATATGCAATCTTGCGTGCGGGACTATGAAGATGCAGGAGGCCATCATGCCTATCAACTGCATAAACACTCTCGCTAGGAGTGAGTGTTGCGGTCTGAACCTTAGGATGAGCGACTGGATGTTGTCGATCCTCACCTGGTTCGGCTGAGCCGTAGCAGTCAGAGTATTTATTGTCGCGCCCAGATACTGCCGCACATGGGCCGGCTGAAGGTGCGACTTTGGATAGTTCAGTGAGAACCCCAGACTGTGAAGGAGGTGAATTGTGTGGTACATGTCTGCGGCGCACTGCTGTTCCGACTTTGCTTGAACGAGCCAGTCGTCTAGGTAAGGGTAGACATGCATGTTCTGTCTCCTGAGGTGCGCCGCCACAGTCGCCAGACACTTCGTGAACACTCTGGGGGCACAGGTCACTCCGAAGGGTAGGACCTTGAACTGGTAATGCCTGTTTTGTATGGTGAACCTGAGGTACTTTCTGTGGGATGGGTGGAGTGGTATGTGAAAATAAGCATCCTTGAGGTCCAAGGTTGCGAGGAAGTCTCCCTGGTTTAACAATGGAAGAACCTGCTGTAGTGTTAACATGTGAAAGTGTTCTGAGAGTATGTACAGGTTGAGGGGGCGTAGGTCCAGAATGGGTCTGAGCGAGCCGTCCTTTCTGGGATTAAGAAGTACAGGGAATAAACCCCTGTGCCTTCTTCCTCCACCGGCACAAGCTCTATTGCGCCTTTTTGCAGCATTACAAGAACCTCTTGCTGCAATAAGTGCAAGTGCTCTGCTGACATAGGTCGTTGTCTTGGGGGTATGTTGGGTGGAGTGGACGTCAACTCCAAACAATAACCGAACTGGATACGTTTCCTCACCCACCTGTCTGTGGTGATGGACGTCCAGACTGGCAGGAACTGCTGGAGTCTCCCCCCGACAGTGGTTGGATGGTCGGGGGGTAGTGACAGAGTCACTGCTTGTTGGCAGCAGAGGAACGGGAACTATTGTTGCCTCTGCCTTTGGCGCTGTTGCCTCTGTAACCACCTCTATTTTGTTTTGGGTACGAGGCCTGGGCGCCTCCTCTGCCGAAATGTGACTGCTGTGCCAAGTGTCCTCTGGTAGCACCCCGCGCACTTGAGCGACGAAAAGGGTTTCCTCTGAATTGCTGAGACTGAAGTGCCCCCATGGACTTAGCCTTCTCAGTATCTTTTTTGATCTTCTCGAGGGTGGTGTCAACCTCCGGCCCAAACAGTCTGTCTGGATTGACGGGCTGGTTGAGGATAGTCGTCTGTATTTCTATCTTGAACCCTGAGATGCGGAGCCATGCCTGACGCCTCAACATAACACTTGTGTTGACTGCTCTCGCCGCCGTATCTGCCACGTCTAGCGCACATTTAATTGCAGCGTTAGAAATGAGCTTGCCCTCTTGTATCAGCAGCTCAGCTCCTTCTTTAAACTCGTCTGGAAGGTGTTGTAAGAGCTGCTCTAAGGTGTCATAGTGCGCCCTATCATACCTGGCTAATAGGGCTTGTGTGTTAGATATGCGCCATATGTTGGCTGCCTGCGCAGCCACCCTTTTGCCCCCTGCCTCCAGCACTTTTGACTCTTTGTCCGGGGGAGGAGCTTCACCCGTTGTCTGCGAATTCGCCCTCTTGCGGGCATTTGAGACCACCAAAGAGTCTAGAGGCAACTGGCCTTGTATATAAGTAGGGTCCCCAGGTGCCGGCCTGTACTTTTTTTCAATACGTGGGTTCACAACCCTCGCTCTGGTGGGTTCCTTGAAAATGTCTGTGGCATGCTTGAGAACCCCCTTAAGCATTGGAAGTGTTTTCACAGTTTTTTCTGATGCAGAGAAAGTATCAAACAAAAAGTCAACTTCCACAGGGTCGGCATGCATCCCCACCTTATGGTTTGCAGCCGCCCTTTCAATTAAAGCATTAAACGCCGCAGAGTCTTCAGTTGGAGAAGTTTTCACCCCATACATCTGTGGGTCACCGACCACCTGTTGGTCCCCCTGATCACCAGAGTGTACCCATGAGTCCTGCTGCTCATCAGGGTCAGTATTGTCTGGGAAGTTATACCCCTGATCTTGTTCATCCTCATCTCCATTTGAGCAAGTGGGTGAAGGGGTAGGACTCCGCCTAGGCCGTTGTGGAATGGGTTCAACAAGGTCTGGCGTGTCTGGTGCAGGCTTTTTCTTCTTTAGAGGTATTACATATGATTCCACAGGCTGGGATGTAATTTTCCTCTTGTAGAGCGTTAATCTACCTGTGTCGGCGTCGATAAAATGCTCCTCTTGTTCGTCAGATAAAGGTGGTCGACCAAAGCCTCCACTTAGCTGAGTCTGCCTCAATGGCTCCGAGTCCTCGGGCACCGTACGAGGTGCAAAAGCCTTCGGCGCCACCTTCGGTGGTAGCATATAGAGGATCGGCATGGAAGCCTTCTTCAGTGGAACACTTGTCCTCGGTACCGAAGGCGTTGTCGGCTCAGACGCCTTGTCTCTTAACCGTTTCAGGGAGTCCGAGACTTGCTTCGTAAAAGAAGCGGACGGCTTTGTCGATCCGACCGACGACCTCTGACCACTCGCAGGGGAAGAACCGAGCGTCGACTTTTCCTTGGGTGGCGGAGGCGCGGACACACCTTCGACAGCTGCGCTGTGCTTCACCGTCCCGGCCTTAGTCGACGACGTCGCAGACTTTGGAGCAGCAGATTTATCTGCCTGCGTCGGGGCTCCAGACTTCGGCTCTGTGCCCCTCGCTGACTTCGCTTCGACTGTCCGTTTGCCTGTCGGTGCGGCAGTCTTGGAGGAAGGTGTCTCGACAGTCTTCTTCGACTTGACCATCTTACTCGACACTGGCTCGACGACCTTCTTCGAGCCGGTCTCCTTGGCCCCTTTCGGTACCTTAGCCTGTTCGACAGCCTTCTGCGGCTTCGAGGGCTCCGAAGACGACGGTTTCGATGTAGCCCCAGACGTCTTCGGTGTCGATGGTTTGTCGGCCATCTTTGTTGTTTTCGATTCCGATGGTTTCGGTTTCGATTTGTGTAATGGAGGCTCCGCTGGTATGTCTGTAGCCGGGCCAGGAGGCGGGGCCGAGGACTGTGGAGTAGGGTCGTGGGTAAGGCCGTGTGGCGATCCCGTGACCTGAGCCTTAGTAATTGTACGTACGGGGCATAGCTCTTCCTCCGAGCTATCTTCCACGGCCCCATAAACTTCCTCGTCGTCCCCTACCTCCTCGACGTATTCTTCTAGGTCGAGGACCTCAACGGGTTCTCCGTAGTCGGCCTCGACCTCCGCCGATGTAGGTGAGATCTGCAGTTGAAGCTCTTGCTCGTCTGCTTCGGGGTCGCCAAAGATGTCTGCCGGCGCCGATCGCTGGGCCTCGAGGCGCGCCACGCGCCTAATCTTGAGCGTCTTCTTCGACCTGAATCTCGAGCAGGCCATACAGTTGGCCTCGTTGTGGTCCGGCGACAGGCACTTGTTGCATACAGGATGCACGTCGATGTGTGGGTACTTCGATCCACACACGGGGCAGTACTTGAACGGGCTTCGTTCCATCGTAGCGTCGTCCGGGTCTTGCTGCGTCGACAGGGCCTCGATGACCGAAGAGTCACCCGACTCCTCAGATATCCGACTCGAAGAGTTGGAGTACACACGAGACCGAACAATACCGACGATAGTAAAGAAGGCCTTTTGGCCTTAAAGAAATTGTTTTATCGATTCCGAACAGGAGACGTCGAAATCACATCCGAACCCAATGGCGGAAAAAAACAATCTGGGGATGGAGTCGATGCCCATGCGCACTGTAGTCCAGGGGAGGAGCCACCTATCTCGTGATACTTCGAAGACTCTTCCAGGACAACAATGTGCAATCATCCGGACCAAACACTAGGCGGCGATCTATGCAATAGATATGAATTTAGCAGCCCACATGCCTCGAACACCTGTGGCTTTTCCTTACTGAAAGGGTGCGGATGTACCCGTTTTGTGGCTAGATGCCTCCTGTGATGAGCAGAGGCCAGTGATAACGGCTGGGAGTGTGGCAGTTCACTGGTCCCTAATGTGTAATCCAGCGGTCTACTATTCACTGCTGCACTGAGACTTCGCTGCGGTTTCCTGCAGCGCTAATCGTGCTTACTGCCCCTCACCTTCAACTAGCAGAACTGTGCTTGCTCTCATGTGAAAGTCCGAAACAGACATCGGATTGCTCCCTCCCCAGCCTCGTCAACTCAGGTGTACTACCATTAAACAACTCACTGCGTTGGGCCCTCCAGTCTTCAGCTCACACCACACGCAGGGGGTAGCTGGACTTTTGCAATCCCCAGCCAACCTTACCCTGTGTGAAGCTGCCCTATTGGCTTGCTTATTAGTGGGGGTTCTGCCAAGGAGAAATTATGGTACATCCTTCTTTTAACAGCACGGAGGATCCCACTGTGAGAGACAATTTGGGGGTAGGCCGGAGTAAAACAGAAAGGCTGCAGGGTACACACTTGTTGCCCCAGGCAGACAGCAGCAACTACTGAGGCGGTCCTCCCTCCACTCATCCTTCCCGAAGGCCGGGGCTTTGTGGCTGAATTGGATAAGTATATACTCTCTAGAGACTCTGCCACAATGCATGCAACGGATGGCTCGCAGACTTCAACCTTGCAGGCCTCTCTAGGAGATTAAGCGCTCACCCTTGTAGACCTAATGGCAGCGATTCACGGGGTGTGGAGTGCCCTCGAGAACAAAATAGAGTACGTCTCAACCAAAGTTACATTGATAAGAGCTGACCTCCGTAATACGGGCGCTCGAGTAAAAGAGGTGGAGGACTTGATTACCACCCTCAAGACTGAAACTGCAACATTATTGGGTCAAGTCCAAAACTTGCATGCAACTACTACTGCCTTAGAGGTTTTACTGTAAAACTTAAAAGGTCGCTCGAGAAGAAACAATGTCCGCATAATAGGGGCCCGGGAGAGATCGGTGGGACCTGTTGATCTTTTTGCGGAAGACTGTGTCTTCAAACAGCTGCAAACCCGTGGCACCTCCAATTATGTCTGTTGACCGAGCCCATTGTGTCCCAGGTACCCTGTCGCAGCCAGGTGCCCCTCCGTGCCCAATAATGGCTTACATCTTCAACTATCGTGACTGGGACATCAAATTACAGATCCCTCGCACTGCACCACCAGACCAATATGAAAATGTTGCAGTCGCCTTTTCCCTGGACTTCTAACTACGTGTCCAAAGGCTACACTGCAACTTTCTTGAGGTCAAACGGGCCCTGAGAGACCGTGAAATAAAGTACTCTATGATCTTCGCGGCAAAACTGAGCATAGTACTGTACGGCGAGGGGTTGTCCTCAAAAAACACTATAAAATATAGAAGAGTTGGGCGGAATACAGAGAGCTAGGTTTGGAACCTCCTTCTCCTATGTCTGCTGTTGAGGAATTGCAGGGATAACTGTATTGTGCCGTGACATAGATGTTGACTAGAAATGGTATAATGAATGGCTTGGACATATATACACAAGACCTTTGGTCAGTGAATTTAGTATGGCACTATGGTTTGTTGTTAAGAGATATATTCAAGTAGGTTTATTATATGAACACAGGTATGATACAATCGAAAACGTTGAGCTCATTAACGCTGTCAATTTCTGTATATTATTGTTGCTCTATGTGACACCAAACCTGTGCCGCTGTCAACAATGAAATTACGTTGTGAAAAGAATAGAAAAAAAGTACGCATAGTAGCAGACGGAAAGACCTGGTAATTTACAGCACCTAATGAGGTTTGGGATTGGTTGAATGGCTGGAGGGTGGTCGGAGGTGTTGGACCTTGATCTAAACCAGGACGATAATGACGCGAGTCCAATACTCTGATAGAACACAAGAATCAGGAGACCAGTGATCGTGAAAGATGTCAGCACAAGGCTTACCATCGGGACTAGCGACTCCACAAGTTTCCAGTTGGGTCTGGTGTGATAATGTGCCATTTTGTACTATAAATGTTCACTGTACCTTTAACTTGTTGAATCCTGTATGGGATTCTCTGTTGGAATGAAGGCTTCTCTGGAAGTCAGTTGTGAGTTGGTCGTTGGTGGATGAGGTCAATAAACCCACTTATCCATACTTGAAGTCTCCTGTTTCCTCCTTTTCATGTGGTAAAAACCACATTATTTTGGCGACGATCGGGAAAACCTCAACACGACGGAAAATAATTGAAAACACCCCTCCTCCAGCGGCTGAATTTAAAGAAGAGAAGCGGTGACTTCCCAGCGGCTGTAAAGGCAGTTTTGAAGGCAGTGTACTGTATGGTGAGGAGTGCGGTGGGGATAATTTGAAAGCGAACATTTAAAGCGATTAAAAGTGTTTATTTTAAGGCGAATTGGGTGATGGAAGTCGCGAGCGCATATTAAATTGGAGAAGGGAGCGCGAGCACAACCGAACGTTGAGTCATTGATTGGCTGTGCGCCTCGACTCTAAGTTTCAACTCTGTGCGCTTCGACTCTACGTCATCCTATGTTGCGTTTCAGCAGTGCGTTTCAACTCTGCGTCATCAACGTAGTGTTTGAGTCGAGTATTCGGCTGCGCATTTTGTCATTTGTCTTGCGTTTCAGCTCATGCGTCTCAAGGTTCTGTTTGACTTGGCTGACTGTTACTAAGCAACGTGAGGACAATGACTCAGTGTGCACGAAGGAAAGGATTTTGTTAATGGAATTCTTTACTACGAGGAACATTCCATTGTTTCATTGTGACGCATAATAAAGCAGATAAAGTAATATTGAGAGCGAAAGAACTTAAAAAAAAAAAAAGAGACAAAGGGCTAAAAAAAAAAAAAGAGGATTCTTTTGAACAAAGGAAGGAAAAGAATATTGAAGGAAAGTAGAACTCCTTGTTACAAACAAAAAAAAAGGGAAAGGAAAAATGCAGAATGTTACTCAACCAGCCTTTTTCTTAGTTAGCCCTGGAGAACCAAATGTTAAATGGAAAAAGTGGAAGAAGATTTTTGCTAACTATGCTAGGGTTTGTGGAACAAATTTGAGCGCAGAAAGGAAACTTGCTGTTCTTTTACATTGTCTGGGTGGTGAAGGGCAGGATGTGTTGGAACACTTGCCAGATTTGCCTTTAGCAGATCAAAGAAATCTAAATGAGTACGAGATTGCTATAATACAATTAGATAGTCATTACTTGCCAAGACTAAGCACAATAATGGAGCGGTATCACTTTGGCTTGAGGGAACAGAAAAAGGATGAGACAGTTGAAGAGTATGTATCATCTCTCAGAAAATTGGCATTGTCGTGCAATTTCGGACAAACTCTTGTTGAGAGAATACGAGATCAATTTGTTTTGAGATGTGCACATGATGATATCAGGAAAGAGTTATGGCTAAAAGATGAACCTCCTCTTGAGGAAGTTTTAGTCATTGCGAAACAAGTGGAGCATATGACTAAATGTGTTGGTGAATTAAAAAAAGAAAAAGAGAAGCCTGAAACAAAAGAGGAAACAAAGGTGGAAGAAGTGGTGTGTCAAGTAAAAAAACAGGAGGGTGGTGTTGGGCCAGAAAAACAAGGTGCCATTGCAAATGTAATGAATTCTAACATGTCTGGTACTTTGTATTCTGGTCAAGCTAACAAATTTTCTTGTTTCAGGTGTGGACAATTTTCGCATTTAGCAAATTCATCAATTTGTCCTGCATTAAAAATATTGTGTAACTTGTGTGGCAAGAGGGGGCATTATGCAAAGTTCTGTAGAACAAAGATGTTTAAAGGGGATGTAACAAAGAAAAAGTGGTCACAGCCTCAAGTCAGAACTGTGAGTTTTGAGAAATTGTACGAAAACTGATCATCCCTCACATCTGGTTAAGGTGGAGAATAAGATGATAAATTTTAAATTTGATTCTTGTTCTCGTATAACGATGATTGGTGAAAAATTGTTCAAAGAAACTATCGGGTAAAGTTAAGTTGATGAAATCTGATATAACACCTTTAGGTTATAGTGATAAACCAATTAAAATGGTGGGATATTTTTTGTGTGAGATAGTTAGGAAGCCGAATAATTGTTGGTAAGATATATGTAGCAAAGAAAGGTGATGCATTACTGGGGTGGAGAGCTTGGAGTGAAACTTAATGCTAATGCATCGCCTCAGGTTCAGATTCAGGAGGTACATGAAAGTGAATATAGTAGTGGGAGTGAGGATTTGAGCAAAGTTTTTTCTGAACAATATTCGAATGTTTTTAAGGAAAGCTTGGGATGTTTGCGTGGCTATAAGCATCATATCAAGATAAAAGAGAATGCTGTTCCAGTCGTAGCAAAGGTGAGGAGAATTCCTTTAAAGGAACAGGCGAAAGTTCAAGAGGAAATTGAAAAACTTATGAGTAATGGAATAATTGAACCAGTTGAGGCCACTGAGTGGTTGGCTCCAGTCGTAGTCGCAAAGAAACCGACAGATGAAATTCGACTTTGCATAGATTTGAGGTCACTGAATAGGGAGGTAGTTGTGGATAGGTTTCCTTTGCCTAATATTGATGAGTTGGTTGGTACTTTGGAGGGAGCAAAGTATTTCACAACTCTTGATCTTGCGTCTGCTTACCACCAGGTGGAACTAGATGAGTCCTCCCAGGATCGGACTGCTTTTATCACACCTATGAGCACATTTAGATACAAGAGGATGCCTTTTGGTCTCGTTTCGGCAGCCTCTGTGTTTCAACGGATCATGTCTAAGATTTTGAAGGGTTTGAGTGGCGTGAAGTGTTATCAGGATGATTTGTTAATATTTGGAAATAATCTGCGGGAACATAATGGACGTGTGTGTGCTGTGCTTAGACGTTTAGATGAGGCTGGTATGTCTCTGAAGAAAAGCAAGTGCAAATTTGGTGTGCAAGAAGTGAATTATCTTGGACATAGGATTTACTGGTGAAGGTGTTTTTCCCAAAAAGGAATTGGTGGAGATCATTTGGAAGGTAAAAGAACCTGTTAATAAGGATGAGTTGCTCTCTTTTCTAGGGATGGTTGAGTTGTATGGAAAGTTTGTCACTAATTTTGCGGATAAGACGCACAGTTTGAGGAGGTTGACGGCAAAGAATGTTGTTTTTGATTGGTCTGATGATTGTAGAAGGGAGTTTGAAAGTATAAAAGTTGAGTTAAGCAAGTCAGCAGATTGTCTAGGTTGGTTAGTGTTGAGAATTTCGTTGAGGAGGATTTGTGTGAAGCAGATGAGAACATCAGTGTGTGTGAGGTTACTGAAGGAGCGGTTGATGAGTGCGAATGGAGGAGTGCGTTGGAGAAAGATGAGGAGATTTCTAAGGTTATTTCTTCCTTGAGGAACAACGGTCGTTTGGAAAAGCCTTGGTTGTTAGTTTCTGGGGAACTTTCTGTTACTGATGGTGGTCTTCTAACTCGTGGAACGAAGTTGATTCCTCCAATAGGTATTGAAAAGAAGTTGTTGTCACATGCTCATTGTGGTCATTTAGGTATTGTCAAAACAAAGGAAATTCTCAGTTTGCAATTTTGGTGGCCTGGTATGGATCTAGAAATAGAGAGAATGGTGAGAGACTGTCCTGAATGTTGTGCGAGTGATAAGATTTTAAAGACTAAGCAGATGCCTATGGTTAAAAGAACTCTACCTAATCATCCTTGGGATGATGTTGCAATAGACATTGTGGGTCCTTTGTCTGGGGTTTCTGATACTCCATATTTAATTGTCTTAATAGACTTGTATTCAAGATGGATTGAGGTTTGTGCTGTAAGAGATATAACCTGCTGTTATTAGGTTTTTGGATGGAGTTTTTTCAAAAGAAAGCTTTCCTAATAGTTTGCTTTCGGATAATGGGCCACCGTTTTGCTCGAGGATGTTTGAAGATTATTTAAAGAAGTGTGGTGTGGTTCATAAGAAGTGCTCTTTATATCATCCTGAGTCGAATGGAGCTGTGGAGAGAGTCAACAAGACCCTTAAGGAAGGTATTCAATTGGCAAGGTCCTCTGGTTTGGACTGGAAGGTGTCTCTTAGGGACAGAATTACTAGTTATCGTATGGCCCCTCATTTTACTACAGGAAGGTCTCCTTTTGAGTTGTTCAAGGGCAGAGTTCCTAATACTTTGTGGTGTCCAGGTTGGATGAAGTTGAATAAAGGGTTGGTGGATAATAGTATTGGGGATTGGAGATGCAAGGAGTTGGATAAGCAAGTTGCTAGGAAGGAATATTTTGATAATAGGAAGTGTGTATTTTTTCAAAAGTTCAAACTTGGTGATCTTGTACGCATCAGAGCGCCTGTTGGGTGTAGGCCTTGGTCGAAGTACACTGAAGTTCGTTCTGTGATAAAGGTCTTCAAGAATGCTGTCAAGACAGAAGATGGAAGGATATGGAATAATAGTCGTGTGGTGTTGGTTAATTCAAGGTTGCCTGTTTGTGTGGGTAGAGATGTGCCATTTTGTACTATAAATGTTCACTGTACCTTTAACTTGTGGAATCCTGTATGGGATTCTCTGTTGGAATGAAGGCTTCTCTGGAAGTCAGTTGTGAGTTGGTCGTTGGTGGATGAGGTCAATAAACCCACTTATCCATACTTGAAGTCTCCTGTTTTTTCCTTTTCATGTGGTAAACACCACATCTGGGCCGCAGAGAGTGAGTGTAGCCAAAGGATCAGATACTTGCACTGTATGAAACTCAGATCCTTGCCACAGTGAATGGAGACAAGAACATTTTATATGTTGTCGAATCATTTTGGTTAAAAAATTTCCGTCTTAGTAGTGATTTGGGCAGATGAGTAACCGCTTGGCGAGAACCACAGTCTCACAGTTTGCATTAAGTTTTGGGACGACAGGCGTTCTGCAGTGTTGGGGTGGGGAGCAGAGCAGTGTTAAATCCGCCATGCAGGGAGGAAGGTCAGAGTTGGGTTTATGTTGACTTTTACGTTACACTTGTGCTTCAATTATAGGATTGTAATATTCTAGCATTGACGCAGCATCTGCACCATCATTTCACACTTTCGTCCCGACCTTTGATTCATCCCACTGTTAGATGGGGTCCCACCTCAATCTATATCCGTAGGCACATAAACTTAGACCAGTTTCACAACCCATTGAACTGTCCTACTGTAACTCCAGCAGCTCTGTTTCGGAGCTTAGGATCTGATGCTACCCACTACCCTTTACTACAATATATCCATTGCGGAAACATTAGCAGCATTCAACTTAAAAGCGATGTCCTGGAATGTCAATGGACTGGAAGATAAGAAAGAGTAGTGATGCAATATCTCAAGAGACATTCCTCGGACATGGTCCTACTCCAGGAGACAACTTAAGGGGAACACTGGTCGTGGGGTAGACAGGTGGGTATATAAATAGTGGCCCAGGCGGGTTACACCACAGGCTTAAGAGGAGTTTGCATCCTAGTACGCAAGACACTTTCACTCACCATACAATATACTTGGCCCGACATGCAGGGGATATATGTAGCACTCAAGAAAATGGGAGGGCCAGACATTAAACATCATTTCAGTGTATATTCCCAAAGACTCCACCATGTGGTTTTCACTGCACTCCTCCTCTGCCTTCTTGATGGTGAATTGCTGATGTGGGAGATCTTAACGCCACCCTATGTGATATAATGACTGCTTTCTTCTTGATAGACTGGGTCATCTCTTCGATTATTGCACAACTTCTTAGTGTCCCTGGGTCTTGCAGATATGAAGCACGCCCACAATCCCACACTACACGTTCCACCCGGAGTCCAAGGTAGCTTAGCGTGAATAGATTTCATGTTCACCTTAACACACCAACTCCCTCCTTTCAGAGAGGTTTGCCAGTCTGGAGACACTTGCATGAGAGATCCTAGAGTAGGGACCCAGTTCATCGATGCAGAACAATGGGGTTTATACCACACCTTGAATCAGAAACAAAAGGAGCACAGGAAGATTGAAACAGAAGCTGCAATGGCCAATCACAACGCAACACAACATTGCCTATACGAGGTGTGGAATAGAGCAGGAAAGCTCTTAGTTTGATTTGACAGAAGAGCGAGAGTGAACTGATGGGTACTTGAAGTGCTAGGGGGAAGTGGAGAGCAGGTTAGGGACAGAAAAGGAGTTGCTAGTGCCTATGATGTGTACTACAAACACCTATACACCCCAGAGCGCACTGCCACGGCTGAGGAATCCTGCTAACTACTGACAGACATTCCACTTCCCAGTGCCTTCCACTCAGCCAGGGTGCTCCAAGAACAAGAACTCACAGAAGTCGAGCTAATACAAGCAATCACAGACTTAAACCCCTGCAAAGCCATTGGCCCAAACAGCCAACTCACTGAACTCTACAAACTCTCGGCCTCAAAGGTCCCTCCCCACCTCCTACGTATGTTCATGGAAAGCTGCAGACTAGACATCCTGCCCAGAGACAAAATGTTGGCTAATATTGTGGTCATACAGAAGGAAGGCAAACCTTCAGAAGATTGTGCATTATATCGGTCTATTTCACTGTTAAACGTGGAAGTCAAAATCCTAGCTAAACTACTTGCATCTCGACTAATTCAAGTGATCCGCACACTAATTCATACAGACCAATCCGGCATCATGCAGAGGGGAAACATCAATTTGCGGCGCATGCACAGCATTCTAGAACGCGTAGATGAGATCCGTTAAGAAGACTTTGAGCTCTCACTAGATGCACTTCCGGCTTTTGATATGATTCGAGTGGCCGTTCAGTTCATGTCACAGGTACTTTCCAAACTAGGCTTTGCCCACTTTTCATGACCTGGATCATTTACACCAATCCCTTTGCCCAAGGAACAGTGGCACATCCTCCGTGTTCCGACTCAAATGAGGCTAAAAACTGGGATGCCCACTCTTCCCTCTGATCTTTGACCTGGTCCTTGTGAATCTGGCAGCCTGGATTAAGAGGACTAAGGTGGAATGAGAAGACATGATCTCTCTATACTTAGAGACATTTTACTGTATGTCTATGACTCGGTCTATACACTAAATAAAATAATGCACGTATCCATTCCGTTCTGTCGCTATTCGGGTTACAGCATCAACTGGAATAAATCATGGATGTATCTCCTACATGGCGTCATACCGAAATTGCCCAACAACTGTGCAGCTCATATTGCCACAGACTGGTTCCGCTACCTAGTGATCTACATTACTAGAGACCCAGGTGCCTTTCACACTCACAATTTATAACAGCCTCTGGCTTGCCTGCAGAAAGATAACTAGATTTGGAGAACCCTTCCACTGTCGCTACTGGGGAAAGACGCCTTATTTAAAATAAGGACACTACCCACTTTTTTTTACGCTCTTCAGAACACACCACAACCAGTCTCGACATCCTATTTTCAGGCAATTGAAAGTGAAACTCGTACACTACTCTGGGATTGGGTGCTGCAAGGATAGCCTTTAAAAAACTGACGAGGGGCCAGTATGACAGCCGATCGCCCTGCCCAACACACACACATTACTGGCCAGCACAGATGTTCACCAACCAATGGGTTCACCTCCCCGTGGAAGAAATTAACCTTTTGAATCAATAGATGTGACATGCAACTGGGAGGTTACCTCAGGGCCATTTAAGGAGGGGCATGTAACACGTCCTTCTAGACACCCACTGCAGTCACACTTCCCCTTTGGCAAACAACACTGGGCACTTTGAGCTGGAGGGGCAAGATTATGAGGGCTACTCCTTTGTGGGACGTTGCACAGTTGGGCACATGGACTACACAGAAAGGCTTTGACAAATGGGACCCAAATGGGCTAACCAGGGTAGGAGACCTGTGGAAGCAAAGAGGGGTGATCCAGTTCGCTGACCTACAAAGCAAATATCAGCTAGCACCCACTGAAACCCACCAATATGTACAAATAAGACATGCACTACAGAGTGCGTTACCGAAGGGCAAGAAGCCTTCTGACCAGTTGCCACTAAAGGATAGGTTATTAGATGGCCACATGTCCTAGAAAAACTATCTCCCTCATTTATAAGAAACTGATCAAGGACTCACTTGAAACCCTGGCCTGTCTGCGGGAGCGAGACCATAAGGGCCTGGTGGATGACTAATGGTCAAATGCTTTGGCATTCCCTAGGGAGGTGGCTATAAGGTCCAGGTTCTGCCTAGTACAACTAAAGTTTTACACCGTTGTTACTATGCACGCACCACTAATGTACAGATGGGCAGGTGCAATGAACACACTCTGCGCTAAGCACTGTGGCCAAATAGGGACGTTTTTCAACTTGTTATGAAGTTACCCAGTAATTCAGTGCTACTGGGAATCATTTGTGGAAGCTACATGGAGGCTTAAGAGAAGTGGTGTCTCTTGAATATCTAGGAAGCAACTGACCTCACTCATATGATCAGACATGGATGAGACTGGGATTAGTTGGGGCCAAGCACAAAACTGCGAGGATGGGGACAGCTGAACTGGCACCACAACTAAATGATTGGAAGCAAGACATGGATTGGTGCATGCTGGCGGAGAGAGTGGTCTGTGAAAGTAGGGGCTGCCAAAATAAATGGACCTAAATATGGGAGAAATTGAAAAAATATTGGGTGAACTGTGTACCCCTTCTAAAATAACCGGACATGGGATCTTGAGGCATGAACACTGATTCTAATGCTGACCTTTGAATTATTGATGAGTGGGTGGGGAGACTGGGGTTTTGGAGATTGACAGGAACCGGATTATGACTGAACATTAATTGATGCTAAAATGTGTAACGCTTATTGTCATTGTTTGGCTTATTTGTAATAAAAAGAACCCCCCAAAAAATGTATAATCAAACAACTATTTTTAATAGTTATTAAAATCAATTTCAATTGTGGAGTCTGATCTTTAATAAATATTATGGTAAAGCAACTTTTAGAAAGTCAAAGTAACCATTTACCTGCCTAAACTGTCAGAAGGCTAATCAGCACAATCCTCTTCCAGCTTCAGTTAGCCTTTGAAAAGGTGTGATATGCTTACCAGGAGCAAGCAACAGGCTTACCTGAATGGTCAGAGGATTTCTTGGAGCTCTGCAGACTATGCAGTGTGGGGAAGTGGAACTCCTTTTGACAACAAGGTGTCAAATCCTGCTTGAAAGGTCTGTTGAACCACATGTAACACTTGGGGTGCACTTGAAAGTAATGAAAACAGGATGCAAAAAAAGTCTTGTATTTCCACGGTCCGGTTGTTGAAGAATCCTGCTTTTTTCCTACCAGACTTCAGTCTCTAAGTTTATTGTGGGTACAATGGCTGTCTCAAACTTGGTGATGTGGCAGGACACTGGGATTACCATAATTCACTCCGCATATACACAACTTGCCCTAAGGGCCCAGGTTTAGTGTGACTGAAGACTTCCGTCATCTTGAAAATGCCCAAAGTGGGTAGGGTTGGCCCTGGGAACTTTTATTCCATTGGTTAGGTAGTGTCCAGCAGTCATTCCCAACCACTAGCTAGTGACAAGCGTAAACGTGGCACCTCCAAGCACCCACTTCAGAGCACGGCTGGCTCGGAGGAAGAACAGAAGATTACCGGACCTGCTGTCTGTGACCCAACAGGAGTCTTCAAAGACTGGACCTGCTCCATCCATCTTGTACAGAGGACAAAGAAGTGGTCTTCAAGGGTCATAAGGCTAACTTCCAGTTCAAGATATAGGGATACAACAAGCTATAAGAGGCCGTCCTTTTCCCTGCTGTTAGCCCTTTGCCTGACAGTCTGTGAGTCTCTTAGGATCTCCCCTAATTTCCGGTGGGAGGGTGATAAGGAGTTTACGACTGTGGTAGACTAGGACTTAAAGAATTAATCCAGAAAAAAAAAATATTTTGCAAGGACGAACCAAGTTGGCATATTTGACAGTGCTCCATTGCGGCCTCAATCGAGCCCAACTCCTAGTCTACCTAGACCACTGACACTATCTGCTTTTTGGCACTAGTCCTACTAAAAACGATTTAAAAAAAAATCATATCTCTTGTTCTCCATATTGGATGTTTGCCATTTTTGTGACATTTTGTTTATTACATTTTACTCTTATTCCAATTAGGTTTGGAAATTGTATGCTTTTGCCTTTTAACTTTATTACAATTTGGTCCTGCATAAATATTTGCACATTGCCTAAGAAGCCGGTCTGCTCGGTGCCTAGCTATCATGGGGAGCTCAGATTAATTTAGTGACTTAGACGGTTCACACCCTGACAAGTGTTGCCATCACTACTTGAGGTGGATAATCACCCACCCCAAATATTTAAATTCATTAAAACAGCACTGGCAGGGGGGAGTGGCTTGCAGCCGACAGCAATGGCCGCTGCCTAGGAGAGCTCCGCGATCACCAGCGTCTCTCCCAGACTATCCCGTCATAAATCCGCCACCGTGGCAAGCATCTGAACCGGGACTGAACGCCGGAGGACTTCGGCCCGCTTCGCTGCTGTTCCGGGGCAAAAGCTGCACTACATCCAACACCGAGGGAAGAGCTAACGGCCTACAGACGTGACCGCAGCCGGAGACTCTCGAAACACCGGGAGGCGTTCTGAGCTTAAGTGATCGATCGACGGAGGAAGCAGACTGAGGGCGCCGGCGACACTGGCGGATAGCAGCTACAGCAGCGGACCCGCTCCAGAAAGAATAACGACCCAGCACGAGGAGCCTGCCAGCGCCAAAGACAATACTACGGAGACAAGGAACCATAAGACTCCGGACCGGAGTTGGACCCCGCTCGGACGTGGCGCCGGCTCAAATGGTGCCTGATACTTCCCGTGCTTAATCGGCCGCCCGATTGCTCTTGAGACCTGCACACGAGGGCAGTGCGGACCCAAGACCTCACGCCCCAGCGTGCAGGACATCGGCCGAAAGAACGGACGGCCCAAGTGGCGGCTGGAACGTCTGAGGACCGAAGCTGGCTGATTACCATGCCTGAATTACGTTTTGGACAAGCAGGAGCTAGAAGGTGAGCAATCAAGTAAAGCGGATAAAGTTGAGCCACACTAGCGCCCTCACTGCCAAGACTAGAATTAGTGGTCCCGCGCCATACGTACAGTGCTAATATCAGGCTCCATTTTCTGGCAACGCAAGCCGCTTATTTTCCGCGGGGCCTAGTCACGATTCAGAGACATATGCAGACTCATAGCAGCTCCGGGGAAAGTAGATAAGTAGTCAATGCAAAGGCAACAAAAACACATCCAGGTGCGATGAAGGAAATAAACAATACACAAGAAACAAAAGGACATATTTCTGAACAGGCTGAGACTCTAAACCCCATTCACCCCAGGGAGCATCAAGATACACGGCCCTCCAGCAGACGAATCGCATTCATAAGCACGGTGAAGAATTACGACACAGCTGGGCTAAGGCTTTCGAGCCCAGACCTGCATAGCATCAACAACTAAAAACACGTTAGCTTGCCCGGAGGGGGGTACCGACTGTGAGAGTGCTCATTGACAAATAAGGGAGATTGGAGGCTGGGAAAACCGAAAGGCAGTGTGTGAGAGCTGATCGCACAGTCAGGCAGCGGCAACCACTACCCTCACCCCCGCATAGTGGTTACACCCACCGATGGGTCCAGCTACTATGGGAGGAAGAGGCCAACGTGTGAAGCAAACTAATAAACTAGAAAAATATGTCTACCGTGGAGACAAACCACAGACCCCAGAGACACAAAAGGGAGGTGAGAGTGGCACTCTGACAGACAAACTCAAAGAAATAACTTTGCAGGACATAATGTGCACGCTGACTCAAATGAAAACGTCGATTGGCGCAACTTCTACAGACATCACGCTATTACGTGTGGACGTTTCTAAAATCAGTGGTAGACTAAAAGAGGTGGAATCCACGACGGCAACTCTGACCACAGATACAGCGACTTTACAAAATCAAGTGCGCGCTCTGGAAAGAGCACATACAAATCGAGGCGAAGCTTGACGACCAGGAAGGCCGTTCTCGATGCAATAATATCCGCCTAGTGGGGGTACCAGAAAGTGTCCACGGCCCAGCCCTAGACCTCTTTGTGGAAGAAGTTATCAAAACTAAACTGCAACCACGAGGTTTGTCAAGTTATTTTTCGGTGGAACGCGCTCATAGGGTGCCGGGAGGACACTGCGCTAGTAACAAAGCAGAGGCGGGACTTCTTGGACATGAAGAAAGAGCTCCGAAATAGAGAACTCAAGTACGCAATGCTCTTTCCCGCAAAACAGAGTAGAGGCGGAGGGAAAGACGTAGTTCTTCACATCCCCGCAGGAGGCTACGGACTGGTTGGAGGGATGGCGCAAACAACAGGGGCCCCGAAGAGAGGAGCAGGGATACAGGCAATCTGATGGCAGATCCCCGGGCCCAGACTCATCAGACAAGGGAGCGACCCACAACATACAGGGAGACTCCGACTGATCACAATGCGCATAGACGTGAGTTACGCAACCAGAGACTTCCCCGGCAGGATGGTCTTCATACTAAAGCCAGGCAGCGCTGAATCCGATGGGCAACTCAAATAAAGGCTTCACCCTGTGAAGGAGGCATACAGACAATGCAGACATTGATGGACGTAGGAGAGAAATTTCGAAAGGCGAAGTGCATAGCCGTGGTCAAATTGAAGTCTTAAGGGAGAGGCCAGGACTGGTCGCAAATGGCTCTCCCACCCTACACGCAAGTACAAAGTTATGGGGACTAAGCACTCTGCTCAGTTGAGGAGGTGGGTAGTTTGGTATCCGCCGGGCAGGGAAGCAGGTAGGAGGGAGGGGGGGCAAGGATCAGTTCAAGGGTTTTTTGTTTACAATAGTTCAGCTGCATATCAAGAAACGAAGAACAGTATTGTTAAAGGTTGAAGCATGCACACTCCTGAACCAAAACATGTCCAATAGGATGAGAAGCAGAAACGACAATACAAATGGTACCAAAGTCAGTGGACAACTCACCAAACGCTAACTGATGGCGGAAGACCTGTACAACTTACTGTGATGTCATGGAATGTGAACGGGCTGGGTGACAAAATGAAGAGGGGTCTGGTCCTACAATATATTAAGAGAAAGGGAACGACGGTGGCATTGATACAGGAGTCGCATTTGACTGGCTCCACTTGTAAAGCCCTAGACAGATGGGGTTATAAAATGGCAGTGCACTCAATTTACATTGGGTTCTAGGGGAGTGGGAATGATAAATCAAAAGCGATGCCCCATAATACGAAAGAAGTCCTGGACGGATGACCAGGGAAGATTCGCGGCAGTGGCATGCCAATGGGAAGGGAAGCCATTTAATCTCGTATCAGTATATCTTCCACCGGCGCTACACCAGTCCACCCACCCAGACCTAGGCTAATTCTTGCTCTCGCTACCGCAGGGAGAGCTTATTATAGGAGGGGACTTCAACGCAATGATTGATCCCTATAGAGATAGGTGACACCCCAGAGATCCAAGCAGCACTAATCCCAAGCTCAAAGATTTCGTCAACGCAATCGGATTGACGGATGTCTGGAAAGCTAGACACTCACATGAATGCCAATATACATTCCACTCTGGGGTGCATAACACTCTGTCCAGAATAGACTACATATTTATGCTGGCGGCAGGGATGGAGAGAGTGCTCGAGACACTACACTTACCTCGGGGTATCTCAGACCATTCACCAATAATACTTGCCTATGCCTCAGTCATTCCAGGTAGACGCAGAATCTTCCCAATACACCCCTATTACTTAAAAGTCAAAGAAATCAAGAAGAAACTAATCACAACCACTAAAAGATATTTTAGAGAAAACGAGCATTCCGTGCCGGCACCGGCGACACTGTGGGAAGCATACAAATTGGTGCTACGGGGGCAGGCTCTCTCATTGGTGACACATCATAAACAGCAACAGCGCCAACAAATTCAAGAGCTGGAGCAGCAGTTAGAAAGGGCAGAAGCTAGTCACACTGCTGATATGAACGTGGAAACCACACACAGGCTCAAACTAGCCAACAAAAATACAAAACATTTGTATGGGCAGAAACAAAATCTAGACTCACGACCACACAGCACACGAGCAAGGGGATAAAGCAGGAAAACTCTTGGCCTGGCTGGACAAAAAGGAAAGAGCTAGAAGGTGGATAGCAGAGATAGAAATACAGCCAGGTGTTACGACCTCAGACTCCAGGGTATAGCTGACCAACTAGCGACGCACTACGGGCACATTTACACACCTATAGCCACTGCGACGGTGGAAGACAATATAGAATTTTTAAAAGATCTAAAAATGCCAAGGCTCGACCAAGAAGCAACACAATCATTAGAGGCCGATCTCACACAAGATGAATTAACTCGGGCAATACTAGCCTTACACACGGGTAAAGCCCTGGGACCAAACTGAATACCCGTTGAGTTCTACAGACATATACAACTGGTATCCTTGTACCCCTCCTACTTAACACGTATCATGACAGCCTAGAAAAGGGCGAACTTCCTGAAGATCAGCGCTTGGCGACGATAGTTGCAATACATAAGCCGGGAAAACCGCCACACAGCTGCATGTCGTACAGGCCGATTTCCCTGATCAATGCGGAAGCAAAGGTATTAGCCAAAGCACTGGCGACACGGCTATTGCATATCTAGAAAAGATAATCCACCCGGACCTATCAGGATTTATGCCACAGCGGAATACGGCATTGAATTTACGAAGGCTTCACAGCGTGCTGGCCCGCAGATCCACTATAGAAGAGGATGCAATTATTCTATCACTCGATGCCCGAATGCCATTCGACATGGTGGAAGGGCCCTTTTTGTTCGCTGTCCTACACCACTTGGGCTTTGGACCCAAATTCATATGATGGGTGCAATTGTTACACGAAACCAATGGAGCAGGTGGCAGCAAATAAACAAATCTCGGCTACCTTCCCACTGGGTAAAGCGACGAGGCAGGGCTGTCCACTATCCCCACTATTGTTTGCAATAGTACTAGAGCCTCTTGCGGCATGGATAAGACAAGACCTGGTAATCCGTGGGCTCAAGTGGGCAGTGGGATGGGAGGACCGCATATCGCTTTATGCTGACGACGTGCTCCTTTATTTGGCCTCGCGATCGCTTAACTGTCTCATGGATATATGTGTGGCATATGGACGAGTATCAGGCTATATTATAAACTTGGCGAAATCACATATCTACATACTGTCAAATCCCCACCCCCCCCCCCCCCCCCCACCCCCGACTCCCGCGAAACTATGACATCCAAATAGCCAGCGAAGGGTTCAAATACCTGGGTGTTTATATCACGTGTCAAGACACTCACTTAATTGCAGAAAAACTCATAAAGCCTCTGACACGCTTTCGTCGCGATGTTCTCCACTGGCAATCCCTACCACTCACTTTGCTGGGCAGGACAGCCCTCTTTAAAATGATGGTGCTCCCCAGATTCAAATATATTTTATAAAATACGCCATTCCCGGTTCCCCCGACATACTTCGCTGCAATTAATATTGAAGTAAATAAGCTGTTGTGGGACGGTAGGGCAACCCGTATTTCCATGCATAAACTGGTTAGAAGCTGGTATGATGGAGGCATAGCGCTGCCTAATATCAAAACATATATTACTGGGCATCACAACTAACAGTGATAAATCAATGGCTCCACGCCTCACAGGAGGACCCAGCTTACCGATTAGACAGACACCTTCTGGGAACAGACGGTATGATAAGAGAACTGTATAACAAGAATTGAATATGCTACTTACCAGTATGCATCTGTTCTTGGCATGTAGGGCTGCTAACATTCATATCTTAGCATTAGATCGCCGCCTAGTGTTGGGTCCGGATGATCGCACATTGTTGTCCTGGAAGAGTCTTCGAAGTATCCTGAGATAGGTGGCTCCTCCCCTGGACAACAGTGCGCATGGGCATCGGCTCCATCCCCAGATTGTTTTTCGCCATTGTGGCAGAAGATGGAGTGAAAAGTGTAAAGGATGTCCATGCTAATGATTGAATACAATAGTATATCTGCAGCTGCGACAGGCACCGGGGAGGAGGGTGGGCGATATGAATGTTAGCAGCCCTACATGCCAAGAACAGATGCATACTGGTAAGTAGCATATTCAGTTCGAGGCATGTGGGCTGCTAAATTCATATCTTAGCATAGAATACATAGCAGTCCCTCCATTAGCGGCGGTTGCCCGTGCCAGCTGCAGAAACCTGAAAAAGTGTCTTGAGAACAGCCTGTCCAACAGCAGCTTGCTGCTTGGAATGCACATCAACACAGTAGTGTTTTGTAAAGGTATGTGGTGTAACCCACGTGGCTGCTCTGCAAATGTCCTCTAAAGGAATGTTCCCTAGGAAAGCCATGGATGCCCCCAATTTGCGTGTGGAGTGCGCCCTTGGGGGTATCGTTAAAGTGCGCTTGGCCTTTTGATAACATATTTGGATGCACTTAACAATCCACCTGGCTATTCCTGCTTTGGAAATAGGGTTGCCTTTGTTGTGGTGAGAAGGCAACAAAAAGTTGTTTTGTTTTCATAAAGTGTTGTGTCCTGTCTATGTAGTACATCAACGCCCTCCGTACGTCTAACGTATGGAGCATTCTCTCCGCCACCGTTTGTGGGTTTTGGAACAATGCCGGCAAGTCAATAGTTTGGTTGAGATGAAACTGTGACACCACCTTCGGAAGGAATTTGGGGTTAGTACGTAGCACTACCCTATTTGGATGAATCTGAATGAATGGCTCTTGGATTGTGAGCGCTTGCAGCTCACTAACACGCCTCAGTGACGTAATAGCAATTAGGAAAGCTACTTTCCACGTTAGGAACTGGAGTTCACACGAGTGCAGTGGTTCAAATGGTGGTCCCATCAGCCTAGTGAGGACCACATTGAGGTTCCACACCGGAGCTGGCGGTGTTCTTGGGGGAATGACTCGTTTCAGACCTTCAAGGAAAGCTTTAATGGCAGGCACCCTGAAGACAGAGAGATGCTGCCTATTCTGAAGATATGCTGCGATGGCGGATAGATGTATCCGAATAGAAGTGAACGCTAGATTGCACTTGTACAGATGCAGCAGATAGCAAATGATGTTAGGGATAGATGCATCTAGCGGGTTGTTGTCATTGGCTGTACAGTAAATGACAAAACGCTTCCATTTTGCAGCATAGCATGCTCTGGTAGTTGGCTTCCTTGCCTCCTTGATGATGTTCATGCATTCTGGAGGTAGGTTAAGGTATCCAAACTCTAGGACTTCAGGAGCCAGATCGCCAGGTTGAGCTGTTGCGGATCTGGATGCTGAATTTCTCCATGGTTCTGCGTCAAAAGTCTGGGCGTGAGGCGCAGTCTTTGATGCGGCACCACTGAGAGTTCGAGGAACGTGGTGTACCATGCTTGGCGCGCCCACGTTGGAGCAACCAGGATGAGAGTCATCGCGTGTTGCCTTAGCTTTCTTGCCACCAGCGGTATCAGAGGGGCTGGTGGAAAAGCGTAGGCAAATTTGCCTGACCAGTTCATCCATATCGCATTCCCCTGCGACTGTGGGTGAGGGAACCTGGCGGCAAAGTGTTGGCATTTTGCGTTTTCCTTTGTTGCAAACAGGTCTATCTCCGGATGACCCCACTGCTGGAAGTACGGGTGGAGCACAGATGGGTGCAACTCCCACTCGTGCATTTGATGGCTGTGTCTGCTGAGCAGATCCGCCATTTGATTGTCCTTGCCCGGGAGGTGTTCTGCCATGAGGAAGATGTTCCTCTGAATGGCCCACCGCCACATGCCCTGAGCCAGATGAGACAGCTGTGGCGAGTGGGTGCCCCCCTGCTTTTGGATGTAGTACATCGCAGTCATGTTGTCCGTCCGGACTAACACTACCTTGTTGCACAGATGTACAATGAAGGACTTGAGTGCCATGAAGATTGCCATCAGTTCCAGATAGTTGATGTGCATCTTCTGTTGCTGCGTCGTCCATAGTCCCTGCACTGTGTAAGTGAGCAGATGAGCTCCCCATCCCTGGAGAGATGCGTCCGTTGTCAGGGTAATCTGTGGCACTGGCTCCTGGAACAGTCGTCCCTTGCAAAGGTTGTGTGGAGTCCACCAATGCAGAGAGTCGTATGCCCGACTGGTAACCAACACTAGGTCTGTTAATTGTCCTTGAGCCTGTGTCCACTGATTTGCTAAGCACTCCTGGAGCGGGCGCATATGTAGCCGTGCGTGAGGGACTATGAAGATGCAGGAGGCCATCATGCCTATCAACTGCATGAACACTCTCGCTGGAAGCGAGTGTTGTGGTCTGAACTTCTGGATTAGAGACTGCATGCTGTCTATCCTGACTTGGTTTGGATGAGCCATGGCCATCAGGGTATTGATCGTCGCGCCGAGAAACTGCCGGACATGTGCCGGCTGAAGATGCGACTTTGGGTAGTTCAACAAGAAACCTAGATCGTGAAGGAGGTGAATGGTAGTCGACATGTCCGCGGCGCACTGTTCTTCTGACTTGGCTTGAACGAGCCAGTCGTCCAGGTAGGGGTAGACATGGATGCTCTGCCTCCTGAGGTGCGCCGCTACTGTCGCCAGACACTTGGTAAACACTCTTGGGGCTGTGGTGACTCCGAAGGGTAGGACCTTGAACTGATAATGTTTTCCTTGGATAGTGAACCTGAGGTATTTTCTGTGGGACGGGTGTAGTGGTATGTGGAAATACGCATCCTTGAGGTCCAAGGTTGCTAAGAAGTCCCCCTGGTTTAACAAGGGAAGAATCTGTTGCAGTGTGAGCATATGGAAATGTTCTGACAGTATATACAGGTTGAGGGGACGTAGATCTAGAATGGGTCTGAGAGATCCGTCCTTCTTTGGAATAAGGAAGTACAGGGAGTACACCCCTGTGCCTTCCTCCTCCACCGGCACGAGCTCGATTGCGCCTTTTTGCAGCATCACCACTACCTCCTGCTGCAATAAGTGCAAGTGCTCTACGGACATAGGCCGTTGCCTTGGTGGAATGTTGGGTGGAGTGGATCTTAACTCTAGACAATAACCGTACTGTACAAGTTGTCGCACCCACCTGTCTGTGGTGATGTTTTTCCAGACGGGCAGGAACTGCTGCAGTCTCCCCCCGACAGGTGTTAAGTGGTCGGGGGGCAGCGACAGAGAGTCACTGTTTGCTTGGGGCAGAGGAGCGGGAGTTGTTGTTCCCTCTGCCGCGTCCTCTGGTGCTGTTTCCTCGGTAACCCCCCTTGTTCTGTTTGGGGTACGAGGATTGTGCTCCACCTCTAGAGAATTGTGACTGTTGACCCATCTGTCCTCTGGTGACTCCACGTGCACCTGAGCGACGAAAATTATTGCCACGAAACTGTTGTGATTGTAGGGCCCCCATAGACTTAGCAGTTTCGGTGTCTTTTTTAATCTTTTCAAGGGTGGTGTCAACATCTGGACCAAACAGTCTATCAGGATTGACTGGCTGATTAAGTATGGTTGTTTGTATGTCAGGTTTAAACCCCGATATGCGGAGCCACGCCTGTCGTCTCAGCATGACGCTAGTGTTAATGGCCCTAGCTGCTGTGTCTGCGGCATCAAGTGCACACTTTATGGCTGCGTTGGAGATCAGTTTTCCCTCCTCTATAAGCAGTTTGGTGCCCTCTTGGAACTGCGGAGGCAGGTGTTGTAAAACTTGCTCTAGGGTGTCGTAATGCGCCCTATCATAACGTGCCAAGAGTGCCTGTGTATTTGCAATACGCCAAAAGTTGGCAGCCTGTGCAGCTACTCTTTTGCCTCCAGCCTCTAGCACCTTTGACTCCTTATCCGGGGGAGGAGCTTCACCCGTAGTTTGGGAGTTGGCCCTTTTGCGGGCATTTGCGACCACCAGGGAGTCCAGCGGCAACTGTCCCCGAATGTATGCAGGGTCTGCAGGTGCTGGTCTGTACTTGGTAGGTTCTTTAAAGATGTCCGCAGCATGTTTGAGGACCCCTTTGAGCATAGGCAGTGTCTTTACTGTCCTTTCAGAGACTGAAAAAGTGTCAAATAGAAAGTCTTCTTCTACTGGGTCAGCATGCATGTCCACATCATGATTAGCAGCTGCCCTTTCAAGGAGTGCATGAAAACCTGCAGAATCTTCAGTTGGGGATGCACGTGCACTGAAAGGCTGTGGGTCAGGCTGTGGGTCTTGGCCCACATCCTGGGTGCCTTGGTCACCAATGTCATCATATGAATCCGGCTGTGCATCTGGTTCATTGATGGGGAAATTGTACTGGTCATCTTCATCATATCCCTCACCCTCAGATTGTTCTGGGGAAGGAGTTGGGCTCCTTCTTGGAGGAGGCTGGATAGGTTCCATGAGGCCTGAAGCGTCCTGAGGAAGCCTTTTCTTCTTGAGGGGGATGACATAGGAGTCCACTGGCTGTGAAGTGATCCTCCTCTTGTAAAGGGTCAATTTGCCCGTGTCTGCGTCGATAAAACGCTCTGAATCCTCATCTGAGTCGAGTACCCGACTTGAAAGTGCCCCTGCCGTTGAAGAATCCGACTTCTTTGGCGTCGATTTCGTTGAAAAGGCCTTCGGCGCCTCTTTTGGCGGCAGAAGGAAGAGAAGTTTACCCGCAGGCTTCACCGGAATGTCCATCGGCTTCTGTGGCGATGGCATCGGAGCCGACGTAGCAGAGGCCTTCTCCCTGATTCTCTGCAGTGAAGAGGCGATGAGGGACGTGTCACTTTCAGTGGCCTTTGGCGCTGACGAGGAGGTCTTGACCTTGCCCTCGGATCCGACGTCCTGGTGGCCCTTCTGAGTCTTTGACGAAGATGCCGCAGCCGCCGACCCAGAGTCCTTGGACCGATGCGCAGATGTACCAGCCTTCGATCCGTGTGACTTTGTCGGCTCCGTCTCCACCACGCGTCCGACTAACGGAGTCCCAGTCGGAACCGGAGCCGTTTCGCTGGCTTTTGCGGGCTTTGACGGCGCTGCAGCGGTTGACCCGTGCCGACCACCCTTCTTAGAGGATCCCTCCACCGGCGTCGATTTTGACACGGTGGAATCGACAGATTTCTTCGACTTCTGTGGACCGGAGGTCGACGGAGTCGATGAAGCAGCGGGTTTGGTCGGTTTCGTTGGTACGGCCGCCATCTTAGGTGTGCTCGAATCCATAAGTTTCGGTTTCGATTTTGGGTCGGCCATTTTAGGTGTAGTCGATACCGTAGGTTTCGGTTTCGATACGGCCTGCCCAGCAAGTTTGTCCGTGGCCGGGCCGGAAGGCGGGGCCGTGGCTTGCGGTACGGGGTCTAGGGTAAGGCCGACAGGCGATCCCGTGACCCGATCTCGATCTTCGTAACCTTCGGGGCATAGCTCGTCCCCTGAGCTATCTTCCGCGGCCCCATAAACCTCTTCAACGTCCCCTACCTCTTCGACGTATTCAAGGCCTTGACCCGCGACTCCGTCGCCGTCTTCCGGATCCGCCTCGACCTCCGTCTCGGGCGGGGAGATTTGAAGATGATGACTCTGGTCCTCGTCTTCTTGGTCGCCGAAGATGTTTTCTGGATCTGGGGCCGCTTGTCTGGCTTCAAGGCGCACCGCGCGCCGAATCTTGAGTGTTTTCTTGGACCTGAACTGCGCGCAGGCCCTGCAGTTGCCGTCGTCATGGTCTGGCGAAAGGCATTTGTTACAGACCGGGTGTAGATCTATATGTGGGTACTTGGACCCACAGAGCGGACAGAGTTGAAACGGACTCCGCTCCATGCTGTAAAGTTGCAGTCGTGTCGCGATGAGAAGGCCTCGATGTCCGAAGAGCGTAAGCACTCCGCCCGATTCCGACTCCAAGAGACGGAAGAACTCGAGCCCGTGCGCAAACAATACCGACGCTATGAAAACAAGGCCTTTTGGCCTTAAAAAGTTAGTTTTTCTCGGTTCCGACAGAGAGACGTCGAGACCGCATCCGAACCCAATGGCGGAAAAAAACAATCTGGGGATGGAGCCGATGCCCATGCGCACTGTAGTCCAGGGGAGGAGCCACCTATCTCAGGATACTTCGAAGACTCTTCCAGGACAACAATGTGCGATCATCCGGACCCAACACTAGGCGGCGATCTAATGCTAAGATATGAATTTAGCAGCCCACATGCCTCGAACAAAATGACGACTTTGACAGGCCCGACACGGCACATAAATAATATATGGCACGAAGCGCAAAGAGAACTAGGATGGGAGGGAGTTGTGACCTTGGCCACACCGCTATGGGACAATAATAAATTCGGTAAGCTATACAACACTAAATGTTTTAGGCAGTGGGACTTGATTGGCTTCTCAAGGGTGGGAGACCTGTGGCAGCAAAATGAAATTGTTCCCTTTGCGCAACTCCAGCAGACCTATGGCTTAGCAGACTCAGAGATATATAGATACATGCAAATCAGGCATGCACTCAAAGCATTGGTTCCGCAGGGCACCCAAATACCCGAGTCATCACCCCTCGAGGATCGACTGCTAACCGACCATATTACTAAAAAAGCCATCTCACTCACCTATAGGAAAATAGTAAACAACCAATCAGATTTGACGACAACTCTAAAAGCTAGATGGGAGACAGACCTAGGAGCACTGGATGAGAGAGTGGCAGGAGGCAATGGCATCCCCCAGGGAGGTAGCGATCCACTCTAAATTCAAGCTGATACAACTAAAGAATCTACACCGCATGTGTTATACTAGAAAACTGCTGTATAAATTACACAAGGCAGATAAACCACTCTGCCTCAGGCAATGTGGAGAACTCCGCACGATCTGGCACACAATCTGGCAATGCGCAGAAGTCACGATATACTGGAAGGCAGTCATGCACACAATTTCCCAGGTAGTAGAAATCACGGTTGAACCAGAACCTAAAAGATGTTTGCTCAACATCTGGGAGCCAACTGACCTCAACCATGCAATGCAAACTTGGGTAGCGCTAGGCATGACATTAGCAAAGAGAAATATATTACAGTTGTGGGGAGTCAGGCAGAACCCCACAGTGGGACGGTGGTGTCGAGACATGGACGACTTAACCGAAAAGTCAGTATATACACATAGGAGGTGCTAGGAGGTGCCCCCAAAAATGGACAAGGGTGTGGGGAAAGTGGAATAAGTATAGAGGTAATATTTGTGACCCCCCACATGAAGAATCACTATCAGAAAACCTTGATTAGATTTGGTGCCCGTAGCAGAGGCTGTTCTGAGGTATAACAAAGTGGACACTGTTGAGGGTGCAAAAGAAAAACCCGAAATGTGCATGGGCAATGAAAGATGTTTTACAAATAAGACATAATTGTAAGGTGATGTATGCAACAACGAAAATGTGTGATATTGCAGCAATTGTTTGTAATTGGAAACGTTAATAAAAAATAATAATAAAAAAAAAAAAAAGAAAAACAGCACTGGCAAAAAAAAAAAAAAAGTCCTGCCGAGGGAATGTTAACTAGAGAAGGCCGAAATCTTCAATAGAGATTTTTTGCATCCTTATTTCTGATCAGAGAAAGAGGCAACATGTGGTTTCCAGGTTTGTGTCACTTGCATGCAAAGGGAGAGTCCTAATGGTTAAATCTGCTTGGCCATACCGGCTTTCTTCAGTCACAACTGCTCCTGGAATTAGGACATTTATCGTCAGTCTCTGCTTTGCTAGTTTGCTTTTGTTAGGATGTATGTTTACTGGAAGTGGCATACTGGGTGTATAATTCACTACCATGGTTTGCATCTTCCTCTGCTAAGATGTGCGTACTAGAAGATACCTAGTAGATTAAGGGACTTTTTGCAACTCATCTTAACCCATATATATTCACTTCCTCCTCACCCTCTACAGAAACAAAAGCCAAGACTGATTTTTCTGGTTACTTGATATAGCACAATTGTAGTTTTTTTTTTAAGACTTTTTTTTAGAAACATTCAATCTCTCATACCTGTACAACACTACTGGAAAAACACTGTGTCCACACATCGCAATAATGTTATGATTGTGAAAGGTTTTTCACGCATTGATTATCATGAAGCAATGATAATTGTACTTGTATACATTGAATGATGTTCAAATTCTTGTTTTATTGAAAGCAAATGAAAACTAATGGCGATATCAATGTGAGACCATTGTTTTTGTTATACATTGCCTGAAATTGTGTAAATATTTGTTAAAAATTTGGTGTAGCAAGCGTATCTTTCCCTAGCTGTGCACACGGTTCATTGATTCCAGACCAACCGTCTTGAATCACAATACACGTTCACGTTACATGAGGGACTGGCAGCCTTCTGACACCATGTACGCTCCAGCTAGATTCCTTTTTTATAAAAAAAAAAAAACGTATTCACTCTTAGGACAATTGATTTGTACTTTTTGATGTGCAAGTGACAACCTCCCATTTTGCAAACACTGTTCAATGCCAGATAATTACAATCACTTGTAAAGTTTTTATTTTTATATATTTAAACTTTTTTATTTCAGATTCACATCCTTGAATTGTTTGAGGAGTTTCATTCTCATTTAATTTAAAAGCACTCAAGACAAATGCGGTCAAGACCTTTTGAATGATCTTGGATGGCCAAGTGGAGGGTTTCAAAACAAAAATATATACATTTAATGGTGAGAGAAAGCTTGTCATTTTAATTATGTGAAGTGATCAATGCTTTTTGTGAAATTGTAATATTTTAAAATATAAATGCGTGCTTTATTAGAGCATGAGGCAATCATCCAGAAGGCATCCCAATATTCAGATGTAAATTAAACTAGTTTCGTTTAGGTTTCCAGCCTTTACGATACAGGTAGTTGGTAAAGGAGAGGACACCATGCTTGAAGCAAAAGTCACCACTTGTGTCATCTAGTTTTTCCCTCTCCTTACAATAGCATGCACTTTCCGGTACACCATGCAATTTAGCTGGTAGCACAGTCTCTCCTCCTCCCTGGACTCTCAAGCTGCCTTACGCACAGGCTCCTTTAAAAGCAACAGGGTCACCCTTGCCATCAACACTCAGGCTTTCCCCAAGAAACTGCTATGTTTTGTTTGTGCTCATCTTGGTAAAAAGACAAAAATACATGGCGTGGAAAATAGTAAAGGTTATGAGCAAACTGCTCAGTGTTTGTGCAAATCATAATGATCTGCTCCTGGCACAGAATCTAAGTATACAGATCTTTCTGAAGCTATAAGGAAGTGACACTGTTAAGCTGCTTTAAAGCTGTAAGTTATTTTCTAGATTTCCTAGTAAAGAGTTACACTTACACTCAATAGTGGCACTGACTAATCTTATGCGTAATTTTCTTTTTTAACTCTTCACAAGTATATGACCAACTTACACTTATGACCCTTTTTAAGCAGAAGATTTCATTGCACATAAATCGGTCTCCCTTTGGTTTATGTGCGATGTAAGCCCAACTCCCTCTCCCACTACATTCAGTGCACTGCCCAGTCCCAATATTGGATTACAATGATTTGATCTGTAGTTGCAGATCAACTAAACAATTATTATTGTGGTGTTGGACAAGTGGTTCTTGAGCGAGTACACCCAATCCTCAGAGGTTCAAAGATCTGAAGGTATCCAATCTGTTGGATAGACCTCACTACAAAGAAGAGATTATTGCAACAGAAGTGAATAAATGTTACCGCATAAAAAGCAAGGCCTTCACCTTCACAACCAAACTGTATACTCCTTTTAACCAAACGTATTTTGTGGTCTTAGTTAAAAATCGGCTGCCTTTCGGCAGAACTAGGTCTGGACTTAAAAAATAACACGTTAGTGCAGAAACATTGCCTTTGGGCAGACAGCACAGTAGAATTTGTCGGTAACAAATATTAGATCACAGCCTGAGTGGCAGGTGTACCTCAAGGATATAATTCCATCCCTTTTCATTAAATACGTCATGCTGAAAGTGCTCTCTGTACACCTCTTTGGCCTCTTGAATCTTCTCCTTAGTCACCACCCTACCTGAAATAAAAACAAGGATTCAGTTTAGCCAAAGTATTTCTGAAAAAATACGGCACAGAATGGGTCAGTAGTCACAGAATGTGGTTCACATTGGTTTTTGTAAACTATGATACATGATTATACACTGAGAACGGTCATGAGCTCTGTCTGAATCCATGATGGCTCAAGGAGGCTTTTAGAGGGTGTCTGATCACACCGTTTCACATTGAAGAATTTAAGGCTTTCGATTGCACTATAATGGTATGTGTAAGTGGATACAGGTCATTGATGAATTTGCCTGGATTCAGAAGGCTTTGGAGACTCTGGGCTCTTCCAAATGAGTAGCCATACTGTTAGGTGCATAGAACTTAAGCAGTAAAGCAGACTGTGTTCTAAGTAAAGCAATATATTTTGCATAACAGTGACCGAATGCTAAATTTTAAATGGTGGTGGTTTGCCACTCATCTGAAATGGTAAAGCATCTTCAAAACTGCAACAGAGAACAGAAAATGTCAAGAGCTTGAGCAACGCTTCGACATAATTGAGGCAACCTGGGGATTGTTTCCATGGTTCTAACCTCTGAGCTATTGCAGAAAGTGGGAGCAAACACATAAATAAGCACCAAAAGGAGCAGTCTGGCCTGCCTTGTTCCCAATGCATGAGATCACAAGCCACACCCTGCATCTTTCAGCATCTCTCTTCATCTTTCTCTTTGAATGACACAACATGCTATATATGACACAACATGCTATATATGTCACAACATGCTTAAGCAAACACTTGCACACCGCGGAAAATATCACAGGACACTATTCTGACTGTCTAATGGAACCATGGGTGGAGATCCAGCCAATTGCGTAAGTGTTCAATATTAATACAAGCTCAAAAACGGTCTACCTCTCATAATTCTGGATGGAAACTGCAAAAATGGTAAACGATACCAGTCTATATGTTCTAAGGGGGCTGGGCCATACATTTCTTTCCAGCTTAAAATGAATGAAGCACAAGCACTGTGGGGTTTAAACGCCAGAGAAGGTGGGTGTCGGACTGGAGTTCAAGAATTAGAATGATATCACCGTGTGTACCTTCAGTGTTCAAATGAGATATCAGTGATTGGATTTAGGGGCCTACATCTAGTTTGCAAGGAAACCTGAACCGATGAAAGAACAAAGAAACAGCTAAGCTTGTCCCAATTTCCCTTAGTTTGTTTGATGAGCCTGGTGCCGGTAGTCCCAGTTCCGAACAGGTGGAAGTAGAATGGCTCCAGACTAAGTTGCCCAGGAGGCCACCATTGCAAGACTAGTAGGGAAGGGACGAGGCAGGTGTTTCAATAAGGCAACATAAACTTAAGAGTGGTGGAGAAGTGTGGCTCAGGGGTTAGAGGCGGCAGACCCGGAATCTGAGATCGGTCCTGGACCAGGGTTCAATTCCCCGCCCCGGCGGGTCTTGGGCTAAAAATTCCACGGACTCGATAATTCTCGCCCCGGTGCCTCCTCGACTCATGGGTTCACACTCTGCGACTCTGGGCAACAGCTTGCTTAATCTCCACAACGGCCCCTCGCGGCGGGATGCCTGACTTTCACCTTGTGGATACCCTGCTATCTCACAGGGGAATATCAGGAAGGGTTCCCTAAGCAAGCGCCGGGAAACCCACTGCGGGTAGCTGTGCGCTATATAAGCTCAACTACATTTACATTTACATTTACAGTGGCAAATTCAGACTCCTCAACAAACACATTTTAGGGAAAGAGGGGTGTGTGTGGGGTAGGGCACTTAATTTTTAGTCGTAGAGACATGCAGGCTGTCATGTCCACTATGGGGAAGGTCAGGACACAGAAAGATCACCATCTTGACCAGCCATGCGGTGTCCCAAATGGACATCCTCGTTGTATTTCTCAGTCATGTACATAAACACACTGCTGTAAAAGCAGTGGGGCATGGAACCCAAATTATGAGTGACTGGGCTGACCGCTTCCAGGGAGAGCAGCCAGTCAGCCTATCCCTACACACATTAGGGGTGCAGACATAACTCCTAAATCTCTCAACTATATGCTGTTATCAACTCATCTCATAGCAGCCTGGGACGATATGGGGTGTGGCCACCCTCACTTAGGGGGGCGGCGGGGTGGGATCACTGTATGGGTTCACCTCCAACCTGACTGCAGCACGTGTCAGAGCTGGTGAATGTCACTATTATAATAATGTGGAGCACCCCCAGGACAGAGTATAGAGTTCACTGGAGGAAAAAAATAGGAATAGGTTGGGGAAGAAATGTATAGGCCAATCTATGCAGACAATTTTCATCAAAACAAATTACACCTTAAGTGCCTTTTTATACTTGATGGGCCATTCCATGCAATTTCAAGATAAAGGGCTATTCACACACTGAGGAAACAACCAAGTGTTCTTTATGGAACCTAATTCGAAGAAATAGCTACGGGCTGGAGGGGGGGCACAGCCTGAAGTGGTCCACAGGGGAGCAGTTTCATCATACTGCTAGGAATAATCAGGATTATATGGTACTTCGAAAAGGAGAGGGGGGCTCGGATAAAAGTGGAAAAGTTTGGGAAGTCGCCAATAATGGTAAAAAGAGTCATGAGGTTTGTCAATTCTTTTTTGTATTCGAGTTTCCCACTTTACAGTCCTTCTTTGATGCATGCAAGTGACTTGCAATTCTGTTCCAGTACTGTGCCCACAGTAAACTTACAAGACAAAACAGTAATTTTCAAAGCCAATAGGGTTGTTTCTTTCTTGCTAGTATATCCAATAGACATTAATAGAAATACACGATAAAATTGAACTATCTTAATGTGGGCATGCATGATTGACAAAAAATAATAATAATCAAAATATAAAAAAACATGCAATGAAAGCAGAGGCTGGCCTACCAGCACTGGAAGTGAAGTGGACTCTACTTGTTAGGAAGCTCTGCACATGTATATGCACGTGAAAAATGTACTCTTTCACAGTGAAGAGGGCCAACGGTTCACGAGTACAAATAGTGTGGTGGGCAAAAGCAAGACGTGAATGACACTTTAGTAGACTAGTGAATGAGGAGAGCAGACCAAATGCCCCTCATGCATATACATTTAATTGTATAATTAACTTTTTGCAAAACATGAGGCTGGCGACAGCTGCTATGATCTTTAGGCCTGACCTAAAAAGAAAATATTGCGAGGACTCCTAGAACAATAAACATGCAGTCAAAACTGCAGTGGGCACATGCACGACTTTCAGAAATGTGTGTTAAAAACAAGTTATTGAAGGCAGAAACAGCCGCCTTCGGAAGAATTATTTTCCCTTGTCCATCTAAACAATGTAAAGTTTACAGTACAGGCGACAACAACAACATTCGAGTTGCTTTTAAAATTCAAAACCGAACTGTGGTACCACTCATACTAAATACCTTTTAAGTACTTTTTAAGAATATACTGCAAGCCGTAGAAGACGGTTTCCTCATACTTCACTTTTTTTATCTTGGCGTTTTCGGTCTTCTTTTCTCGGCACTCAAAGTAGGAGTACACTTTGGTTGTATTGGGAGGATACTGTCTGTAGTGCGTAACCTACGTGAAATGAGAAAAAACAACATAAGAACTAGGCAAAATAACAAGAATATCTAGAATCAAGCGGGGTACAAAGTGACATTATTCCGACTCGATGACACACTGCAGCCTGCAAAATAAACGTTCTAAGCAAAATTCCAGTTTTTTTTGGTTTGCCCTCATTCCTCCGGGATTAGCCCCTAAGTAGGCCCGCCACACTCCCGATCGGTTTTACTTCCAGAGTTGTTTAACACAATGGTTGGCGGTCGGCTCGTGACCGGCATTGAAATACAAGTGGTACGTAGAAACCTTTAACAACATTCTTGAAATTCCAGGAACCTACAGGAAATACGATTAATTTATGGTTGGTGGGTCGTCGATGCGTTCTGCCCTAATCACACAGTATGGATTTAAAAAAAAAAAAATAGATTGATCTATTTAACTAAATGAGATACAATTACAAACACATACGGGCTACAATTAATAAACATGGAAAATAAGGGCTAAATAATTCCAGGTAGGATTCTGAGCATATACTTTCAAGTTGCACAACAAAAAACTACGCAAATGATGTCCAACCATTACTTTAGAATACGTATGCAAACAGTTGTATTAGCATGCAGATTTTTTGTGACCGACAGTTACTAGGGCCGCGGCGTAGAATTTGTGTATAAAATATATTGTAGTTGACACACCGACTGATATTACCGCCAGTCTATTCAGGCAGATTAAACATGCATCAGACTTTTGGGGAGCAGGTGGGGATATGGTTTTTGCCACCTTTTACAGCTCAATTTGCACGGAGTCATTACGGAGTGCCATTAAACGTATCATTAAAGCAAAAGGAAGGGGACTTGGGGCGCTTGTAGGTTCAGCATACAAGTTTCAAGGACATATCAATGCAAAAAAGTATGCAGTTCCTGGTGAAGGAGATCGGTGTAGAGGATTGATCGGTATAGCTATATGTGCAAAAGTAGGAGTGAGGGCCTCCCACTTTTGGAACTAGGGCACTCACACACCATGCTTCATCATAGGGTTTGCTCCTCATCAGGCCGGTGCTGCAATGAGAGACGGGCACCCTATGAGATCTTTTGCTCCCAAGCCGTAAGGTGAAGTGCGGGTGTAGGGCCGTGCAGTGTACAGGACTGTCAAGTGTGTGGGAAGTGTAAGAGAAATGAAAAACGTGTGAATTCGTACTCCAAACAAATTTCAATCGGTGAGTCTACTTGTCCCAGTTAAAAACTGGGTTACCACACCACCGATCTAATGTTCGCTGGCTGCTAGGAATTTAAGTGTAGGTTTTGCAGCGGCTCAGTGGCCCGACAACCTACCCTCGCTCTACCAGTTTGGCAGTCATGAAACGTGCCATTATGTCCATGACTTAATTTTAGATAGTCCATCTCCTACCAATTGTCGTTTCTATCTCGCCGTAGCGAACATCGGTTGTCCGTGTCGCCGGAGTCTTGTAACTGCAGAAAGTACGTGGAATTTAAGCCACGCCTGTCCTACGCTTGCCTTATCCAAGTGGACTCTCTGCGTGTATATAAAGGAAGATTGCTTGTCCTGGGGCCAGATAGTGATTTCTGCCCCTTCCCCACACCCCCGTGTGGGTGGGTGTGTTTGTGGGCTGCCAACACCTGTCCGAGAATTAACGAGGACTGACGAGTATAGAGTACCCATTGTCCTGATGAAGCCTACATCATCTGGCTGAAACGCGACCGCGACTGCGTCGACACCTTTTGCTTCAATTGGAGTCCCCTGTTATTACGAAATAAGTTGTTTGATTTTTTTCTGATTGGCACCTATACAAATATAGATTGGGTTGATTCTGTAACCCCTAGGTGCCTTACTCTTGGGACTACCATTGTGTTGTGCTCTCATTATAAATTAAGTGGAGGCACCGATCCGAATTAGGATATATATATTTTTTGTATATATATTTTTTGTTTTGTTTGGGGTACATAGAAACGTGATATTGTAAATGATGTATATTTGTATATATGTATATGTGATATTTTGTAGATAGACTGTTGGTTGTTGTGCTCCCCTTGATGTCCGCTCATGTGTGTTGATGAATTTATATATGTTATTCTTTCATGTTTAATTTCTGTTTCACAAGAGAATTAATTGTTTCTTGTTTAAAAATTAAATTTGGATCAATCCCTTCGGTACCCTTTGTTGCTACTTTTTCATCTTAGGATGTCTCCTGCTCAGGTATGGGAGGGTTAAATGGGCAGAACCCCTGACCATTTTTTTGCTCATCTCCTACTAAGAGACCTGGTACACAGACAGCTAGAGGTGAACCTATGACACACAAGATATACACCCACCTAATCAAAGACTCCTCCAGCAACACCTACAAAGCATGTACAACCACAACGAAATATTAATGATAACCGCATACTAACCACATACCCTAGTTAAAGAATGTCAGTGGCGACCTTAATCTCTGGCACGAAGATAACTCAATCTCAGCCTCCTTAAAATTCCAGACGCAAGAGAGAATCCACACTTAAGACACCTGTCATGACACTATCCACCAATGAAATTAAAATGTATAAATTCACAGCAACCCATGTCATATCCTCCAACCACAAAGCTAGACTTTCAGCATCAGGCGACTGGCAAACCTTAAAGCAAGCTCCTATTTTTCGATCGAACAAAAGTTAGATTTTCAAAACTAAGCTAAGTGAAAACTTCTTGCTCATCAACCTCATTCTCAATTCACCTATCACCTAATACCTTGTCAAACGTATCACTCAGGCATTAGTGCCCATACAGGAAGGTGAAAAGAAAGAAAAAAAAAACAACGCCCATATCATGGGTAAGAAATTCCCTTTCCCGCAAGGTCTCCCAAGATTGGTTTTCTTTTTCTGGATCCTATAGGTTTTCTGCCTTTCAGATGTGCATTTTAGCCCTGCTAGCCAGTGATAAAAAGGCCTGCGCTCCCCCTTTAAACATGGTTGAATTGACATATTCCTAATTGATACATTTAACTGGCCTATAAGTCCTTAGAATATGGTACAAAGCGTACCCAGGGCCTGAAGCTAAATGCCACTAGTGCACTGCTATGCCATCCACTATACAGGCAGGGTAAACATGGATTCAGGGCCATTGTTGTAGGAGTGTAAAAACGGTCAACTGACTTGTCAAAATACATCCTATTAAATAAACTGCTTAAATTTTTTTTATTAATAAGTCACCCTATTGCAAGGCTTAGTATCCCACATGCAGTGCGCATGGTATTTGAAATGAGGACAAGTAGAAAAATTATGTTAACAAATTCTTACAGTGACTAGCCCACAAAAGCTATTTTTGATTGTGGCAGGCCTAGCAGTCCCAAGTCTAAAACCGGAGTACTAATCAAAATCCTAAAACTGTATCTCAGGAATGTGACTAGCTAGAAAAATATACAACTATTTTTTATTGTTATTAATAATCCAATTCAATGATTAGGTCCGATTTTTTATAAATAGCAAGGAAATGTAACTGTTAGAATGTTACCCTGTTACCTGCAAGAAATATCAGAAAACTAATTAGTATACACTCTGTCAGCTCCCATCCAGTGATTACACTTTGAATAGGTGTGAAAAGGTGTGGAATGCATCCCAGGAGCAAACAATAGGCTGACCTGAATGGGCAGAGAAAACTGCTCTGAGCTCGGCAGAATATGGAGGGGGGGCTGTGGGCCTCCTTTTGACAGCACAGTGTTGAATATTGCTTGAGATGTCGGTCGAGCTACATCTAACTCATGAAAGGCAGAGAACAGGATGCCAAGACAATTCATGGGTATCCACTGTCTGGTTGCTGAAGAATCCTGCTTTTGTCCTACCAGACTTCTGTCTCTGGGTTTATTGTGGCTAGAGCATGGCTGACCCAAACTGGATTTTTGTGTTAGATGGGTGAGGTCACTAGGATTACCGTCGTTCACTTTCCACACACCCTTCTCTGCTCTCTGCACCCAAGTTTAGGGTGGCTATAGACTTTTGAAGTCTTTGAAATGTCTAAAGTGGGTAGGATTGATCCTGGGAACCTCTACCCCTATTGAGTAGGGCGTGTACAGGAGTCCTAACCCAAGCGCTAGTGCCAGGCATAAATGTGGCACTTTGAGAATACCTTCTTGATCTGAAGAAGAACAAAGGAGGACTGGACATGCTGTCTGTTACCCTAGAGGAGCCCTCTAGGACTGGACCTGCTCTCCCTTTTACCCAGGACAAAGAAGTGGACTTGTGGCTAATAAGGCTGACCCCTATTCAAACAGCTATGCAACAAGAGTCTTGTCCTGCAAATGTCAACTCACCAGTAGCAATAGTATCTGGACTGGACTCTGCCGTTGGCCTCTGCCCGACACCATGTGAGTCTCCAAGTGCCTGCCCAAGGTCTTGGAAGGTAGGGGGTTAAGTGTATTCCTCTGGTGGATTGGGAATTAAAGGACTAAGCCAGAAGATGAAATATTTTCCTAGGACTAACCTGGTTGGCGTATCCGACCGTGCTCCATCAAGGTCTGCCTCAAACTGTGTCTACGTCCTGGTCTACTGCAACCATTGATTATCATTGGCTCTTTCTGGAGCTATTTCTGCTTAGAATGAAAAACATTCATATCTCCAGTTTACCTTAATGGATTTTTGTCATTTCTGTATCAGTTTGTTAATTGAATTTTACTCTTTTACTAATTTGTTTGGAATTTTTATTGTTTTGTAATTTGACTTTATTACTGCTTTGGTATTGCATAACTAATTTACCTATTGCCCCCCAAGTTAAGCCGGTTTGCTCTGTGAAAAGCTAACATGGGGTTGAGCTCAGGTTAATTTAGTAACTTCGCTGGCTGACCCAAACAGAGTTGTAATTATTCCCTGCGGTGGGTATTCACCAACCCCAATAATCCAATTTCTTTCACTGTAGTTTGGAGCTATTCAGCAAAGTTGTTCAAGGCATCCTTTGAACATATGCGCTGCACACCCCTTTCACATCATTCATTCTCAGACAGACAAGAACCACATTCCACAAGCTATCTTCAGCACAAAATAGATGACTCCCTGGAAACGGTTCTTGAAGCTACAGACACTGCGTAAAACACCCCCCAAAAAACAGAAACCGCTCTAGCAATCCCATAAACGCAGGATCTATAACACCCCAGGCTGTTCCCTCAAAGAATAAATATCAGGTCAACTATAATTCTCACTAAGTTTACAGCTACCCTCACAGTTCCAGTCCAACATCTTCGCCTCCACCAAAGCAGTCCATAAGGAATATTTTCCTGACAAGACGGACTCTGGAAGGCCTCTGAAAAACGGGGTGGGAAAGTAGTACACAGGAAGCCCAGGCCTTTAAAGTTCCAGCTTCTATTGAAAGCTCACTACAAAATAATGAAGTCCCAACAACCTGAAGCACTTACAAATCAACAGTTTCCTGAGGAAACTTCGTTAGATCAAGTTACAATTACTACCACACTGCTGGCCCCCTGGAATTATTAAAATCCCAGAGTAAATGTTCAAGGTACAACACTAGAGCACACGTAGGAGTGGATAAAATCGAAGACACAAAACCAAGCCAATTTCTATACCTGGGACAACTTGTTAGATGTAGCACACTTGTTCTCAAGCACCATGCTCACCATCCTCGATCTGTGACACTTTCGATATCGTACACTACAATATTCTCATCCTTCACATTCTATCAGTTGCGTACATTTTAGGTAATTTCCTCAAATGGGAAAGGTCTTCACATGTCGAGATCCTCAAAAGGTCACCAAAGGCACCTATTTATTAACATTTCTAGTAAATGTCTCAGGATCTCTTCAAATCCCAGGATCTCCACTTTCTTGCATATCGTGATGCAAATATACGTAATTTTCACAGGACAATAGGGAAACTTCCAAAGGCTTTTAATACAACAGAGCTCTGAATGAGCCAAAACAGTATCAAATTCAAAAACTAAAGCGGACAGACAAGTCCTAACCCCATCAACTTAGAGGTGTGAGACCAGGGGATAGAGCAACAATTATTTCTCAGAGACAAAATCAACATTAAGCCAAGAGGCCTCTGCATGAGACATAAACCTCACCGTCAATACACAAATAGGAACAGTAGTACGCATAACACTACAAAATGCATCAAATGAAATACCACAAACGCCCCCCCCCCTTCATTCTTCCACAATAACACCATATGGTACAGGAGCTCTAGTTAACTCATGCCCGGACTGCAGAAACTCCTGTATTACGCATACTCAAATAAGAAACTAATGAGACACAAAATGCTCCGATGTGACTAATGTTCAAGGCAAGGTAGCACAATACCGAAGAAACTTCACTGATACCCCATTAAGACCAGAATTCTGTTCAACAAAGATGCTTAGAAGCACAATATTAAGTTCAAGATAACCAACGTTCAAGATCAGACCACTCTGATCAATAACATCTTCTAGAACCTCTAGAGCAATCAAACAGAAGACATACAATACTCTGGCATTTTGCCCTGTCAAAAGGATGGACCTCGAGATGCTTTGTGTTATGATGCACTTGTCAAGCGTAGTAAGCGTTATATAAATGGAAATACATCACAGTAAACAGGAAGGGACCTTCATCTCAAAATTTGAAAAGAAGGCTGAATCTCACAGGAACAATGACGACCATGCTGCTAAATATGCTCATAATGGAACTGTATGTTCAACTGAACTGAGACCACATTTGGAAAAAACAAAAAACTCTAGGACCAACACAGATAAATAAACATATGTGTAAGAGAGGGTAATGAACCATGACTGAACGACTACTAAAAAAAGTTCTAAAAGTGGTTTACTATGGATTTACTAATAGCGTGAAGCCACGCATTTTGATTTATGTCGTAGTCAATTTAGTGCTGCAGTTTATAATCATGTGTTAACGCAGGCCATCTAACGGTTACAGAAGAATGACTCGACAGACGTGAAAACATCCACTATAAATGTGAAAGCCTCGCTCTAACAGTAAAAATCACCAACAAGGAGTCATTGGGTAACTTACAGGTTAAAGAAAAAATACAAAATAAAGTTAATGGTTTGCCAACTAGAACATTATTTTTCGCTGCTGTATTGAACTTTCACCAAATATAATAAACTTTCATTGATTTGGAGGCTGGGATAGCATGCAGGCCATGGGTCGGTTATCAGCTTAGCTATAACAGGACTATGTGGTAACAAACAAGACTGAACCTTGAACCAAGGCTACGACACAGATAACTTATATATGCTGCTTTAGTATATAGATAAGATGCCATTTTACAGTAGAAACTAGGGAACACCTTGGTCCAAAACAATAAACGTGGGGTATAATGGGAAGGGACGGAGATGGTGGTCTCGAATTTGAGTAAATGAACATCAGAGAGGTCTGCAAACCGAAGGCAGGAAAGGCCTGTTCAAATTCCCAGTCCAGCATACCTGTGAAGAACAACTTGTGCTTCAGTTCCACTTTATCATTTTACACTATATGTGAAATCATTCCACCCGTATACATTTGCCTTCATCTTTTTTTCCATATAAAGGAACATCTTCCATTGGCACTAAATACAGTGAGCATCGCGTGTGTGTCTAATATGAGATTTGTATGTAACAAAACACTTACCTGTAGGCTTTAATACAGAGAAATAAAAATATACCCCTTAAATGCCCAAATTCCTTTAAGTTACTAAAGTATACAAACCCACAGCTGCCAAAGTAAAATATTTCTCCCCAGAGGGCATAACAAAGATTATTTGCAAATCTTCTACACTCTGCCATAGAAGGCAAATTAATTATCAAAAAGGTCCACCTCAGATAAGGTCAGTGTATATCCTGTTGTTGTTGAAATACACAAAGTGTGCTAAAATACCCCTCACACACCAAAAGGGCCCTTGGTGTCATGCTTCACCATCGGGGTCTTCCCGCCCGGCTGCCGGACGGGGCAGTGCTGCGACAAGCGACTACGCTGGAGCACCTTTTTAAATGTGAGTGCTATGCGAGTGAATTGGAGTGAGTGTCAGTAGGTTCAGGGGTGATATAGAAAAGTGATGTTAAAAAATACCTGGCCTGGCGATAAAAAAAACTATTTAATAAACACTGCCTGGTATTGTTAAAAAATGTGGTTTTGGAAAGAACAAGCGGGTTAATGGGCTTACTTTCCTGTGCGGGTCAACATGTTTTGGGGTGCCATGCCCCATCGTCAGGACCGGGGTCAGATCTCCCTGTCACTCACTAATGTCTTTCCACAATAAAAAGTGTATGTACAAAGTGGTGTAAGGATACTATATTTATCAATGTGTATAGATATATATTTTATATTTATACAATTCCCTTGCTGAAGCAGAAATACTGATGTAGTATGCTTAGGGAGGTAGGGATCAATGCCTCATGAGCCAACACTGGACAAAAGGGTATTTGAGGGTCCAATCAACCCCCAGCCTCGTTGTGCTTCCTCCTCCGTCCGTGGCTTCCGTGTTTGTGCCATAGAAGGCAACCAGCACCAATATCCTTGTCTACTCTAGCAGTAGTAGACAAACTAGTGACAACACATCTATCAGTAGGTTTTAATGCAGAGTACTAACAATCCACATGTAATGGCATATTGTCTTTAGCATATTGCTTTTTACAATCAACAGTCATGTCTACTGCCTTTATCATAACCTTTCATCATAAACAACCAGGCCTGTGACCATCATTGGCTTGACACCATAACCAACTCAGATGTAGTGTTAGTCATAATTGTTAAAACGAGGCAACCATTAGGAAAACCGTAGCAAAAATACAAACATGTCAAAAATGACAGTTGTCAAAACAATATAAAATCCCCACTAATAGAGCCAATTAAGGATTACCACAATGCAAATCTTTCGCATGATTTGTTAGGGTGGGTCCAGAGCTTAGTTTGAACCGGTGGTTGCAGGTGGGGCCTACCAGCACTTATTATTGGGGACCAAGGCTTACTTTCCCTCTACAGACTTTGATCCAGAACAAGGGAGAGATAAAATGCAAATAGGGAGGCAGGAGGAGGAAGGGAAATACTGAAAAACAGTGGCGTGAGGGAGAAAGCAGGGGTGAAAAAGAACCTGCAAGAGTGAGATAAAAGGAGTACCCGGTGGTGGATTAAAAGGGCCTCTAATGGAACAAGACTATTCAGCCTTGGTATTCAGTACCCAGGCATTTGACAGTGCCAGCTGCGGGCTTCTGGTCAAATCTCTGTGCTCATGAACTTATTCTTTTTCAAATTATGCACTAGGTGAATAACCAAAACAAAAGCCCTGCCTGCTACAGCAAACTGCAAGATCCTGTGAAACAAAATACCTGCCTGCAGACTTTAGCACAGTGTAACAACAATTTACCTGTAAAAACCTATTGCCTTTATTGCATGCACTTCACAACAAGAGCTTTGCCAGAACTTTCATTATATAGATTTTATCGGATGTCCAATATGGCTTCTGGGAAGGTTTGTCAACTACGGACCAATGTCTTATCCTTTATCTCCGGATATCTAAATACACAGTGGCCCAACAGGGTGCTCTGTATTTAGCTTTTAAGGACCGTACATGCACTTGGTCTGGTAAACCAGACCAAGTTGTGGGACATATTAACCTCTTTGGGAGTGGATCCTTTCATTGTCCACCTACTTATATCACTCCATGCCCACACAACGGCGGCAGTGAGATTTTTCCATAAGGGAGACCTTTACAATCACTTTAATTGCATATATATTATTTAAGGGAAGTGCGCCAAGGCTGTATTTTAGCTACTTTTTTATTCTCTGTTTACATTAATGGCTTCGAGGCCGCCCTTTTGGCACTCCAGTCAGACTCCCCTAGAGTAGGCAGGAGAGCTTTGCCAGGACTACATTATGCCAATGATGGGTGCTCATGGCCCGTACTGGCCGGGGCCCACAGGTTTTAATAGATGGTTTGTGGCATTTATGGACAGGCTGGACCTATGTTAATTTGACAAGTCCTATGTTTTAGTGGCGGGTTACCGGGGGCTCCGGACGAAAAGTTTTAAAGCTGGCAATCATACCCTTGGGAAGGTCCCGGCTTTTTCCTATCTGGGTGTGTTATTTGATGACCAATTACAGTGGGAAGTCCTCTTAGAAGGGAATCTAAGTGAGCTGAATAAATTCTTGGTAGCCATCACTAGCTTAGCAAGTAGATTGGGTTCATGGGCCCCGGTGGTCATCATAAAAGTCTAAAGGCTTTTTTAGAGTTTTATAGGGCATAGAAAATATTGGGGTATGTGCCCCCACACAGGTTACAGGTGGTGTAAAGTAAGTTCTTGCACCGGATCGTGCGTGTCCCCCAAGGCACGCCAGCCTGGTCTGTGCATGTAGAGCTAGGGGTTGGATACCTGGCGGAACAAGTGGCAATAAAACCTTTAGTGTGCTAGATAAAGATATGGACAAGCCAACATAAGGGTTTAAACGGCATGATCCTATCGGATTGTCTGACATTGGAACAGGACAATAAAATTCCCTGAACTGGATACATAAAGGAGTCTTTCCAGGCTATAAGAAGGCCAGACATTTTCTTTGCACAAGACACTTCAAGTTTCGGGGCCGTCAAAATCATAAAAGACCTACATCATAAATTTGTTACTGTGAATCGTGAAAACACTGAGCTTAGTAAACCCTCAGTGAGGGCCTATGTAATGTTAAAATTGGATCCGGGTATCGAACCATACCTTTCGGCCATAACTAGTGCTCATGATAGATTCTTAATCAAACAGCTTCATCATTTTTTAGCATCATCATTTTTTTTTTCTTCCATCAGACCAAATAGGTCCCTGTGGCTGCGATCTATCTCCTCATTACACGTGATATTTGGTACTTTTGTGTAAAAAACGTTTTTCGTTGCCCAGAAAATGCTTTTGCTGGCCCTTGTTAAAAAGTCGGAAGTTTAGGCAGGCTAAAGTGGCACTCTTGCACTTACAGCTGTTACCTAACCCTTATAAACTCTGTGCAGTGATAAGTTTTTTGCGGGCCGCTTACAGATCTAGGCTCTTTAGAATTGACTGAATTTGTGCGGCCTGCATTGGTATCTCACACCTAAGGAAATAAAAAAATGTTTCCTAATGACGCAGTCAGGTCTTTTGTCTTTACCATTGTTAGGACAGTGTTTCCAACACAGACCCACTGATGTGCGCATAACCTGGTAACCATCAGGGAAACAGTTATAAAATACAGCAAATAAAGATTACAAATCTGCACAGAATTACAGCTGGCAAAACACTGCCCAACTTATTTCATTTGGGCCTAAAAATCATCTCTAAAGGCAAATGTCTTGCGTGTTTGAGAATGGACATTTATTTTCATACCCACAGATAATATGACCGCCAAGATTTTCATGAGCTTTAAGCCATAATTTAATGAGGTACAAAAACCAATGCCATAGAAGGTCGAAGGAGTTTGTTATAATGTAATACATGTAACCTGGGATATTCAAACCCTAGCTTAGAAATGGAGAGCCCAGAAGACAGATGCATAATAAAACACGGGTAGATTTTTAATGTATGAATTTTGTTCTCGTTTTACTTCTAGGCAAATCTATTTTGAAGATTTATTCAGATACTTAAAATGACGTAATCAAACCTTAATTGGATCAAGAATTCTCAATATCTTGAAGTAGACCTCTATTCCTCATAATATTTTCTATAATGGTTAAGATCAAGCAGTACTACATTTAAAGATAATTATTATATGGTTTGATTAAATCAGGAGGCAAGAGGAGAGCTGAAGGGTTAAAATGCCTGAGTGGAATTCCACAGTTGATCTTTCTGAAATGCAAATCTACATATTGCCTTAGTCAGGTTTTGAAGACCTAGAGAAACAAATCAAGGCAGGAGGAAGTTTTATGCTAAAACTGGTTGTTAAAAAAGTTTGTCTGGGGGGGCGTGGCTTGGCGCCAACGACGATGGCCGCCTGAGAAAGAGCTCCGCCTGAGGCAAGCCCAAAAATCCCCTTAAATCCGTCCACCATCCGACAGGCAGCGTTTACGAGTGATGGTAAACGTCAGGAGAGAGTGAGCAGCGCCCGACACTGAAGGCGGGTGGCTCCGTGCAACCTCAGTGACAGCGGAACATCAGAGCCCCGAGCAGCGGCTTGTGGAGTCCGGGCATCGGAGGGCGGCCACTCCCCCTTTTCATCTACGAAGCGGCCCGGCTTTGCGGCCTGCGGGGAGCTGGCGGTGAGTGGAGGACCCCCGTCCGGCACGCTTGTCGCTTTACCCCCTGCCTCTAACGGTGCTCCCGCGGCAGGGCCCGAGCACTGGTGCGGTTTCGGCGCGGAAGGACTGCCGAGGCCCGTGGGGCCTCTGAATTGCTGGGTGAGTGCCGGTTGCGGAGGGGCCTTGCCCGATAGGCCGCAACACGCTCTGCAATTTAAATTTGAGCCCGCTGGCCTTGAGAAGCACAAGAAGGGGGCAGTGAAACCCCCCCCTTTGGCTGGAAGACGGATTGACCCCACAGGGAGCTGGGGAGGCCGAGGGCCCCGACCCATATGGGACAGAGGTGCGGCCTGAAGAGCGGAAGTAAGAGGTAGCCTGCTCCAGCGGGCACAGAGGCTGGCAGACTTGGCGGGCCTAAGGCGGTGACACCCGAGGCCCGGCACCCACCCCCAGCGGGGAGAGCTCCACTACTCTCCCAGGACATACACGATCGGCGGCTCCTGGTGGTGGGAAGCAAGGCAAGCATAAGCCCAACAGACGTCGGGAGTCACCCCTTTTACTACCCGAGGACCGAGGCAAGGCCTGCAGACCGAGCAGGGCGCACTGGGCCCGCACGACGGGGCCGGGCTCGGAGGCAGTGGTGGCCCTTGAGCCCGCGTGAACAAGGGGTGGCTTATGCGATTGAGTGCTGCGAAGAGCCCTGGGAGATAGCGAAACTGCGCTGGGAGGAGAGGCCCAACGCAGCCAGAGATTGGTGGGGGCTGAGCGGCGAGAAGACTGATGCGGGCAGCAGAAGGTGCTGGAAACAGACCCAGCCCTCGGCCCTTAACACCAGTGGGCAGAGAGCCTAGTGGGCGGACAACCGGACGAAAGAGGCCACCATGAAGCCCAAAGGTGCAGCGGCAACTCAAACTAACAAGCTGGGCAAATATGCGGTCCAAATAGCGGTCCCACAAGCGGTAGGGACGACTGGAGACCAAGTGGCACAAAACAAGCCCTCATTGACTTCAATTCTGTGGGCCATTCAAACCTTGGGGACCACCCTCGAGACCAAAATTGATAAAATGTCCATTGAAATGAACCTAATACGGTCTAACCTTAATAAAACTTCAGACAAGACCAGAACCAACGAGTCCGACATCTGGAACTTCAGGCCTCATGTTAACTCACCTGAAACCGAAACGGCTCGCAACCATGTTTTCTATTGAGCGGGCGCACCGTGCACCAATATCTAAGCCCAAGCCGGGGGCACCACCGAGGACCAGCATCGCCAAAATCCTTAACTATGGGGATCGTGACTCCATCCTGCAGCGCGCCAGGGTGCTGGGGGACCTTCAATATGAAAACACGACAATTAGGTTCTTCCCGGTCTTCACGCTCAAAGTACAGCGAGAGGGGCGTTCTTTCGACGGGGTGAAAGCTGCACTCGACAAAAGGGAATCAAATACATGATGTTCTTTCCCGCGAAGCTTAAGATTATGACCGGAGGAAAATCCCTTTTCTTCACCACCCCATCGGAGGCACAGGAGTAGCTGGATTGAGGCAACTCTCCGACACAGGCGACGGCAAAGGGAGACGGATGGAGAGAACCTAATGCTAAGTCACCGAGATCAGCGGGCGAACAATCGGACACCGACAGGCGGAGTCAGCGTTCCTGACGCTCCAGATCCAGCAGCCCCGGCGCAAGGGCAGTGCAGAGAGTTTAAGGAGCCCTCACAGACGGAGATGACTGCTCTTACGGACCTCTACTAACTTTGAAGTAACGTGAAATGAACTACTTTGGGGATCAGTGGGCGGCGCCTGCTAATCAGAGGGGGTGCTCGGCGCCACTGGGACGCCTCTGACTTAGATATCAGGGGCCGCAGACGCCTTCCTACCTTCACAGCCTCAACTGCAATTGTGGGATGGCCCTGTGGTCCCTGGGGGTCAGTGACATTATTCTACGGTGGTCAGGAAGGGGTGATGGGTGCTGCACTGCCCTCTCCGCATAGAAAATGCATATGCCTGGCAGGATACTTTATGTACGGGGACAGGCCTCCAGCGGCCGGAGGTGGCGCCTGTGCATTTCCCCAACTCATAGTTAACCGGGGGAGGAGGGGGGGGGGGGGGGGGGGGGGGGTTTCTTCCTCTCTCCCTTTTTTCTTGGGGCAAATAGCGCTCTGCTGGTTGGGGATGTGGGTTGTTCTAAACCTACGTGGCAGGGTAGCAGGGTGGGGTCAACAGTTCAGTTGTTGTTCACTTATGTCTGGTAATGTGTGGGGGGTGGGGAAGTAAGTAGGTCGGGCAGGAAATGTAACTGTGATCTATTACGGTGTTGCAGGCGTCATGGAGCATGTAAAGAAATTTCTTCCGAAGATGGCTACAAGGTGGGATAAGAGTTTAAAGGTTCTCAGCTGGAACGCCAACGGGCTGGGGACAAGCTTAAAAGTATAGTATAGTATAGTCCTTCAATTTGTTAAACACCACCTTCCAGATGTTGTCCTACTACAGGAAACGCACCTTATTGGTAATAATAGTCACGCTCTTAACAGGTGGGGCTACACTATGGCTACACATGCCGGTTTCACTTCAGGATCCCAAGGGGTGGGCATTCCAGTGCCTCGGAATTTTCCACCCGCCGTTGAACACACAGAGACAGACCGTCTAGGACGCTTTGCAGTACTATCCGGGAAATGGGAGGGACGAAAGCTAAATTTAGTGACATGTATATCCCACCCGGTCTTCAATCTCAATCATACCTCGACCTGGGCACTCTTCTCCTTTCCCTCCCTGAGGGGCAGCTTCTTCTGGGGGAGACTTTAACGCTGTAGTATTGGGATAACTGGATAGACATCCACCTCGAGACATCAGCGTAGGGCACACGTGGCTGTCCAACCTTCTGGAAGCATTTGGTTTGGAAGATCTTTGGCACGTGCACCACTCAAATCTACAACAGTACACATTCTTTTTGGGCCCACACCGCACCCTCTCCAGAATAATTACATCCTCATGCCTCTACAGCACGACACTAACATCCAATAAATTTTACACCTGCCACGGGGTATATCAGACCACTCCCCCATATGGGCTCATCTCACTATTGGGGAACGAAAGGTTGGCTGTGTTGCGCCCATAAATCCTTGATTCCTTCACAACCCAGAGACCAAAAAGTGGATGACTCGTTCGATCGAACATTACTTCCAAGACAATGAAGGGACAGTGGATTCCCCTACAACCCTGTAGGAAGCATTCAAAACTGTAATCAGGGGAGAAACTCTCTCCGCAATCGCAGGGCAGCTCAAGAAAAAAGAAAAGCAAATGCTCACTCGAGTGTGATCTTCTCGCACTGGAGGAGATAGCACAGGTTACGGGTGAACTAGCGGCTCTGCACCAGATGCAGCTCAAGGCGGCTGAGTACAGGGCACTTGCCACAGACGCTGCCAAGAGCCTAGCGAGAGACAGGGACGGCCGTCTATATGATCAGGGTGATAAAGCGGGTAAATTAATAGCCTGGCTGGACAAAAAACAGAAAGCGCAGAGGGTAGTGGCGGGGCTCAGGGACGAGTCGAGTGCCCTCCTGAGGCAGTAGAGTGCCCTCCTGGCCGAGCCTCAGGAGATCGTGCGAGAATCACACTTCAAGCAGGTGTATCAAAGAGTCGGAACTCCCAGAGGAGGACTCCTACGCGCTTCTGGCCGACCCGACATTAAGATGCCTATCCTCTCCGATGCAGATCGAGAGGCCTTGAAGAGTGCGCTCACTGCGGAAGAGCAGGCCAAGGCGATCACTGACCTCCGGTCTGGCAAGGCCATGAGGCCGAACGGTCTTTTGATTGAACTGCACAAGCTCAAACCAGACAGCCTGGGTCCTCACCTCAAGCGTATGTTTGAGGATAGCACTCGGCTTTCGGAGGCAACCTGGTCCCGATAACAGCGGCGTCCACTGGAATATATCTGCTTTTAATACAATAGCTCTACTGAGCTTGAACTGAGAGCCCTCGCAATTCAGGCAAATGACAACGCATTTAAAGCTCTATATCCAAGCCCACTGCAAGAAATATATATTTGCAGAGAACCACGACGAGCAACCCACAGTAGCGGATCGTCACCAGAAATATTATTCTTGGTCCTCCAATTAATTTCCAAAGAGACGTTCGATAAACGATTCCTACAGGAGGATTGTCACCATAACCTTCCCAAACAGAATCGTCTGAATTTTGACCATTTTCAAAAATACGTCGCACTTCAGTGATCAATAAGACTCTCAAGGACTTTAACAATAGGGAAACTTTACAGACCCTTCAATTCGACAGACAACCAAAGAATGTCTTGATAAAGGTGGACTACATTTACTCAAAACCACCGAAACGCGTCGACGCTTCTGTATAGTACAATTAAAACCTGCACCATCAATGTTTATATCTAACAAATTTAAAGTAATAAAACAGTGGTGTATACAATTGGGATTTATTTTAATGTACAATTTGTATTTTACCATTTGTGTGTTTTACAAACATTTGTCCTTTGTTTTGTGCAGGTCACAATACAAGTGTTATTGTTTTTCAAAATAATTTTTTAGGTACCATAATCTGTATAGAATGTGTCAATGAATTGTTTTTAATTATATTCTGAGTAAAATAAATTTGTTAATCCTATCACTTCTGTGCCTATATGAATTCTTACACATAGAATGTTTTGTTGAGGCTAAGCTTTAGCTTGTGTTGTAATCATTTTCAAGGGAATAATCTCTTTCACTGAGGATAGCAAAGCACAAGGGAAACTGCCGAGAGACCAACGTATAGTCACGACAGTGGCCATCCCTAAGGAGGGGAAACCCAAAGAGACGTGTGCCTCTTACAGGCCGATCTCGCTGCTTAACGCCGAACCCAAGATCCATGCAAAATTGCTTGCAAACAGGATCCAACCGGTTCTTACCAAATTGATTCACCCGGACCAGTCAGGCTTCACGCCACACCGCAATACCGCTCTTAACCTAAGACGTCTCAATGGGGTACTGGGACGATCCCACACAATCCAGGAGGATGCGGTGGTGGTCTAATTAGATGCCACAATGTCATTTGACACACTTGAATGGCCATACATGATGGAGGTCCTCAAAAAGTTAGGATTTGGCTCAAATTTCATCGGGTGGGTAAGACACCTCTATGCTGAGCCATTAGCCCAGGTGGTAGTAAACAATAAGATTTCCGATGTATTCACGTTGGAGAGAGGGACGCGACAGGGTTGCCCCCTCTCTTCCCTGCTATTCGCCCTCTCCCTGGAGCCGCTCGCAGCCTGGATTCGGCTGGTCGCTCAATACGAGGGTTCAAGTGGGCTGATAGGTGGGAGGACGGATTTCGCTCTACGCGGAAGTCGTCCTCCTTTACCATGCCTCCCCGTACAAATCACTCTCACGGTGGCCTTAGACATTTTTACTAGTTTTGGGCGAAACTCCAGATACAGTGTTCACTGGGGGAAATCGTTCTCTACGTCTTACATGGCACTCCCCCCTACAGTACCGCGAGGCTGTCCGATCAAATTGGAGGGGTTTAAATATCTAGGGATTTTTTTATCACCGCTATGTAGAAGGCAGTGCGGAGTGGTGGGTTCCTTCACTCATGTTATATGAGAGTGTCCTCTGATCCAAACATACTGGAAGCGAGTCCATCACTGTATGCGGGCTGTCTGTGGGGTGGAACTCCGGCCTGAAATCAAGAGATGCCTTTTAAACATCTGGGAGCCCACAGACCCGACTGCGAAAGGCAGAACCTGGGCTACGCTTTGCCTGATAATAGCCAAGCGCAACATAGCTTGACTGTGGGGGACAGTAACACCTCCAAAGTTCGGTGCAAAAAATCTATTTTTTTTAAAAAGTTTGTCTTACTAAAAATGATACAATAATGAACAAATTAATAAACTAACAAACAAAAAAGCAAAATGACAGTGAACAAGGCACTTAAGAGAGGTTATGTAAAATAAGGAAGTATTTATCATTAGGTAATCAATTATCGATGCATTGAATTAGAGCGAATCCAAAAAGAAAGCTTGTCCCAATTAACTCTTTCCATTTATCCGGATTCATACCTGGATGAATGCAAGAGAAGCAGACAGCGAAGATGGGTGGAGCACTTTTAAGAACTGCTGAAGCAGCCCATGCTGCAGTCTCCACCAGACATACAGCCAGCTGACAAGGACTTTCTAATCGACTGCAAGCCATTAAGCATCTGAGAAATGGGAAGGGCACAAGACCTGAAAATATTCCTGCAGAGGCACAGAGGGTAGACATTAAAACATTAGTAGCAATGCTCTAACATGTTTGGAAGAATTTAGGAAGAGGAAAAGGTGCCATTAGACTGGAAGGTGAGACATCTTATCGAGATTCCCCTAAAAAGGTGACCCGAGATACTGTGCAAACTACAAAGGGATAACTCTTCTATCAATCCCAGGCAAAGTGTTCACCAGAGTCATCCTAAATAGAACGAAGTAACAAGAGGACTCTCGGTTACGAGACCAGCAAGCTGGCTTCCGCAAAGATAGGTTCTGCACAGACCAGACTGCAACACTGCACATCATGATTAAGCAGTCGATGGAATGGAACTCCCCCCTCCATGTCAACTTCGACATTGACCAGGCATTAGACAGCATAGACAGAGGACCCTTTGGAAACTCTTCCGCCACTATAGTGTGCAAGATAAACTTGTAAGAATCATCAGGAACTCTTGGGAGGGAACAACTTGCAAAATAGTCCATGGAGGAAAACTCATGGAAGACTTTGAGGTGATGACCTGACTTCACCAGGGTTGTTTGCTCTGATCTTTTCTCTCCTGCTGGCCAAAGACTGGATCGTGAAGCCATCCACAGCAAGGAAAAGAAATGGGATCTTGGGAACACCTAAGACTCAGCTCAACGACCTGGACGTTGCAGATGACATGGTCATATTCTCCCATACCCATCGGCAGATGCAAAAAGAAAGTGGCACCCAAATCAGCCTAACTTTACCTCAACATTCACAGGGTAAAAACCCTGAAGGCTAAAACGGCAAGCACAACTGTGATTCACTCTTGCAGGTGATGCACTGTAAGAGGTTGAGGCCTTCACCTACTTGGGCAGTGTCATAGACAAGCAGGGTACAAAAGGGGGTGGTGATGGACGGAGCATCAGAACCAATCAAACACCCACACCCAGTCAAAAGATCTGGATTTGATCCATCACCGTTCAGAAACCGGTCCTCGGAAGCTTGTTTCCAGTCCAGGGAAGGCATGGCTTGGCAGTTCGGGCTGGACTGTTCCCATGAGGCACAGGGTCAGACTGATTTGCATATAGCCATGTCTGAACTGGGGTGGCAGAGTGGGCTTAAGAACGGTGATGGATTAAACCCAGATCTTTTGACTGGGTGCGAGTGTTTGATTGGTTCGGATGCTCCGTCCATCACCACCCCCTTTTGTACCGATAGACAAGCAGGGTGGCACAGATACAGACTTAAAGGCAAGAATTTGCAAAGAAAGGGCTGTCTTCATTCAGTTAAGTAAGATCTGGAGCTCCAAGGACCTACCACTGCAAACCAAGATCAGTCTTTTTAACATTAATCTAAAATTGGTAATTCTGCATGGAGCAGAAACTTCTAGGACAACAGTAACCATCACCAACGAAGTCCAGACCTTCATCAACACCTGTCTGATGAACATCCTTCAAACACTATCAGCAACAACCACCTATGGCAGCAGACTTTCCAACTTCCTGCTCATGAAGTAATAATGAAAAGATGCTGGGGCTTGACTAGTCATACCATCCGCAAGCCAGCATCAAACACCACCAGACAAGCCCTGATCTGGAACCCTCAAGAGAGAAGAGAAAGGCCAAGAAACGCTTGGAGTCAAAGCCTCGAGGCGGACTGCAGGGAGATGGGCTTCACTGGGAGTCAGAACGACAAAAAAAGATCGCTAAAGAGTCCTGGTTGTTAGCCTATACCCCAGGAGGAAGAAGGAATGAGTACGATTCACATCATAGAATCATTGACTATGTACTCATCTTGTATTCTCAATGCAATTTGGATACTAAAATAGAAGTTGTATCAAGTAACTTATGAATCATCGACAAAATCTCATTATGGCCAAGGTTAAATAAATTGAACATTAGAGAGTTAGAAAGGAAACTAGTGGTTTAGTTATTTATGACATTCATTAAATGAACTACCTTGTTATCATTCCCTACCAATTTATTCAATGGAATTTTGTAATGAAGGATTCCTCAGTTTGTTCTTTTGTAATTGTCGCATGTTATCGGTTGCGAAGAACACTATTGTATCTTAAGTTAAACAGACTCTTCAACACACATTATTCTCACAATGTTTTGGCATTTTCTTTAAAAACTTTATTTATTTTTGTGATGTACGCACTCTATCTAAATCTGTACATCACTTATCACTGTACTTAACACTACCCCTTACAGATTGCAACCACCCAAGGATGGCACCTCCGTGCAAGGAGGAGACCTCCATTGTGACACACTTGTGCATTTTGTCTTGCTGTCAGAACATTAAGACAGGATCTCCTGCAACTGTTGTAAAACAAAGGCTACTACGTTCCTCCAGAAAGTGCTGTGGCCTGAAACATTTTGTTAATGCTTACAGTGGGGTTAAAAGTTGCCCAGCACAACATCAGACAGGATTAAGGAGATCTACGAGACCAGCAGCTCTTAGGAGATTGAGCAAGATTTTGGGAAGAAGTGTCCATCTTCGGCTGGGCTCTAATATAAAAATAATCCCCGCCCAAGACCAACCACTAGTCAATGAGGAATCAGGCTCATGTTAGGAACTTGGCAAAGTGTTATCTCTGGAGAAGAGAACCAGCTCCAGTTGGTGCAGAGCAGGCGTAAAGGAGTTTCAGGCCTGTATTAAAGAACTTTCCGGTTTTAAGTTTGCATTTTGCATTCGGGACTCTAATTTCTAAGGTCAGTGAGTGCACTTCGCTTCAAGTGAGCGCTCCAGGTTTTGAACACATGTACCAACAGCTTTTCTCCTCGTAAAAAGTACTCTAAAGAACTGGCCAGACAGGCCTACCCTTCTGGATACAGTTTGGTTTACTTTGTCAGAGACTAAGGCAGAGTCTTGGAACTGAGGAACAAGATCTGCTGAGCTTTGTCTGGTTTAAAGGCTTTAGATAGTGTAAAGACTTCACTATACGTTGAACACAGAATGGAAAAAGGTTTGAGGTAGTTAGAGACTTTTGTTGTAATAATATGCTTGTGAAACCAGGATGTTCCCTTGACCAAAGTTCTAATGATTCCCTCTCTGCAGTATCTCATGTACAGGACTTCTAACACCCTTACGACCACATCCTTTCAAGCTCCAGGAAGACCCACATTCTACCAGGGTAACCGGCTTCAGAATTCCTGTGCTGACAGGTAGGAGAATCTTGCTATTCTCGAAAAATCCTAATTTCCTAATATCTCATGAAAACACTATGGATCACCTTACTGAGCCCCACTCACTTAATTTTGTCATGGTTGTAATTAGAATACTTGTGGCTTTTGCACCATGGTAATCTGTGACGATGGATGCCATCAGGGACAAATTCTGTATTAGAGATAGTGGGCTGTGCCCCCAGTAATTATTTCCTTGACATTCCTGTACAAATATTAAACAGATAGATTTATTTAGAGGTAAGATTGCATCTCTAAACAAATGGATGTATTTGAGTCTGGGCTATCTGTCCCAGGCTGCCGGACCAGCCTTGCTCTGAAGCAGGAGAGGAAAGGCAGGCAGTAAATCAACTTTCTTAACCGTGACACACGATGCAGGGCTTGCTGTTCTAAAGCCCTTCATAATGAATCAATGCAGTTGTAGGCTATGACAGTATCCGCTGTAGGTAGTGACTCTTTCAGCGTCATGATTTCAAGAGCTGGAGTCTCTGTCCCTGCGTGAGCGCAGCCTTCCGTAAGTACAGGCATAGATCCAACCCTTTTACATTCATCACAAGTAGGAGTGGGAGCAGGCACATGTGTTGTGGTGCCTTGTCCTTAGGTAATGCTAAGTGTTAGAATGCTAATCTTCAGTTATGCATATTGTGCTAAGACCCAGCTACCCTCCCCCATTGTGACACCCCAGGGCCTGGCAGCACGTCACTGGCCCCGTTAGAAGTAGATCTTCTGCAATTGTTCCCTTGCGAAATTGATACAAAAGACTAGCAGGCCAGGGTTTTTGTTTCCTTGTGAAGTTCAGAGTTAAAAGCAAAGCGAGAGAAATATGCTTACAGTAGACAGTTATCTGCTGTAGGACATTAAAAATGGCCCCATCTTCCGCCCCTTAACAACATCAATGCCAAAAACATGAAATTATTTACAAACAATGTGTTAAAAACATTAAGGCAATGCAGATCAGCGATTAAGTTACGCTCTTATTTCAAGTTTTACTTAATCTTGCCTTCCTCAAGAATTAGCTATTTAATCATATTGTGTTTCATTCTGTATATTATTTTCCTAGCATACTCTGAGCTATGCAGTGGTTTATGAGGGGCTTTGATTGAGAGCTCAGATGCTGAAGCCAAAGCAAAGTGCCTGTCAGTGGATTGGCCTCTACAGAGCACACAGAACAATGGTCAAGTATTCCAATTGTAATTGCAATTTTGTGAAAAAGTGTGTGAAGGGGGAGCACAGATGGCAAAATATTTACAAGTCAAAAGCAAATGTAAATAAACTGCTTAAATGTGAGTGAGTGCAATGTAGGTTTTGAAGTGAGGGAGATGCAAGGAAGTGGATTCGGGGAAGTGTGAAAAGAGGGTGGTGAAGAGGAGAGTTGGTTGAAGATGTGCAGATCTTTATTTTCAATATTTTTTCTAAGGAGGAGGCTCCAGCCTGGACCTCCACGTTTGACCATTAACCCCTTGGCCGTGGCGGTAATTCTACCGCAGTGCTGTGGGGGGAGGGGGGGCACGCGGCGCTGCCATGCTGGTGACGGAACCACTCCGTCACCAGCCACGGGCGCGATGTGCTTCTGACGGAGTGGTTCCGTCACGGCCCCGCCCGCTCAAAGGCACGCTCAGCACAGGTGTGGAATTAATGCCGCGCAGACGCGGCGGCAGGGCCGTGACGGAACCACTCCATCATTAGCACAGCCAGCCCGTGGCTGGTGACGGAGTGGTTCAGTCACCAGCGTCCAAAGGGTTAAGCTAGCCCGCGTCACTCAATACATAAGTCATACCAAACTTTTATGACCCACCACTTTCAAATGTCATCAGCCATCACTGGATGCAATTATGCTTCAGCATCATAAGTATACTAGCTCTGACAAACAAATATCACATTTAATCTAATTCCTGCCTTTTATGTTTGAATAACTCTTCCAAACATTGCCTTAACCAGCACAAAGATTCTCAGAAACGTTCACTATACTGTTTGACTATCAAATGAAGAGCTTACCAAACACTTTCATATTCCTCTTGACCTCAGAATTCATCTTATGGTATGACATCAACCAGTTATGTTATACCTGCATAAAGATTGGTTTTAATTCTCTGTATCCACAGTAGTACTTAGCAGTACTCCATAGAATTATCAGAGTACTTCAGTTTTAGGGCAAAGCATTGTAGATTGATAGCCTGACACCCAAAAAAAAATCCACCAATGAAGCAGATTGCAGATCACAGGGGGTGTGGTGTGCAGAGCATTCTAAATGTGCTCTCTTATTAATCTCTTGTCCCAACTACCTACTTATTCTCCAAACTTAACCTTTCACCTGACTTGCAAGATCAGCAGAATACTAATTAACAGGATGCTGCTCTCATCTCACCACAATCATACAGAAAACTGAACATCTGAACTTTCAAGATATCATTTTAATAACCGTTGTGAGAAATTGTGTGGTTGGTTGGAGGGAGCTGACCACTATTCAAACAGCCACAATCACCGTCAGGGTGAACCACAAAAACATTCCTGAATTAATCTGTGCTTAACCCTCTTGTAGCTTGGCACAATAGCTTAACTTAAAGGCAATGTGCAAAATATTTATGAGGCATCCAAACAACAATAAAGTGCAAACACAACACAAGACACATCCCACACCAATTTAGAAAAGTAGAGTCCATTTCATGGAACAATTCTGTATATTATAGCCAGATCAAGAGTAAACAGCAAGTTGCCTACAACCCAGTGACCGGCGGCAGTCAAATAGCAAATAAGTGACTGAACAAGGCTATCCACCTACACCCCTGGGGTCGGCAGAGTGATCTGGGCGAGTTTTGTAAAAACAGAAATCAAGAGAACAATCAGTTGAACATAACACAACACCCCTCCCCCCCCCCCCCCCCCTCAAAGTCTACTTCAGACCAATAGCTAGCTATTCTGTCAAAAACGTTGGCTATAAGCAAAAGGCCATGTTGAGGGCAATGAAGATGTAAGAGCATCAGGTGGTATCTAGGACTCTATGGGAATCGTGTCAGGAAGTGAGAGGAGAAGTCGTAAGTAAGCGGGAATGTCAATTCTCTGAACTCAGAGGAGAGAATCCAGATACAGGGTGCCCACATTTCAGGGTAGTAGGAGCGGCCAGGATCCGTGGACAAGGACAGCTTCTCCATCCCCAAAGTGAACCACAACTTATGGAGCAAGGAGGCATGGTTCTGGATCCTGTACGTGTCCCTTAATGAAAGAGTAGGACATGGTGAGCCACCCCAAGGGCCAGAGCCATTTGAATCCCCTTATTAGAGCGTAGTTGATAAGTCAGAGGGTGTGGTATACCCAGGAGGATGTAGCGGAGAACCTCAGGATGGAAGTATCAAAAGCTGAGTCAGTATCTTTCAGAACCTGGTCCCAGCACGGGCAACCTTCGGGCAGTGCTATAAAAGGTGAAGCAGTGTTCCGGTGTCCCCACATCACCAGCAACACTCCTTTTAATGCTCTGTCAGGCATTTTGGAAGTCTTTTCAGGTTGAGATGTATGTCGCCTCAGTACCAGCCATGTTGTGCGCGGTGTGGTGTGTTCTATAAAAGATGTCCCCCCTTCCCCCCCACTCTTTAGCAGAGAGTTCTGCTCAGTTATGCCTTCCAGCGTAATTGCCCCTTAAATTGAATCAGTGATGGATCCTTTCCCAACAAAGCATAAAGTTCAATGATAAGGCATTTGTCGCTTGATTTAAGGAGAAGCCATTTCTCAAAGGGGGGCGAGCGTTCGGGTTCATAGGCCGTCCCGTCCCTCGTCAAAGTTGTACTCTTCGTATACGGTGAGACTGCTAGGGAATAGTCAGCTTTCAGCTGGTCAAAGGGGATAAATCCCTGGATGTCAAAGAGGCAACCCACCTGCTTACACCACCGCCAGTCCTGCCAGCGTCTGAATAGTTCTCGTTGCATCCCAGGGTGAAGCCAGGGATAGCCAAAATTGGAGTCTTTGGGGGAGGAAATGACACCAGACCCACTTTACCAGATACAAAATCCCAGATCTTAAGCGTGGCGCTAGTTACTGGGGAAGAGTAAAGGCCCCAAGTCCTATGTTTACAGGTAAGCCAAACTCTTTTTTGTGCGGTAGAGAAGATGTTTGTGGAGGCGGGGTTTCTTCCCGTCTCACAAGAATTAATTAATTTCCAGCTGGAGGGAGTGAATCACATTTGAGGGTGGGAACAGAGGCAAAGTCTGAAACCGGTAGAGTATGTGCAGGATGATTGTCTTCTTGATTGACGCTATTCTATTCATCCAGGAGAGTCGAAGGCAGCTCCAGGTCACTAGGTCTCCACGTGTTTGAGAAGCTAGGGCAGCATATATGGTAGCCACTGTTTTAGGGCTAGACCGGGCAAGAGAAAGGCCTAGATAGGGTATGGAGTCCACCACCCACTCAAAATGGAGACAGCACATTCGTGAGGGAGAGTGACAGAGGTTCAGGATTTGAGACTGCCCAAAAACGTGAAGTTCCACTACCAATGCAGGGACCGAGGACATCGGCTCAGTGATGGACAAGATGACATCATCATCATCACACAAGCTGATCATGTAATGGTCTCTGCCAAAGGGAATCCTGAAGAGGTTCGGGTTGTCCCTCAATCGCTGCAACAGAGGCTCTGTATACAGAGCAAAAAGAAGCAGGGATAAGGGGCAGTCTTGGCGAGTGCCGCGTCATATGGGCAACAGAGGGGATGATATACCATTGACTAACCGAGGCCCGGTGAGCACTATAAATGCTTTGCACCCAACTGCAAAACCTCTTGCTGATACCACATTTCTGTAGTATGTCAAATAGGTAAGGTCAATTGACAAGGTCAAAAGCCTTCTCGGTGTGCAAGGCTTCACGAGTCGTATCCATAAGATGTATAAAGAGTTAAACCCTTGCCACCACACTGGCGCGTGGTAATAAATCTCACTTGGTCAAGCTCGATCCGGCCTGGCGTGAGTTGAGGTGGTGCGCTAATATGCTGGTGAACAACTTCACATCTACGTTCAGAAACTATATAGGGAGATACAACCCACAAAGGACCGGGTCCTTACCCCGTTTTGGAACTACCAAAATGGCTGCCTCCATCATCGAGACAGTAAGAGAACTGGAGTCTGCAAAAGAGTTCTAAAGTGGAGTAAGCAGAGGAGCAAAGTCCTGACAGAAGGTTTTGTAAAATTGTGGGCTAAAGCCATCCAGCCCCATGGAATGCAGTGGTCTTAGGTATGCGATGGCCAAGATGACCTCCTGTGATAATTGGCTTTTCCTAGGCCACAGCTTCTGTATCAGACTTGGCAGTTCCAATGCCACAGCTTCTGTATCAGGCAGGGAAGTAAGGCAGCATTCTGGACATAACCGAAGGCAGTTCCAAGGCCACAGCTTCTGTATCAGGCAGGGAAGTAAGGCAACATTCTGGACATAACCAAAGGAATCTTCAATTGGCCCAGTGAAGGCTGCAAAGAAAAAAACGAAGACGGCCGGAAAAGCAACGAGCACGCCTCAGTTGAGGGACCTGTATAGATCAGCTTCACCGATCCAGAGGGCACCTTACAACAATGGCAATGAGCCAACATGCTCTAGCATGGATTACTCCCCAGGTAACATGTATGCTTGAGATGCACCAAAACGTATTCCACCCAATTCAAGTACAGGCGTTTGAGAATCAGCCGAGCTTTCTGAAGCTCGCTCCATCCCCGGAGGACCCCTGTTCAGTTGTGTATGGCTTTGAGTTCCGAAACAGTCAGTTCCAGACTTAACAGTTTGTCTCTGCAGCAATGGTTTTCTGCAGGGGAGATACTATGCACTCCCCCATCACTACATGTTTCAGGGATTCCCAGTTAGAGGCCAGGGAGGTCTCCCCAGTGTAATTGATTAGGAGATAGTTTGCTATTGCTTTCTGTAGGGAGTCAACCATATTTTGATACTGCAATAAGGTATCTCGAAGACGCCAAATGGAACTTCTGGGTTGGGTCATAGGCAATCTAAGAGTTGGAGACAAGGGGGCATGCACAGAGAGCAAACGAGGTGCAATAGACTATTCGGATGCAAGAGCTAGCAGGGCAGGGGTGGCTGAAAATTGATCAATGTAAGTCTTATATGCAATATGTCTTATGTATGCGTATGCCTTATATGCAGCGGAAAAATGTGTAGTCCCTTGTCGAGGGGTGTGGTCGGCAGCAGACGTCCATGGTCCACGAGCCAAAGTAACCCCCTTGGTCAAGAAAGCCCCAGTCTGGTCGAGGCCTGGCCAGAGCGGTCCATGCCAGTGTTCTCGTCCCCACCTACCAAGACAGCTGCATCAATAGTCTGAAGTACCGGGGCCAGGGAGCTTGTTAAGAAGGATTCCTGTTGATCGTTGGGGGCATAGATGTTCGCCAAGGTAAAGTGGACGGTGCCCACCCTAAGTCGCAAGGCTGTGAGGCGTCACTTGACCTTCACTATCAAGGACAGGATTTCTTCCCTAAAACCCATCCCGCCTTTCTTCATAGAGTAGGAGGACCAGAATTGGTGTGGTAACCAGCAAGACTGCATTCTATGGAAATCTTTATAGAGCAAAGGAGTGTCAGGCAAGAGAAATATCACGGCCAGAATGTTCGAGAAGGGAAAGGACTACTGACCTTTTTGTGGGATTGTTAAGGCCACGTACATGGAGGTTAGAAACCTTATGGTCCCGGAAAACAAGACATCAGAGTAAAATGCTGCGCAAACCCCCACCCCCTCATTAAGCTGTCAGGACCTGAAGTAATGAGGCCTCTTCTTCCACACCTGACCACCACTGTGTGATCTGAAGATCTGAGTAGCCAAGAGTACACCCATTTAGAAGGAGCAGCTACACTCACAAAACAACCCAAACAAATCAAGTATGGAAACACATAACCAAGGAATCTAGCAGTTCCTTATCTACAGAATCAGAGTCAAGCATGACGCTGGCGGTCAAGGCCAGGACTAGAAGTAAAGGCGGGGAGAAAAGTCCCATCCACGTTGAGTCCAATGTACATGTAGGGTGCTCCAGGATCTCTGGATCCAGTCACAGCCCCATGCAGCCCCACTTGCCAAAAGAAAATGCAAGGCATTGGCGGTCCCTCAAAGTCAAAGCCTGCTGCGCCTGTTGTGGATGCTGCACCAAAGGACCCTCACTGCAACGACCAGCCTGTCTGCCACCAGCAGCCGTTCGCGTGGAGTCTCATGCAAAGAGCTGATCTCAGCATGCTCAAAAGGCCGCACAGCTAGCCTGATGCTGGCCAACAGTTCCGTTGGGTATACAGGGAGGCCTAAACCCTGTCCGTTTTGGTTCAGTGTCTGCCATCTTGTCGGCCACAGAGTCGGTTGCTCTCCAGACCCCAATTTTATATGGGCAGCCCACAACTCTGTGGGGGCACCCACAGTGTCTCCAGAAAACCTGTGCCAATACTGCTACTCTGCCTGTGGCGGGGGCAAAATAGTTTGGCAGGCAGAGCACTAAACAATGCTTTACTGGTAGTGAGGACATGGAGCCAGAGAGGCACATCCTAGCCACCAGTCATCATGGCCAAGCTTATCTGAACAGTTTTTAGCCAAAAAGGTTCAAAGTCCCGAGTATAGGATTTGGCTATCTAGGCACTTTTAGCACCTTGCCAAGTGTCCAGGACTGGAGGGGCACTAACTGGGGGGGTTGGTGAGAAGCCCCTTAGGCTGGGTCCTGGTGTGGGTTCAAGATGGAAGGAGCAGGAGGCCAGCTAACTTGCCCTTGGAGTCACTCTGGTAGTGCGGAGTGCAGGTGATGAGAGGCCTCAAACTGCAGGGCAGTCCTTTGAGGGTTGAAGGTATGCTCCAGGCAGCAAAGCAGTACTTCCAGGTATAGCAAGCAGTCTTCTGGAGTACACAGAAGGCCTCAGCAGCAGCCAGTCCTCTGAAAGTCTGTCAACAGGTCCAGAAAGCGAACTGGGGAGTAGGTGTGATGGTCCCCTTGTTAGGTTTCACCTGCACAGCGCTTGTGCTGTGCTTGTGAAATCTCTTGTATTTAATATATCTTAAAAGGGGATCTCATCAGTTCCCACAGCCAAATTAATGTCTTCATTCGCTTTTGTGTTTTATTTTTTATTTTTTAAGCCTATCAACAGTCAAGATACGATATCTTCCCACAGATGAGGCAGACAGCTGCTGGACTGCTTGCATTGTATTACTTAGTTGTGTACAGCAGCATCTGCTTTAACCTTAGAACGTTTGTGGCATTCCTATTCATGCCTCAGTACCTTTCTTTTCACTTTGTAGGCATTATTGGACTGATTTTTCCCAACTTTATCTATTTGGACATTATGATCAAATTCTGAATGTTGTAATAAACACCTCCGCGGAGTGCAGGAAACTCTGCAAACTCAACGAACGATGGGGAGTTCACCGCACAGGTCTAGATAAAAGGGGTTTCATTTGAGTGGTACAGTGGGTGCAGCGGCATCAGGGCCAAACGCTCTAGGGACTCCACTAAACACCAAATATTGCTATATTATACTGCTAAACAGGCAGTGACAAATGCAGCTACCTTGCAGGAAATAGGGTCATGATTTGAATGGTGCAGCAGGTGCAGTGGCACCAGTCCAAAAGTTGTCAGAACTCCTCTTAACACATACTATTGCTATTACATTAATTAATTAAATCATTTCCCTCCTTCATTTAATTTTTCAAAATGTTGCTATTACCTACCCACACTATACCACTAGTAACAGCACAATATATTGCCTTTTTGTATATAAACAAGTCTCATAACGCTTTAACAGACTTAATGTAATTTATATTGCACAACTACTCAGAAAGCTACAACTTACAACAAAAAACTGCTTATTATTAATCACATAGGTAAAACCGGATGCATTTACCAGGGCTTGTTACACATGGTGCCTACTTTAAAATAGAAGTTTCTATAGAATATCCTTTGAAGTGCCTTAAGTTTCCTGACTTTCCTGCACTGGCTCAAAGCTGGAGTGATGTAAAGGCAGGACACACCCTTTTCAGTTGCAAGTGGGGCTGTGCCCAGCTACCCACACCCTACCCCCCCCCCCCCATTTTGGCCCATCTAATTCCTCTATTGCTTGGCTGTCTGGGAGGAATAAACAAAGCTCAACTACCGCCTACACCAAGTCTTGTGATCCTGGATAGTCTGTAGGCATCAAATAGTTTAGGGCAGTTAAACGTCAACTTTTTAAAAATTGCATTTTCAAAATTCTAACTTTTTAAAAATCCGATTTTACTGTTAGAGGATTTTTAATTACAATTTCTCAATTGCCAAACATGAAATGCTTACCTGTTCTCAATCAAAAGTTACCACTTATTAAATGCAATAAGGCAAACCAATGTTGTAGGCCCCACAGTAAAAACAAAACAAACGTTTTCACTACCTGGATATGTAAAACTTAAAAACATATGTCCAAACCTTTAATTATAATGCTCTCTGCTTTATGGGTTACCTAGTGCTTACCTTCGAGGTGGCTTATATGCAATAAAGGGTGGAGTTTAAGGCTTGGCGAGAGGGTTATATTGCCAAGTCGAATTGGAAGTTTAAAAAACTTCAGTCAGGCTGTAATGGCAGGCCTAGGACATGTTTTAAGGGGCAACTTAAGTGGGTGATTGCAATATATGCTGCAGGCACACTAGTACATTTAATTTACAGGCCCTGCCTATATGGTGACCACGCTACAAGGAACTTGTATAACTAAAGTAAATATGCCAATCATTGCAAGTCAATTTTATCAGGTTTAAAAGGAGAGAGCACAACTACTTTACCACTCATAACCAGTGCATAAGTCCAAACGCCAATAAAAACAAGTTCAGCAAAAATAGGAGGGGTGAAGGCAAATAACTAGGGGGGAACCACCATAAGGCGAACATGTCTGATAGGACAATGCTATCTTTTAGCCACAGGCTCACCACATTTACAGTTTGTTTTTCATTCGAGTGTATTTAGGGCATTTGAAAATGTAGAGTTGGATTCTCAAACCAATTAACTATACTGGTTCTAGATTTTGAGAATGCATTAAGCCCAGTATTTATCTAATATATTAAATAATTATAGCTGGTGTGATAGTGAATATATGTTTCTTGATTTAAGTGAACCATCTTTCAGGTTACACCCATGGGCAGGAAGCAGCACTATATTTTTTTAAGAAGAATCAGTTAAGGACAGTGGTGGAGCTTAAAAATGGGCTCAAATGCCCTTGAACTCTGTAATAAACCTTTAACTATTCAATTACTGTGAAAACCAATATGCAAATCTTGACTCCATGTCCAAAAGGACAGAAAATGTGCAGCAATGAGCCTTTTACACAAACCCCACCAAAACAATTTACGTTCAAATGTCTTCAGGCACATTAACACAAATCCTACCTTTCACAAAGTGCCTATTCTTCTAATGCTCCTAAATTACTCATGCGGGCACACAAATGAAATAAGCTCACATGTAAAATTCTTGGGATTTTCGGACTGACAATTTACCAGTTTCCACACAAACACATAAATCCTTCGAAGTTACAGAGCAAACCTACAGTCCAGGGGAATCTAAATCACTTGAAAAGCACGTAGGTATCAGTTATGCCCTGAACACCAGCATTCATCTCGGTTAACTGAAATAGCTCAAATAAGCAACATTTTGGTACCCACAAACTAGTACTGCATTCTAGTCTCAGATCTCTGGGTAGCATGAGAGTATGCCCTATTAATTCCAATGGCTCACTTTTGGGTCCTGTGTTCAATTCTATGGCAGGAACTGAGACTTCAGATGATGCTTCTCTTTATAAGCAAATACAGCAGCCATCAACTTCAAACTACATCACCCATTAACACCCTCACGGCTCCTCCTCCCCACCAAACACTGAGGGTCATGCTTAAGTATAAATGTCTGTCAGACTGAAGTCCTTACTCTTTCTTTGCTGCGATTTGCAAGACTTTGTGAATGTGTTCAATGCCAGAACTTATTTACGCTTGTAGGTGAAGACAATCGAGCGGTCACTCTCTGGGGTGTTGCCCTCCTATTAGCAGTAAGCTGTACAGAGCGGGACGGACACACTCGGCGCATAAGAGAGAGAGTTACCTTTGGATGTCTATGGGGCTCACACTTGCGCGAGCAGCCAATCGGGCAATCTATCTTGGACAAGGTTACGGATACCCCTGAGCTTGATCCCAATATGGTGACATTTCTGAAGATATTTGTGAAAGACCCAATGAAGAGGTTGAGCAGAGCCTGGAGTGATGTCAGGACAAACTGTTAGACCTTTCCGGTCCAGTCACCACAATATTGGGTTTGGCTTTCAAAGCCAAGGATACCAACACTCAATTGGACCCAAATGAGATCTTGGACTGGGCACAATGCCCATTCTGTTTCTTGGGCACCGCTAACTATGCGCTATGTACTGAAAGGCCAAAGTCCTTCCTCATGAGGATTGACCCAATGTTAGCAGATTTAGCCTATACGGAGGCGGGCTTCTTGGCCAACTGACTACTCTTTGGAGACAAGTTGGTAAAGGGCCTGGGCAAATCAGAGTCCACTTTTTCAGCCCTCGATAAAGCTCAGACCTTCCTGGGGAAAAAAGTCTTTAATAGTGGCCTTTTTCTCCGAGCTGGACACTTCCGAATTGGGGTGCCTGGCCGGGGCTTCTACCAGGCTTCAAGAGGCAATGCACCCAGAGTACGAGGAGGCGTTCCGTGCTTCAACTTCCACCCCACCTTCAATAGAGTCGGAGGAGCCCAGAGGAAGCTTCAAGGGAGGACATAACTTCAATGATATAACCTACTCCGGTAACCATTTTTCCATCTTCAGATATTATTGGGGGTGCTGGTTTAGGATCAATGAGTGTTACAGACTGTTGAGGGTTTCCATCTAGTTTTTTTCTTCTCCACAACAGGGAAAACGACGACTCAGCTCCATTTTTCTCAAACTCTCGTTATTGCGGAAAGGGGCGATAACAGAGACACCCCTCACCTGCATGGCTTTACCAGCACAATATTTTTGGTCCCAAAGAAGGACCAGGGTTTCCCCCGGATTATAAAATGAAAAGAACTCAATTTGCGGATTGGGTATCACATTTCAAGATGAGAGCATGCACCGGTTATGCGACCTTTACAAGAGGGAAACTGGATGGTTCGTCTCAACCTTAAGAAAGCTTATTTAGCGGTCACTGTATTCTGCCCCCATCTCCGGTTTCTTCAGTTTCAGGGGCGCCATCAGTGGGTCGAGTTTATAGCCATGCCATTTGGCCAGTCTTCTGCTCTTTGGTGTTTCACCAAACTTCCTTAGCCAGTGGTTCAATACCTCAGAGAATGATGAATTAGACTGATCCTATATTTAGATGACAAACTGATTATGGCGTAGAGCAAAGACTTCGTCCTTCTTCAGCTCTCTTGGACGACCCAGCTCCTTTAGGATCTGGAGTTCGTAATCAACAGGGAGAAAATTGATCATGGTTCCTTCTCAGACGATGGAGTTTCTAGGGATTTCAAGTGGATTCTATCCTGGAGTAACTTTTGCTACCCTTGAAATAATGGATTTCCACCAAGAAAGAGTTGAGCAGAGCGCTTGCCTCTGCGACTACATCGTTGAGGATTTTGGCTCCCTTGGTAGAACGGTTAGTGTCCTCCATTCAGGCAATTTTTCCAGTTCCCCATCTTCCTTGGAGATAATGCAACTTCGCAAGGGTTTGACTTATTCAGAACAGATTGTTCTGTCGGAGGAAGCCCAGACAGAGATGTCTTGGTGGTTGGAGCAAATGGATGCCTGGAACAGCAAGGCCCCATTTGCTGCAATTCCAGAAGTGATAATAGAATCTAATGCCAGTTGGTGGGGCTGGGGAGCCAGTTGCAGCTCAGTGACAACGGGAGGCAGGTAATCCCCAGATAAACTATCTTCAAATGGACTGGCTGGAGCTCCTAGCGGGTTCTTTCACGGTTTGTACTCGATCCACAAACAGATCCAGTTGTCGTATCTTGTTGAGGACGGACAACTGTGATGGGGTCCGGTATATCAATTGGTTGGGTGAGACTAGATCTTGTCTTCTAGTGGACATTGCCAAGGACTTTTGGCATACCGAACACCATATATTGGTGACGGCAGAACACATCCCAGGCAAGTCCAATGTGAAAGCAGGTTGGAACTCTTAATTCCTCCACGACTCCAGCGACTGGAGGCTTCACGCTGAGATATTCCATCTTCTGAATTTGTGCTTGGGTCCTTGCATGATAGACAAATTTGGCTTCTTGCATGAATAGTCAACTTCCCCTCTTTTATAATTTAACCGGATCAGTAGTTCAGGTGCCTTTCTCTAGTCATGGTCGATGGGTCTGCTTTATGCACTTCCTCTGTTCGCCATGATTCAGAGGGGCCTTTCACAACAAAGTCAACCAGTGGCGGAATTTGTTCTGATAACTCCTTGTTGGAAGGCTCAGTGTTGGTTTAAGGTAGACATGCTCTCATTTTGTGCACCTCCTTTGCGTCATTCCTCCAGATCTTCTCTTGGAACTGATGGGCCTACAACATCCGCTGTTAACACAGTGGCTATTGTCCCTCATAGGCTGGAGACTTTACGGCGACGCTGGCAAGTGCTAGGGGTTTCGCGGGATGCTTTGTTATCCCTCTCACAACCTTGGGCTCCCTCTACACACAAATGTTATGAGTCAGCCTTGCGTAGACAGGTTGGTTAGTGTGGCGAGCTGGGTGTGGATCCCAAGGGATCCTGAGTCCATATGATAGTTAATTTTCAGTAGAATCTGGCTAGTGAAGGTCTGGCTTATAGAACAGTGAACAATGTTCGCTCGCCAATTTCGGCCGGTCACCCTCATCTGGATGGTAAACCAGTAGGTGAGCATCCATTAGTTTGCAAACTTGAGAGATCTGGATGGTTCGGCCCCCTCAACCTAAGTATTCCTCGTTGTGGGATGTGATTGTGTTGTTACAGTTTCTCAGAGAGTAGTCCACGAATGAGGGCCTTTCGCGTTAACAATAGTCAGCAAATCTTACTCCTCATATGTCCGATTTCTTGTCGATAGGCTTCGGATGTAAAGGCCATGGATTAGCAGGCAGAATATTTAGTCCTTTGGGGGTGTCTTTTACCATCTCTAGACATACCAAAACTGATTCCAGATGTGTTAGTTACCCTGCTTTTCCACATCAGAAATTGTGTGTGGTCCAGTGTCTAAAGTGTTAGGAAGACAGTACATGTGAATTGCATAATGCTACAGGACGATTGTCAATTTGTTGGCTACTTTGGCCCGTTGGGTTAAATGGTTATTGTCTAAAGCTGGAATTGAGATCTCCATTTTCAGAGCTCGTTTGGTGAGATGGGCTACAGCTTCTAAAGACTTTTCCACTGGTTCTCATCTTGAGAAAATTATGGCTGCGGTGGATTGGTCTTTTGCTTAAACTTTTAAAGTATTCTATCATAAGGCAATTGCAGATTTTGTATCTCTAATGTGGTGGCTCAAACTTAAACTAGCATAATCCGAAGCCTCCGTTCCGGACATAGAAAAATTTCTTTTGTAGCCAACAAATCAAGAATTTTCAATTCTATTACGGACACAGAGGTGAGGATTATCCCACTCTTGAAGGTGGTCAACTGGGTTATTGCAGTTTTTGATTTCATATGCATTTGTGATTTCATAACAGTATGTTTTACTGTTTTTAATGAGATCCTCCGTCCCCCCCCATCTCCCCCCCGAATAATTTCACAGATGTTTCTGGAGTTGGGGTATTATGACTGTTTTCTTTTCAGGCAGTGATGCCAAGGCAACTTGAAGAGGCTGGATGTTCGACTGACAATACATCTGTTCGTTGCAAAGGCAGTTTATCTTCGCACTTTGGAGCAGGTCTGGTGAATGTTTGATACCAGTTCAGTGGTTCTAGGCTTTATTGATTTATGTTGTTTTGCGCAAAGAAAGAAGGACTTCGGTCCAATGGACATTTGTATATAGGCATGGCCCCCTATGATTGGTGGGAGGAGGAACCATGAGGGTTCATGGGTGATGTAGTTTCAAGTTGATTGGCTGCTGTATTTGCCAGTAAAGGGAAGCATTATCCCCACCTCAGTGTCTTCAATAGAATACAAAGCTCTTGGTGCGTTAGCTAGAAATGTTTGTATTTCACTTCATGCGAAACACCCACAAAAGGTATATATTTTCGTGGTTTTATAGAGCGCAACCTAGATCTAGGTTCGGCAGCAAAGCATGTCACATAGAACGCATAAGCTCCTATAAAGTAAATGGTTGAAATGATAGTATCAGAATTGAGGTATAATAAGTGGCATGTAACAATAACAATACGATACGACAAGTTACAAAAAACAGTAACATACAATTATAAGCCAATACAAGTCAAAGCACAAAAATAGCATTAGTGGGGTACTTGAAGCTGTATGTCGTACAGTAACTTATATTAGCAGAATAGAGAGGGGAAGGCCGCACCACTGAAACCAGCGGTCATTCACCTACTTTTTACGTCGAGCCTGGGCAGCACATGTGTTGTCTGGACGGCCTGCTGCAATCACTGTATGGAGTGAAATCTCGCCTGTTGCTTGCTATTGGTTCACTCCTGCATTGCCCTTTTTTCCGGGCTCCTTATTGGTAGGTGCTCCTTATACCTAATTTCGGTTTTATGCCGAGGAGCACTGGCTAACTACAGTTTACTTATGCTGTGGTTATGTGTTCCTTTAGGGACTACTGGTTATATTTCCTGCTAATCATTCACCACGGCACCAGCTTCATGGGCCGCAGTGCGTAAAACCTTTGTACACAGACACCACACTTCATGTTATGGCACGGCACACGCTTTCATGTGGGCCACCATACGCATATCTTTTATACAGACAGCACCCACTTTCATATTTGTAACCCTGAAGCTGTGATTTATGTTTCAGCACGGCATCCGCTTTTATGTTTACCATCCCAATAGCTCCAAGTCTATCAAATGAAAGACCTATTGCATTGCAAATGTTTGTTTTTATATTTCATACTCTTTGTTCTCATGAGGACTGTGTTTGTGGATTGTTTCAGAGAAGGGTGAAGTGATGTAGGGTGAGGTGACAGGGTGCAGGGCAGAGTAGGGTGGCATAGAGTGCAGCGGCATGGAGTGGATTGTTTCAGAGTAGGGTGAAGTGGCATAGAGTGGATTGTTTCAGAGTAGGGTGAAGTGGCATAGAGTGGATTGTTTCAGAGTAGGGTGAAGTGGCATAGAGTGGAGGGGTGCAGAGTGGAGGGGTGCAGAGTGGAGGGGTGCAGAGTGGAGGGGTGCAGAGTGGAGGGGTGCAGAGTGGAGGGGTGCAGAGTGGAGGGGTGCAGAGTGGAGGGGTGCAGAGTGGAGGGGTGCAGAGTGGAGGGGTGCAGAGTGGAGGGGTGCAGAGTGGAGGGGTGCAGAGTGGAGGGGTGCAGAGTGGAGGGGTGCAGAGTGGAGGGGTGCAGAGTGGAGGGGTGCAGAGTGGAGGGGTGCAGAGTGGAGGGGTGCAGAGTGGAGGGGTGCAGAGTGGAGGGGTGCAGAGTGGAGGGGTGCAGAGTGGAGGGGTGCAGAGTGGAGGGGTGCAGAGTGGAGGGGTGCAGAGTGGAGGGGTGCAGAGTGGAGGGGTGCAGAGTGGAGGGGTGCAGAGTGGAGGGGTGCAGAGTGGAGGGGTGCAGAGTGGAGGGGTGCAGAGTGGAGGGGTGCAGAGTGGAGGGGGCAGGGTGGGGTAGTGCAGGATAGTGTGCAGTAGCGTAGGGTAGAATGGTACAGCGTAAATTGTAGTGGCAGAGAGTGCAGAGTTGTAGCATAGTTTGGCGTAGAGTACAGTGGTGCGGAGTGGAGCAGAGTAGATCCGAGTGGGGTGGTCTAGACTGGAGTGGTGTAGACTGCAGTGGCAAAGAGTGCAATGGTGCACAGGAGCATAGAGTGCATTGGGGTAGAGTGCACTGGTATAAAGAAGAGTGGAGGGGGGGCGTGGCTAGCAGCCGATGCAGACGGCCGCAGCCTAACGAGGCTCCCGACCCTTCTGCCCATCATCCGTCGCTTATCCTGTTGTGGACCCGGGATCCCCGTGGGAATCGGGTCGATCCCGGAGACAATACTCAGGTCTGTCCCGGTCGGAGTGGCGGACCGCGGGAACACCCGCAAAGGACACTGCGGAGCGAAGATCCCCCGAGCCCTCCGAGCGCAAGATGGCGGCTGCCTGACTTGCGAAAACGGGAGGACGCCGCGAGTCCGCTTATGGGCTCTAACTGCCCGTGAAAGGAGAGCTGCGCATCGTCTGACTGCCGAGGGGAGGCTGCAGCTGACCGGTGTACCGGCGGACCCTGAGGGCGGTGTGCGGCTCGGTCGCGAGCGGAGCTTTGGCGAGGCTCCGCCCCTTCTGCGAGGCAAGTAATCCAGACCCTGGCTTTGCGGCCCGCGACTCCGGTGGTTGCTGCCCGATCCCTGGCGGATTGCCCATAGCGAGGAGCCGACCCCGGTGCAGCCGGGCCCCGCCCGGGAGGCCTGCTCTGGAACCGGGTCTCGGGGCCGGTGATTCAGGTCCCTGTACCCGTCTGGGCTGTGGCGCTACCTTTGGCAGTGAGCCCAGAAGAGGCTCGGATCCGGCCGCCGCACCAACGCGCTAGACCCGGGCGACACTGGGTCGGAGAACTCCTGTGTGCTGGGGACTACGTCCTTTCCCTTGGGGAGGCCCGCCTGGGACCGCTTGGGGCCGCCGCGCCCCGACCTCGAGCTGTGGGGGGAGGCCCGCCTGCGACTGCCGGCGCCCCTACTTTGAGAGCTGGGAGAGACCGGCTGAGGCCTCCTAAGACGCTACGGCCCGGCCTCGAGCTTTGAGCGAGACCCACCTGGGACTACCGGCACTCCGACCTTGAGGGCTGGGAGAGACCACTTGAGACCATCTGCCCCACCCCGATGCTCTGGAGAAGCGCCCCCCGCCTGCAGGACGCTGAAAGTTTGGGGGGCTGGTCGGGGCTTGGCTGCTTGTTTCTCTGGGTGGAGGCGGCTCCGACCCGCCACTGCTGCACGGTGCGGACGCCCTGAGGAGGAGCTGAGTGGGGAGAGAGGGCTGGAGCTTGCCGCGCGGACCCCGGAGCGGACCCCTGGCTCTCGGGCAGTGGAGGCGCACTGTGTGACTCCGAAGTGATATCCCCAAGACTGGTGCCCGACCTGATCCCCCACGGACCTCTCCTGCGGAGTCGTTGAGCCACTGGACGTTGGGCCGGTAGCGGAGCCGCCGAGGGGCCGCCGGCCCGCCTGTTGCCGGGGACATCGTCACTGCCCGACCGGTCTTGAGGGCCCGGACCCGTTCTGTGGGTGAAGGATGGGGAAACCTAAGGGACCCAAAGGAGAGGGGGGCCCATCCACGGAAACGCCAGACGACTCATCGCGGCCTCCAACGGAGCTCCAACAGATGCAAGACCGGATACTTGACGCCATTGCGGCCACGAAGGAGGCGCTGCACCAGGATATTGGTCAGGTGGCAACGGGGTTGGGGCTTCTGCGGGCGGACCATGCGAAGCTGGCGGACAGGGTCAAGGAATCAGAAGATGCCCTAAAAGATGTTGTACCGGCACAAAAATCAATGGAGGGGCGGCTCACAGACGCGATGGAGCGGATACAGGCCCTGGAGAGGAGAGCAGAGGATGCAGAAAACCGCAGTCGGCGGAATAATGTGCGTCTGGTGGGCCTTCCGGAAAAAAAAGAGGGCACGGACATGGTGGGCTACCTGACCGACTGGTTAACAACTGTGGTTGCCCCGGAGGGCCTGTCTCCCTTTTTCACCTTGGAGCGGGCGCACCGCGTGCCTTCCCGACCCCCGCGTGAGGGCCTGCCGCCCCGCCCAGTGATCATCAAATTGCTCCACTACAGGGACAGGGACTGGCTACTGCAGCGGGCCAGGGAAGCAGGCCCATTTCAAGTGGATTACAGCAGAGTTACATTATTCCCGGACTACACGTTTGAGACCCAGAGACAGCGTGCCTCCTTCCTCTCTATCAAAAAGGAACTGCGTACAGAGGGGCTGCAGTATTCGCTGCTGTTCCCGGCCAAACTCCGGGTGATTGTAGACGAGAAGGCGTTGTTTTTTGAAACATCGGCGGAGGCGTGGACTTGGTGGGACACCTACAAAGCCGGAACGGACGGAGCCCGGTTTCGGGCAGAGGAAGAGCGCCAGAACCACTTCATCAGACGATCACGTAGGCTTCGTAACCGCGGCCGGGGCTCCAGGAGGCCGACGACCTCGCAAACGGAGGAAGAACGGAGGGCGGCACTAAAGGCGGTGCAGGAGGTGTCGGGAACGGCGCCGGCACTCTCGGCAAGGGACTCGGCCTCTGAGGCCCTGGCTACGGGCTCGGACACTGACCTGTCGGGATTGGATGGCGCCAGGGGCCCGAAGGTCACGCCGCAAACTTCTGGGGAGATCATCGAACCCTGACAGCTGTCCATGATCGCGGAGAGCTGTAACTCTGAAGGCGACGCCTCCACGAACACTGGGACAGACCACTGTGAGATGTTTCCTTTTATGAGTCGCATTGAGTACTGTGGGGCGGAGGGGTATGGGGACGAGGTTGGCAAGGGTCAGTAGCCAGTTCACGTTCCACAGGGCCCATAAGGCCTCCGTGGTGTTTACTGCGATCTCCAAAGTTTAGTGGGCACGTTTGCTCACCGGTTTGGATGGGAGCGACTACTTTGCAGTTGGGTCCTATTCTGGGGGTGGGGGGGCCTGGAGTAGTTGGGGTGACTCGAGGTGGGGTTTGGGGTGGGGGGGGAGGGGGGGGCGTTGGGGATGGGGGGGGGCGGGATGGTGTCTGGTGTCCGGATGAGTACTGTTCTTGGACTGCATCGAATGAGTTGGGGCAATGGCTAATATGGGTTCGCTGAAATGTGTGTCCTGGAATGTGCGGGGACTAAATTCAATGACGAGGAGGCACAAGATACATTCCCACCTTGTTCGGAGGGGGGTCAATATTGCCTTTTTGCAAGAGACCCATTTAACTAAAAAAGAGGGGGTCGCTTTGCAAAGGCGGTGGAGGGGTCACCTGTTTTGCACCACGTACTCGGCATTTGCCAGGGGGACACTAATTTGGATCCGGGCGGGGGTTCCCTTCCAGGTCACTAGACACACTATAGACCCAAACGGGAGATATGTGGTGGTTGAGGGCTTACTCAGGGGTCGCCAGATTGTTCTTTGTAGCGCCTATGCGCCGAACGTGGAGCAGGCTTCGTACTTCACCAGGCTATCCAGGCTGTTGGCCTCTTATTTAACTGGGCCGGTGCTGATGGGGGGGGGACTTCAACTCAATAGAGGACACCACCTTGGACAGATCGCACCCACCACTGCAAGCATCCCCGGTACACAGACTAGCGAAGCACAGATCTACCTGGCAGGGGAGGTGGGACCTGACGGACGCATGGCGCGCACAGCACCCAACTGAGAGGGATTATTCCTTCTACTCGGGCATACACGACCTCCATGTCCGCATAGACGCTTTCCTGTGCTCCCACTCGGTAATGCCATCGGTTGCCCGGACTGAGTACCTGGCACGCACGATATCGGACCACAACCCCTTGCTCCTCACGCTCGCTTGGATGAACGAAGTCTCACCGATCCCGACATGGCGGCTTCGCCCAGACACGCTGGACGACCCACCGTTCAGCGGAGCGTTGGAAGAAAGGATCTCCCAATACTTTGCGGAGAATGAGGGAACTGCCTCATCCAGGGCCGTGGAGTGGGACGCGCTGAAGGTGGTGGTGAGGGGGCACTGTATAGGGAAATTTGCGGGTGCACGGCGGACGCTAGTGGATGACCTGGACAAGGCTGAGCGGGCCCTGCGGGCAGTAGAGAAACAGCGGCCCAACCGCCCCGAATTGCAGGACAGGGTATGCACTGCGCGAGAGGCAGTGGCAGTAGAGGTGGAGCGCCTTCGTAGTTTTGATTATAAAACATACCTGACTAAGGCGCTCGCTGAGGGAGATAAGACTGGGACACTCCTGGCCTGGTTGGCTAACCCCAGCAGGGGCGCCGCTCCGATACTTTCACTGACGAGTGCGGATGGCACTTTATCCAACACCCAGCCGGGAGTATTACGTTGTTTTAGGGCGTATTACGAACAGCTGTATGGGAGGGACACTGTGGATCGAGCCGAGATGATAGACGCCTTGATATCGGAGATCCAATTGCCACGCCTCGAGCAGGAACAAGCAGAAGCCCTCGGGGGCCCGATTGAATTGGCGGAAATTAGAGGGGCCATAAAAAGGATGGCGCGCAATAAAACACCGGGTGTAGATGGGCTACCAGTTGAATTTTATAGTAAATATATTGATGTCCTGGCACCACGACTCCAAACCATATACAATGAGGCGAAGGAGAAAGGGGAGTTGCCCCGCTCGATGCGGGAGGCGATCATGATTCCCCTACTAAAACCGCGTAGGGACGGCTCTGATCCGGCGTCGTACCGACCACTGTCGATGCTGACGACAGATTATAAAATACTGAGTACTATACTGGCCGCTAGGTTAGTGGCCCACATGCAGGACCTGATCCACAAGGACCAGTCGGGCTTCATACCCACCAGGAACACGTCACACAACATCCGCAGGTTGCTGCGGCTCGTGGCGGACCCCCCACCGCTCGCCAGAGCCCCTATGGTTATGGCGATCGACATAGAGAAGGCTTTTGACAGCCTGGATTGGTGCTACCTGTACAGGGTGATGCACAGATTTGGTATCGGTGAGGGCTATGTGCGATGGACCACGGTGCTCTATGCGTCGGTTGGAGCTAGGGTACGGATAGGGGCGCTGATATCAGATCCCTATGAAGTGCATAGGGGTACTAGACAGGGGTGTGCGCTCTCTCCCCTGTTATTTGCCCTCGCGATGGAACCATTAGCGGCGCTGGCCAGGAGAGGTGACTATTACTAGGGGCTGGAAGTTGGCGGTATCCACCACTACATTTCGTTGTACGCGGACGACCTCCTGTTGTTCTTGGACAACGCCGAGGAAGCAGTGGAGGGGGCGGAGAGCCTTTTAGCACGATTTGGGGAGGTCTCGGGCCTGAGAGTAAATTGGGCAAAGACATGCCTCTTCCCACTCCGGAGGGCGGAGCGGTGCCCCTGGGCCCGTCCCAGGCTCCGCTGGGAGCCGGACTGTCTCCCTTATTTAGGGGTACATATCTACCATGAGCCCGGAAACCTGCTGGACGGCAACGTAGGCCGCTGTATCCGTACGTAACAAGGTAACATGACCTTTTGGGCTACTCTTCCGCTATCCATGACGGGCCGGGTATCTCTGCTTAAAATGATTGCCCTACCACGATTATTGTACTTCTTTAGGACTCTCCCAGTGTGGATACCGGGAAGTGTCTTTCGACGCCTGAAGTCCCAGGTGGTGTCCTTTCTATGGGGCACTGGCAGGCGGAGGATAGCTCTGGCGACCCTGACCCGCCCAAAGAATGAGGGCGGACTCGCGGTCCCGGACTTTGAGCTCTATTATTTAGCTGCCCAGCTGCAGTTTTTCACGCAGGAGGTGGCAAGGGTATACCGGGGCCCGGAACAGGAGAGGGACACAGGCACCCCCCGCCACATACTGGCGTATATTACCTTGCAGCAGAAACTCACACTCAGAGGATTGTCCCAGGAAGAACGGACGCTGAGGCTCTGCTGGAATCGCATGCAGAGGCGGGCGGGTCCTGCCCATCCATATGCGCCTGAAATCCCGCTAGGTATGCTGACAGCGTTTCCACATGGTGGCGACTGGTCGAACCTCCAAGGTTGGGAGGAGGCTGGCCTGCAGATGGTGGGGGACCTATACACTGATGGGGTGCTCATGCCATACCAGACCTTGCAGGAGCAATACGACCTCCCGAGGGGAGACTACCTACTGCATGCGGCCGTGGTACGCGTGATCCAAGCGCACTGGGGGGAAGGGCTGCTTGAACCCCCAACATCGCCAGTATGCCAATACACGATGATGGCTGCAGGGAGGTTCAAGGCGGTCACATGTCTGCACTCCAGGCTACTCGAGGATAATTTGCAGCCTCTAACGCGTCTAAAAACCCAATGGGAGACGGACCTGCAGAGGGAAATCCCGGACACGACGTGGGCTCAACTGGTTCGGAGAACCAGGAACAGCACCAGAAACGCCCGCTTCCAATTAATACACCTCTATATACTCCATAGGGCCTACCTTACCCCGCATAAAATATCACGATATTTTGGCGCGATGGACGCAGCGTGCCCCAGATGTGCGCTATTAGGTGCGGACTTACCGCACATGTTGAGGGGCTGTCCACACCTGCAGGACTTCTGGAGGGAAGTAGGCGACACCCTGAACGAGGTCACAGACAGGGATCTGCAATATGATAGTGCGACTACACTCTTACACTGGTTTCCACACACACGCAAAAACAAACTGACGGGCAAATTCATAGACATGGGACTACTTATCGCAAAGAGGGAGCTCACCAGGGGATGGAAATCAAAGACGGCGCCGACACACCGGAAATGGCTGACCGAGTTTCGGAAATGGGCAGCGGCAGAGAGCACAATCAGATACCAACTAGCACGACGGGGGTCCAACGAGAAAGCTCAGGAAACGGCACTGGCATGGGAAATCCTAGTCCAAGCACTCCGGGACAGTGCAGTGGAGAGCGAGGAGGAAGGGGAAGTGGTGGACCCAGGGATCCAGGGGGAGGCGATGCCATCCCTTGCACCTACCACGTACACACGCACTCAATGATTCACTCTAAACTCCGTAGCTCACCAACACACTTCAGTATACTACTACCGGACACAGGCACTGGACACCACAGAACACCGGAGGGGAGGGGGGAGGGAAGTGCGAAGGGGGAGGGAGGGGTAGCGTCCCAATGATGCCAAGAATCGCAATACACACTGATCAGATGCTGGAGGGGGGGGGGACTTGTTGATATAAAGTTAAAAGCAGATGGCGGTTGACCACTAGACGTGCTGACACTTAGTAGTGGAGAGGATGCACTGATTGCGATGAACGCCACCCGGCCTCAGGGATGCGGGTTATAAGGCTGTGTACATACTACCTAGAAGTAATGTGAGAATCTGGGGTCCCGCGCAAACATAATTGCAAATATACTGTAATGCTTACATTGGAATCTGCAATAAAAATTGTTTTACAAAAAAAAAAAAAAAATAAAGAAGAGTGGAGCACAGTAGCGTAGAGAGGAGTGGTGTAGAGTGCAGGGACACAGTGGAGTGGTGTAGAGTAGAATGGAGTGCCAGAAAGTGGAGTGTGCATGGTGTAGTAGCAAACTGCCATTACAGACAACATATTTTCAACTGAAATAACCATTACATTTGCATTGGCAGTTTTACTGATAACCGTATGCAGTACACAGACGATAACGTGTGAAAATATCACCTAGTGCATTCATTTGATTACTCTTCATAACTACAAACAAATTTGCTTTATATGTGCTTTCCTAATAGACAGATTCTGAAATGCCTGCACAGTTCATTATAGACATTTAAACTTTACTATGTGAAAGAAAAAAAGCCTTTCACGGCAAGATTGTTTGATAAATTCTCTCATTTCCAAGTGAAAGAAAGGAAAGTGAACAAGCAGCTCCCTTGGAAGACTGAGAATGACTTTTCACCTCGGTCTTGGAACGGCCAGCAAATGTGACAATATAAGAACAAAATTACTAATTGACTTTTTATGAGAAAAGTTATTGAATAAAGAAGTTTATTTTCTTACTCTCATTGATTCAGTGGACTTCTTGAAGCTGCGCACCCCCAAATGGTTATAAAGCTTTCTGTGGTAGCGAACTGCCACTTAAAAACTGCTACGCAAACATATTATGGACGGAATGCTGAATAAATCATACATTGACCCCCAGTCAAGAGATCAGGGTTAAATCCATTGTTCTTTTGTTTACCGTGCCACCCCAGTTTAGACCCAGCCATATGCAAATCAGTCTTGACCCTGTGCCTCATGGGAACAGTTCAGCTCAAACTGCCAAGCCAGGTCCTCCCTGGACCGGAAACAAGCATCCTGGGACTGGTTTCAGGGTATTACCCTTCATCAGCCAGGCTAGCTTGAATCCAGTGGCACAGTGAGCAATGGACCCACGTCTCGGCATACCCATCCCACTTTTGGCGAAAAGTGCTAGGCAAACAAATGGACGGAATGCTGACTAAATCATTCATTCACCCCAGTCAAGAGATCTGTATTAAATTAATCGTTCTTCTGCTCACCCCGGTTTAGACCCAGCCATATGCAAATCAGTCTTGACCCTGTGCCTCATGGTACCAGTCCTGGCTGATTAGGGCTAAAAGCCCGAAACCGGTCCTGGAATGATGGTTTCCAGTCCAGAGAGGTCCTGGCCTGTCAGTTCGGGCTAGACTGTTCCCATTGGGCGCAGAGTCAAGACTGATTTGCATATGGCAGGGCCCAAACTGGAATGGCACGGCGAGCAAAAAAAAAACGATGTATTTAGGCCCAGATCTCTGTACTGGGGTGAATTTAGGACATTGTTCTGCATTCTGTCCATCAATAGTTCTTTTTGCCATTTAAAAACTGCACATTTTCCATTAATATGTCCACTAACATTGCACCGACTATACAGCCAGTGGTGGGCAGTGACCAACATTGGAGGGGTGTCAAGGGGATCGAGAGCCAAATCCAGCGGGGGCCAAAAAGATAATAAAATTGTTCCTCCGTATTTCACTCCCCTCCGTGTTTTCTTCTTTCTTATTGGATGTGGTCAGCACGACAGCACCTCAGGCAACCCGCTTCTGCAAAATCGAGACGCTGATCTCATGCAGCACATGAGCAGCATGAGAGCAGCACCAGGATTCACTGGAGCAGGCTGCCTAAACAATCCAGCAGGCACAGAAACCCTGGGCCTGCTCTCCACCCAACTGTCTGAGACAGCTAGGTGGAGAAGTTTACACTGTGCATGTTATGCTGGCTGTCACAAGCCAGCCAATGTAACATGCGCAGTGTAAACTGTAGTGAGTATCACTTCCCTGCTTCCAGTCAGCAGCAATGCCCCAACCCCAAATACTACTCTGACTAGGAGCTGTGACAATTAAAACAGCAATTCATTTTATCTCCTTTTTTTCCCCCTTTTGCTGCACTGGCAGCAGGAAGGAAGACGCTGCTCCACCCGAAAAGAGGGCTGCCGTGGTACATAGTACACAAATTATAATGTGTGGCGATTGGATTTCTGTAAATGTTTACCATTTGTGCTCCTCCAAGTGTCTTGATTTGTTTTGATACCATTAAAATCTCTTACCAGCACACTTCAGGATAACAAAAAAAATGTGATTCATTTGTGCTTTAACTGCTGAATGCATACAGTTCCTTTACGGGTATTCAGATTTTGTTGTGCTATGCAAAAACACGGCATCCCAGAGCCTTTCCATTCACATTACTTGGACTACAGCAAGATTGTCACATAATTTATCATAAAAACTCCACTCCCTTTGCAGTCAGAAAAAGAAAAGTACCCACCAACCTGCAGCAATTTATCAGGAGACCTAGTCTGACATATGTCGATTTAGCACCATTACACAGGAAAAATGAAACAGAATTTTAGGGCTCCACTTTCCTGACCTACCAAATATCAGCTTGCGACCCAAACCCTGCGCTATACGATACAAGGTTTTAACATCTTCGGGGTACACTCAAAAAAGCACCAGTAAAGGAGATGACTTCCAGGAAGATGTTTCTGAGAAATGCAAATGTATTGCAGGACTAGATTAGAATCCTAATCCAACAAGCCAAGCAAGCCACTCTGCTGGAACTCATTTTGCTCTATGTCTCAATCTGAAATGGATGGAATGGGAGAAAAGCATGGTATGATCTGGACTGTGCATAGCTTGCTTTGGGCTCATTTAGCACCTTTTCCTAATGTTTTTTTTTCTCCAACCACCCAACCCAAGATACTTTTGAGCCAGCATACCCCCACACCCTTTAACCCGTACCCCAAGCTAGAATCAGGCTTCACTTATGAGCCTTTTCTGCTTGAATGAACCGACAACCATAACTTCTACTAAGTCTTTAATGTTAAATTATGCTTCGGGCAGACTTGCATCCATAGGACAAACAGGACCAATGGCCGACCTGGACCACTGATCCCTCTAAAATGACCAATAAAGACTACAAAGTGAATTTCTGAAGATTTCAACTCTGTGTCACTAATATGCCATCATTAAGCGTAAGGGGTCATGGAATAACTATATACAATAACTAGGTGCACTTCTATTGGAGTTCTCCTATTTTCAACTTTGAATAATTTGGGAGCCCCTGATTAATATATGAATTTCTATTTACATATCTTGCTTTTTCTGAACATTAAATGCTTGGCCACTAGAATGTCTTGCTTTTTTGCTAAATGATTTTTACATTCCCGCCATATCTGGCGAGTGTACATTTTGAGTCTGGTCAAGAGCAAGTAAGTACATTTGTGCAGAGCAGGCATCACTAACTTAGGAGATCTCAGAGAGATGTAGCATAAAGAAAACCAAACGTGATGGAGAGTCCCCATCATAAGCACACACTGTCTTAGAGAACATTAGTGGAAACCTTCCAGTGCTATGGTTGCCAACTTTTACAAAGGCTCCAATGAGCTTAGGCCACTCTTAATGGACTCTCAACATTCCAAAATAAAGTGGATTTGGCTCAGACTTATTCTTCAAATCGCAAATCTGTAAGTCACAGGGACCAATTATACTGAACTATACGACCGAAAATGTTTTGCAGTAAAGGGATCTCCTTTGTTCAATACCAAGAGGAAGAAAGTACACCAGATTCCATAACAGATTCAATGGAGAAAGAAGCTGAATCCATTAGTCTAAATACTATCAATGGTAGCTTAGTAATCTTGTCATCTTAATCAGGTATCACTAGGATTCTGCTTTCATTTGTTGCCCTTCACTGTTGCCAGTTCAAAAAATATCTTTATTTAATATTTAGTTATTTACACAGTTTACTTTCATATAGCCATACAAATTAACAAACAATTAAATATATTTATATATAAAAGTAAAAGACCGTATAATTAACCAGACATCACTTGTTTTAAAACAATATGGAAATAAACAGTGGTAGACGGATTTTTAGCAATGGCTTCTGTAGAATAAAGTATTATCTTTGAATCTAAATGAAGGAATTGAATATTCATATACTAATGAGACAGTGGATAACTAGTAGCTGTTGATTCGTAGAGCATTAACATCTTTTAGGGAAGGATACTTCTGCAAAGCGACTGCACAAAGACTTCAGATTGCATAAAGAGTACGCAGTAATTTCAATAAAACTACTGTAAACCTACGAAAAGCAAATCTACAGATAGCATGTCACACAACCTCAAGTAATCCCACAAAAGATCTTACGCAGTGCAGGCGGTCTTTCAGGTTAGTTTAGTGAAACAAATATATATATATATATATATATATATATATATATATATATATATTATATATATATATATATATGTTCCAAAAGCTCAAAACCAAAGGACAGGTCCACAATCTCCTGGACGCCACTGTAGCAAAGAACACGAGACCCAAAATCAGGTGATCTTATTTTGTTAGCACCTTCGCCAATATATATATATATATATATATATATATATATATATATATATATATATATATATATATATATATATATATATATATATATATATATATATATATATATATATATATATATATATATATCCTTTAAATGCATTGAAAGAAAACACTAGCAGTGAAAGAAAAAGTTTGCAATTGTAACTTGAGAAAACCGAATGGACTTGCATATAGTTGATAACTTTGCATGAATATGCGCCACGAGTTCAACATATAGGAACTGGTCTAGCTGGTTGCACCACAACGGCGTCAACTGTTAAACAAAACCCTCAGATTACATGGTTCATTGCTTCAGCTAGACAAAGAAAAAAGGTCACACAAATTCTTACATGAAAAGTAATCTCACCCGGGTAAAAAGGTGTTTGATTGTAAGAGTAAAAGGCAGTCACAGTGCCTGTTAGAGACTAGAGGCCAATAGTACCAAGCATTTTTCCGGTCACAAACTGCCCGATTCACTGAATCAGGCTGTTGGTCAGTGGAAAAATGCTTTTTCAAATGTCCAAAATGCAAGTTGGTTACTAATAACCAAATCGGATTTTGCATTTGTGATTTGGTATTTGGCGTGTTAAGGTGCCCCTTCAAAATATCAAATTGGTATGGTATGTACTACTGTTTTGCGACTAAATTCCAGTCGCAAAACAGTCATACTTTGCCACCAATTTAAAACTGGTGATAACCCATTCGCAAAGGAGAAGGGTCCCTAATGACCCCTTCAAGAATGTAAATAAAATATTATTTTCTTTTTTTTTTTTTTTAGATCAGGCAGTAGTCCCATGCTGCCTACTCTTGAAAAATGAAACTTCAAGGGTTTCTTGTTTTCTGTTTAAACACATCCAGTTTTCCTTTAAGAAAAACGGGCTGCATAAAAAATGTTACCTTTTTTTTTTTTATTATAAAAGATTGCTTTTTTATACATGGTCACCATCCCCGTGATGGCAGTCATTCCTAATGGGTCACAAGCGGACTTCGCTCATTAATATTCATTAGGTAGGTCGATTTGCGACACAAAGAATCCCTAAATGAAACTCAATGGGTTTCATGCATTAGCAATACTGATTTCATTGCGATTCAGAGAGAATCTCAATTAGAACATCTGTATTCCCAATGTTTGTACGTCTTGCCTTAAATCACAAAGCATGTCTATTTATCTTGATGACTAAACCGGAGTTCTGCTTTGAGCTATGTGTTAAATCTGTGAAGCTGAATGTAAAAATGAATAAATAAACAAATCACTACAAGACAGATCAGCTGAGGACCATAGGAGCAGACAGTCAACACAAATTTAACAATTCAGTGTTAAATTCAGTGTTAAACCACATTCTATTTAATCTACAGGGATGCTGTAATAGCTTTGAAGTTACCTTTGAAACTACATAAACGGATAGAATATGCATATTCTACTGAAACAGCACATAACTTATGTAGCTGCTCATCAGTAGTTTTCAACAAAATTAGCAACATTCTTAAGTGGAAATGTAGGGAAAAATGCTTCTCAAAAGACGGTACAAAGAAACCAGTAATTCGATTAACACTACAGTAAACCTAAGAAAAGCAAAAGAAAAACTCTGCAAGAAGCATAACCTAAGAGCCTCAGGATCGAACAGTCAACACAAAAGAAACATTTCAATATCAAACCACATTCTATTTAGTCAACAGAAATGAATGTTGAGGCTGAAAAGGAGAGTTGAAGAAAATTCGAAAGCACTGTCGGAAGTCATTTAAGACTACCTCTTTTACAGGAGTACTCAAAGCGAGAAAGGCAGAGAGCAAAACAATATTTACTAAAAATAAATTGACCCCGGATCATACCGGCCCCTCTCCATGATCAAATCGGACGTCAAGTTGCTGGCTAAGGTGCTGGCATTGCCATTGAGCCAGGTGGTTGTGCATTTGGTCCTAGATGACCAAAGCGGTTTTATGCCAGCTAGGGGCACACATATGAACTTAACACGTCTCTCCCACTTTCTCCTTTGCATACTTGTAGGAGGTGCTCTATCGCATGGGCCTGGGCAAGGGGTTTCTTGCGTAGGTGAGACTCCGGCATATGAAACCAACTGCAAGAGTGCGTACTGGTAGTGTGGTCTCGGAGGCATTCCGCATGGAGAGGGGTGCCGACAGGGCTGCCCACTATCACCACTCCTTTTCGCTCTTGCTATGGAGCCACTCGGGATCTACCTTAGGGCCAACATGCGAGACTGAGGCATGCACGTAGGAGACACAAAGCATTTAGTGTTTTTTTAAGCTGATGATGCATTAATCAACACAGAAGATCAGGAACAATCGGTGCCTTGCCTCCTGCGGTTGATGGCACGGTTTGGAGATGTCTAGGGGCTCTGTGAAAGTACTTACAGAACGACCCACAACATATGGACGACATTCAAGGAGTAGCTGGGAGACTCCTAGGTGTTTCAAGTGATAATGGACCCTGGATCACTATTACATCTCGGGTAAACGCAGTCCTGAAGCATGGCAGACAGATTAACATAGCTCTTAAGCTCGCTGTTGGTGGATGAGGATTTAGAATCCCCTCTTAAGGACACTGAAAGGAGGAGGACCCTGGCGCAGGGACAGGAGGTGGCTAGTGAGGCCAGGTTTAATCACAATTCTATTACACATATAAAGTCTTACCTGACACCGCAAGACCTGCACAGAATATACGCGGAGGTTTGCGGGATGTAGTATCTGTAATGTAGTTCCAGCTGGTTTCAGGCATATTACATGGAACTGTCCACTGTTTTACCCTTTTTGGGATGCGGTACTGTATGAAATGCACAGAATAACGTGATAATGCAGAACTCTTGATCAGTCATTACCTACTGGGGCTTTTGCCTCTCTCTCTAAGAAGGGGAAGAAAATGCACTACAAATTTGCCCAGCTAGGATTTGTATTTTATTTTATTTACATCTCTGTTTGGTAACTTTATATTATAACAGATCCCTGAAAAGCGGTGATGCTACCTGCCCAGCCTTAGATATCTTGTGCTACAGGGAAAATATATTAGAGTAGGGAAGAAACAAATATGGGCATATGTGTCCAATTTCTTAACTGTGTAATAGTCAGTATGAATAATGTTACTGATTGCATGCCAAATGAACCGTGCCGTCCCTATATGCACCTCCTTGAGGTGCAAAGTGCCCGACATGAATATTATGCTCCGTAACACCAACATGTAAGAAGAATACTGTACTTGCTGATTGAACATTGATGTGCCTTGAAGAATATATATTCAAATGGCAATAAAGATATGTTTAAAAAAAAAAAGGCTGCAGGAGAGAGGCTGTGCTTAGCGGTCATACCATAAACTACTAAAAAGATACTAAATTATACTAAAACTGCCATCATTCACTCAATGCAAATGGACACTTCACACTACAAACATGTCCACTTTAATGACTTAGAAGAGGGATATATATTGGAAGCTACTTGCAGCACATAACAGGCATGGATCCTCAGACTCCATTGAGAGAATGTGACTAGGGATTATGAGCTAAATGAAACACAATAGTCAAATTGTATATACTGAAGTGAAAGATTAAGAGCTATTTGGAATATGCTCAGCCTGAAGAACAACCAGTGTGTGCAGGATTACTGAAGCAATACAGAGTCGGCCTAGTGGCTGGAGCAGGTTTTAATTATAGTTGGCATTTATACGGTTTTCAGTTGCATATTATATGACTCCCATTGCTAGGATAATTACAATAAACAGATAAACAGGGGTGCCCAGTCTTGCCCTTATTGTTTAGACTTATTTACGACATTAAATTGTCTTTGTAACTTCTTAAAACAGGGGCATTCAATAAACAGATATTAAAAACCTCTACAAATCGAATAAAGTTGCAATTGATATGGGAGGAAGCAGGGATTGCAATTCCAGTCATTAAGAGTGAGAATGCAGTATTAGGGGTCATCTTAGTGTATTATGTAAATAAAAGTAAAACTCGGGTTATCAGTAACCATAACAGTGGGATAGCCAATTCACAACTTGACAAGAGCAATTAAACTAGAGGTTCAGGTGACAGTGGATGTTAGGAGTTGTCTTGGGATTAATACAACTCCCTCTTGAAGCAGTACACCACAGTGATGCGAAATTGGGACGACCTTCCTATAAAACGTCAACATATATACACAATATCAAAATCGTAACATCAAACCTCTAGTGTCGTCTGTTCATCCCACAAAGTATTCTCAAAACTTCAAATATGTCTTGTAAATACCGTCACAAGAGGTCTGCTGAGATTTACCAAGTCAAACTATTATATGTGAGCAAAATATAAGCACTAGGGCCTGCTTTTGCCACCTGAGGGCATGGTCAATAGTGTGCCAAACCACACCATACACCATGTATTTCCAAATACATTTCAGAATTTGCACTGCAGAGTTCAGCAGCAGCATGGGATATTTCAGATACGTCTATGGTACTAAAAGAAAAGACATGTTACACTATCTGCCAGAGTTTTTATTTGCAAAAACAGTTCTTCCCCAAACCTTCAAACAAGAAACTTTAAAAAAGGTGGAAAGGATAAACTGGATACCACCCATACTCCACCAATTGAACTGATTTAGGGCGGACAAGAGTATATAACGATTCATGCATTGCATAGCACATTTCAGCTATAAAAACCGATGACTTAGCAGATAAAGCACAGGGTTTGCCTCTGAAAATGGCAAGAGATTTCCGCACCAATGTTTTTAGGGAAGGGAGTAATCCTCCACATCCCTTTTGACTGTAATCCGAGTGGACACCACAAATATTGGTGGAGAATGATTTTCAGCTGTAGACCGGCATTTAGTTATCATCCCATTTGCGGATCACATGCAAGCCTGTAACTCACATACAACTCCACACCGGTTAAAGTTATCACCAACCCAAGATGATCTCTGGCAATCGATGGCCAATCATTGCAACAGGTTAGTGTTGGACTTGGCCTGCTCTACAGGGTCACCCCTAAACTTTTTGCCTTCACCCCTCCTGTTTTCGGAACTTGTTTTTGTTGGCTTTTAGGACACTGCACACTTAACCACTGCTAAAATGCTTGTGCTCTCTCGTTTACACATGGTAAAATCTACTTACAACAGATTGGTACATTTAATTTTCTTGTAATCCCTAGTAAAGTGGTACTACACGTACCCAGGGCATTTAAAAGAAATGCTACTAGTACTGGGCTTGCAGCATTTATTGTGCTACCCACTAAATAGCCCTTTAAACATGTCTCATGGTCAGCCATTGCAGCCTATGTGTGCGCTTTCAACTGCCATTTCAACCTGGTAAAATAAAGCTTTTCCCAGGCCAAAGCCTTCCTTTTTAATACATACAAGTCGCCTTTGGGGTAGGCCCTAAACAGCAGATACAGCATCGTGTGTTGTATTAAGAAGTTGGACACGTACTTTTACGTTGCACATGTACTTTTACATTTTACATGTCCTTGTAATAAAAGAAAACCTCTCAAAATCGTTTTTTCACTGTAGCAAGGCCTTCCACTCACATTGGATTTCAATATTGCATTTACTACGTGATAACGTTTGATTGGGAGCAGGAACAACAGTCATGTTTGGTGTATGAGAAATTGCAATTTAAAACCCTCTTTAATGGTAAAGCAAGATTTTAAGTGACGGTTCTGAGAGTGCCACTTGTAGAAAGTTGGCATTTTCTTGTTCCAGCTATTTGGTGCCTGCAGCCTGTTTTCCTTGGTCAAACCACGAGGTGCAGTTAGTAGTTAGCCTTTGTGTATTTCTCCCAGGCAGCATCACAATAGAGGGTCTGGGTGTTTGCAGGATGAGACATATCAGACTTGTTTGTGGGGGTGGGGGGGGAATGGAGCAGTCACCTACCACACTTGCACTTCAAAGGCACTGGCTTAGAACATACACATAGAACTTCACCCTAACCTATTGTGCCCACAGACAGACTGGGACCAGGGGGGGGGGGAATCAGGAGATTCCAGACACCTCTGTAGGGGGCAAATACAGAAGTTTCTCCTGCTTCAGGGTGACTCTCAGACCTACTCTTTAGTCCACTCCTGGAACTGTGGAAGGCCTGCTTCCTTCATTCCAGGGTGAGCTGGCAGACCTACAGGGACGTAAGCTCCAGAGACCTACCTGCATCTGCTCAGCTGGCCTGCAACTGGATCTGGCCGAGCTCTGCTCGGCCACTGCAAAAGTAAGTCCCAGACCCCCACCAAGAGATGCCTCTCTGGGTCCTGGACCCTTGCCTGGTATTAGAGCACACTCCTCTGCCTCAAAAAAGGAGATATCCTAACGTTTTGGGCTCTTCGAGTCCATGAAGGGGCCCGTTCATACTAAAATCTTCACATGTGCACTGACTGCTAACGCAAAGCTTCGGTGAACCCAGTTTGTCACACTACAGCGACAGACAGTGAAGACCAGCAACGTGAGATCCGCACTTCATGCTACAGCTTTGACAACTCACGTTGACAACAAATGCAAACCTCCAGCAATGACAGCATGCGATGCCCGACAGGATCGTTGCACTACAGCAAAGACCTTCCCCGACACCAGACCTGCTTTTTGTGCTAAGGCGCCAACAATTGTGTCATGCTACCTGCTCCTTCACTGAGAACAGACCTACCTACACTGGACTTTAAAAGGTAACTTTTTCAGCGGGGCTAACCTGGTTCCTCTATCTCACCAACGCTCCAAATTTCATTCTCTGTTATTCTTATTTGGTGTGGGATTTTCTTGTATTGTGTTTTCACTTTATTATCGTTTGTGTGCTGCATAAACACTTTACACATTGTCTCTACGTTAAGCTGGACTGCTTTTGAGCCAATCTACTGAAAGGTTAAGCACAAGTTCATAAGTGAATTTTGTGGCAAGGATTGTGGCTGTTGCTTGAGTTGGGTTCACACTTCTCAGCCAGCAACCCAATTTCTTAGTTAGTAATCACCATAATGGGAAATGAACTCCAAATTGCTGATGTGTGCAGGGGATGAAATTGCATCTAAGTTGCTCAATCCATTACCCTCACAAAAAGATTACCACGTGATCTACATATCTTCAACGGTTTGCAGTATCTGCATTGTTCCCACAGCACATTTCAACACTAGACAGAACACATTAGATAGTTTCAAATGCATCCAACAGAGCTCAGATGTGCTATATATATATATTTTGTTGTTAGACATAAAGAAATACTGCACAAACACCCACCTGTAAGGCTCTTAGGAGGAGAAAACTGACCCACTTTACATTTAAAATTGATGCCTGAGAAAAAAAATTGGATAGTAGTACTAGGTAACTGCTACATCATGATGACCAATACCAATCAATTTTTCTGGACTGGACCAGCAACAAATATGTATGCCCTTGCAACAAATCTAACTAACAACTTCATATTCATTCAGGTATTAGAATACCATGTGCACACAGACAACAAAGAGCAAATTGCTTGCTGTAGAGTGTGGTAAAGTGAAGCTGATTTCACTGCACCTATCCATTAGATCATGGGTACTTAACATTTGCCATGGGGCACAAAGTGTGGTCTGACTGAGGGCCACACTGATGCCAGCAGTGTGGTGGTAGAGGGTTCTGAGTGGGCCAGGAATTGTTTATAGAGGTCTAAAAATGTTAAATAAACGGTCAAGCATTTATTTGCAGGTTAATGTTAGCTCGTTTATTTAACATATTTGGAGCAATATTAGTGCTCAACAGCGGGCCGTACTTAGAGTATCACTGCTATAGATTATCGTAAAATTGGGCCCAATCAAAAGCACGAACCGGGCAATAATAAAAGTTGCAAGTTTCCCAAGACTGAAGGCACCTGTTAGGATAAAAACCAAAAGTACACCATCTTAAGAATTGCGATTCTACCAATACCATGACAAGAGAACCTGGATTTAATTAAAGACAAGGAGGCTAACATTATGCATATTTCTTTTAATGCTAACTCCAAGCAGCTACTTAGTAGCAATACAACAGTATGCCTCTTTTACATGAGATGACAATAGTGTAAGAATTCTTTAAATAACTTTTTTTTTATTTTCTTCTTTCCCCTTTTTCTAATTCCAAACGAAGATGAACGATGAATATTGAACAAATGTGTCACTATATAATTCTTTCTTAACATCTTGCTTCCGAAAAGATGGTGACGCAGGACGAATTATTTCTGTTAAGTTGTCTGAAATGAAAAAAGTAGGGAGTCTTCTGTTGATATATAAAAGAAAAGGTTTGAAGGAGGCATGTTACATGAAGTTTATGTTAATACAATAAATGTTGAATGAGATTTGCAATAATACTATCAATAAAGATTGAAATAGAAAAATCTTGTTTCTTAGTTTATTGTACACCTATGGGGAGGGATAGGGTGGGATAATGTTAGCCTCAGAGTCTTTAATGAAATCCAGATTCTCTTGTCATGGTATTAGGAGAATAGCAATTTCATTACAAGAGTGGAGGCTACCATTGTGCATGTTGGTAGCTTTGTAACACCACATCTGACATATGTTTGCTGGGTCGAGTGGAGTTTCGTTGCTATGGCTTTCCCAAACCGTGTCGATTAATCTGGGCAAGGGGCCAAGGATGACGAGTAGGGGGTCTTGGCAAGCTTTTAGTGATCTCTCCATACCTTTTCTGGGATCTCTTCCAAGGTTGAAGGGGAACTTTTTCTTAAATGGCAGGTCTAGAGCATTCTGATCTCAGGATATTAGGTATTTCTGTTTCTAGGGGATTTCTGAGCCATTTATTAATTAACTTGGCCACATGGTCTTGAGGCCACCATTCAGAGCTTCTCATCTCCTCACCTAAGGGGTTAGTTATGATTTCGTTTGAGGAAGATGGAAATTCTTCCTCTGTAACCAGACTGTCAACTCTGAATCATCCTCATCTAAGTCATGTACATATTCACCCAGTAGGTTGGTGTTTATAGCCCCTTCTTCCTCCATTCCATTATTTTTTACATTGTAATTAGCCCTTGGATGATTTGCGCTGCTCTGGACACCTTGATAAGTTGTGCTGCTTAGAACACCTGATATATTTAAGGTACGAAGTCCTCCTTTAAAGGTAGAGGTGCGTAGACCTTCCATTTTACATGAGGGGCCAGGACCTCCCAGCTTGCTCGGGGGCTCAGATCTTTGGCATTCTTAGTTTTCTTTAACCTTTTTCCCCCCTTTATTTCCCCTTATTAACATTGTTCTCCTCATTTTTGGGAGGTTTGGGATTTCAGTTCTGTCGTCTTCTTCTACAGATAGTGTGCTTTTATTTGACATCACTTGATTGAAGGTCTCAAGCATGCAGGAACACATTTCCTTTTGAATAGTTCTTTTAAAGGCATCATTTTTCATGCTGTGGAAACGTGCCTCTGCCTCATCTGGTTCCATGTCAGAGATATTAGGTATAACTTAAAAAAAAATATTTGCTTCACTAGTAAGGGTATGAAAAGCTCAGAATGTCTCAGAAGCTTCACTAGTTAGTGTAAGAATAACTCCGCAGGGATGTTGAATTTCTATAGCCTGACGCCCAGGACATATTGTTTGGGATCCAGGGAAACAAGTCTTTATGTTCATTTTGTCCCTGGGACAAGTAAGCCCAATCCCCTACAGCACAAATCCTTAAGCTGCCAGTGTACAGTGCCACATTATGGATCAGTGAAGGGCATGGTCTGCAGTTAAGGCAATAGTGGTGTCCATGTGTTAATGCTGCTCAAACTTGTATTTATGATTCAATAATGCAAAGCCTTTATTATTAGGGTGAGCGCTCTATGTAAATGTTGTCAGCTTGGACTCCACTATAAAAATGAGTACTAACGTTTGAAATGTTTAGCAACATGGAGCTATGTAAAATGCTCCCAGAATTCTATCTGATTAGAAGCAAATATTTGCAGAAGCTTGAAAGCAAGATTGAGCATTCTTTGCTTATAAAATATTCACAAAAAACTGATAGTAGGAAAAAAAAACATTTCACTAAACAAATGTAAAACTTAAGGTACTATTTCTTTGCAGCATCATTTAGTAACAAGAGTAGAGGCATGTTATTATTTCCAACAAATATTTAAAATGGAAAATCACTGTAACCAGTTTCAATAAGATTGTGGGAAAAATAAAAATAAATAAGCCTTGGCAAAGCCATTAGATCTCAAATTGGTGGTCAGCTGTGGTTTTGCCAAGGTGTATCTTGCTTTGACATGGTTTTTGTAAAACCTTATTGGTGTAGGAGCAGCCGGTCCCTCACCATTATAACAAACATTGGCAAAAGCAAAAATTGTTTTAAGTCTCAAAAAGCACACATTGCCACAGTAGTTCCTGGCTCACAGTGAAGCGAGAGGGAGAATTTTAATAAAACACAAAAAGGTCATAGTTACCGCCAAACCTAATTAGGGGACCAATTATTTTTTTTAAAGTCTCAAAAGTGCACCCACATAATATGTCCTTGCATTAAGTGCAGATGTATGCCTTTTCGTGAATTCACAAGAATTTATAGAAGTAGGCCAAGAAATAGTACTCATAAAAAATATTGGCAACTGCATTTAAGTATTAGCAAGTATGCAGGTGTAAATGTGCTCACAAGAAAATCTCGAGTGTTTAGAAGTTCAATTTCCCTCCAAACGCTTTTTCCAAGCTCTGGAAGAAGTATTAAGTCTTCCATTTTGTCAGGAATAAGTTTCCAACCTTTCCCAGCATGGGAAAAGAGCAGATAAGAGTTGGTGAGAACCCTTAAAACATGCAAGTTAGTAGGTTTGCATAGACTCAAAAGAACATTCCAACCCTGGAACCATTCCTTACCACTACCTTCGACCGCAGTATGTAGGTCTGCACAACATGACAAAATAAGTGAATTGCTAGTTTTCAAACCCTACTGTGGTATAAGCCCTGGCATAATCAGAGAGGCTGCATCTTAGATAATGAGATTGCTGCCATAATTTGTCGCTGCATTGCATGGCACAAAAGGCACAAGTGGATTTTGTTACAGGACAAGTACATTTATTAAGCAACCTGCCCCATGGACAGGTAGATATTTTATTAAATTCCACACCCCTGAACTCAGAATTGCTCGGAAGATTCACTAGTTAGGGTATTAAAGGTTCACATGGCTCAGTGAGAGAAGGTAAGTAAATTCCAGCTTGTTTATGAAGAGGCTAAAAATGTACTTGTGGTCCTTACGCAGCTGCTGATCGTCGAGACTATTTAACTGTCGGGAGATTTCGGATGTTGAAATTACTCGTGCGATTGGCTGCAGCTGTGTGTTACCAAGGGAACCTCTTGAATGTAGAGGGTTCGCCTAGGCATGCTTCTGCTTAGACTCTTTTTAAAAATTGTATATTTATTACTCCTTGGCTACAGGTCTACGTTATGCCCCGACAAGATAGTTCTTGAGGTTCTTATCTCCATTTTGATATGACCCTGGGAAGGGATCAGGGCCAAGGCGGAGAGAACGTTTGGCCCTTGCCACGCGTTTAGGTAATTGGAAGGAAGGGGGGGGGGCCTTCCGAGAACTGGACAGTTGGGAGCAAGTTGGTCAGAGCCCTTGTACCCAGAGGCCGTGCGGTGAGTTATTTTGGTGGGGGGGGGGGGGGTGTTGTTGGGTGGGGGGCAGCAGGGGGTTGAGCTGATCTCCGTAATTGGAGATTAGGTAGTCTGTAAATAAGCCCTACAAAGAGGTTCTGAGTAGACGCAAAAACGTAACATGATGAAACAATATGAATCAATCGCTCTCTTGAGTAAGGTCATAGACAAGGAATAATGGCTAAATGGTACATATCTGCCAGGAGCCGCATTTAAAAGAGGCAGACTGTTCTATGCTCATGGCTTTTCTACATGAAGAAGATTCTGTTCTAGAACTGCTTCACTTTATGATGTATTGCTTCCAAGTGGATGCTTGGAGTTCGCATTAAAAGTAATCTGCATAATGGTAGCCTCAGGTCTTGTAACAAAATCTATGATTTTACTTAAAACAACAACAAAAAACAACTGTGTTAAAACATGAATGCACTCCTATAATACGCAACTTAAGGACAGTCTTTAGCAACAGTAACTTAAAAAAACAAAAACATTTCCTGAAAGAGTTTTAATCTCTCACATCACCTATCAGAAATTATGGCATACTCCTACTAAACTACTTAAGCTCTGTGATGTCTGAAAACGTCAATTTATGCACAGCCCTCTTCATGTTCCATCACAGCATCTCACTTTGGTTAGGGTCTGGATATAAATTGGCCAATCCAAAATCCTGCAACATAGCCAATTATCTGGTGTGTTTCGGATTACTGTCCTGGTGCTTAGGTTAAATGGAAGCATGGTTGTTCCCAAGAGATCATATTCTGCTCTTCAATGCACAATGACAATACGAAGGAGGGATTCTGTAACACCACATATTTTCTGCATTTTCAAAACTATAGCATTCTCCAAGTCACCATGCCTTAGTAGGGAGTTAGGGCTTCTGGCTAAGATATTAACACCACTGCTATATTTTCTCCATGAACTCACTATTCCTAAAGTTTGGACAGTTGTTGCCCTGAGGCGTTACAACTGGACTTGCCATAGTGCTGAAGACTGTTAAAAAGACAAATAAAAACACAAACCTCTCAAGCCATAACGTAGACACTTAGGAGTCTTTTATTCAACAAATGTAATTTTGACAGAAGCAGTCTTCAACACATTTAAACTGGACAGGAACCCACATATAGCCAGAGGGTTCCCCTTCCTGCAGGCTGCTCACAGCCTTGCCTCACTCATGTTTTATGGAGGGGCAGCTGTCACATTGCCAACCTCCCTGTGTGGAATGTCTGTGGTTTTATGTTCTTGGACTATTGGTGGTGGAAATCAGACTGTTCACTAATTAGAAGAACAGGAAGCGGACAGTGGATGGTATTTAAAGGCGAAGGGTCTGCTTACGGTGAGGCAAATCTTTCTAGTTACCTGTCTGAGCAGGGACATCGTACGGATTTTGGGGGCCCTGGGCCAACGTATTTTGGGGGCCCCTGTTTGGAACCGCTTTGAATTCATGATACAGTTTCAGCTCTTTCAAGCCCTCTTTGCCCAGGTCACTGAGCGGTAACCTTCTTCCTTCACCCGGTCCATTTGTTGCAGGTGAATTGCTGTCATTTCCTCTCTTTATCGTCCTCACACCACACACTGTTGTACCTTTTCGTTTATGCTTGTGGTTTATGGCTGAGCCTCTTCTATGACGTCTTCGCCCATTCACTGCATCTTTGACTGTTGGTGTTTATTGTAAAGCACCCGCATACCTTACTGTGCTGGAGCGCTTTGGAAAACTGTTAATTACATTTTTTTTTTTTTAAATCGCTGCATTCTAACAACAAGCATTTGCAATGCTATAGGCCTCGAGTTTAGGCGAGTTTAAGCTATTGGCATTGTAAATGACATGCCTTTTATTTATGTTTTAAAAACCAAAACATAAATAAAATGCATTATCATTTACAATGCCGATAGCTCAAACTCTCATAAATGCGAGACCTATTGCATTGCAAATGCTTGTTATTTGTTGGGTTTGACCTAGCGTTGAAGTGGCTTCTTGGCAGTGGGGCCACAAAAGTTGAGCGTTGGAGGAAATCTATTTACGAATTAATCACACACCAGTGCGCTTTTTATATCTCGCATTGCCAGTGTGTTGTTTTATATAACCCTGGGCAAAGCACTATGCTACGCTCGCGTAGTTTGAAAAGTTTGCGCTACTACGCGAATTGCATGTAGCACAGTGCAAACACGCGTAGCGTAGTGCAGCGGTCCTCAACGTCAAGTTGGCGACTGCGAGCAAGCAAAATGACATCCCAGCGAGACTTTTTCCTTGTTCGCGATCAGCAACATCAAGTTGCTGATCACGAGCTCAACGCGGGGAGGTCAGGTTTCTCATTGCGAGTGGTCGCGTATGCTCGCGACGAGAAACTACCAGTCCGCGTTGAGAAAGCTGCTGCTCGAGTAAAAATCTGCTCGAGCGGCAGTAAAAGACATCTTGCACTGTGCAAGATGCCGTTTCCAAAGATTGCACAGTGCGGACAAGCATCCGACACTGTGCAATCATAGCGAACAGCGTACTACGCAGTTCGTGTAGTGCTACACGTAGCTTGCGTAGTGCGAAGTGCACTTTGCGTAGCTTTGCGAAGTGCACTTTGCGTAGCTTCGCGAAGTGCTACTTCGCGAACTACGCCCATGGTTAGTTTTATAGTACTTCTCCAGCGATAATTCATTACTTTCAACCCTTAATAGCATGAGAAGAGGTACGGCTAGACACCTTATAATGAAAAGGATGTGTCACTTTTCCATTACGGAGACCAGGCTAAACATTGTAACCTTTTGTTCCAATAAAATTATTATTTTATTACAAATCAGGTTAAATTCATCAACCTCAGTTTTTCAAAAATATTGAGTTTCTTTAATGGTTTTTAAAATCTGCCATTGAAGAAATATCTCCTCGCCATTCTTTAATGGATCTTTCCCCCCGGAGTGGGTTTTGTTCGAGGATTTTTATCTGAATTATCCAATTTAACAGGGTTCAGATCAATCCACACTTGCATCAGTATTAACATCAGCTACACTACCTTCCATTAACCCTCCATTTATACCATGTTTTAAGTTAACCTTTTACTCGTGTGAATCTTTCACAGTGCTGCTGCACACGCGATGATGGTCTCTGCTCATTTGTATCTCTCAGCTCTACAGCTCACCTTTTTCTCCAAAATGCAATTACAGTACAATTCCCTTGCAACGTGTCATCAGATATTTGCACCTATTACATACACATATAAAAAAGACAGGGCGGCAAGTCAGTGGAGACAAGGCTTTACTGCGATCAAACTCTGAAAAAGCAAGTCTTTAAGGTAGATGTTCCTCAAAGACAAAAAATTGAGAAATGAAGGAAAATCGGGTAACGAGAAGAAAGTAGGATGAAGTAAGTCACAGACAAGATTACATTTCCCTGTGGATTTCCAAGAATTAACTTTATATGAAGCTTCAAGGTATTAGGCAAAAAGGGACATTAGTTTTGTTGGATGCCTATAGGAATATCTTCAAGTAACACAGAAAACATGGAGTACTTTCGAAATCACCCCGAATACTTCTTGTGAAGCTCCCACATGCAACTGCAGCTGCAAAATCATAAATATGAAAGAGACAGACTTCATTACTACAAACTATATTAATTGACTGATGAATCTAGTGAGAGCACTTAATTGAAGGTCCACTTCTAGAAATGAGAGTTCACTGACCTTTGTAGCTAGAATTCTAAATTTGTGAACAACTGAAAAAGGTGCACACTCTGCTGAAAAATGTGTAAAATTCAAGTAAAAGGAGAAGCAGCAAGGCATTTTAGTCCACAAAACATGGCACATGCAACACACCAACACTGGTTCCACTTAAAAATGGTTAACAAAACAAATGTTGTGCTTTCGGACAATATGTGTTGACACAGCGTCTGAGCAGGGCAAAGAGGCTTCATCCCTTGGTGAACTTTTAGATGCCGAGACCGCCCTGTCAACATTTTAAGGTGTAAGGATCCCCTCCAGACAAAAATTTCTAAAGCTGTAGGCCGAGCTACTGGAATTATGAGGCAGGTGAGGACCAAATTACGCGACAGGCTTGACTAAATTGTGTGGGAAGAAAACGTAAATGTTATGTGATGCTGCGTATTTTGGGATAGCATGGCTTCATTATTTTGAAATCAATTTTTTACACACAGTAACACAGAGGAAAGATTTCACCCCATCAGTACCGGTTTATAACCAAAATACAGCAATTAACATCAGAAACATTTCTAGACGACCTTTGTGAAGGGCCTTCCACTCCACAGGAATACATGCTGCCACATTAGAAGCTCACCTGACCCTGGCCGGGAGAAGCAGGGGTCCCTTAAAACCCTGGCGGTTTTGTGCAGAGTTAAGCAGTTTACCCATGCAGCTTTCCGCTCACCCCCTCCCTTACGTACCTTTCTCCTCTTCCAACCCCAGAGCCCTCTCTCACTTTGCAGGCCAATTTCTTTCACCCCTTTTTACAACTTCTGAACTCTCCCAATTCAACCTCTCACTTCACCTTTAATCACCTCTTGCCATTCTGTCTTTTTACTGCCCTCATCTCTAAATGTTTCTCGCATTTATCTCATGCCTCCTCTGGCCCCGTCACCTCTTGTGCCCCTCAGCACTTCTCATTCACCTTGTGACTCCATTCAAATTTTTGTCTATTTGTATCTTACACCTCTCCAGTCCCCTCATTTATCTTTCACATCTCCCCTTTGTTCAAACAGAAGCCCTCACCTTTGGCTCACACTCACTTCTTGAGTGTCCACACTTCTCTTCGGCAATTCACATTTCTCCTCATCAGTGACCTCTTCAATGAAATTCTCTCACTCTCTTGCTGTCCTCTCATCTCTCCTCACCGAGCACACAGGTGGGACCCGCATGCTCCTCTCGGCCTGTGCCACTCTGCTTCCAAATTCAGGAAAGCACGAATTGTCTGGCTTGCTGTTTTGGTGCAGGCCGCACAGTTGTGGAATGTGCACCCTCCTTTGCTTCGCTCCACTAAGAATCTATCATGCTTTAGGAAGATATAAAAACCTTTCTCTATGCTCTGTAGATTACCCCATTTGGCTAGTTCTCCTTCTCCTTCTGTATGTTTCTCATTTGCCTTCATGCAGCAGATGGTTATTAGCCCCAGGACATCTTTTGTTAACAGTAGCTCACTACAAATGTAAATAATAATAATAGGCAGAAGCAAGGGAGCCACTAGAGCAGAAGTTCTAAGGGGGGGGGGGGGCTAACACTCCCAGCCAGGGCTGGCCCTAACACTGGTTGCACTGTGTGCAACAGTATTATTTGGTGCCCCACCCCAGTTTCCTTTTTCTCCATAAATTCCCTCACTACCACTCACCAAAAAAGCACCTCTTCTCTCTATAGCACCTTTCTGACAAACATTTAATTTTTTTAAAGCGCTACTCATAGTTTACTCACACTCATTTCTGTGATCTGCATGGTACATATTCTTTGTAGCAGGCACATTAACCCTCTGCCCTGTGTGGGTGACAAGAGTGCCCATGTGAGTGCACGGTGAGCGATGCAACAATGTGAGAGCAGTGTGAGAGGAGTGACTGCAGGGTGAGTGAGGTAGCCGTACGAATTTGGGTGCAAATGCAAGTTCAGAATGGGACGAATGAATGTATGATTACTGATGGGCTTGTTTGAGTGAGTTGCATATTGAGCATTGAGGGGGACAGGTGAGTGAAGTGTCACATGAGTGCACGGTGACTAGTGTGCTTGTGTGACTGCAGGGTGAGGTATAGGGTGAACAGTGAAAGTGCATTGTGAGTGCAGAGTGATCACCGTGAGTGCAGGGTGAGTGGGTGAATGGTGTGAGTGCATGGTGAGCGTGAAAGTGATGGGCGAAAATGAGGGGTGAGTGGTCTGAATGCAGGGTGCATTCCCAGACATTTGAAGTTACTCAGCATGTTATTGACAGCGGCATAGGGTTTCAGAAAGAAGTTAAACTATTGCTATTGTGGCATCAATCGAGGGTGGAGGAAATAAATAATGTGCTGATCCTGCAACAAACTTCCAGTCCTATGGTTAGGGTTGCCTGCCCTTTATTTTGATCGCCCAGTCGGTACAAAAATAAGCAGTCACCTAACGCTGGATTTTGGGGGTTTGCTCTGTTTCTATTTGTTACACTGTGTTTTCTTCCTTTTATTGAGAAACTACCTGTAAAGGCGGATGAGAGACGGGATCAACGGAAGACGTGGGAGGGGGAATAAACAGAAAACAGCGGATACTAGCGATACACTTGTACTTTCTGTAGACGCTTGCGTTTATCCTTGTGGCACTTTTCAACCTTGCGCCGCCTGGCCTCCGGGCTGTAGGCTAAATGGCTGTGTACTATTCTATGTGATCATTCTGGCTACTTTCCTCCAACAGTGCCTACGAGTCGATTTGCTTGAATATGTCCTCTATGTTTTCCGCAATAAACATTTTTTTTTTTTAAAAAGCTGGATTTTAAGCACTTATTTGTGCATAGTTCGAACAGCAAATATAAATAGAAAGCACTTTTAATTGTGTTCTAGGGCTGCCTCAATGATCCATGACTGATAATTAAAGAGAAAAAAGACAGAAACGTCACATAATGAATGAATACATACTTTTTTATTTAGAAGTCTATTTAGTATTAAGAGTAGGTCTTTGCAGGATTTTGAAACACACGGCAGGCATTTTTTTTTTGGCAACCCTACTTTATATTCCTTTTCATGAAATGCATTCTCACACTACAGCAGTAAATGTCAAATACGAATGTAAGGAATAGGCAGAGTGGGGACCCAGGGGGTACTGGAACCAATAAAAAACACTAACTAAGCCTCTGTAACAAGTTTATAAAGGCATGTAAATATGCAAATGGTCTTTAAAGACCTGTGAAAAACTCTGATGGCCGTACCGGAGAGAAGACTCCAGACACTGCCCAGCTGAGCCCCCAGCAGCCTGAGTTGCACTGCAGCAGCCCGGGCTGAGAGACAGGACGGGGGAAGATGGTGGCTGAAGCCCTTGGGCCTGGGCAGAAGTGAGACTGGGAATGTGCGACCCCCTTTGCATCGCTCCACGGCCCCCTTGGGGGTTATGCCCCACAGTTTGAAGACCCCTGCTCTAAGTAGCCAACTGGGGGGAAGAGGGGGGGGGAGATTTGCAATGTCTCATTTAGCTACCACATATAGTCAATGGTGCACAGTATCTAGCCAGTCGTCTATCATCCCAAGAAGTACCACTTTAGGGTCCAGCTACACCACTACCTAAAGTGTGCATGTGTGGACTGAGGCCCAGTAGGCTTGTAGGGCCAGACAAGACCAAATAACATGGTAGAAGCATCCAATGGGGTCGCCACATCGTGTGCAATTAGATGAGCTGAAGTGCCCCATATTCCAGTGCCTTTCTGGTTTATCCATAATAATATTATAAAGAGAGCCCAAACCTTTGAGGGGGGTAATCTCAGTAACCACAGCACCAATCACAACACCCAATACAGCGTTGGAAAGGGCCGTTGCAGCAGAAGGACATAGGCTATGCAGACGGCCACCATATACATTTAAACGGTAAAAGAACCGTGCCAGCAAAGTAGTCCCTTGTGGGCGAGTCTGCGTTGTGCTGTGGGCGTGGGCGTGACTAGGGCTGGAGGCGTGACTAACGCTGGGACTGTGTGGTACGGCCATCATATCGTGGGCGTGACAAACGCTGGGGCGTGACACACGCTGGGGGCGTGTGTCCGCCCTTCATGCCATGTGAGTCGTACATACAAGCGCCAATTACGTTGCTGCGCAGCATCAAGGGGCACGCTGGGGGGTGTGAGAAACGCTGGGGGCGTGTGTCCAGCCTTCATCCAATGTGAACGCAATTGCGCCGCATCAAGGGGCACACTGGGGGCGTGAGAAACGCTGGGGGAGTGTGCTACGTTCCGCCCTTCATGCCATGTGGGTCGTACATTAATCAGAAGATTGTCTGCTGAGGCCGTGTGCTGGGGGCGTGACAAACGCGTTCAGCTGGAGGCGTGGTAAGTAACGTTACTGCAGCCTCTCCTGCGCGCAGTTACTGAACTCTCTCATTCAACGAAATTACACGCGCCTGCTACCATCAACCAGGGCTCTAGCCGGGCTCAGGCGGCGGATCAGTACACTAATTACATGCGCCTGATAAAATCAACCAGGGCTGCCGCTAGGCCTCAAGCGGGGGAACACGCGCCTGCTAACATCAAACAGGCCTGCATCTGGGCCTCAAGCGGGGGGAACACGCAAATGAGCCTGTCTGCTGGGACAATTACTGCAGCCTCTCCTACTCGCTGTCACTCAACTCTCTCATTAAACGGATTTACCCGCAGCTGATAACTCTCTCATTCAACAACATTACACGCGCCTGCTAACATCAACCAGGGCTGCAGCTGGGCCTTCTCCGTCCCAATTCGAATGAAACAAAAAATGTTGTCTACCGCGAGATTTTAAAATAAATTACCCTTGCCAAATACACACATTCTATTTCATACCCGGACAACATCGGGACGGGCTGCTAGTAATATATATAGTGAAAATAGGAAAATTGAATGAGTCAGATTACAGCGTAGAAGAAGTGTGTGCAGCGCCTTTAGAGGGGCAATCCCACAAGATGGATGTACTGTGACTTGTCCCAAATGACACGCAAACCTGCCGCATCACTATAGACTTCCAGCATTCTAATAAGTTGTGGCAAAGTCATCTGAGGAGGCTGCAGGTAGAGCAGCATATCATCGGCATAGAACGCCACTCTATGCTCGCAATGCGGAAGCAAGGAGAAGCCTTGAATCTGGGCGTCTATTCGAAGCCAATTTGCCATGGGTTCATTCACCATGGCGAAGAGTAAAGAAGGCTAGGGGCATCCCAGTTTTGTGCCGTGCCAGATAGAGAAGAGCATTGGAAGTGTCCCATTGAGCCAGCCCCTCGCTGTAGAGCGATCATACAATGCCTCAATTACAGCGAGTAATCAGGGCCCGAAGTTCATACATTGAAGTATTTGAAATAGGACGGGCCAAAGGACAGTATCAAATGCTTTTTCGTAATTAAGGAGGAGGAGGAGGGCAGGTGGACTTGACAAGTGGCCAATGTAGGAAAGGGTAGTCTGAAGTCTACATAGACAATGACGTGCTCCTGCTGGGCATGAAGTCATTTTGATCCACAAGGACCAGCGATTGGACTAAGGTAGTTAGCCGTGTGGCCAGCATTTTTGTCAAGATTTTGGATTCTATATTAAGCAAGGAAATAGGCCAGCAGGAGGCACAGAGCATCGGTGGCCTACCAGGCTTAGGCAGGGCGGTGAAGGTGCCGGACTGAATGTCATGGAGCAGAATTCTTGTACAGCCTGCTCAAGGAGCAAGTGGGTGGCTAGGAGGGATGAGAATCTCTTTAGGAATTAGCTGGGAAGCCGTTTAGGACAGGTGTTTTCCTGGATGGAGTAGCAGAGATGGAGGTTAGCACCTCCATGAGTGTAAATGTGTCGTCTAGTATAGACAGTGGAGAGTGATACAATGGGCGGATGGTGAGGACTGCAGCCTTTAGATGAATGTGTTCTAGCAATGGTGGAGGAGTATGGCTATAAAGTGAGCGACAGTAGTTGTATTTGTGATGGACAACTGAGTGCTGATGAGATGGGGCTTCAAATGTGGGACTAGATCGCTTCGGATGGGAAGGACATGCCTGACTGCTCTGGATAATCACACAGCTTTACACACTAAGTGTATCTTTCTTGTCGCGGGTAGGTCGTAAACAGTAATCTACACATCCGGTGGAGGCCCCCTCCCTATCATGACGGGGAGAGGTATGCGCCACTACGTTCCCCCCCTATGGGAGTACCCCATCATGTTCTGGTTGTACTGAGCTTTTTGTTGGGAGCGGCAGTTGACGAGGGTAATGTCTTTGGCTAATTAGGGCTGCCAAAGTGGGTGTTGGGAGGGGGAGTTTTACGGTACAAAATTAGTGATTTTGTTGTGATGGACAGATCGGAAATAGGCGCAGATCGGAGTATGCTTTTGTTAGACATGAGTGAGTTATCACCTCAGTATAGAATCAAACATTGCAGCAGTAGGGAAGAGTGAGCGATACAACTGTATAACGTGGAATGTTCATGGCCTCAATAGTACTACAAATAAATCAGGTAAGTAATAGCATCTCGAGAAGCATAAAATCCAAATTGCTTTTCTACAGGAAACACATTTGTGCAAGCAAAGGGAACCCAATATTGCACATAAATGGCGGGATATAAGTTGGCGTCCTCGTTCTCCACATATGCAAGGGGTGTCCTTATTTTGATTTAAAAAAAGGTATACCGTTCCTCCCTATATTATCACACACTGACAGTGAGGGTAGTTGGGCTATGGGACAGAGCAAGTTAGGCAACACATTGGTCACACTCATTAATGTATACGGTCCAGTAGTGGATGAGCCGCAAACTTTTATACAGCTGCTGGGAATGTTGCGAACAAGGACTGAGGCGGCAACCCTCTGGGGAGGTGATTTCAATACGCATCTTAACCAGAGCCTTGATAAATGCAACCCACATGGGGCGCGAACCATCAAAATAGCGCAGTGTGTTTGCGATGCTATGACGGAGCTAGGTCTGGTCAAGGCTTGGCGACTACGCAATACTTCTACTAAGGTGGGCACGCATATAACTCCAGCGCACAATAGTTGGGCCCGATTAGACTATTGGTGATTAAATAAAGAAGCTAATGGATGGGTAACAAATGTACATAACTTGCCACACACCCTTGCAGAACATAATCCGATACTGTTGGAAATCCAAATCCCAGATAACACGCACTTCCCTTTTACATGGAGATTTAGAGCAGAGTCCTTACTTGATCCCGTGTACGAGGACACTGTAAGACAGGCAATAATACAGTACTTTGAATTGAATGCGGGAACAGTGGACAGCCCGGCCGTCTTGTAGGAGGCATTTAAGGTCACGATCTGTGGGGTCTGTATTAGCACAACCTCAGGTATCTTGGAAGGATATTAGGGGTCAACTAACAAAGACTGAAAAGCAATTGAGCGAGTTAGAAACACAATATATCGATAACCCGACAGCGGCTCCCCTTGACAGGCTTCAGATTTTATTAAAAGCGTATGAAGAGATATCGGAATCCGAGGCGCGATATAATTCACGCCTTCACGTGGCTAGAGCTTACGGAGAGGCCGGACGACTTGGTAAGAGGCTGAGACACTACGATTCAGGGCTGAACACCATCATGTTATTAAAATAGTGGACAATCAGGGTGTGGATCACTACAGGCCGCAAGGAATAGTGAAGCAGTTTAGGGGTTTTTATAGTAACTTGTACGAAACTGCCCTGGCTGAGTATCTTGATGATGTCGCTTGTGTGTGGCTAACGGACGGGCACAGTGAGTACCTTAGTCAGCCTATAGCAGAGTCTGATATCAGGGAGGTGATCATGTCTTTACCAAATAATAAGGCTCCAGGTCCTGACAGGCTCACTTCTGAATTTTAGAAACTATATGCAGACCTCATTACCCCTTAATTGCTAGAGGTGTATGTGGATGCTCTCCTTGCCTCCATCCCTTAGACAGGCTCTCATCATCACTCTCCTCAAAAAGTATAAGGATCCTACATTATGCGAATCGTACCGCCCTCTGTTGCGAATTTATCTGGATACAAAAATATTGGCGAAGATACTTGCCACTAGACTGCAACCACTACTACCCATCATGGTCTTGCCTGACCAATCCGGCTTCGTTCCGGGGCGCTCCACATCTAACAATCTCTGCACAATATTTGCCATGTATCATATTTAAAATCCTGATCTCCAAGCGGCAGCGGTCATGCTTGATGCCGTAAAGGCATTTGACTCCATTGAATGGGGTTATAAGTTTCATATCTTGAGGAGAATAGGGTTTCCCTATGTTCTGCTGCGCTGGTTACAAGTACTCTACACCGACACATCAGCGAGGGTGAGAGTAGGCGATCTTACTTCTGAACCCCTCTGAATACATCAGGGCATCCGACAATGGTGCCCATTATCGCCTCTAGCCTGTATAATATGGCAGCGTCACAGACTGCGATTAATTTCAATCACAGATCTGTTGGTATTTCTATGTACGCAGACGATATCGTTCTTTTCATACGTGATCCACAGACCCATCTCTCGTCGGTACTACGGGAATACATTAAATTTGGTTGATTCTCCGGCCTCACACTCGCATTCAACCTCCCCCTTAAAATACCCTTTGGTCTGGACAACGGAGCCTGTTAAATATCTGGGTATTGGGTGCCCCGTGACCCAGAGATAGTTATTAACGAAAACTATGGCAGAGCATACAATAATTTGGAAAAGCGGGTTAAAAAGTGGATTCAACTCACTTTGTCTCCGGCAGACCGGGTGGCTGTGATCAAAATGGTAGTTCTACCCCGTTTTTTTGTATCTTTTCTGTAATATTCCGGTTCGTGTAACCAGACACTTCTTTGCCATAGTTAAAACACAACTTTTAAAATTAGTGTGGGGAGGCAAACAGGCTAGAATCAGCTGGTCCACGTTGACACATACATATGCCAGAGGGGGATTTGGGGCACCAGATTTGTATATTGTGTGCGCAGGCTCAATACGCCTACTATTGGTTCACGCCACGTGACTTTACTCCGCACTTGGCAGTGGAAGATGGAGACGCACATCCCATACCCCTGACAGGAATAATCACGCATGTAAACAGGAGATCAACCCTACAGACGTAAGTGGCGGCGTGGCAGGCCACTGAAAGGATGGCCAGCAAGCTTCCTTTATGCGTCGGCGCTACCGTTGGATGGACATGCAGATTTATCTGTAACACAGGAGGCTGGCCCTATTAAAGCTTTGAAAGACGTAGGATTCACACACATGCACGACTTATACCCAGATGGTACATATATGGACGATATGGACCTAGGATTTATCACTAATCCCACGCCGCTCTTTCTGTACACTGCATATCGCCTAAAGCGTGCCCTGAGAAGTCACTACACGTAATTTCCTGTAGAACCACCGACTCTCCTTTCTTTGCAGCTTCTGATGTAGCTCCCACCAAAAAAAAAGCTAATCGCTAGACTGTACAAAGCGGTTCAAGAGGAAACACCGATGGGGGTAGATCAAAGCCTTGAGCGCTGGAACTCCTTTTTAGAGCCCCAATAACGATGAAAGAATGGGAACAAATATGCACTCTAACTGGGAAACTTTCGCCCAACGAAAATCTACGCATTATTCATTTTAAGTTTATTCATCAAGTGTATCATGCTCCCCTCAAATTGTACAAAATAGGACTTCGCGACTCGGCTCAATGTAAGAGGTGTGGGCAGGGTGAAGCTGACTTTTATCATCTTGCTTGGATCTGTGCAGCAGTTTTTACTTATTGGAAAGAGATACTCAGCCGTATACACATAATGACAGGGACCGCACTTCAGTGTACACCGGTCACATGTTTGCTTTGTTATGCACCTCAACTAAAAGGAGTGATGGGCAGATGTGTTCGAATTGCCCTTCTGCTGGCCAAAAGAAGGGTGGCTATGACTTGGGAGAGTTGACTTAGTCCTAAAATTAATGACTGGATTAGAGATTTAATATTCTGTAAAGAAACTCTTGAATTGTACGCTGAGGAGCTGCCCGTTACATGCAAGCCAAAGGACATCTAGGAGCCGCTAAGGCAGCATCTGCTGACTCATACCTCGAACGAGGTCACATCGCCCTGAACTGTAAATTCCGTGCTGCACTAATTGATGAATTTGAAGGGATAGATTTAGAACCGTGTTTTAACCGAAGGTGGATGTCACGATCTGTACTGTAACTCACTTGCATTTAACACAGGCCGGTTACTTGTGATGTTTTTGGATTATGAGCCCTCCGAGGTGCAATGTATGCGGTTTCTTGTCTCAATCTGAAACTTAATAAAGAGATTTTAAAAACAAAAGTGAGTGACAGTATGTTGCAAACATATCTGCGATTTCTGTGGGCTCAAACTCAAGGAGTCCATCTGAAATCTGAATGGCTGAGGCAACGCAGGCCCCTCTCGTTCTGCGATAACCAATAGAGCAATTTGCTAGTCTTACTGCCATCTGTATAGAGCCAGTACCTCGATAGAGAAGCGGCCACAAGGACTGAGTTCAGTAGTCTTCACCTCAGTGTCTCACGGGGGCCTTCTATGTGTTGCAAACGCCTAAACTGAAAACAACTCTGTCTTAAGTAGTTTTATGAATTTAAAATGATCAGTACACTGAGGAGGCAGCTCATTCCAGTACAGATGGGCTAGGTAAGAGAAGCCAGCTTCCTGAACTGGACTTTCTGGCCTTTTACTTCACAGCAACCTGCCCTTAGGGCTACCTGGGGTCTACGTTAGGGGTGACTTAAATGTAACGAAAAGGGGAGTTTACAGCTTGCAAGTAATTTTTAAATGCCAAGTTGAAATGGCTGTAAACTGCACACAGGAACTTCAGTGGCATGCCGGAGACGAGTTTGAAAAGCTACTTCTGTGGGGTCACAATCAGTGCAGCAACCCACTAGTAGCATTTAACTTGGAGAGCCTGGCTACAGGGGGGGGGGGTACAATTTTATAAGGGACTTACAGTAAACTAAATATTTCAATCAGGTATACACCAGTCACAAACATTTTAGCACTTAACAGTAGTGGTAAAGGGCTCAGAGTCCTACGGCCAACAAAAACAAGGTTGGGAAAAGAAGAGGAAGGAAGGCAAAAAGGTTTGTGGTAACCCTGCAGAAAGGGCTAATTCCAACAAGGCCCCCCTCCCAGCCAAAAGCCAGGGTAGCCCAATCAACACATTGATATGCTTATGGCAATAGAACCTGTACAATGGCCCAATACCGCAGGGGTACTTGCCAGTTTTATGCCTTTCTGGCCCAGGGAGATCCCTCTGTCAATCTCAGGGGCCATGTGATGGGGCCAACTGCATCCCCGAGGTCTGACTTTTGTCTCCACCCAAAGGAAAGTTCTGTCCATAAGGAAAGAACCACAAGAGACCACCGACAGCTGTCAGGGTTAAGAGCCAGGCCATTCCATTCAGGGCTTCCTATCTTCTGGAATTTCTCAGAGTGGGGGCTTTAGCCCCAGGTTCCTTGTATCCTTTCTGAACTATCCCTGCCACCAGGTAAGGCCTGGGGTCCTTCAACCCATGGTCTTCACCCTCGAGCTGAATTGAGGCCAGACGCGAGTCCTTCTTCCCCCTCTCCCTGGGCTTCCGTAACCCCCATTTGGGGGTCGGGCCTCGAAAAATTAACTAGCCCACTTGCATTGTCGAGCAGAATTTAATCAGGACCAGCTATTTTTAGAGCCGACTCCAGCGAGCTGAAAATCCTCTAACTTTAGTCACAGAACAAAAAGTAAATGTAGGAAGATAAACTGAAAGCAGAGCAAATGTGACAAGATAACAAGATTTAAGGCCATCTTTATTGCTCAAAAAGTGAAAGAGCAACAAAGAGGCCTTTAAATCTTGTTATCTTGTTACATTTGCTGGCTTTCAGAGACAAAGCTCAAAAACCAGTTAGTCTTCCTACATTCATTGTCTTTCTGTGACTGAAGTTTAAGGATTATTTAAAGTGATCTGTGTGACAATTGAACTGTGCAAAGCATATGAAATTAAAGGCTGTAAGGTGTCAGGCTTTTTTTTTCCGAACACAACACTGAAATAGCTAAGTGAACTGTTCAAACATTTCAAGTATATTTCACTAGTTATTAAGACACATTTTTGTGGTTCTGTGGTGAAAAAAAATATTTTTATATGATCAAAACATATAGGAACACTTTACTTCACAATTTGCAAATTTGAAATATTTTTGCTGAAACTCAATTTCCAAACATGGTTTATGCACTATTATCAGTAAACGTACATATTAGTGGAGAAGTTTTGTGGCCATTTAACGGAAAATATAATATCTGTAAAGTCTTCTACAGCTGGACTGCTTTTCTTACCTGAGCCTGCGAGGGGACAGTGTGCTTTCCCTGTGAAACCCCAAAACGATTATCTGGACAGTGCCCTCCCGCCGCCTCCGCAAGACACACCTGCCCGCCGAGTGGAGGAAGCAGGAAAGACCACAAATCCCAGGGGGCATAGCGGAGCCCCACGTCACATCCCGACACCGGAGGCGCTTTAAATTGCGCACTCGCGTCACGGGACGCGAGCGGGAAGCCCGGACGAAGCCCGGACAAAGGGCGGACAGTCTTAGACCGTCCGAGACTGGCCGCGACTGGACTGGGCCGAATACTCTGCCCCTGCTAAGATCGAGGCATTCTCTTGTAGTAAGACTATATTGCCTTACCTTATTAAATCCTACAGAGGATTATTATTGTTGTGCCCTCGCTGTTCTTAGTTTGAGTACAGCTTATTTATGTTATAAACTCCTAATATTCGTCGGAGCGTTAACCTGCAATTGTGTCGCATGCCGAATAAAATAGCTCCAATTACGTCCAATACGATGGATAACTATTTGGTCCAGGTGGTAACGAAAATTAATAGCGAAAGGCGACAGTCACTAGGATTAAGTCAATCTCCAGTTTCCCCCCCCCCCCTGAGTCCATCTTCATCATCTCTATTGGTAGATACATCACTGCTGGCTGCTAGTAGTGACGCTCCTGAGATCGATCTTCTTGCCAGTGGCAAGCATGATCATAGCGCACTTATAGCGGTTGACCCAGAAATTAACCCGGTAACTGACCCGGAAAGTGATGCTGATCCTGACCCTGAGACACATGCCCACGTCGTAGAAGATGATCTTTCCTCCCCAGAGCAGGAAAATAGGGCAGTCAGAACATGTAGAAAGATCCAGCCCAAGCGTAGCGGGTTACGGTCAGGGTTGAGGAGGAAAAGGGCCTCACCGCTACGGAAAGCTAAGGATAAGACTATGGATGTTGGGGAGGATAGTGTAAAGCATATCATGGATGATGAGCTATTTCTTAGGATAGCTGATATGATCGAGTGCAAAATTAAAGCTATTATTAAACCAATGGTGGCCAAAATTGATAAGCTCACTGCTGAGGTCAAAAAACTGGGCGGGATTCAGAATAAGGTTGTGGGGGAGGTTGGTAACATAGCAACTCTAGTTTCAAACCTGGTAGGTATAACTGGGGAGAATGTTGCGAGTGTGGCAGAGAGGAGTAAGACAGCAACCATCCCCCCTGGTCAGGCACCAGCAAATGTAGATAATCACCCAGTAGTAAGAGAGGATGCTTTGTTAACATCAATCATACCAGCTGTACCATGTCAGGAGACAGACTCTCCCCAATTCATAGTAGAAGCTTCACCTCTGGTGTTGGTACTGGCAAATGTACCACCTCTGGCACCTGGGCAGTTAGAATCCCCAACATCTCTCTCTAGTAAGGCGCTGCATTGGCTGGTAGGTAACATGCAGATGGCTCCAGGAGGGAAACAGCAGTTAGCAGGGGAGATCAAGACAGCTAGAAGGGTAGCCTGGATAGGGAGCAGACCGAATAAGTTCAAAGGAGACTGTGTAGTGGTGAACTTTTCTAATTCGGCTGTGCTTCCTAGTGTTTTGTCAAATATACTCCCCCCCCTCAACGCAGGAGTGGCTCTGTTGTTCCCCTCACCTTAAAATTTTTCTATGGTGAGCAGCAAAACGTGACCTATCCTAAGACTCCAGGGCCTAGGTGGGACACCATGATGAATAGGTGGGGTGTGGGTGCTCCAGCTAATGAATGGGGGATTAGCCTAGGGAATAGGTTTGGGATCCTGTCAGGCCTAAATGACTGCGACTGACTTACGAGGGTTCGCAATACGGCATGTATTAGATTACCTGAGGTCTGTGGAATGGGTGACACTATAGCTCAGAGCACCGCCCTTACAAGTCACGTCCCCATGCCCCAGACTGACATAATGGGCAAATGTAATATCTTAGTGGATTTGGAAGGGACAAATGGCCCAAATCAACTACTTGATTGTATTGCTGACAACACAGCAAAAAACAAAATTGATTTAAATCTGGAGGCATTAGATACTAGTTTATGCGGGGGTATACTACCCAAAGAGGGCAGGGCTAGCGTTGACCCCCGCACTAAATCTGACAGCACTAAGTCTGACAGCATTAAATCAGACAGCATTAAATCAGACAGCATTAATCCTCTCACCCAATCCACCTTGTTGTCATGGAATGTGGCAGGACTGAGAAGTAAGGTAACATCCCTGGACTGGCTAGCCTTTTTGGATAGTAAGGATATAATCCTCCTTCAGGAAACATGGCAGGTAACCCCGGAATTTAAGCAAGGATACTTAAATTTTTATACTTCAGCTATTCCTAGCTTACGGGGGAGACCGAAGGGAGGATTGTTGACATGGGTTAAGCAGGACAGTAGATATTCCGTTACTCAGCTAGTCACAAATAGCCCAGATATTCTGCTAATCAGACTTAAATGCTCAGATTATAAGGACCTTTTTGTTTTTAATATCTACTCCAGGGGGCTCCCAGGTGGCAAACCCACTGAAGCAGTTGACCAGCTAGACATTCTTCTTGAGCGATATCGCTCAAAAGGTAACATTATTGTGGCAGGAGATTTTAATTGTTGCTTTGAACCCCTAGACAGCTATGATATGGACCTTACAGTGGAAGAGGACTATATCTGGAAGATCCCTCAGCTGACAATACCACCTATTAAAAAATGGTCAGAGGCAGCATTACAACTTAAAGTCCTATGTGTGGAGCACGGGTTACGTGCCACTAATGGAAGAATGGGTTCAGACAAACAGGGCGCCTCCACCTTTAACAACGGTATATCTCAAAGCCGCATAGACTACATCCTTACAAATAAAGAGAATTGGTCCAGTATTGACAATATGCGGATAGAGGAACGGGTGGAGAGTGATCACGACCCATTAATCCTGTTATTTAGGTTATTTGACTTATCTAAACATGAGGGCCTGTGTGATTGTGTGGAGATAGCCCTCTCAAATAACCATAGACGAATTAGATGGGCTAACTGTGTAACGAATGAGGAAGATGTTGCTGCCATGAGGGATCTGACTATCCAGGCTATAGTAGAATTAAGGAACAATTCCACTGTGGAAGCAGTTGTATCAAATGTTAGTCGGATCCACGACAGTTTTTTTAATCAGTTAATCCTTCTTCGTTAAAAAGGTGACTAAAAAACAGAGTAGGCCGACAAAGAAGGAGGATCAATGGTATGGCAAATCCTGTAGGGTTGCATATAGGGCCTTATCACATGCAGTTAAAACAAAAGATATAGTTAAGATCAAGATTGCCCGAGTCATGTATAAAAAAACGCAACTTAAGGCAAAAAGTGACTGGGACAATGAATATTGGAGGGAGCTCCTGAGTGCTAGTAAAGAAAGATATATGTGCTCCTTTTGGGAAATGGTCAAATGGGGTAGGGGGATTGAAAGGGGTGAACCTATTAATTATGTTTAGACTTTTCTGTTTTCAGTTTCTATTTTTGGTAAATTCTGGTGGGGTTTTTTCAGTGTTTTCCAGTGATTTCAATACCTTAAAAAAACAGAGGTTATCAGTGGTTACACATTTTTGCGCCATTAAAAACAACAGAAACAGTGTTTTTCCGGTGTTTATGGAACTTTTTGCTTTTATTATTGCTTGCTTCTGCGCTGATAGTGCATGGTATATAGACAGTGTACATACAGTGTATATGAGGACCAAATGTATTTTTACCAATCAAACTTATCATAGTACACTATGCAATACTTCTTCAGTGAGTCTTTGGTCATGCATGCTCACTCTTTCTTTCTCATGTAAACTTTTATCTGTGAAAAGGCCCCCTCAATATTGGCACTTGAGATAGGCAATGCCAAAATAGCCAGTACACAATTTGCTAACTCTGGCCACTGGCATATTTTTCCATGCCTATACTGGTGCATCTGAAGATTGTGATTCTCAGGGCAGGTTCTGCAACATTTGTTTTGAACTGGGTGCATATGCCCTCAGAGGTATTGAAGCGGTCAAAAATGAGGCAGCATTTTGAAACGCCGTAGAAAATTTCCTTTTACGGAAGGGATCTATAACTTGTACAGAGTACCACAGTGGGCCTTCAGTGACTTCAAATGCAATGGTTGGTGAAGGGATATTCTCATATGTTGTAAAATAAAAGTTCCTGAATTCCTCTTCAACATTTCTTTGCTTACGAAGTGGCAAGCACTCTAACATGGAACATGTTGTAGTGCCAAAGTCACTAAAAGTGTCACCCAGCTTACTTTCAAGGAGATGTTTCACATCTACACAAATTATGCTGAACACTTGGCAGACAAGGGTGTTTTCAGACACTCGTTTTTTTATTATGTCCACTACAGCAGTCATGCTTTCCTGTAAAAAGCTAAGAATGCAGTAGAGTGTATTTTTTTTCAAATCCCATCAATATGTGACAAAAGATCCTCATATTTCTTGCTGTTTTCATCATCACTCAGCAAAATGTTTGTGAACGGCTGTCACATGGATCATATAGCACTCATGGCCTCTAGGACTGAGAACCACCAGCTAAGTGACACATTTGGGATGATTCTTTCTTTTATGCCACACAGAGCACAACATGAGAAATATTTGTGTTTTAATTCCCTCGCATAACAAAACAGTGCACCAGAATGGACTAAAAAGTCAATAGCATTCTTCATTAACTCTGAAGATTGCCATTATGCTTTCAGATTGCCATCTAACAAGTGGCAAGGATCTCTTACAGGGAAGCACTTCGGCTCAGGTATCAATTTTGACAGGTCAACACACAACTTTTTAGTTGAATCACTGCAAATACAAACAATATCACTCCAATCTTTGTTGAACTTGGTAAGAACTTTTTGCATCAGCATTCCAAGTGACACTGCATTCCATGTTTTCCAAAAGTCTGGTGTCATGTTTTCACCAGTATCCCAGATGCTTTTTGACTGCCCTCTTTTCACATATACCCGTCACTATACCTTGCACTGAATGTTTAAAGCCTGGGGTGTTTGGTCATTCACCTACTATCAATACTGACTCACTAGAAAAGGGGGCTGATGTATCAAGGGTTTTTACCCATTCTCTGTGGGTAAATGTGATGGTACATATTGGGAAAGATTCTTATGAAACCTACATCAGTGAAAGACTCAAACGTAGGCAAAAAATCAAATACGATTTAGATATTTTCCTGATTCTCTACAATTTATAAAATTAATAAACACCTAAAACATGCTTCTAACCCCTGTATCTTTAGTCCAAAGACCATAAAACTGAAAAAAGGATGAAGAAACAATATTTTTGTGACATCCCTAAACAACAAAACTCAAGAAGAATAATGTTAGCCCAGTCTTTCTTACTGCTACCTCATGTAACAAAGTTAAATTGTATTGGCACATTCAGGAAGAAATAAAAACGACTCTTTCATGCTCCTTTTCCTTTCTTTGCATGGCATTTAGTTTGTGATTGTGCAGGGTTTTTTCAGTGTTTATATGTTTACACTGGTGAGGGCTATTTCCCTTCTGGTGGGGTTTTATCAGTTATTATAGGTTTAAACCTAAAACCGGACAGCCTAATTATGTTTCACCAAATGTTTGGGTCTCTCACTATGCGTCCCAGTTTGCCGCTGTGGACGAGGAGGGAGAAGAGCGTGAGGCTCTCCTAAAAGCAATTGAGGGCGCAAATCACCTTTCCTTCACCAAAGCTGATATTATTAAAACTTTGAACAATATCCCAAAAGCTAGGGCACCAGGCCTGGACTCCGTTCCAGCCGACCTTTTTATGCATGATAAGGATCTTTGGGCCTCTTATATCCATCTGCTAGCTAATAGCATTGCGATGGGCTCACTAATACCAGAGTCCTGGAAGGGTGCCGAGATTATCCCACTTTTCAAAAAGGGGGAGTGCTCGGACCCAGGAAACTACAGGCCAATTAGCCTTATTGCCTGCATACAAAAGGTAGTGGCAAGGCTCTTACTGCAGCGTATTCAGGGCTGGATAGAGGAAAATGATATGTTGTCGCCCCTACAGGCAGGGTTTCGTAGCCATACCAGTACAATTGATCAAGTTTTTAGATTTGTTTTATTTCGTTGATCTTAAATCAGCGTTTGATTTGGTGCCTCGTACTAAGTTGTGGGCAGCCTTACAAGAACAGGGTATCCCATTGGATATCCTGTCACTCCTAATCAGATTGCATGAAGATAATTTTGCCCGAGTCGGGGGGCGCTAGGTGGCGCCAAACCAAGATGGCCGCACTGTAGTGAGGCTCTCGCCGGATCGAGCCTTTGATCAATCCTTCTGACCATCCTGACCGGGAAAAGCTGTTCTATCTCCCCGCCGAGGTGTCCGCGGCGCCATTCCGCACTCAGCGGTGCCAAGAACGTCCGAATCGCCCGTCTGAGAGCGAAGATATCCGCTGATTTACTTGGAGGCGGCCCGGGCCGTCTGCCAGTGACCCGCCGCTCTGGGGCCGGCCTGCTGGGAAACTCCGGGGATCTGCGGCCTCATCGGAGCTGCGGAAGCATCGACTGCTGGACAGATTTCGTGCCACTACTGACCCTGCGCCAGTGTCTTGCTGGGGGAGGACCTCCCTACATTGACGGTGAGCCCTTCCTCTCTCTGCCACGTCTTAAGGGTGAATGCGGAAAGCCGTTAACTGCAAAAAGAGCGCGAACGGGGCCATTGTCGGCGTTACAGATTTAACCAGGCAGCGGCAGGACACACTATCTGGCGCTAACTTCCACGCCGCATTACAGACTGTATCGTTGCTAATACAGCCGGAAAAGTCACCTCTGGCAGGGAGCGAAAGTACATCCTGCGCTGCGGCGCACTAAGACTGCACAGATCCCGCTCGCCATTCACGACCTTCCCGCCGCCTGCGCATTGCCGTGAACTACCTACTATCGACCCCAGGAGCGGAGGGCTCGTTCATACCGCTTGTGTGACCTGGCAGGCAATCCCGACGGCGCTCACGGAACCCGCCCGCTCTCCTGGGGCGACCTTCCCGCCGTTCACTGCACGACGCTCACTGCCGAGGTGTTGGCACCGCACTGGCCCAGAAATATCATCGCTTCCAGCTCGCATCAGCGAGGCGCAGTGGACGCCTCACTGCTCACTCGCCTGCTTATGAGACTTCACCCGCCAGCCACATTGAACGTTGGCGCAGAGCCGGCAATACCTGTTCACAGCCATCTGAACTTAAACGGGACATAACCTACCAGGTGATCTGGCCCCTTCACAACTGCGGCGGTGCTCTCCTGGTTACTCCCCTGTTGCGGTCCGCATAGGGGGAACCTCACTGGAGCATCGGTGGGAGAATTAAGTGAACGTCAACAACATCTCCTGCTTCACCTTAGGCTGGGGGGACACTGTTAACCAGCCCTGCTGTACTACTTTGGGTTCGTGGGCCAAAGAAATAAAACAGACGTCACCTCTGATCTACACTGCGCCCATAGCGCCACTTCCAGGAGGGGCATTTTCCGCCCTGCAACTCCACCTCGTCAACTAGACACTAACTCACGTCACCACACACTGGCTGCTCCTACCACGCCGGCTTCGCGTGCGCCAAGACGCGACATGGGCCGCAATGACGCCAAACAAACAAAAATACCGTTTGAAACTAAGCGGGCCTCCAGAAACACGCAGGAACCCGAAGGTAGCCCTCCCGCCCGTGGACCTCCTGATGACGAATGGAAAGCCTTGCTGCTGAACATGCAACAGAGTCTGACAAGTATAGACTCCAAAATTGACACGATCAATACTCGCATGGATAGTGTGGTTACCAAACTGGAACAGCACGACACCAGACTTAAAGAAGCGGAAGATAGGATCTCAGATCTGGAGGACGGTGCCACTACGAATAACAGACAAGTGACCCAAATGGACAGGCTCTTAAAAATCATTGCGGAGAAAAACGAGGATTTAGAAGCCAGGTCCAGGCGCAACAACATCCGCGTCTTGGGCCTTGCGGAGTCCACCTACACCGGGAAGATGGAGGTGTTCATCGAAAATTTGGTCGTCGAACTCTTTGGTAAGGAATCGTTCTCCTCGCACTTAATAGTGGAGCGAGCCCACAGATCCTTGGCCGCACGCCCACCGCCAGGTGCCCAACCACGCCCCATCATTGCGAGGTTCCTCAATTATAGAGACCGGGACGCGGTGCTACGTCGAGCGAGAGAGATTGGCACCGTAGGATACTGTAATACTACACTCTCATTTTTCCCGGACTTCACCCCGGCGGTGCAGGAGGCCAGGAGGAAATTCTCAGGGGTAAAAAAGAAGCTTCAAGATCAAGAGATGACGTACGCCATGCTGTACCCGGCGAAATTGAAAGTTTCCCACGGGGGCAAGCAACACTTCTTCCACAATCCTCAACAGGTGGAGGACTTCCTTAAACGACACAGAACGGACAAGACCAGGGGAGGCGCTGAAAATCATCGCTCCAGATCCACTTCGCCTATGAACCAGCAAGAATAGAACATACTCACTGTGGCCGCTCCGTTGACGAGGAGAGGCGACGAACTAGGCACCGACAACATGGTGAGGTACACATTAACACTGCTGCTTGACTTGGTATACATATTTGGCAGGCTCGATCGCCCACCTCCGTCCCACGCCAAGAGACCGGGTCTGTACCTGGTTCCAAGTGGGTGCGAGTAGGGAGGTGGATGGCAAGTTTGGTGCCCCTAGTACGGTACCCCAATGGGCGAGCCCCAAACTCTCCCTTCTAGTGGTAGAATGGAGGGATATGAGACATTTCTTGTGTTTTTAAGTTGGGGGGAGGGAGGGATAGTGGGGATTGGGAGGGTTCAGGATGCCCGGCGAGTTGGGGTTGCCGGAGTGGGAGGGGGTATGTTCCAGCATGTTACCTGCAGGACAGAATTGTTTACCGTTCAAACTAGTAGTTGGACATACCGAGAGGGTAGTTGGGATTCAATTCACATATTTGATGCCACTTGTTATACACGCATGGATGTTGCAGATGTTTGGCACTCAGTTTTTCTGTTAGAGATATGGGAGACGTAGCTGAACCACAGTCCGCCTCGCAGTTCCGAGTAATCTCCTGGAATATACGCGGGTTAAATAACCCTAAGAAAAAAAGACAAATATTGGGGTATCTGGACAGACACGGGATATCTGTAGCTATGTTGCAAGAAACTCATCAGATGCCTAGTGGTTCCCCTCCATTCGCTTCCAAATGGGCTATGAGCAGGGTGTTCTCATCCTACTCTAATTACGCTAGAGGGGTAGCAATACTGGTGAAACGAGGAACACATTTCACTCCAGCTGGAACTGAGGTAGATGCTGAAGGGCGCTATTGTATGCTATGGGGGAAATTACACACACACACAATACTGTTTGCATGTTACTATGGTCCTAACACAGATGACCCCGATGCTCTTCTCACCATGTGGGGGAAAATACAGGCTTTGGGGATAGATCACGTGGTACTAGGGGGGGACTTCAACACGGCACTAATACCCGCACAGGACAGGTCACACCCACATGCCTCTCACTATACTAATACTCAACGGTCACTATTGGGAATACTGAAGGAACACCACCTGGTAGATACGTGGCGACATATGCATCCCGCTACCAGACAAGGTACTCGTTGCTCTGCGTTCCACTCCACATGGGCCTGCCTAGACTATGTATTTGTTTCAGCAGGTCTGTCCCCGTGGTTAACCAAAGCAAGCCATCTGGCGCGCACATACTCAGATCACTCCCCGGTTCTTCTCTCCCTAAACATCCCCCTTACCACACCCCCTTTCCTGAACTGGCGCCTGAATCCCGCACATCTAACTGACACTGCCTTCACTGCTGAATTGGAGCAGGAAATCACAGAGTTCTTTGAACGGAATATTAATTCAGTCTTGAGTCTCACTACAGTTTGGGAGGCCTTTAAAGTGACGATGAGGGGGAGTTGTATAGCCAAAGGGGGAGGAGTTCTCAAGGCGCTGCAAACAGACATACGCAAGCTAGAATTAGAGCTCCGCCAGCTAGAGCGAGAGATAGCTAATGGAGACAGGGACGGCGCAGCGCATGCTCAGATTAGGGAAAAACTGAACGAATACTCAGAAGTGGCGGATAGGGAAGGCAAGTTTCTGGGTAAACCCTTCAATGCTCGGATATATGGTGAGGGAGACAGACCTGGTAAGGCACTGGCCAACGCAGTCAGAACCCCTCGATATCAAAACTATGTCCCCACTTTACTGGACAAACATGGCACACCACAACGCGATACCGCGACACAACTCCAAGTGTTAACTGAACACTACACCTCGCTTTACACCTCACATAGGAATGACACGCTCAACTTGCAGGAATACTTAGATGACACTGCTATTGCCTGGCTGGGACCGTCCCAGCAAAAATTCCTTCATCATGAACTCGAACTTGATGAGATCAAAGATGCCATCATGTCCATGAAGTCAGGGAAGACGCCGGGATCGGACGGCCTGCCGATCGATTTTTATAAATCCTTTATACATGTGCTAGCACCCATACTGAAACAAGTCTTCTACGCTGCGTTGGAAGAAGGCTCACTCCCCCTCACGATGCGAGAAGCATTAATAACGTCACTGCTGAAACCGGGTAAGCCACCTGAACACAGCGATTCCTTCAGGCCCCTCATTATTGAATACAGACAGCAAGATCTTAGCTAAAGTCCTCGCTACACGTCTCAACCTCCTTATGGAACGACTCGTCCTTCCAGATCAGGCGGGGTTCGTTCCGAACCGTGCCACATCCCATAATTTGCGTACTTTACAAGCAGTGCTGCAAGATATTAATCCCAGGTGCGAAGCTGCTGCTGTGTTCCTTGACGCCACAAAGGCGTTCGACTCCCTGGAGTGGGATTACCTCCTTACACTGCTCGAAAGGATGGGGGTCCCCTTTAATTTTTTAGACTGGATTCGGCTGTTATATTATAAACCCATAGCTACGGTTCTGCTCAACGGAGCTCGCTCCGCTCCGTTTGAGATCCATCGAGGTACCCAGCAGGGTTGCCCTCTGTCCCCGATACTCTTCGCGATCGCCATCGAACCCCTAGCCGCGAAACTTAGACAACACCACAGACATCGTGCACTCGTTTATCCGGAACGGCAACTCCTGATCGCGTTATACGCTGATGACATGACCCTCTATGTAGACAAACCACGAGACAATCTAAATCCCTTGCTGCGCGAGATTACTAAATTCGGGGCAATAGCGGGGATACAGATAAACTGGGCAAAATCTGCTATGTTCCCCTTGACGGACAAGACCTCGGAGTTCCCTCTTGACTACCCCCTAGTGTGGGAATCTGATGAAATAAAATACTTAGGAATCAGAATCACCAGGAATCGGGAGGACCTTATCAGAGCGAATTATGGGACGGCCCTGGACAAACTGACGGACAGCGTTACCAGGTGGCTACACCTTCCTTTATCCATGGCAGGCCGCATATCACTTATAAAAATGGTGGTCCTCCCCAAACTATTATATCTATTTACGAATATACCATATAGCCCGGGTTCTTGCTTTTTTCGGGCCCTCGACTCCCAGCTATCGCGACTGATCTGGGGAGGCAAACAGGCCAGACTCAGTTTGAAAACCCTGATGCTGCCTTGCCACCAAGGAGGGTTTGAAGTCCCGGACTTCCGAAAATACTACGATTGTGCCCAAGGGCACTTTGCTTCGTACTGGTTCCATCCCCCTCCATTCATGGCCCACCTGGCAGTTGAGGATGGGTACATGAGACCAGAAAAACCCTCGGGGTATATCTACACGACGGTCAGTATGACCGACAGAGACCCGACTACGGTGAACTGTACTGTTAGAGCCTGGAAGCGCATTGCAGGGCATATGGGAGTACTATTCGCTTACTCGCCTCTAATGGCAGTGGCTAACGACCCCAGAGTGAGTGTCGCCCGAGAAGAATTAGGACGTAAATTCCTTGCCAAATGCGCTATATACACCTGGGGAGATCTTTATCTCCATGGCACTTTCCGCACGGCAGTGCAGCTTTTTGGGGACAACTCCCCCACGATGATGGATACTTTCCTCTATGTTCGCCTCCGGCAAAACATTAAATCCGTCACGCCCAATTTTCCGGACGAACCAGAAATCATGGCGCCTCTACATTCCCTGCTCCAGTCAACGGTCCCGAAGCATGTAGTCTCCATGTTGTATAAACACGTCCAGGTAGCTCCATCGCCTCCCTCCCTTAGAGCCAGGCACGACTGGGATGCTGACCTACCCGATCCCATGACAGACGAGCAATGGGAGACGAGCTGCTCTCACACGCACGCCGTAACCGGCAACACTCGCCTCCGGTTGATACACTATAAATTCCTGCACCGGCTCTACTTCACGCCTGCAAAGTTACACCGTCTGGGCCTCAAGGACGACGATAGATGTCTCCGATGTGGCAACCCGGGAGCAGATTTTATACACCTAGCGTGGGGATGCCGAGCAGTCGCCTCATACTGGCTGGAGGTGTTTGACGCTATATCCGCCATGATCGGAATATCCATAGACCCTTGTCCTAAAATAGCACTGCTCGGACTTGCTCACCCTGCGGTGAAGACGAACCGCAAATTTTTTGCACTAAGCCTTCTTTTGGCTAAGCGACTGGTGGCATGCAGATAGGGCAGGGGGCGGGCACCTAAATTTAAGGACTGGCTGAGTTGCATGGCTACCTGGCAAGAACAATTACACAATTATGCTGACCTCTTACCACATAAGTCACGACCCAAGGATCTATGGGGTCCCCTCACTTCATACCTACTTCAGTCACACACTGATGAAGCATCCGTTGAGGGGGATAACTGAGGGATAAAATTGCAGTAATAGCAACACCGCCCCCACGTATGGGCTATACCCACTCTCACACTACCAACGACATTACCCCAGCGCGCGCCTCCTACATATGCTTCCCCCTGCTGGAAAAAGCTTGCTCTAGGACCTGCGATTGCAAACACACGTCGCACCGAATGTTACGCCCCCTGCCACACAACGTAAAGAACATGGAGGGATTGGATTGCGAGGAGTCGGGCGTCCCCCCCCCCCTTTTTTTGTTCGGACTTGTTTCGGCACGGCTAGTCTCACTCAGGCAAATATCCACTGCAACACACCCATAGCAAGACACAATTTCATACTTTCAGCATGGCAAGCGTGAAGAATACCTTCCCAGAGGTTGAGTCACATTTGATGCAGCGGTAACAACACGGCCGGCATGGCCTGACATTACATGCTGGACGGAGACGTCAACTTCGTGCCCCCGCGCTACAAGCTCCGCCATACCGCTGCTCCGGCATAGTGGCTTCGCTTGGGGAAGGAAATGAACATATTAAGTTGTAAAGTTGTTTTAAATGTTAAAAGTAACCTCATTGCTTTGTTGCTCAAAAATCACATAGTAATCAAGTAGATATCATGCAATCTCCTCTATGACCCACGTCTAAGTACATCGCGGCCGGCCCATGTGGGTTGTAGGCGGCTTGCTGTGTTACTCACATACCCTTATTGGGACTACTTGACCATCTTCTTACGGACCACTGTAACTGCCGGCCTACGGATGTGGGTTGTAGGCATTGAGCTGTATATCATGTGTTTGTGACCAATAAAGGTTTTCAAAAAAAAAAAATATATATATATATAATTTTGCCCGAGTCCGCTGGAACCAGCAGGGAAGTGTAACTGATAAATTCCCTATCGCAAGGGGGGTACGCCAAGGGTGTGTACTCGCCCCTACACTCTTCTCACTATACATCAACAGGGTGATCAGCTATTTTGAACAGCAACCAACCGATGCCCCCAAGTTGGATGGCAAGCTGATCCCCCTGTTGATGTTTGCTGACAATACGTTATTGATTTCGAAGACACAGCAGGGCCTCCAGAAGGCCGTTGAAGTCTTCCAAGCTTTTTGTAATGACCATGGTCTTGTCATCAATACATCTAAGACAAAGTTCATGGTCCTGCATAAAAATAAATATGCTAGAGGGAAGGTGGTTATGGATGGGGTTCAACTGGAGCAGACCCAAGTATTTAACTATCTGGGCATAACCAGATCATCCAAATTAGACTGGAAACAGACTGGAAACAGCACACCAACCAGCTGATCAAGAAGCACGCACAATTGACAGGAGCACTCACTAAGGAATTTTACTTATCTCATACCAGGCCAATCACCCTCAGTAACTTAAAAAGGTTGACGGGTGCGCAGAATAAATTTTTGCGCAACATTACAGGCTTACCGGCTTCCGCTCCACTGATCCCTCTCCACTATGATCTAGGGTCTCATGGCCTCGAGGATATGGCCAGATACAGATCGGTTGCCTACTGGAGGAGATTATGGGTTACCCCAGAACTCTCCCAGTATGCACGGGCCTTCCTCGAGGTGAGAGACTCCGCTAAGGCCCATAAAATAGTATGGATGAAGGAGGTAAAAGCAATATATAAGGCTATGGGATTATCTCCATTGTGGGATGACCCAGTAGGGAATTCTTTTCCACCTAGAAAAATATTTCGAGACCTGTACTGGAACATGTTGGAGGCAAAGAGATTTGGCCGCTGTATTTAACCATCTTTTACGGCAGATTTCCTAGAACTTAAGCATTCTCCGGCCTTTGAGGCTTATTGGGACTGGATTACTATCCCAGGGGACAGGAAGAAATATCATCAGATTAGGGTGGGGACATTACCACTAAATGCTCTCACTGCAAAATGGCGTGGGAGACAAGGTTCGGCCTGTCCCTTTTGTCCCGATCAGCGGGAAGTCATTGGGCACGTTCTCTTTGCCTGTCCAGAATATAAGGTACCCAGGAGATCTTGGTTAAAACCTATCTGTGTCCAGTTGGGTCTCAAAACGGGTTGTGAGGCTGTCAGGATTCTACGAACTGACAACTCCCAAGCCATAGTTATAGCCATAGCTAAATTCCTCCACTGGATGTGGATAATTCGGGCCTGTAAAATGAGCCTACAGTAATTACGGCCTATGACACTTGAGATTGTAAAATGTTACTAGTGATTAATGTACCTAATGATTAATTTTAAAATATTTTTAAAGAATGAAATGAATTATATATCCATGTTCCTCCTTTTTTTTTCTCTTCTTTTTAACATAATTTATTTAATGACTGTAATTTATGGGTTTTATGTATGGCGGTAGGCCAATAATTGTTAATTGAGAGTTGAAGTGACGAACTGTGGATTTTATTAGCTGTCAATGAAGGGTAAATTTTAAAATAATAAATTGTAACTGTCTTTTATGATTGAAAAAAATCAAAATAAAGACTTTTGAATTGAATATCTGTAAATGACAGTGCGCTACCACATCATGCTTTAGAAATATATTAATTAAAAGTGAGTATTTAAACATGAACTGGGAATTATTACTGCTCCTTCCCAAATGGCAATGCAATTAGTGAACTAAGAGGCAAGCCTGGGATCATGTGTACCCTATATATGGGCTTGATTCTTGTTATACATGGAGCAAACATTTAGTCTAATAAATAAAATGTTTTTGGGCAGCAGAAACAGTGAACTTGCATATTTAAAGGTGCTGCTCTCTTTTGTGATAATAAAGAAAAAGGTGGCTCCATAAACAAAATATTTTGCATCACACAGGTTGAGACTAGTTCACAGGGCAAGCATATTACAGTTAGGTTGAGTAGAATATTCAAGTAACTAGCCCTGAAGGTCTAGTAAAACTTTTAAGATGTTCAAGCCCTGGGATTGGTACAGCCAGCCAGAGAGCTAAACTGTCAGGGAGCTTGTGGCAGTCTACCATCACTTCTGGGTTGACATCCTGCAACTCGTCCTCCAGCCCAATGTCTATCGATGAGTAACATGTACCTGACAAGTCAGGACTTTCAAGGGAGAACTACCCCCCCCCCCCCCCCCCCCCCCCCGGGAAACATAATCTGTGTGTGCTGTGCAGTTGTGCAAGAGTCTGCTGGTGCAGGTCTCCCAAGCCCTATCCATGTGACAGAGCATGGAGCCTCCCTCCATGCCAGAAGTGGCATCACCATGGTCAGTTTTGGGGAGCTCTGGTCTCAGAGCTGGCAACCTATGGCCCTTCCACTGGGGAATGTCTCCTTCCATGTGCCTCAGTAGAGTGGTACCCCATAAAACATTACTGGTAGGGTACTTGTAACAGTCCCTCCCCAGGGCTCCTGACACTGGAAATCTACCATCAGTGGATGGTCACCTGGTACAGATCAGATCAGGCTACCCTCAAAGCTCCCCAGGGAGAAATCCAAACTCTGGGGCAGGAATTGGGCACCCTGGGCCTCTGCCTACCCCCAACTCTCCTCCTACTCTGAGAAGGGACATAGGACCCTTTACCCCCCAACTATCCTGGAACCTGTCTGGGTTACTGTGAACATCCACAGCCCTCGGTGATGGGGGGGGGGGGGAGGGAGCGGAGCCAATCACTTTTGGATCACTCCCAAATGCCTCTTCAGACACTAATCTGGTACTCACCCATAAGTGTGCCTCCTTTGTAAGATCCCTGGGGTCAAAGAACTTACAATCAACCAGGTATTGGCATAGCTCTGTAAAACAGTGACTGAATATGTGCTTTCTTGAAATCAAGTTATACAGTCCTGCATCATCTATTTTGCTGCCCCTCATCCAGCCCTTCAGTGACTTACCAGCAAGGTCTTAACAGTCAGCCCAGCTCTGTGTGGATAGCTTGTGACAAGCTATGAACCTCTATCGGTATTGCTCAGGTGTCGGCCCAAATTACTGGTCAAGATGGTCTTTATATTAGTGTAGCATGTATGGCCCTGCATCTCTAGTGTAAGAATAGTGTCCCTCCCCACTGTGGGCAAGTACCTCTAGAGACTACCACATTCAGAACTCCTCTGGGACCTTGTGCACCCTCAAAGTCACTTCATTGACTGCAGATCACTTGTCCACGTCTTTCTCCACACTTGTCCACATCATTCTCCACAACACAACAGGGCATCAAATCCTTGGGTATCCTGACCTTTGACTCGTATGAAAAACTGCAGGTTTGATGCCACCATTACTGCTGCTGGACCCCACTTGGGGGGCTCTTACGGCCAGCTCTCTGATCCTTAGCTCATGGGATATCCTCCTTTCCTCCGTCACTAGTCTCTTCTCTTCTAGAGCCAGCCTTTTTTCAGGCAAAGCAAGTTTTTGCTGTTGCTCCAAATTTGCAAGATCTAGTATCACTTTCCTTTCTTCTCTCCTGTGTGTTTCACTGGGGACAGGTGTCCTGGCTGGGAGGGGAAACCAGTATTGTTTGCTGTAGGCCGTTGGCCTAGTAGTTGTAAATTCTCATTGGAATTTATACTCAGGTTAACCTCCTCCTCCATGATTTCTTGCTCCTCCTCCCCTGGGTTGTCGGAACCTGCAACTAGGTCTCCCTCCAGGCTCTCAAAGCTTTCTGGAATCCCACCTTCCAGGGGAGTCCCTCGAAAGAAATCCGATATCCCTTACGGAAGCACTTCAGCTGGGTCAGATTATAAGTATCAAACTTAGCCAGCTCAAAATCAGTTGCTGCAGGTGCAGGTACTACTTCTCCAGTTTCTGACATGGTAGAACAGGAAAAAAGGCAAAAAGGCTACACAGGGAAAATTGAAAAAATAACTAAATCGAAATGGTCTCAGTATAGAGTTGTAGTGAACAATGAGTTACTATATGGCATTGCACAAACACAAGTCCTAGCTCATCACCAATGTTAGAAATGGAGTACCTGGTTGGCTAAGGTATGCACCCAGGCCAGGCAGGAACCTCTATTCTGGTCTGGGTGAACTAAATACACAACTGAGATAACCTGTGCTCACTCTATTAGTGTGGCATAGAGCAGACAGGTTTATCAAAAGAAGCAATGTGTAAAGTATTTGTGCAACATACTCACACACAGTAACACAATGAATACACCACAAGTAGACTCCACACGGGGTTTAGAAAAATAGGTCATATTTATCTGATTAAATCGAGACAGAAATAATAAAAATACAGTGAATACGTTACAGGATATGCAAGTTTTCAAAGGCAGGTAAAAATAAGCCTCTCTTAGGTTACGAGCATACGAAAGTACAATCAAATCACAATGTTATATGGTTTTGAGTGTTGAGAGAACACTTGCATTTTCATAGGTCACTCAGATAAGGTTGCGCTCGACTCCAGCATGGAGAACCACTGACTGAGGGACCTCATAGATAGGGCTCTCAATGCGGCAGTCATCTGCCTGGGGCCGGGCTGAGTCGGTGTGCTTGAAGCGCTGCAGCGGTCTCCCTTCCAAAGGCTAGGCAGTGCCCGGCAAGGCTCCCAATCAGTACGCAACATCTCACGGCTGCAGCAGGTACAGGAAGACTGAGGCTTGGAAACAGGGGGCAAGCCAACAAGCTCTTGGCAAACACATTCTAAGTAGCCCAGAAGATGGTAGCAGGCAGCAAACAGCAAACCAGCACAAGACAGGTAGCATAGTGGCAGTCCCTCCTGCAACAAGCAATCAGCAGGCCAACACAACAAAGCAGTAAACAGAGTGACAGTCCCTCCTGGCAGCACAGCAGTTCTCCTGGCATTATGCAGATGTAGAGCCGGCAGTGTCTGGTTACAAATCCAATAAAGTGACTGATTAAATGGGGTCTGACACACAGTAATTATACCCAAAGATCCCTTTAATGTGGGAGTGACTTCAAAAAAAACTCTTAAGTACACAGGTCCCCTTTCGTTCCCTCTGATCAGGAATTACAGCTTAAAAGATTAATAAGGAACTCTCAATGATACCCTATGAGAGGCGTAGGCCTCACAGTAGTGAAAAGCAAAATGGGCTGTTTGTCACTACCAATACATGCAAAATATAAACAAGCATTTGCAATGCAATAGGTCTCGCATTAGGAAAGTTTGAGCCATTGGTATTGTGAATTACATTTTTTTTTATTTATGTGTTGGTTGTGAAAATAGCTATAGTAATAGCTTTGTCATTTACAATGCCAATAGTTTTAACTTTCACAAATGTGACACCTATAGTATTTGTAACATTAAGTGGAACAGCAGCTGTCTAAGAACGACTTTATTCTGTGACAGACAGCTGTGCCCACAAATGAACAGTGAGGCATTAACCGCCCTATTTCAAGTCAGTCGAATATAAGTGCAGGAATGCCTACCTTTACAACGCAATTTACAACAAGGGGTGGTGATGGACAGAGTCTCTGAATTAAGCAGAGTACTCTCACCCAGTCAAGAGATCAGGGCTAGATCCAACACCGTTTTTTAGCTCATTGCACCATCCCAGTTTCAGAACCTGGCTGTATGCAAATTAGTCTGTCCCTGGCCCAGTGCATCATGGGAACAGGGCAGACCAGACTACAAAAGCCAATTCTTACACTGGGAAGGAAACAAGCTTCCGGGGACCGGTTTCTGCCATTTCAGGCGTCTTCGGCCCGGCTTGCTTGAATCCTGATGGTGCAATGAGCAAGGGACTCACATCTGAGTATACCCTTCCACGCTTAGGGTGGACAAAATAATTTACAACAAGGGGTGGTGATGGACAGAGTCTCTGAATTAAGCAGAGTACTCTCACCCAGTCAAGAGATCAGGGCTAGATCCAACACCGTTTTTTAGCTCATTGCACCATCCCAGTTTCAGAGCCTGGCTGTATGCAAATTAGTCTGTCCCTGGCCCAGTGCATCATGGGAACAGGGCAGACCAGACTACAAAAGCCAATTCTTACACTGGGAAGGAAACAAGCTTCCGGGGACCGGTTTCTGCCATTTCAGGCGTCTTCGGCCCGGCTTGCTTGAATCCTGATGGTGCAACGCGGTTTTTACAACGCATACCATTACAACGCATAATGCTTTTAGGCGCTGGATAATGAATAGTTTAATTTACTATTCCAACTCCAGTCCCCATGGATAGTAGGGAAGGTTATTGGATAGTAAATTAACCTATTCCCTATCCTAGAGCGCCCCCCAGAGCAATGCGTTGTAATAGTTTGCGTTGTAAAAGTTGCGTTGTAATGGTAGGTCGTTGTAAAGGTTGTTTACCCCTTCCAGGTAGCATTTAATCCTATTAATTGGGATGGTGCACGGGGTTAAAAGCATACAGACAGCCATCTATCTCAGCACGGATCCTTGCCACCCCTGAAGCCAGACACAGAGACTCACAGGAAAGCCCAAACACACTCAAGTGTAACCAGAGGTATGTCATGGTTCAGGATATCACCCATTCACACACTCAGCTATAAAGACTTTAAAAGAACAATCATCGGCATAGCCCTACAGGTATTGCCTATACAATATCTATTGGCTTTATTATTTTTGTGCCATGTTGTAATGCAGTGTGGTTGAAAGTAAAAAATCTTACTAAAGTTAATCTCTGCAATCCAGAAATATATGTGCAAATTTGGCTCGTCTTATCATTTTAACCCAGATAAATTTTTGTTATAGTTCACATGTGCACTTTATGTCCACCAGAAATAGTGGTGCAGTGTTGCAATGGTGCAATCAATGTATTGAAGAAATGACATTATGAAATTGCACCAGCACTAATACAGCCTGAGCAATCAAAATAAATCAGTGCACAATCACATGGCAGTGCTCACGGCATAGACCTTCCCTCCTGATGCAGCTCCCAGTAGGAGAGCCCTTCCCATACTGCAGTATTTTTTTTCCGGTAGGAATTACCCACATGTAATGAGCTTGAGATGTCTGCTTCATGGGGTAATCTGTAGTGGGAGAGGGTGGTGTAGCGCAGTCCCTTTCACTGCAACGCCCTTTACTACCAGCAACAAGGGTGGCCAGGGGTCAGGGATGACCCACATGCTGCCATCAGAGCCCAGTGAATAGACTCCCATGCTCCTTTGTACTGGGAGTGAATGGACACCTTTCCTCGCCCTCACCTTTCACAGGGTTAAGCAAACCCAGTCAACCTATGGACTCAAACCGGGATGACTGGATGAAAAAACAGGACTGGACCCCGCAAGATCTCTGGGAAATCGTCGTCCGGTTCTTAATGGCGAACGTCATTACAAGTGCTTCCCAGAACGAATTAAGGAGTTATGTAACAACTGGGGAAAAAAGACTAAAATCATGTCTCCGGTTCTTGCAAGTGAATTAAAAGGCGAGCAGCTCTGTTGTGCACGCACGTCTGTTTCTGAAGCCCTTCTGTTCTGGTTACACTGCTTTAAGAGCAAGCATTCCTGCCCCTGTGTATGCAACTGTGCATGAAATGACAACTGTGCTGTCAGATAAAACACACACTCACAAAAATCATGCCAACTTTTAAGTTTCACCCCGAAGTTTATGGTAGAAAAGCATTTTGTTTCTACACGATCTTGTATAGTTATGTCTTTCACAATGAAATGCAGAACACAGGGATGTCCAACTCAGTGCGTCAACTGGGATGCACTGAGGATCTGAGGGGGCTCGAAGGAGGGGATCACGCATACAGTCATGGTTTCAGAGAAAAAAAACAATGCATTATCTACACACAGTTCTGTTAAATATTGTCTCCGTTGTAGATTTGGTGGATGGTCGTTATAGACGAAATAAAAAATATATTGTACATCTTTTGTCTTAAAATAAATGTGTACATTATTGTGTAATAATAAAAGGCGCGCACTCTCTGCAAACACTTAGCATAGTGTTGTCTCTGCCCCAAATGATAAACATTAGACAGGAAAGTTAGATGAGATATCCTCACTGAAGTATTACACAAAGTCAGATTCGTTTTTCAAAATGCATAAATACATGAATAAATAAATACCGCCTTCGGGTAAAGTCCGCGCTATATAAAAATGCATAAATATATGAATAAATAAATACCGCCTTCGGGTAAAGTCCGCGCTATATAAAAATGCATAAATACATAAATAAATAATACCGCCTTCGGGTAAAGTCTGCGCTATATAAAAATGCATAATTAAATAAATAAATAAATACCGCAAAACATCCTCGTTACTCTGCCGGCCTGCGACCAGGAAGTCAGGCAGGCCGGCGCGACAACAGGAAACAGGAAGTAGGAGGGCGGGAGCCTACCCCGCCTCCCACGGAAGAGCCGCGATTGGAGCCGTGTTTGGAGCACCGGAGCAGGCAGGAGCCTACCCTGCGCCCCGGTGCCGAAGGGCCCCGGTGCCGAAGGAGGGAAGAAGAGTCCTGCTGCCGGGCCTTGCAGCTGAGGAGAGGAAGCCGGTGAGTGCGTTGCTGAGCGGCGGGCGGGCGGGGGGTGAAGCATGTACGCGCGTGCGCGCGTGGGGGGGGGGGGAGAGGCGGCCTGTGTATGTGTGTGTGTGCGTGCGTGTGTCTTGGAGTGCGTGTGTGTGACTGTGGGGGAGGGGGTGTGTGAGCGAGTGTCTGTCTGCGATGTGTACGGCGCGGGACGCGACGTGCGCGTTCGCGCACACGAATCCAGGAGAGAAAAAGCTCGCGCACCCTACGGTCCGTCATTCCTCCCAGAGTGATCGCTACTGGTCTCCAGCTGGATGCATCCTTACGGATGCATTTCCAGCGAGACCCAAAAGGTACATGTCCTACCTTTTACTTACATAGCACCCTGACCTTAGGGATACCTAGGGCCTACCTTAGGGGGGACATATGTAAAAAAAAAAAAAAGGGGTGAAGGCTTTATTTATAAATAAATAAATAAAAAGTAGGTTTTAAATGCAAGTTGAAGTGGTAGTAAACTGCACACAGGCAGGTCTGAGACTGGTTTGAAAGGCTACTTCTGTGAGTGGAACAACAGTGCTGCATCCCACTAGTAGCATTAAACGTACAAAACGTACAAGCCCCGAGTACACAGGCAACACTTAACAAGGGACTTACATGTAAATTAAATATACCAATCAGCTATACACCTATCACATACATGTTTAGGGACGAAGTCCATGCACTTTAGCACTGATCCACAGCGGTAAAATTCTCAGCGTCCTTAGACCAAAAAAAAAAAGCAAAAAAAAACACAGGGTCAGAAAAAGAGGAAGACAAAGTTTGGGGTAATCCTGCAGAAAGGGTTACTCCCAAAATCGGATCTCTTGCCAGATCCTGAAGTTTAACACATCTCAACACTGCGTCTTTCTTTATTTTGTCAAAGAGGCCATTAATGCTACAGGTTACTATTTTAAGACGGGGGGCACAACGGGTGAGAGTAGGAAGTGGGACGAGTGACACCTATACTTCTGTGGTCTGTTGCATATGCCTTGCAAAAAGAGCAAACAGTGAACAATACAAAACAGAGCAGGGAGGTAAAATGAAAACCTCACATTTACTCACCCGCCCCCCCAATTGCCGCCTCTTCATACCCCCTCACCAGAAGCATTTGTTTCCCATCATACATTACTAACTATCCCCATAGTAACTAAACAATAAAACATGGGGAGCGCCTTAAATGTAAATCACTTATTGCCCAAGTTAACGCAAGAGTAAGTTGTTCCGACACGTCCGGGTCCAGCGTCACAGACTCTGAGCTCCTAGGTACACCGACACTAAGTGGGACCATCGTCTCCGCGCCACACCCCTAAAATTCCTACACTTGTGAGAGCCTCAAGCCGCCACGTGTCAGCCAGGCCCCACTCCTGAAACGCAATCTCCGCCGTGACGAGACACTGAGGTCCATATGTGGAGGCCGCTCTTTGACCAATTTCCACGCTGTCTGGGTGGTCCAAAAGAGGGTTTGCCCTTGAAAGAGCACCTTTAATTTGGCCGGAAGAGGAGCATGTATCCCTGGCCCATATTGTGGAACTTCTTCTTAAATGGCTCAAAGAACTTCCTTTGGGTTTGGACTGACCTGGTGTAGTCTGAGAAAAGTCGGATTTTCGAAGAGTCAAAAGGGATATTTCCCCCGAAGCTTGGCGAACGTACACCATGTCACAACTGAGGTAGTTAAGGCCCTCGGCAGGGCCCCAAGCAGCGGTCGCCGCAAGAATGCCTTATGTGGGCATTCAATGAGAAAGCAGGGAGATAGCTCGTCAGTAGGTAGGAGACTCTGTAGCCAGGTTTCAAGGAATGCCTCAGGATTCAGCCCCTCAGCTCCCTCCAGGAAGCCCACAAATTGAGGATTGTGACCGGCACGTCCCTCTGTGTTGTTAATATTCAGCGTATGTTGGATTTTGCAATTTTTCAGGGTGTGGACCACCCGCTGCAATGTCTGCACCATGTCTTTCCAGGGCTGAAATACGCCCTTCAACCGTGTCCCTCCGTGACACGGCCCGTTGTTTTTCAGAAGTCCTGGCAGAGTAGCAAGACTGCTGCTCCGACTGCAACAATTTTAGTCTCTAGAGCCAACCTGGACTCCTGGATGGTGAGCAGTAGGGATGCACTGTCCACTGGTTGGCCCTGCGCTACAGTAATTATGGTTCAGGGTTCTGACATTTTCTTATGCGCCATGTCCGGGTGCAGCAAGGATTTGATGTATTGGTCCAATTTGCTTTGCCTTTTGGCAGGTTTTTCATTAGCCATCACGAGGGAGCTGAAATAAACTGGTCCGCTAATATCCTCAACTGGGGCACCACAAGCAGCACAAGAGGCACCCATCCACAAAGGTCCGACAAAGCCACCAACTCTGCATTGGGCCTGCCAGACCCTCACCAGGAGGCGGCATGAGCAGCCCTAGGTGTACACGGCACCTCTCCGGCAGCAAAGGGAGGGGACGGCAGATGTAGCAGCCAGCAACAAAACAGCTGCAGGGCTCAAAAAATAAAAAAATTGTTACTAGATCTGCATGTCTAGTACCTTAAAAAGATCTACGCGCCCTAACTGAAATGCACTTGACCTGTGTGAGCAAATGAAAAAAGTTAACAAGATTTAAAGCAATAACGATGCCTTTGAATCTTGCGATCTTGTCACATTTGCTTTGCTTTCAGAGACAGAAGTCAAAAGTCAGTTTGTCTTCCTACTCGCCATAAAGAAAGAGTAGGACCTTAAAATAGCTCGCCCTAATTAAATCTGGCTCGCAAAAGCGAGCAGGCGAGTGGATTTTTCTAGACCTGAGCTGAGTCCAGCTCTTGCGTAGATATGCAGACTAGGGAGATCCAGCAGCACCCGGACAGGTGCTCTAGAGGGCAAGGGAGCGAAGTGTACAATTCCTGGGGTCAAAATGGCACCGCTACAAATGCCCCTTCCAGAGAAAGCTGCTGAGGCACTCTCCACCCAGGAGTAGGCTTAGCTGCTCTTGATACCACCCAACTCCAGGATGACGTGGCAAGTCTCCACGCGGCCTCCCCCAGGAATGGCAATACAGACCGCGGGACTGCCCCTCCGTGCGACTGTTGTCACCGCCGAGACAAATGGGTGGCTGCCGCGGATACACCCCGGCACAAGAGACGCTCCCATCTCGGCCAGGTTGGCTCCGGTCTCACAGATAGGAGAATAAGGTGGAACACGCCATCACCCAGCACGGCCTGCACCACGCATCGCCAATCTGTGCAGTACACTAGGACTTCTTTTGCCGCAGACTCCATCCGGGAGGTACCAGGAGCTAGTATCAGCAGTCATCAACAGAGATCCCCGCTGGAGCAAGGACGGTGCAAGAAGTTAGGCGCTGGCCAGGATCTCACTTAGAGCACAGCTGCTAGCTTGCCGCTCCGGCCAAGTAAAGACTATTTTAAATAGGTACATGGTAGTCTAGTGGCCTAAGGTGGATAAAACTGAAGAGGACACAGTAATGGTTTGTGCATTATTCTAAGAAGGTATTGATTTTTTGGGTGGAGTTTTATATGTCGGGAACTAGACCCGGAGGAATCAGAGAGCTTTACATGAGCACCAGTTACGTTACAGAGGGACATATTCATTTTTGTTAGGAACGGGGAGATTAAGTGATTTGCCCAATATCACAGAATGCCGAGTGTCCCTGCCGAGACTTGAACCTGGTTCCCAAGCTACAAGGTCGACCGCCCTAGCCATTAGGCCACATTCTTTCCCCTAAAATTATGAAGAGTTGAAGACGAGTGTGTGGAAATATTAAGTATGACAGAAGAAACTGCTGTAGACTCCACTGGGCTAAATGAGTTATTTATCAAAGCAGATAATATTTGGGATTGCTCTTAAAGAAACAGCCAGTGATACACTCTGTAGCAGTACGACACAAACAGTGCTAGGATTCTTTGAGGCACTGCTCTCCAAGCAGGGTTATCCAGATACACTAGAAGCAATAACATAGCCTGACCATCTCAAGAGAAATGTAAGTGTGCTTAAAGGCTAGAGGACTAACCATGAATAAACAACCTTATATATCACCCAGTGACTACTAGGTAAGAAAAAAAGCCAACAAATGTAAAAGTGCCTTCAACTTGTGAATTACAGTGGATTACATGGAATTGTGCAGGGAGGGCAACTAAACGTACCATACAACATTAAGTGATCGATAGGTAAGTCACTATGGGTGTTGTAGGGACAGTATTGTGGCATTGGTGGATTAAACACAAAAATGGGCAACAGCACCTTATTGAGACATTGATGGTCTAGGAAAGTTATTGCAAACGGAGGACAAATTGAAAGGTTCAGCTCACTATGCATAGCAGTCAGTATCTGTGGGTGTAATCGAATTTGATGGCCGAGGGAGGATGAAAGGTCAAGCTGACCTTCCTTTGATCTCAACTTGAGCCAAACCACCAACACAGATGAAAGAAGTATGGTTAACCAACTAGGCCGCCTTGCTGCCATTGTGGCTGATGTCATACAAGCAAGGTGGCCAGCTTTGCCTTTTCCACCTTGCCTTCTCAGTGGGGCAGAGGAACAATATGGGAAAATGATTGTCAACAAAGGTGTTTACATGTGGAGTAAGTGCATGGGTTGCCGTACGCTGGAAAGTACGGAGCAGAACTAGGTGGATTTGCAACTGCTGTATTGTGCTGATGTGATAGAGAACAAATATACCACAGACAGCAGAGGTGGACAAACACACATTAACAACCAGGGCCCGATCAAGAGTTTCTTGCCTCTGTGAACCCATGAAAGAGCAGAGTCATGAAAATATTTGGCATGTAACTCAGGCAACAAACAATGTAAAAATATGACAAACCCTCTTTAACATTCAGAAAAATATGTTTACGACACTGAGGTGTTTCACCGTGGCACATTAGATTAGATCACTGTATTGAGAGGCATTTATTAAGGTGATAATTTACAAACATGAACTTAGAAACTTTTCTGCCCCGACAGCAATGTCATTCGTGAACTAAAAGGGCAAGTCAATTGTCACGTATTATAAACTATTAAAACAAACAGAAGATGCTTTATATAACAAACATCTAGAAGTCATGTATTTAAAGATCATCTCATATGTGATAAAGAAGAGCAAGTGCTGGCAAACCTAGTAGGTCTCATCTTTGAGACCTACTGGGTCTGACAATGCCTTTGGAGATGCTGTACAGCATCTGCAAGACGTCGTGCAGCAAGCACCCCCCACCCCCCCCAAAAAAAAGTGTGGGGACGCAACAATAGGCACGACATATGAATGCATCTTTATGCATGACGCACCTTCAAAATTAGACCAGCGTCATTTTAACAGTGCAGCGGTCTATTTTCAAAGACATACTGTGGGCTTCCTAACAGCGTACCTCTGCTTAAAGACCGCCCACTGCTAACTAATGGCTTATTTTATTGTCACTCTCGCCTGTGTGTTTCTTCCCACTTCTTCAGTTTGAATTTATTTTTTAAATAGCTATCGTGCTACATTTAAAAAAAGTGCACTTTTTATATTTACGAATCTATCACAGATCTGTAAATAGAAAACGAAAACATCTACATCTATCACTTTGCAGGTGTATGAGTGAGTGTTGAACACATGTGAACACCTACAAAATCATTGTACTTTTTTTTGCCATGCAACACGGTAATCGCAATGAGGCTAAAAACATTGGCATGGTCAATATGCCTCATCAGTGACACCTGTTGGCTTTGCCAATGCTTGCTTCTTATTTACTGATCTCAGCTGAATTGGTAAATTTAATTAAAAAAATGAGCACAAATTATTTTTAAGGCGATGAGGCTGGCAGCAATTTGCCGTTTGGTCCTTGCAAAGAAAAAAAAAGAAGAAAAAAGTCAGTGTGGAAGAGGGCCAGGAACAGATGGGGACGAAAAATCAGAACACGATGGAGAGCAACACAGGAGTGATAGAGAGAAACGTGAGCAAGAATGCAACGGGTTGGGGGAAGAGTTTGGCAGGAGTAAGCACACGAGAGCCTACTACACAAGTGAGACATCAACACAGTCCAGGGCACAGATATTTGACAGACGGTCACGGGAGAAACACACGAGATAGAGAGTTGCAAAACACATACGCTTCGCTTGAATGGAGTGCAAAAGCAAAAAGTTTCCTACACGATACAAGTCAGCCAAGTCAAAGGATGGTTAAGAGACTATGCCCCAGGGAAGGGACAAACAAAAGAGACTATGAAAGCTATTGAATAAGAAGCGAACAATGAATAATAAAGCCAACCAAAGGTAAGCAATGGGTTGGCTGGTATCGCACATTTTGCTCTTAGTAAGCTTAGTAAGGCCTTTTCCAACCAAACTGCTTGCATTGTCTGGTAAGCTTGAATCTTTAAAGTAGACCTTGTGAAATGAAATATTTGTCTAGGATCACACAAATCTGGTGAACTGGGAAGTCAGGAGGCAGAAGCCATGTGAAAGTGTGGCTTGTTTTGGACTCGAGGTGAGCTGCATCCGATTTTATAAAAGTGAGGGGAGCATAAGGTTTGGGGTGCTGAAAGATGCTAATTACAAGAAGATTTCAGTGTGGCATATGGTTGTGGATAAGTACAAGCTTTGTGTGGTTGTCCTATCAGGTTTTCATTTAAAAGGAGGATAATGGACTAAAAGGATGGGCTGCGTGGAATGTTGAGGTATGTCTGTAAAATGGGTCGCCGTAAGGGTGCTGTAGAATATTGTAGGTGAAGCAAGCGAAGTATGAGTTATTGTCTTCAATTCCTTGAATCGGACACTAATTTAAAAGTTAAATCTTTAAGTAAAAGAAACAGGATGTGTACTGAAAAATAAATAAAAACGTGGGTCCGAAAAATCGACGCAAATTGTGGATAGACTGCCTGCTAAGTCTAATAGGGCGTTCCGTGATCCTGATCAGTCAGCGGGGTCTGCTGACTCCTTCAGTGGGAAGGGACGTGTTGCTTAAGTTTCATTTCTACTCAGGACTCGCTGCTTTCGTTTTCCACTCACACGCCCTTGGCTCAGAAAAAGCTATTCTGGGAACAGAAGTCGTTCTCTGTGCATCTAGTGGGAAGTACGGTGATGGAACCCCCCACATCCAGTATGGAGACAGGGTTGAAGGGTCCTATAATTTTGCACATGTCAGACTCCCCCGACGCCCTTGGGAGGGGAGGTGGAGAAGGCGGGGTACTGGTTGCTGGAGCAGAAAGGGGTTTGAGATGGAGGAAAGGTTGGGGGGTTCCTGGAGTAAGGACAGAAAGCGTGGTGCTGCCCCGGATCTAAAGGCGGCAGGTGTGAACTCTCCATCCTGCTGGGATAAGAGGGTGAAGGACGGAGGGTCATCCGTGTTGGGACACAGGGGTGGGCACTCTTGACTTATTTTCCTATTGGATGGTCCCGATTCTCATCACTTCTCTCTAGTTGCAGCATGTATCCCAGGACGATGAAAGGGAACTACTTCCCTTGTTGGCCCAGGGTGGTACAGGGTGGCAACCGAGCGCCCTAGAGCATGCTCTTTGCCTGCAGGGCGTACTGCGGGTGCCCCTCTGTTGGGTAGTGCTGGCAGCGGTGAAACCCGTCAGGTGCACTCATGGGGGTGTACGCTATCTATGCCCAACCACACCTTTGAATAGATCCATACCTGGGTGCTGCTCTCTAGGGCTTGAGGAGGTGGGATTTCCTTAATACCATGGCTGGCCATGTCTGCCATGCAGCCGGCGCCCCGTGTTCTGCAGGAGCTGCACTCGGCGGGCCGGCTAGGGATTTCTGCTCCCGCGCTGATGCTCTGGCCGCAGGTTACATCCCTCTCCGCATCCACCTCCCAAGGTCGGCGGATTCCCTGCCAGGAACCCACCTGCCCACCCCAGCCCACCGTGAGAGAGGGGGGGGGGTCTCACCTTGTATGAGTCGGTAGCCAGCAAGATATTAAACTCGCCCTCTCTGCCTGCCATCTTGAACTGCGCAGCGCGGAACCGTCAATGTGTGCCCGTCCCGGAGACCAGCGTGAACGGCACAGTGACCCCCCAAGCCCCCGCCCCCAAGACCAAGTCCGGTCCGCAGAGCAAGCACAACCCTGCAGGCGAAGCTGCACTGAAACAGGCCACGCCTACAAAACAAGGTTGGTGCACCAACGGGCTAACAAGGAAAATAGAAAGCCGCAAGGCCAAGTGTGGAAATATCCTGTATGAAGTAAAGCCTGGTGTCGTAATGACCTGTAACTGGGCAAAAACTTTCCACTTAAATGAAAAAAATATTCTGTTCTCTTGCCTGGCAAGCGTTATACACTATATTACATTATTTCATTATAAGTATAATGTGCGAGACTTTCAAGACTTATCAATTCATAGCTCACCGAATATATATGTGACGGTCCAAAAACATAGTTTTAATTGACAGACCCCTAAAATATATTGGTGCCGTTGTGAAATAAATGTAACAGGCGTCACCTATTTCATCTCAATGGCCGCCCGACTTCTCTACACACTTCCTATCATCTGAAACCCTGCCCACGGCCACCGCCTCCCGCGCTACTGGTAGGCGCCTACAAAGGAGGGGAATAACGCACCTGACGTCAGAGGCGCTGTCGAAGGGTACCTCCAATTTAGTGTGTGTAAGGGAGGTGGGGCTTGTGGATGACGTTAGCTGACAAGCTGTCCTCCGCGCATTGTGAAGGGCGGCAGCCTAACTGGCGACTGTTCAGCTATCTTTCGGTTTCGATTCTCTTCGAGGAGGGCGGGCATGCTTTTTGTTGGAATAAGCCCAACGTCTAGAAACGGCACACCCGGCCCACATCAACTCGTGTGCGTGCTGAGCGCGGACTTTCGTTTCTCTTTCTTTAGTTCCTTCTTAACTGCTTGTGTTACATACTGGGGAATATACAACAAAGCAGAGCCCCACGTCAGGACTTTAGGCCTCGCGCGCAACCCACATGTGGTGGAGGAAGAACTCGCTTAAGGAAACAGCAGACCACTAAGTGTATAGCTGAGAATATTGTTCGAAAGTTGCAGGTTAATAGTGGAGATGGGCGGGCCTATAAACTAGCGGGAGAACAGAGACTGCTTCCACGTAAATCACGCAACAGACCTCATAAATAATTATAAGGTATCTGCGGATCTGAAAAGTGTATTACTTTAACATGTGGATGCTTTGTCAATAATACGTTACATTATACAACTCCACGCATAGACACTTACTACAGGTGATCTTTTTTTTCACACATTTTATTGGGGTTTACCTCAAATTTGGATCAGTGTGGCCCGCATAAGCTTACAAGACAACATTATAGAAAATGCTTTGAACAATAAAACACATGAACCTGCACGCCAAGGAACGAGAGGAGGGTCGCAGATATGTGAGCTTTGGCTATAACTGTGGGGTGTTTCTCTGGAGGTGGTAGTTTTCACGGTAAGTAGACGCAACAAGTGTAAACAAGCCTCCTACTGCTATGGCTCTAAAACAAACCAAAAAGTCTGAATCCTTCCCTCTTCTATCCCTCAACTATCCTTTTAAATCCAAATAGACTAACATGTCTACCGCGCAAATTCATTTCATATTTCACTACACTAATTGACCACTAATCCTTTATGGGTTCCGGTGTAGCATGCTAGTTGCCAAAAAAGAGCTTCAACACCTCATCAGGGGTAGCAAGCACTATATACATGCAAACCTTTTTCCCTTTTCTATCCCTCTACTATCCTTCTCAATCCAAATAACTGTCTTAACATACCCACCGCTCAAATTACTTTCATATTTCACTATACTTATTCACCACTAATTCTTATGGGTTCCGCCGAAAAATCGGTTTAACACCCCATCAGGGGTAGCAAGCATTAAAAATGCAAACCTTTTCCCTCTTCTATTCTTCTACTATCATTATGAATCCAAATAACTGACAAACATATCCACCACTCAAATTACTTTCATATTTCACTATACTAATTCACAACTAATCCTTTATGGGTTCTGAAGTAGCGTGCTACTCGCCGAAAAAACACTTCAACACCTCATCAGGGGTAGTAAGCGCTATAAAAATGCATGCAGTTACAATGCAATGCAATATCTGACTAAAAGTGATCTTTTTTAATTATGAACTTAGAACCATGAACTACAAGGAAAGTCAGTTGTTATGTGCAACCTGTGTGTGGCCTTGATTGTTATAGATAGACCAAAGTTATAGGGCCCGATGCTAGGTCACAAGCACCCACTAACCTGGTAGCCAGCGGGTTCCACATGAGCGAAGTGAATCTCCCCACACTCCCAAAAAACAGCCTCCAAACGAGATGTGATTGTTTCTCAATTAGGAAACAATGTAGGGAACTAGGACCCCCTGTGTAGCTCTAGAGTTCATAGGACAGGGCAAATTACCAATGGGAAAAACTTTCCTAGGCAGCAAGATTCATCAGTATTACATTGATTTATATGACATCATGTGGGAGATGACCCAAGCTCAGTGCAATTAACGAACAACTGTTTAAAACATTGATTATTCTTTTATTGGTATTTTTTTTAAAAAATTCAATCATCAAAAAGCAAAAATCAAACACATTTATATATAAGAGTGCCTATTCATCAATAGTAATGCATTTACCATGGGTAACGGGCGGTGAGCACTTTATCAAAAACAACAGTGAGAACATACTTAATACAGAGACAACAATTATACATTAAATATAATTTTTGAAACAATTGATTAAAGTATAAGGGAATGGTAAATATCTTTTTTATTCAATACCATTCCCTTATACTTTGATCAAAATATTTTAGCCAGATTTCAATCAAATGTTTCATCTTTTATTTGGCATAAACATCTTCCACGTATCGCTTGGAAAAAACTAAGAAGGCGACGTGAAAAGGGGGGGCTGGCGGCTCCAGATTTAAAAATCTATGCTTGGGCCTTCCACTTGTCCCACTCAAGGATGTTATTGAAGAATCTTGATGCCTCGGGGGTGGGCATGATGTATGCAGCTATGTTGGAGGGGGGAAATATTAATCATTCTAGTTTTCTTTTTAAGTTTGGAAATCCTAAGTTTAAAAAAAAAATTAAACTGAAGACTCTACAGGGTCTCGCTCGAACATGGGCTGAAATTATGAAATCAATAAAAGTAAACTACTTTTGTGAAAAAACTCCGTTGTGGGACTTGCCTGAAAGTCCTGCTTGGCTTGATGACATCTTGGCAATTCCTCTGAGAGAGGCAGGCATGGAGGTTTGGGGTGACTTTTTCTATGAGGGTGATCCATTATCATGGGAACATCTACAAGCCAAGGTCGGCCATAACTTTTCACGCTTTAAATATATCCAGATGTATAGTTGGGCCGCAGCCTACAAAGCATCTCCTGCCAACAAAAATAAGTTTAAACTTGGTGGACATAGCCCATTTATCTCTGACTTACTAAACAGAGGTCCAGAAAAGAAAGAAATATCTAGATGGTATAACTTTATTATGGAGGAGACAGATGGAGACTTTGTCTTGCCAGAGTCATTATGGGGTTCTGTTCTGGTGGATCTGAACTTACAAATTTTTTGGAAGTCTTCCTTCGAGCTTTTGTGGAGCATCGTCAAGCCATCATGGCTTCGAAGAAATCACATCTTCACCCTTTATAGGGCGTATTACTCCCCCTCAAGACTTTCTAAATTTGTAGGAGGACAACCAGTGTCCTGCGCAAGATGTGGTTTGGTTGCTGCTTCGGATACTCATATGTTCTTCGATTGCCCGCAACTAACAGTGTTTTGGCAGGATATCAGCAAGTGCCTTTCTGAGTCTCTAGGTAGACCTGTCACAATGGACTTGCCTCTGATTATCTTTGGAACCTTGGAAGGAGTACAACACCTACCCAGATGTTTAGTCTTTTATTCCATCTTGCTTGCAAGAAGAGAGATCTGCAGGAAGTGGAAAGACTCCGCCCCACCCACCTTTAGAGATTGGCAAAATTCTGTACTGCAGACCTCTGTTACAGATATGGCCCGAGCTGGTAATCGCAGAAAAAGGGCATTTTGGCACCTATTAACCTGGCCTCACTGATGTAATCGGGTTCCACCCCCCCCCCCGAGTCCAATGATTGATCTCCTCAGGTGCTCTGTTATTCTGCACCATTGGAACAGCCGCTACCCGGTTCATGCCCGGCTTCCACTTGGCTGCTAAAACTACCCCAAGATTTGCTGCGGGTTGGCAAATTAAAGACTCGGTGCTTTTTTGGATTACGGTGGAAGACTGTGGGATGGATGGTCTCCATAAGATATGTGTCCCCTCCAGTTTTTCAGCTAAACTGAGTCAGTTATTCTCCGTTGATTCCTTTTGGCACTTTGTCTATATGGTGGTTATGAGGACAAAAAAAAACAAAAAACAATTGATTAAAAGCTGAAAGGGAAGGGGCAGTTGATATATTGTGGCAGATGGTAACAGTGTTAGAATTCTCTACGCGCGTTTCGGCACGGAGCGTGCCTTCTTCAGGAGTGCCACAAAGGTATATCCTGGGAAATGGACCAGAGAAAAAGACATTTGTAGCGCCTAATAAATATAATTCATATGATACAATCCATCTATACATTATTGCACTGAGCTCAGAAAGCTAATAGGATGATGTTAGTCTGCTCAAAGACGTTGCCAGGTGATACGTACTGAGAAGACCATGCAATTTGTGGAGGGTGAATAAATTAGAACACTATCACCAAGAAGAAACAGAAAAATTGTAAAAATAGACCATAGATCACCGAAATGTAGTGCTGGGATAAAGGAAGAGCCAAGAATGAAAATAGAATGATACTTAGTAGTTGTTCAAAAGACCCTGAAGTGTAAAGTACCAGAGGATAAGGATCATTGGAAAATGAAAAAACACACTTACAAACTAAACAAAAGCGTACGGTGGCCAGGACCTGGTTAATGGACCCAGCGATTAGGTAAGTATGGCTTCAGCTGTTGATAACCTGTAACTGGAGAAGCAATGACCAGAGCTGAAACTAAACTGTTTAAAGTGTTCACCGAAAATCTTTCTTTTTTAACTAGCTAGAACGATGATGCTTACCAATTACAGATTGCTGAGGTATATTGGTCATATTTACTAAGAATGTCTAATGGTTAAACACTAGAACTCATTTTATATTATTTTATGGACTTACTTTTAATTGGGGGACTCAGTTTCACTTCGATGTAATGCGGCTTTAGTAAAAACTCGGTGATTAAATGTGAATTTGTTGATCTGTAGATAAAGACAAGAACATGTAATCACCTAAAAGTCCGGGAAGCGACATGATCTGTTGAGAGTATCGAGGTGAAACTGAGTCCCCCAATTAAAAGTAAGTCCATAAAATAATATAAAATGACTTCTAGTGTTTAACCATTAGATATTCTTAGTAAATATGACCATGGCGGTCTGACGGAAAGCTGTTCACGCCGGCCGAGCCTACCTCCTGTCCCTGAGGCTCCGCTTAGGCGTTCTGCCCGTGATTTGTGGTTGTGGGGTGGCCGGGCTTTGCTCCGCTGCCGAGTATCATCTTGCAACACTTCCGGCTGGCCGGGCTTGGCTCCGCCGGTCGGGAGAGAATTAACTACAGCCCCCAGCAGCCCTGTGTTCAGGACGCCTCCCCCACCATCACTGCGTAGCGCCAGGAGGCGCATAAAGACACACCCACTCTCTCGTCCCGCGAGGACGCGCGCGGGAAGCGCCGGGCTAAGCCCGGGCAAAGGGCGGGCCCTCTGAGGCCCTCAGAGACCGCAGGAGACCGGGCCGGGCTACCCCCCTTGGCTTTCCTACCTTTGTCCACACTGTGATTGATTATAGAGGATTAACGGCCTGTTAGATTCTTGATGGAGGGTAAAAGTAAAAGCAGAGCGGTGGTAAGAAAAACACCTATGCACACCCGTTCCGCTACTAGGAAACAAACATTGGTGCCAACTCCTTTACCTACCCTAACTGCAATTGACAGAATGTTGCAACAAACAATCGGGGTTGTTGTTAACGCTATAGAAAACACAGAAAGGAGACTTTCCCTACCAGCTAGTATGTGTTTAATAAGTCAATCGCCAAAAGATATCAACACACATGTTAGCGTTACAAATGAAACAACGATATCACATGACTCCCTCTTGTTGCAATCTTTTGCAGGTTTGCCAAGGTATGACCCAATTCATTCTGATGTACCACAACCTCTAGAACCTACTGTTTTCTGCGTTAGGGAGAGCAGACTGTCAATAACACCTGACCTGTCAGCTAGTATAACACCGCAGCCCCTAACGCAGTCTGATGTGCCTCTAGACATAGGGGAACTGGATGGTTGTGACATTAATGCTATCACCCCAATTGTACAAATAAGTGACATCAGTTTGTTAAGTAGCGAAATCGATTGTGATTCTGCCCCACCTAAAAGGAAATCTACCCAAAGCAGAAAAAAGTTGATAATCAATAAGCAGGGTAAAACATATAGAAGGAAAAAGAAGAGAGTTGTACAAACCTCAGCAACCTATGAAAGAGAGGGTGAGATACATCAGGGTAGTGGAGATACACACCTAAAGGATACACATTCGAAGGAAACACTAACTCCAAACAATGTTGAGGTACTAGTATCATATCTGGATAAAATGGTAAAATCCTATATTGCACCAGTGATGGAATCTCTAGAAACTCTAAGTAAAAAAGTAGAGTCCTTAGAAAAACTGGGCATAGCCAATCTGGATGTCTTAGAACATCTGGGTACGCAAGTCAGATCCCATACAACTAATGTACATTCTGGGAGTCTGAGCAAAAACACATCTAGTACGGCAGCTCGAATTCCAAATGTGTCCACTGCGGTGGCGAATCCGGTAAGATCTATAAGTGGAAAGCAGAGGCCAGTAACCACCGCCCCTAACATAGCAGATGGGCAGAAAGTAATTGGGGGTCAGAAGAACACTAGCGACCTTGTTCATAACAATAAGAACTTGTCAGTACCAAGGCGCCATACTAATAACATCATCCCAGCCACAATTAACTTGCCAACTGAATGTAGACCATATGTAGCGATTCTCGCTAATGTTCCCAAATTGTTGCCCACCCAATTTGAAAATCAGGAAACCTTAAAAAATAAAACTCTGCACTGGTTGGTGAAAAACTGTGGATTCCCAATACGAGGGGCAGGTGAGATTATAACTACACAGAGGGTAGGTTGGGTGGGACCAAACAAAAAGGAGATAAATGGGGACTGTATAGTTATAAATTTTAGGACTACTGAATGGGCGAGAGATTCGATTTTACATGCACCCATGCCATCGAATCATGAATACAACATCACGCTGTTCCCACTTGATTATTTTTATAGGAATCAGTCAGGAAGACATACTTCTACACATACCTTCCAGCACCCAAGAGCTGCCCTTATCAATCGTCCTATTGCTGCCCCTATTCCCCCCTCTTTGTTTCCTAATATATATGATAACTTTTTGGTTCCAACATCTAACAGATTTCAGTTGTTCAACTCATTAGAGGAGAATGATTGACTGAATGTTTCATCCATGGCCCTTCACCTTGAAAGTGCCGTTGTGGGAGATACAGTAATTATGGAAACAGATTCGGGGGTCCAAAGCTGTGTAAAAGCTGTAACTGAGTCAAAGCTACCTTTGCTTAACAATGTGTCATGTATCGATATTGATATAGAAAATGATGTAACTGTGACAAACGTTAATGTTAATGTGACAGCAAGTCTAGATACATCATCTTTGTCTAACCACCCTGAAGGTATAGGAGCCAGTTATGCTGACTCCCTTGTAATTACTACCTGGAATGTAGCGGGAATTGCTGCAAAACTATGTACCCCGTTCTGGGATAACTTCATTACATGTGGTTATGATATAATATGCTTACAAGAAACATGGCAAAGAGAACAAATACAAGTTGAAGGTTATACCTCCTACAGCGTGGCAGCAGTAGCATCTAAGGCTGGTAGAGCAAAGGGTGGCCTACTGACTATGGTTTCGACAAAATTAACGGAATTTAATGTTGGGGGACATACAGTAGTGTGCCAGCATGCGTCAGTCTTGCGTCTAACACACAGTCATGGCAGGGATTTAATTATCGTGAACTTTTATAACAATATTGTGGGTCCTACTCGTGATAAGATTGTACCAGATGTCGAATATGCAATTGAAGCTGCAATTGCTCTTTCCAAGAATAATTTTGCAATACTCTGGACAGGTGATTTTAACATCCAAGCTTGTAGTCACGCCCGGAAGGGGATTTGTGGTCACCACGAAGAGTATGCAGGGGGTGCTAGTGCTTTTGTTAATCATTTTCCGCACAGTAATTATGGCAGCGCACCGAATAACTTAATAGCCAAATTAAATTTGGAGCTGCTCGAATGCACAAAGAATAAAAACAATGAAAAGTGCCCAACATTTAGGGGGAGAGATGCCCAATCGAATATTGACCATATTTTGGTGTCTAATGGCTCAGTCTACTCCAATGTTTGGGTAATAGAGCAGCCTGTGAGTGATCACAATAGCATTTCAGTGGAGTTAATGGGCTGGGGCCCAAAAACTATTGTGCAGGGCAGGCCTGTCCAAGGGATCATTGCTGTGAGACCAAATGGTATGAGAATTAAATGGATTAAAATTGACCCTAACAAATTAACGAAGGATGTTATTTGTAAATGTACCAGAGAGGTTGATTACTGTCTTACACCAAATGTGATAGCGCCTACCGTACTCTCTAATTTTTTGAAAATTACATGTACAGTCGAGAATTCTTTGGTAATAAGAAACATAAAGCCTAAAAGAATTAAAACTGTGTGGTTTGACAAACATTGTGCTCAGGCCCTAAAAAAGTTAAAAACAGTGCTTGATAAACCAAGAGATAAAGAAAGAGTTAGAGAAGTACGAACTAATTATAAGTTGGCCCTGGCAACCAGGAAAAAGGAGTTGCAAAATGATGCCTGGAGCAAACTTGATATGGCTGCTGCAACTAAAAATCATAAACTTTTCTGGGAAACTATCAATGGCCCCTTCCTAAAGAATGATAATACACCTGAGGTCAGTTCTCATGTCAGCTGCCTCGCATGGATTGCGCATTTTTCAGAGATTTTTAACTCTGATTTTAACTCAGATGGGTCTACTTTTAATACAGACACAGTATCGTGTTTTAAATGGCAGAAAATGCAGCTATTTTTAACTTTGAGTGAAGTCACAGAGGCAATTAAAAACAGTAAGGGGGGGTAAAGCATCTGGGCCTGATGGAGTACCCATGGATTTCTACAAACATGAAATGTCCCTATGGGCCCCAATTTTATCTCGTTATTTCAATGCTGCGGTGGAAGATAGTCTACCACTGACATGGGGACAGTCAATCATCATACCCCTCTATAAAAAAGGATCTAGGTCGGAGGCCCGAAATTATCGTCCAATCTCACTTTTGGACTCAACAGTTAAAATCCTTAGTCGAGCCCTACTAGTGAGATTGGAAGCCTGGGCTGAGGAGAAAAACATCTTGTCCCCAGTACAGTATGGGTTCCGTAGGGGAATGGGTACAATGGAGCAGTGCGTGAACCTGGAACTCATAGTCGGCAAGTATACCAAAGCTAAACCTGGTAATCTTTACCTGTGCTTTGCCGACTTGAGTTCTGCATTCGATCTGGTGGAACACGCACTGCTCTGGCCCACTTTATTGGCACTGGGTGCCCCCACTGAAATTATCCATCTGCTTGCCCGTTTGTACAATAATTTATCTAGCAAAGTCAGGTTTGGAACAGATGGCGAGTGCACCCCTTTTTTTAAAGTTAGGAGAGGTATCCGTCAAGGATGCGCACTCGCCCCCCTACTGTTTTCTCTTTTTATAAATCAGGTTGATATAACTTTAAGACAGACTAATGCAGATGCTCCCCTTATCAATGGTAACCCTATCCCAGTCCTCTTATACGCGGACGACGCGGTTCTCCTTTCTAGGACCCATAATGGACTGCAGCATTTAATTAATCAATTCCACGTATTTATCGAAAGTAGGAAATTGAAAATTAATAAAGGGAAGACTGTTACTATGGTGTGCGGTAAGAGACCAAGAAAATGCAAGCCCTTTTTTTTAGAAGGGGAGAGACTAGAATCCGTTAGTAGTTTTTGTTATTTAGGCATCACCTTCTCGGGAGATGGGAGATGGGTAAATGAACAAAAAAGCGTTCTTTTTAAAATGGACAGGAATACAAACTGTATTTTTAGATTTGCTGCTAAATTAGGGGATCGGAGAATTTATGAAATGCTAACCATATTTAACGCAAGATGTATTTCCTCAGCTATATATGGGGCCGGGGTTTGGGGGTACGATGCACAGAGTGCCAAACTGGTTCAGGGCAAGGAGAATATGTTTTTAAAACGATTAATCAGTGCCCCGGCTACGGCTTCAACCGAGTTAATACATAGGGAACTAGATATGAACCATGTTAATGATTTAATCGCCCTCCGTCCCCTGTCCTTATGGCGTTCAATTTGGGTAAAGGAGGAGACAAAGTTTACGCAGGACGTAATAACGGATTGTATTAAACTTGACCGCCCATCGAATATCCCCTGGTTGAGTCATATACAACATTGGTTTAAAACATTGTATGGTTTGGACATTTTTAACGACTTAATAATAGGTCTCACATTATCGAAGCGGGAGTTGAAAGTCTCATTTTTGTAGTATACAGCTGGGATCAGAATGGCAAAATATGAAAAACAAAGTACATTTAATCTTTACCAGCAATACAACATCAATGAAGGCTTCCAATCTTATCTTGCTACAGTTAGTATTGTTTCCCATCGATTTGTATCGACCCGTCTACGCCTAGGAATTGTGCATCACCTTGTGGCTTTTCCTGTGCTTAGAAGGCCCGGCACTTGTTTGTGTCCTTGTGACGGTAAATCTAAACAGAGCACAGGTCATTTTATGTTAACTTGTAAATTTTTTACCTCTTTTAGAAAATTTTATTTGAAACCCATCTTTTTAAAATACAATACGCGTGGTTTACAATCAATATCAATACAGTACTGTCACTTAGCACTTTATCAGCATATTTGCACATAAATGAAGGTCGTATAACTGCTACTATTATAATCTATGCATTCTTAGAATGGTATTGTGTTTATGTTCTACAAATGCTGCTATTGTATCTTTGATACAGAAATAATTGTACAGGGTTTTTCGTGTTTTATCCCGATACACTGTGATTATATTTCACCGGAAATTTTTATTGATGATTATTATGTCTGTTGCTATATGGTTGTATTTGTACATACCGAATAAAGCATCTTTGACTTTGACTTTGACTTTGACCAATATACCTCAGCAATCTGTAATTGGTCAGCCATCATCGTTCTAGCTAGTTAAAAAAGAAAGATTTTCGGTGAACTCTTTAAACAGTTTAGTTTCAGCTCTGGTCATTGCTTCTCCAGTCACAGGTTATCAACAGCTGAAGCCATACTTACCTAATTGCTGGGTCCATTAACAAGGTCCTGGCCACCGTACGCTTTTGTTTAGTTTGTAAGTGTGTTTTTTCATTTTCCTATGATTGTTATCCTCTGGTACTTTACACTTTAGGGTCTTTTGAGCAACTACTAAGTATAATTCTATTTTCATTCTTGGGTTTTCCTTTATCTCAGCACTACATTTTGGTGATCTAAAGTCTATTTTAAAAAAAATTCTGATTCATCTTGGTGATAGTTTTCTAATTTATTCACCCTCCACAAATTGCATGGTCTTCTCAGTACGTATCACCTGGCAACGTCTTTGAGCAGACTAACATCACCCTATTAGCTTTCTGAGCTCAGTGCAATAATGTATAGATGGATTGTATCATATGAATTATATTTATTAGGCGCTACAAATGTCTTTTTCTCTGATCCATTTCCCAGGATATACCTTCGTGGCACTCCTGAAGAAGGCACACTCCGTGCCGAAACGCGCATAGAGAATTATAACACTGTTACCATCTGCCACAATATATCAACTGCCCCTTCCCTTTCATCTTTTAATCAATTTTTCCAAAAATTATATTTAATGTATAATTGTTGTCTCTGTATTATGTATGTCCTCACTATGTTGTTTTTGATAAAGTGCTCACTGCCCGTTACCCATGGTAAATGCATTACTATTGATGTATAGGCACTCTTATATATAAATGTGTTTGATTTTTGCTTTTTGATGATTGAATTAAAAAAAAATACTAATAAAAGAATAATCAATATGTTTTAAACAGTTGTTCGTCAATTGCACCGAGCTTGGGTCATCTCCCACTTGATGTCATATAAATCAATGTAATACTGATGAATCTTGCTGCCTAGGAACGTTTTTCCCTTTGTTTCTCAATTAGGAACACTGCCCAGAGGGAGAGAAGGAAAAGAATTAACCAGTGTCTACCTCACTCTTTCCTTGTAGGTAGAACAGGCCACTCAGAAGGGATGCAAGTGCAGCGACAACTAAAAAAGAATTTGAGAAGATAATCAGGTGCCTGTCTGAAAAATTATGACAAACCAAAACACCCGCTCACGGTGCATGCAAGATATAAGGAGACTCCTCTTACCGAATAATTTCTCCCAAGAGGCTCTGCAGAAAATGTGTAGAATTAACTGCACTCTACCTCAAAGGCCAGTAAATACTTCTTTACCGGTAAGAAAATTAAGGACCAGTAATCAAAATCAGGATTCCACCAAAGGAAAAGTAATATAAACTTCAAATGATAAAAGGTCGGCTTGCTTCAACTGGACCTTGGGACTGGGGATAAATAAGTTCAGGACAGGGAGGAAACTGGGTAAATAGAAAAGAAGTGATGGAAACGGACTAAACTACATGGGAAAGGGCAGAGGGATTGGCACTAATGAATCAAAAGAAAATGCCTCCAGTAAAATGAAATGCAGGCGTGCGGGAAGCGGGTGACCCCTAGCACAAAACGCTGAATATTATATGTTATATGTTATATGTGTTAAGAAGTAAAATAGGAAAAACAAAAGAAGCGTTCCACTTCATCCGGACAATGCTTCATCATCTTTATTCCGTTAATTCCAAACAGTTTATCCACAGAATGAGTTTTGAAATGTAGGCATGAGATACTGATTTGTAATTGCATTAACGTGTAAATCATACTAAAGTGAATATTTTACTGTTTTTAGTGAACCCCTGAAGAAAGGCTACCTATAGCCTGAAATGCATTGGGTCTATGGCATCCACTATCATTGATGATTTTTGTATACAACATGTTTCGGAAAAAGGCCTGGATGGGCATATCTGATTCAGATGAAGTTTCAGTATACAGACACCGCCTCACATGTGGCAGGAGTTAAAAGTGAAAAGAAGTTAAAAATGTGGATAAACTGTTTGGAATTAACGGAATAAAGATGATGAAGCATTGATAAATTGTGGAATACATTGTGAAATTTTTCACACAGAACGCTGTGCGTCCGGATGAAGTGGAACGCTTCTTTTGTTTTTGTTGTAATGTTTTACACGAGGCATTCAGGCAGGCCACGTGACCGAGGCTGCACGCTTAAGGACAAACAAGGTTTAATATTATGAAATTAAGACATTGGATAAAACAGGTGTGCACATGGCAACCCCCTATTCTGAACATTGCATTGACTGCCTTACAGCCATGTAGCACCCGTGGATTACATTTACATAGAAAAACAGAGACGAAACTGGACACAGCCACATGTGCGATGATAAGAACATTGAATCATTTTTTAAAACGGAGATGTTCAGAAGGTTATTAAAAGCGGCAATGGATTTACGCCGAATAAGTGCTTTTAAAATGCATCACGTGTACTGTATGTTTCAAAGCTTAGCAGGGAGAATGTCATAAACATTCAGTGAAACTAACGTAGAGGCAACAACACAGGGTGGGCGGGGCATAGTAGACTGTAGCACTGCGAAGCAGGGAAGAGAGGGATCGAATGAGTCTCTCGTAAAGTGGTTGATGGGATTTGTAGGCTAGTATGTCACTTAGGTAAATCGGTTAGGAAATCGGCGGGAATAGATGGGAGGAGTCAGCCGTGTACTTATGGGACAGGAGCAGTAGCGCGAAAAGGATTTGTTAATGGCGCGTGTGAGAAGCAGAGACGCCAATGAGGAGTAAATGAGGCAGCTTTGATTAAGGTACGGAGTACTCCATCATAGGGAAGATATTGGATTAACAGGCAATATTGAAAGATGGTAGAGGGAAGGGTTACGAAAAGTGGTATAAAGGGAGGATTAACATTGTTGTGGGAGGTGTATCAGTGCACGAGTTTTGCGCAAACAGCGCGCTTAGAGGGAAAACGTTAGTTTCAAGTAATAACAGAATATGGAATTGTTGAGTTTTGAAATGTAGGCATGAGATACTGATTTGTAATTGCATTAACGTGTAAATCATACTAAAGTGAATATTTTACTGTTTTTAGTGAACCCCTGAAGAAAGGCTACCTATAGCCTGAAATGCATTGGGTCTATGGCATCCACTATCATTGATGATTTTTGTATACAACATGTTTCGGAAAAAGGCCTGGATGGGCATATCTGATTCAGATGAAGTTTCAGTATACAGACACCGCCTCACATGTGGCAGGAGTTAAAAGTGAAAAGAAGTTAAAAATGTGGATAAACTCTTTGGAATTAACGGAATAAAGATGATGAAGCATTGATAAATTGTGGAATACATTGTGAAATTTTTCACACAGAACGCTGTGCGTCCGGATGAAGTGGAATGCTTCTTTTGTTTTTGTTGTAATGTTTTACACGAGGCATTCAGGCAGGCCACGTGACCGAGGCTGCACGCTTAAGGACAAACAAGGTTTAATATTATGAAATTAAGACATTGGATAAAACAGGTGTGCACATGGCAACCCCCTATTCTGAAGAAGTAAAATAGGGACAGACAAGCATATTTGTTTTCTGTGTAAACTGTACTACTAGCAACTAAGCCAGCCTGGCTGCTACCCCTGTACTGCCAAAGCGCTGACGATGATATATCATATGTTATATGTTGTAAGAGGTAAAACCAATAAAAATATTATTTTAAAAAAAATGCCTCCAGTAAAATGAAATACACGTGTTAATAAAAAGTCTTCTAGAAAATGGAGGCAAGCTACAAAGAAACAAAATCAGGGTAACCGACAAGGAATGGCAAGCATCGGGCTGAAAGCAATTTTTTTTATATTAAACCTTCGCCGCTGATCGGCAAAGGAAAACTAACATGTGCCTCGCTGGAAACAATGTAACAACTTCCAGTGGGAGGCTCGGCGCATTAAAGAGATACAATGTTGCTGATATGCCGCTGAGCAAGAAAGGAAGCTCGAGGTAAAGGAAACTGACTCACTGCCGATTCCAAATTAAGGCAGGAAATGTGCTACAAGTTAGTACAGGGAAAGGGAGTCAGTTTCGGGAAGCCAGGAAGCAAGGGACACAGTAGGGGCTAGAGAGACCGGGATCAGTTGAAGCCAGGAAATGATCTCAAAGGGCGTGGGAACCAATACAGACAGAAAACCAAACACTGTCTCTGTCTCCTGACGCAGGGATAAGCAAGAAAGGGTGCGAGTCTAAATACAACTTCTGCCCTCTAAGTATAAGGGAGTCTCTAAAAAGAGGGATGTTTCTCCAAATCTGCAATGCACTGTGCTACTATAGGGTAGTCAGTGGTACAGAACACGTGGCTCGTGTCCTGACAGTTCTCCCTCCCAAAGGTCTATTTACAGGGCGTAGTTTAGTGGGATGTAATGCATAGAATCTGCAGCTTAATATGGGAGTTTGTACGTTTTCTGCGGGTTCTCAGGATCTATCTTCAGGAGCAAATCCCACCCAGTCAATTAGATATTGTAGCTGGCCTCTGTCTACGAGAATCAAGGATGCATTTAACTTCATACTCCACTTCTCCTTCTATGTCAATGGGAGGGGAGGGACCTCGGGTTCCAAGGAAGGGGTATAGACTTTCACTAGTGAAGTATGGAAGACAGGGTGCATCCGAAGATCGTCGGGGAGGTACAGTTTCATGGTAACGGGGTTATGACTTTAACAATAGGATAGGGTCCTATAAACCTAGGCTGTAATTTTCTAGGACCTGCTAGTCTTAGATTCTTGGTAGATAACCACACTTTATCACCTATGTGATACTCAGGAGCTGGTTGGCAATGTTTGTCGGCCTGTTGCTTCATGGTATTTTTGGCATTTTGTAATTCTCGTGTGGCTTCTTGCCATATCTTGTGAAGGGATTCATGGTGTCCCTTGACAGCGGGGATCTCCACTAAATGGGAAGGCTTAGAGCAAGGCAGAAACCTAGGATGATGAGCATGTAAGAAGTAATAGGGTGCGATACCAGTGGCCGAATGTGAAGTGTTATTGTAGGCAAATTCTGCCAAGGGAAGGGCCTGTGCCCATTCACTTGTGATAGTGGTTAGAAGACAGCGTAGGTTTTGTTCAAGTGTCTGAATTGTCCTTTCAGTTTGCCCATCAGTTTGAGGATGGTAGGCGGTGGATAGTCTGTGATCAATACCAAGAGTCTTACATGCCTCTTGCCAGAATCGAGACACGAATCGAGGTCCCCTGACAGATATAATAACGGAAGGTAGACCATAGAGTCGTACTATCCGCTCAATGAAGACTTGTACTAAATCCTTGGAAGATGGTATCTTCTTAATGGGTATAAAATGTGCCATTTTAGTAAGCATGTTCACTACCACATATATAGTGTTGTAGCCTTGTGATCTTGGAAGTTCGGTTATAAAATCCATACTAATGGAGTGCCAATGTATTGGGGGAATCGGGGTAGGCCTCAACAACCCAGTAGGTGCAGCGTGAGAAGATTTTTGCCTAGCACAAACATGACCTCACAAACATTAAGATGTCTTTCGCCATTCCATCCCACCAAAACCACCTGTGACAGGTTTGCGGGTTTTTTCTGCTCCTGGATGTCCTGCCAAAGAACTACTGTGACACCATCCGATGATCTGTACTTGTAAGTCAGTAGTGGGCACCCACAGTTTCTGGTCATGATAGTATAATCCATCAGAAATGGTGTTTAATGGTTTTTTTTAACCATTCCATAGGAGGTACGGTAGTACAAGACTCAACTAAGCATTCCAGAAAGGAAGGGATCTCCTTATCGCCCACCCCAATGCTTTTGTGACAAGATATAATGGGTGGACAGTTTTCAGTATGTACCTTTCTTTCTGCACCTATTCTAGATAATGCATCAGCGTTACCATATTGGGGGTCACGACGGTATGGGATCACAAAGTCATATTCACTGTAGAACATAACCCATCTCATTTGCCACGGAATAGGGGCTCTTGCGGATCTGAAGAACTGCAGATTTCTATGATCCGAGTAGATAGTGATCATGTGTGCTGATCCTAACAAATAATGTCTCCATTCTTGGATGGCGAGTTTGATGGCCAGTAACTCGCGTTCTCCAATGATGCAATTCTGTTCAGCAAAACTAAGCGTTTAAGAAAAATAAGCAACCGGATGTAAACAACCAGTTTGTTGGTCTCTCTGAGACAATACCCCTCCCACTGCGTATTGGGATGCGTCAGCCTCAACATAGTAAGGCTGTGTGTTATCGGCATGTCTCACTAAGGGGGTGGTAGCAAACCTCTCCTTAAATTTCACAAAGGCTTCTTCTGCTGCGGATGTCCATACAAATTTAACTCCTTTACGGAGTAGACGTGTGATGGGGGTAATAATCTCGGAGAAATGATCAATAAACCTCCTATAGAAATTAGCAAAGCCAATAAAGGACTGTACTTCCTTAACAGAGCTGGGACTAGGCCATTGCAATAAGGAATCTACCTCTTTAGGATCCATATGTATATCTTCTTGAGAGATCACAAAACCCAGAAAGGCCACTTGGGTGGCCTGAAAAGTTCTCTTATCGAGTTTAGCAAACAGCTGGTTTTCTTTTAGTTTCTTTAAAACTTTTTTAACATGATTCACATGTTTCTGCTCGGATTGGGAGAAGATCAATATATCATCAATATTGAGGATAACAAAGATGTCTAGATATTCCCTTAGAATCTCGTTGACAAAAAATTGAAAGGCCGCTGGTGTGTTACAGAGTCCGAATGGCAAAACGCACTACTCATAGAGACCAAATTTAGTTCTGAACGCGGTTTTCCATTCGTCTCCTTCTTTTACCCGGATTAAGTGATAATCCCCTCAAAGGTCTAACTTAGTGAATATCATGGCTCCACGTACTTGGTCTAATAAAACCGATATGAGAGGGAGGGGGTATTTATTCTTGATAGTCACACGATTCAGCGCGTGATAATCCAGGCAAGCGCGTAATCACCCTTCCCTTTTTGGTATAAAAAATAGAGGAGAGGAAACCGGAGAAGTGGAATGTCTAATGAAACCTTTTTCCAACATGTCGTAGAGATATGTTTTTAGGTAGTCAGTTTCAGGCTCTGTTAAGGCATATACTCTACTCACTGGGAGATCTGCTCCTGGTATTAAATCTATTTGGCAATCGTAACTCCGATGGGGAGGCAAGGCAGTTGCTTTAACTTCATCAAACACTTCCTTATATTCCTCATATATCGACGGCACACTGAGGCTTGTCACAGACGTATCAAGGGCACAGCAAAGAGCGTTTCTCCAGTCACGGTCCCCCTTGTAGCAATGCAACATACAATGCAAGGAGTTCAAGGTAACTTTTCTGGATGTCCAATCTATGTGGGGGTTATGGACTTGCAGCCAAGGAACCCCAAGAATAGCCCCAAAACTAGGCGTGTGAATTGGATCAAATTGAAGGGATTCTGAGTGACCGTTGTCACATACCATGATAATGTTGGGGGTATGATATGTAATCAATCCTGAAGACAATTCGGTTCCATCCACCGCTCTCACTGGTTCAGGATGGGGTTTTGGTAAAAAGGAGATCCCCACTGTTGGGCCAGTCTTATGTCTAAAATATTCCCAGTGGCCTCAGAATCCAACAAAATAGACACAGTCTTTCTTATTTAAGGAGAAATGATTAGGGTTACCGATAAGGTAAAATGTTTAGGCACAGCAGCTACTGTACTTGAAAGAGGCTGGGAGACCTGAGGAAGTAAGCAACCTGAAGAACTGGTCTCTTGTGTCTTCAAGTTCTTTAGTTTTCCGACGGTGTCAGGCTGTAACCGGTTCCAGCCACAGGCTTAGGGGGGGGCACAAGGTTTCACAGGACATTCTTTTGCAAAATGTCCGCTTTTCACGCAGTATAAACACAGATTAAGCTTGCGTCTTTTCTCTTTCTCCTCCAGACAGGGGACCTCTCACACCCCCTATTTGCATGGGTTCACAGCTGTCTTTAGTGTCCTTACTCTCCTTTCTAGCACTCTTCACTATTACTAAATGAGAGCGCGTATTGCTTGATTTCTCCCCTCGCCTTTCATTCAACCTATGATCTAATTTTACAACAAGATCTATGAAAGCAGGACAGTCCTCTGGTGGGTCCACTATCTAAGAAAGGAGATCTTTCAGTTAATCATAGAATGACTGATCATTGTTTTCTACTAAGGGAACCGCCTAATTGGCTGCATTGCCAGTTAAGTATGAAATAACAAAAGCCACTTTAGCTGCATCATCAGGAAACGAGGAGGCCTTGCTAAGAAATTGTAGTCTAAACTTATTCATAAAGGTGCTATACTTTGCACTAGCACCATTGAACCTTTCTGACATGGCTAAAGGGACTGGACTGGGTTTGTGGACTGTGAAATGGACCGGGGGAAGGGTCCCTTCCCCTTTGGGCATAGAGCTAGTAGTAGGGGATGGAACCGTAAAGTGTGCAGGCTGAATGTAATTTCTTTTACTCTTAGGAAGAGGACCAACTGTTCTGGTGTCGTCTGAGCATGCATTCTAACCTGAACCAATTCCACTCGAAGGCGTTGGTTCTCAGTTCTCAATCTTCTTACTTCGGACTGCAACTCTACAAAGGCTGCTGCAAGGTCCTCTAATGAGGGGCTTTGCAATGCGGACTGTAGGGGAACATTCAAAAGCAAACACGTCCCTTCCGGATTCATCTTTGCTCGGGTGGAATGATTTTTCGTGGGCTTGGCTTTCTGCTAGGTCACAAGCACCCACTAACCTGGTAGCCAACGGGTTTCACAGGAGCGAAGTGAATCTCACCACACTCCCAAAAAACAGCCTCCAAACGAGATATGATTGTTTCTCAATTAGGAACACTGCCCAGAGGGAGAGAAGGGAAAGAGTTAACCACTGTCTACTTCACTCTTCCCTTATAGGTAGAACAGGTCACTCTCAGAAGGGATGCAAGGGCAGCGACAACTAAAAAAGAATTTGAGAAGATAATCAGTTGTCTGTCTGCAGAATGATGACCACGCAAAACACCCAATCACAGTGTGTTATACCCTGCACATAGAGACACTGGTAGCCATGTTTTATATTTAAAGCCTTCTTTATTGGTTCCAGTTCATGGTAGTATCGATCATAGTTCATCCAGCTCTAGTCAGGTACTGGCCATGTACCAGCCATACACCAGGAGTAGCCTGCCTAGCTGCTCAGCCCATCTCCAACTGTCACCACTCATCCACACAGGCACACAGGCATTCCATTCATCACAGTCACACCAACATTCCGTTACCATCTCTCACTCTGGCTGAGCAGCTAGGAGGGCCTATGCTGATTACATATAAATGTAATACTTAGGATAAACCATTATCGCTTTCCTTTAAATAGAAACTAAAATTACAAATCTAAAGGAAAGACTCTAAAGGAGAAAACTATACACAAGAAAGCGGTAATGTTCATAACTCAAGGATGCAACTAAAGCAAAACATCACAAGAGAGTGAACAATAAAGATCAAGAAAAGATGGGCAAAGTACGACATCAAAATATAAGTGCATCAATATCACCCATCCTCCCCATGACAAATTATCAAAATATTATGAAGCGTAAACTTGTAGTAAAACAAGTACAAATAGTAATACTTGAAAACAAGCTGTAAAATTATATACTTTAATGCAAACGGTTAAACACCCCACAACACCAATGCCAACAACAAGGGAAAGATATGGGAAAATGACCCATGAAACTGTGTGAGGGGCTAGCACCCATAACACACACCCTATGTAGTGTTGTACCTTAGTACTGCGCACAACGTGTTAATGAAGTCTGAACCCATATCCTAACCCTGTGTAAGGGTCAACCTCAATAACAATTGTATATGGGAACAAAACCCATGACCCAAACCTCCTGTAGAAGTCACTAACTGGGACTCAAACCCAACCCAAACCCTGTAAATAGAGATAAAACTATGATAGGACTAACTCCATAGCCCCAAACCTTTCCCTCCTTTAAGGAATGTACTATGGCCAAAACGTAACCCTCATGTAAGGGATCATTTGTGATGTCCACCCACTAGGACACATGGACAACCCATCCATAAATCAACTTAAAACTGTGGCAACACATAATACAAATGAAACTGTACCATATTTAATACACATACAATTAGATTAACTGTAAAACACTGGTGAACTGTACCCTACGCCGGTGAGCAACCTCTCACCCGAGTTGTGTTACTCTGTGCACAAACTGGTACAGTACACCCTACAATAGTTAGACATCCACACAAGTGATATAGGTTGTACTAACTGAAGAAGATAAAACGACCTAGAACACCTTCACAAGTAATATAGGAACTTACAGGTTGCTATGAAATGGCAAAACCCTAACCCACAGGAGACTGATAATTTGTGCTACCGACCTATGACCTGCGTAAAACCCCAATAACATAATAATTACTTAGAAAACTAGGGATTAATTAGCAAAATTACACTTCTAAAAGTGAGTACAAATGGCAAAATGAAACAATATGCCATGACCATAAATGCGTAAGAGGCAGGGGAAACCCAATAAACCCTTGTAGGCTTGGGCGCTGAATATTAGAAATCACAGTGTGCTACAAGGGACTTGTTAAAAAACAGAGAGTCTTAGTTATGAGTCATACATACATAACAAACTCATGTGTATCAACAGAGTATCACATTTTGTTTTGCATTGGAATCAATCAAAGGAAAGATCAAAAGGGAACACACGGAGAAAGTTTATGTTTATGAAAAAATTATTATTATGTATTCAGGTGATGAAACAATGAATTTACATCTCGGGAGACAAGTACATAGAAATAAATCCAAGCAAAAAACTGAGAACAGAGATGTAGTTAATCACATTCCTTCAGTTCACAGCTCTAGCATCAACTCCTGGTTAGTGTAACAAACAATCAAAGATAATTAATAAACTATGATCGAATGTTGGTGACAACGCAGCACTATTAGGAGATGATGAAGGTGTCGACGTTTCGGTCTAGTGTGCAGTCGTCATGTAGACCATCATCAGGACTAAACATTTCATTGCAGAAAGAACTCCCTAAATTAAAATAGAACAAAATTACTAAAAATACATACCACGATTAAACAGTTTAAAAAACTCCATGTGTCCAACTTTATATTATCTATTAATAACCAAGAATTTTACCCCTTCCAAGTAAAACTTGGTTTTCTACAATATTAAAAACTTAATCCAGGGTCAAAAAATAATCAAAAATTGGTGATTGCGTCATAGTTATTACATTCAACTTGGTAGTAAAGAACAAAGAAATAAGCTTTGAAATCTTTCAAACAATGTTGCTGTTCAACAAATCTCTCAAATTGAACGGTTACAAACTTAAACATGATTACATGGTCAGAGTAGTCAAAAGATCACTTTGATAGACCATAAGTCGAGTCAATCATTTATTTTTCATCGTACTAATTGTGTCCTAATTTGATGACAAGAAGTCTAAAAGAGGTCCTTTGATGATAGACCGACATTGTTTCCATTAAATCACATATGAACACTGAAACAACAATAATCCATACAAGTGACTCATTGGATAATGTACAACAAACTCAGTAAAACAAAGAAACATCAACCAAAGTGTTTGTCACCTGAAATTTCAGTAGTCTGTGTATTGGTTTTGAAAGGACCACAGGTGAAGTGAAGGGGATCACTAAAAAATAAATAAAATCAAAAAGGATGATTTGCCAGGCGGGGGGCAACGCATGATATATACAACCCCTTTGCGGAATAAAGCTAAATTTTGACCTACCTATTGCTCTAATGTAGTGGGACAAAAGTTCCAATGTATGATGAATAGCGAGTCAGCAATTGAAGCATAACTTCGTGTTTCTAGTAAAGAAGAGATATAAACGAATAATGGTGACTGGCATGTCAACGCTAATGTATATACTGTATTTCTTAACTTAAAAAGTAAGGAATATTAATTCGATATTAAGGTTCACATATCGAGGTAAAAAGGTCAGACAAAGTGTCAGAGGTGAGGGCCACTATATATAGACAATATATCCGTGTTAACCCGCCTCAGGACACCTAGAAACATAGCCAGTCAATGGAAGACTAAACGGAACAGCATGATAGTGCAGGTCTGGACGAAATTGATCAAATGGTATTTGCATATAGCTAAGGATATTAATCATGACAAAATATAACGTTGCTTGTCAAACAGTCTTTAAAGGTAAATCTGACGAAAAATCTCTAAGTTACGCTAATGTCACACTGAGTACAGCGAGTCCTATTTAACTAGCGATATTTCCTTACTTGTTCAAACGAAGAATAGCGTCCTTAGTCGGCCAAGCGGGATCGTCAGTGATATGGGCTGGCCCAGGAAGTGGTTTTAAAGGCTAAGACCCGGATGTAAATTGCGTGGTGCAAAAGTAAAAAAGGGACTCGGGACGTCTTGCTACGATCTATGTCAAAAATGTCGCCATCTTGGAATGGGAAAAACAGTCTCGGCGAGGATATATATATTAGAAGGATGTCATGGGCATATCAAATATCTAAGTTTAGTCCGAAAAGGTAGAACATGTTTAAATTAATATTTAAAGGACATTTGCACAGTGAGGTTATGTTCTATAGTAGACGTAAAACGGGAAATGTAATTCAATGGCTGACCTACAATGGATCTAAATATCGGAGCTAAACAGTGTAGAAAAATCTATGCCCCTTTTAAATTGGTGAAACGAAATTTCAAATGACAAATCACACATACAAACCAATATGTATAGAATTAACATAAAAGCTACAGAGAAAATATATAAACAAATAATCGGTTCATTGTCCTATGTGTACTAAAATCATTACGGCTGTGTGTCTAAGACAGAAATCTTATTAGGGTTTAGGTGAGGCAGGCAAGTGCATGCCATTCTGAGCTAGAATTAAGACCGAATTTAACTGATTCCGCTAAACAGATCCAACGTTGTTCTCTCAATGAAAGGACGTGGTCTACGTTGGGTTGTCGAATCGAGGGCTTAACTACCTCAACTACCCACCACTGTAGTTCATTTTCGCTATGTTTTTTAGCGAAATAGTGGTCTACAGGGGGAGCATTGTCCGTGTTACAGCGAATTCTTGACTGATGTTGCAGAATTCGTTTTTTAATGGGCTATGACGTTTTGCCAAAATATTTTAAGCCACAAGGGCATTCAATGCAATACACAACATTTGTTGTATTGCAATTGGAGAAGCCACCACGGTCAATACCAAACAATTCATTTTGAATAATAAGACCTTTGTATTGAAGAACTTCTCCAATTGCAATACAACAAATGTTGTGTATTGCATTGAATCTTCAATACAAAGGTCTTATTATTCAAAATGAATTGTTTGGTATTGACCGTGGTGGCTTCTCCAATTGCAATACAACAAATGTTGTGTATTGCATTGAATGCCCTTGTGGCTTAAAATATTTTGGCAAAACGTCATAGCCCATTAAAAAACGAATTCTGCAACATCAGTCAATAATTCGCTGTAACACGGACAATGCTCCCCTTGTAGACCACTATTTCGCTAAAAAACATAGCGAAAATGAACTACAGTGGTGGGTAGTTGAGGTAGTTAAGCCCTCGATTCGACAACCCAACGTAGACCACGTCCTTTCATTGAGAGAACAACGTTGGATCTGTTTAGCGGAATCAGTTAAATTCGGTCTTATTTCTAGCTCAGAATGGCATGCACTTGCCTGCCTCACCTAAACCCTAATAAGATTTCTGTCTTAGACACACAGCCGTAATGATTTTAGTACACATAGGACAATGAACCGATTATTTGTTTATATATTTTCTCTGTAGCTTTTATGTTAATTCTATACATATTGGTTTGTATGTGTTATTTGTCATTTGAAATTTCGTTTCACCAATTTAAAAGGGGCATAGATTTTCTACACTGTTTAGCTCCGATATTTAGATCCATTGTAGGTCAGCCATTGAATTACATTTCCCGTTTTATGTCTACTATAGAACATAACCTCACTGTGCAAATGTCCTTTAAATATTCATTTAAACATGTTCTACCTTTTCGGACTAAACTTAGATATTTGATATGCCCATGACATCCTTCTAATATATATATCCTCGCCGAGACTGTTTTTCCCATTCCAAGATGGCGACATTTTTGACATAGATCGTAGCAAGACGTCCCGAGTCCCCCTTTTTACTTTTGCACCACGCAATTTACACCCGGGTCTTAGCCTTTAAAACCACTTCCTGGGCCAGCCCATATCACCGATGATCCCGCTTGGCCGACTAAGGACGCTATTCTTCGTTTGAACAAGTAAGGATATATCGCTAGTTAAATAGGACTCGCTGTACTCAGTGTGACATTAGCGTCACTTAGAGATTTTTCGTCAGATTTACCTTTAAAGGCTGTTTGACAAGCAACGTTATATTTTGTCATGATTAATATCCTTAGCTATATGCAAATACCATTTGATCAATTTCGTCCAGACCTGCACTATCATGCTGTTCCGTTTAGTCTTCCATTGACTGGCTATGTTTCTAGGTGTCCTGAGGCGGGTTAACACGGATATATTGTCTATATATAGTGGCCGTCACCTCTGACACTTTGTCTGACCTTTTTACCTCGATATGTGAACCTTAATATCGAATTAATATTCCTTACTTTTTAAGTTAAGATATACAGTATATACATTAGCGTTGACATGCCAGTCACCATTATTCGTTTATATCTCTTCTTTACTAGAAACACGAAGTTATGCTTCAATTGCTGACTCGCTATTCATCATACATTGGAACTTTTGTCCCACTACATTAGAGCAATAGGTAGGTCAAGATTTTGCTTTATTCCGCAAAGGGGTTGTATATATCATGCGTTGCCCCCCGCCTGGCAAATCATCCTTTTTGATTTTATTTATTTTTTAGTGATCCCCTTCACTTCACCTGTGGTCCTTTCAAAACCAATACACAGACTACTGAAATTTCAGGTGACAAACACTTTGGTTGATGTTTCTTTGTTTTACTGAGTTTGTTGTACATTATCCAATGAGTCACTTGTATGGATTATTGCTGTTTCAGTGTTCATATGTGATTTAATGGAAACAATATCGGTCTATCATCAAAGGACCTCTTTTAGACTTCTTGTCATCAAATTAGGACACAATTAGTACGATGAAAAATAAATGATTGACTCGACTTATGGTCTATCAAAGTGATCTTTTGACTACTCTGACCATGTAATCATGTTTAAGTTTGTAACCGTTCAATTTGAGAGATTTGTTGAACAGCAACATTGTTTGAAAGATTTCAAAGCTTATTTCTTTGTTCTTTACTACCAAGTTGAATGTAATAACTATGACGCAATCACCAATTTTTGATTATTTTTTGACTCTGGATTAAGCTTTTAATATTGTAGAAAACCAAGTTTTACTTGGAAGGGGTAAAATTCTTGGTTATTAATAGATAATATAAAGTTGGACACATGGAGTTTTTTAAACTGTTTAATCGTGTTATGTATTTTTAGTAATTTTGTTCTATTTTAATTTAGGGAGTTCTTTCTGCAATGAAATGTTTAGTCCTGATGATGGTCTACATGACGACTGCACACTAGACCGAAACGTCGACACCTTCATCATCTCCTAATAGTGCTGCGTTGTCACCAACATTCGATCATAGTTTATTAATTATCTTTGATTGTTTGTTACACTAACCAGGAGTTGATGCTAGAGCTGTGAACTGAAGGAATGTGATTAACTACATCTCTGTTCTCAGTTTTTTGCTTGGATTTATTTCTATGTACTTGTCTCCCGAGATGTAAATTCATTGTTTCATCACCTGAATACATAATAATAATTTTTTCATAAACATAAACTTTCTCCGTGTGTTCCCTTTTGATCCTTCCTTTGATTGATTCCAATGCAAAACAAAATGTGATACTCTGTTGATACACATGAGTTTGTTACGTATTTATGACTCATAACTAAGACTCTCTGTTTTTTAACAAGTCCCTTGTAGCACACTGTGATTTCTAATGACCATAAATGCGTCGTGTAAATAGTCCAAAGGATAAGAGATCAAGCAGCCATAACAAAAATGACAAAGATGATATGTACACAACCATCGAGTAACAGGTGTAGTGATCACTTGTGTAGACTAAATGCAGGCAAATAGTTCAAGCTAAGATGACAATGTCAGAAGACCCCCAAATGAATAACAGGCAGTAGACCAAATTGATGCATACTTATGAAGAACTGCAGTACCAAAGGATCCTACGACGTGACGATGCATGAACATGCTCCTACGCAGAGTCTGCTACACAGCTGACAGATGTGAGAACTCCCGAGCCGCAACTCACTGCAACCCCAAGCTTCTTCTTTCAGGCAAACTTTATTCCAACAAACTAAACAACGTGGTTGGCAAAGCGAAGCAGCGTGGTTGGCAACTTGTCGGGACACAATCCGGAACCAACAAAGGGAAAAGAACATGGTGGCCGCCAACCACAAGATGGCGGCACATTGCAGACGTCCAGCCGGATGGTTCCCGGCCTCACCGTGCATCCACCTTCTGTAAGCAACACCGAAGTGGTGAAGATTCTGTTATTGATGTAGGAGCACATCGAAGAGCAGACTGACGTAGGAGCACATGGAAGAGCAGACTGCACGCGACAATGAAGGAAGACCAGGTAGGCGCGTGCATTTTTAAATTTGAAAAAGGCAGTTAGTTGACACCATTGACAACAGGTCTCAACCAAGATTAGAAATAATGGACAAACAATGTCTCACCTCTTTTTGTCCCCATGTGGCTCGACAAACATTGCTAGTGAATGGCACAAAACACGTCTTTGATATTCAAGACCACACTGCCAGAGAAGTCATACCCCACAACTCGAACTGGCATCAAAAAGTCCAAGTAAATTACATCTGTGCAGCTTCATGTGTTTATGTGCGCAGGCAGAAATGCATTAGGACAGCACCAGGTTGCAGATGTTGCCAATCCAATACACATGCAGACCATTAATGTAGTGTAGAGTAACTTTACTCTGAAAACGCAAGTCCCTCCAAAGCACAAATTGAGTAGAGCAAAATCTGTGGATTTCACGGGTCCAACACAAACTGGAAGACATGTCCCACACTGTCCACGACAAATGTATGCCGCAAACTCCAATCCAGGTTGTTGAAATGTGAAGGGTCACACAAGTATCCACTATGTAAAATCTCCTTAATTGTGCACTCCTTGATACCAAAGCACTAGACTTAGCAACACCACACCTCTCTTGTGTTGCTCATGTGAATTACCTTCACTGAGTCAGACTATAACTCACATCTTGAACAGCCACAATTCCTTTTACGCTATAGAAACATCTATGCGGCACATACAACAGGATGTGGTAGGGTGAAACAAAGTTCAGACATACCCTAACGTACATACCATACCTGTGGTCAAATCGGATCACTGAAACAATATCGACAGACCGAATATCGATTACCTAAAATATCGAAGTAAAATTATTGACTACAAAAATATCGACTCCCAATACTTTAACAATAAACTACACAAATATCGACTCCACAATATCGCAACAAAAAAATATCGACTACAACATTATCGAAAGAATTTTTTTCCGAAAGACTAAATATCGACTCTCAACAAATAAAAAGACCTAAGACTAAATATCGAATACAAAAATATCGACCACTAAATTATAGAAAAACATCATATCGACTTCTGTAAACCTCATAAAAAACATAATAATTGACGAAAACATGATGATAACTATAAACATAAAACAATATAAATATATAAAAAATACATACTATAATAACTTACTTCATAAACATCAAATAAATTGAATATTTTGACATTTCTAAAACATAATACATTCACATCATATATATACATAAAACATGATATAACTCAATACAAATAAGATTTTTATATAAAATTTAAGATAAAAATGCTCCACAAAACAATATAAACGTACTTGAAATCCTCCATTAAATCAACAATACTGCCAAAAAAATTCAAAAACTCGCAAACAACCAATACAAAACACCAAACAATTAAGCCAACCAATAAAAACAACCAACACATTACAGGAACACTATAAAAAGAAAGCAAACTAGAAATTAAATAACACTTTGCGCCACAAAACTTGAAGGAGAGGAAACTCTGCTACATTTCCAGCAAAAGAGAAACCTGCTAGATTCAAAAAAAGACTACACCAAAGAAAAGTAAGTACCACCACTTTATAATACATACTCAACTTAGAACTGAAAACTAAAAATATACATTTAAACAACAATAACTTATATCTTTTCTTTCCATTTTCCATTCCTTACAGATACATCAAAGTTACCGAAAAAAAGCCCACCTAAAACAACTATATCAACTATTACACAAAAGTAAGTATATAAACTAAAAAAACAGAGACAACTTTAACTCTAAAACAAGCAAGAAAACTTCCTTATGGGAAACCATCCAATAATACAAACCTGAACAAATACAATAAATCACATTTTCTTTTCCCAACAGAACAATCAACAAAATAAAGAGAAGCAAACCATCCAAACAGACAGCACAGCCTTCCAAAGAACAAAGAAACAAGTACATTTACAGAGAAAATGTGATAAATGCAAATAATTAAGTTAGAAACAATACTAAAAATCTCTATGTACCATTTATTTACTATAGAAAGAAGAAAGAAAAATGACAGAAGGAGCAAAATGTATTACCTCACAAAAGGGCAAAATGCTTTTATGTTATATGGGCTATACATATACTCAGGAAAAACAACATGAATTGAAAGTGTTTTGGAAATGCAGCAAATATTATAGTAACAAATGTTATGGTCGCGCTATAACTCAGGAAACAACTGTAACCAATACTACTGAACATAACCACCGTCCTAACGTGACAGAAATAGAAATTAGACAAATGCTAGACTCACTAAAATAAGCTAGTACTAGCACAGACCTCCCTACTACAACTATCCTTAAAGAACACTTAAAAACACTCCCGCAACATTCTTCAAGCCAACTACCTTCCATCGATTCACTAAAAAGGACAATAGCTAGACAAAAAAGATTTACTACAGCTACTCCCCCTACCCCAAAAACCTTTCAGGAAGTCCAAATTCCATCCGAAATAAAAATAACTCACTGTAACGAACCTTTCATCCTATACGATAATGCATGTCCAGAAAAAAGAATAATAATGTTTGCTACAGCAGACAATATGTTGAAATTACAACAATGCGAAACATGGATGATGGATGGTACATTTTCAGTACGCCCAAAACATTTCTACCAATTATACACCATCCATGGACACTATCAAAACTGCAATATTCCTTTCATATATACCCTCCTACCCAACAAACAGCAAACAACCTATATGGGGCTACTAAATAAAATAAAAGAACACAAATAATTACTTCCCCCCAAAAATTATCATTGACTTTGAAAAAGCAATGATAAACACAATCCTAAAAACATACCCTCACACAGCAATCCAAGGTAGCTACTACCATTTTAACCAATGTATATGGAAACATACACAAAAAACTAACCTAAGCTCCCAATACTGCAATGACAGCACTTTTGCCTACCAGGTAAAAAAATTAATTGCAATAGCCTACGTTCCTGTTACAGACGTAGCAGAACATTACAACCTATTAATAGACAGCCCCTACTATAAAAAAAAAGTTAAACTAAACTAAGCCCTCTCTTAGATTACTACGAAGACACATGGGTAGGAAGACTACACAGATCAGGACACAGAAGGCAACCCAAATTCCAAATTCCCTGGTGGAACGTCTACCTAAGTACACTAAGGGGTAGATTCTGATCCGGTAAAAAAAACGTCCGTACGAATCGTATCCGGAGCCCTCTCCGTACGACTCGTACACACGCCATACGACCCGACGAGTACGATCCGGACCGGGGCATCAGGACGCGATCCGTACGGTCCACGTCAGGTAAGGGCGATTCGTACGGAAAAGCACACAATCATATACACACCGTACGGAGCATACCCCCCATGATCGCAGGGGTACGCCCCTTACACCCAGCGTACATGGGGTAAGGTGCGTACCCCCCATGATCGCAGGGGTACGCCCTGTACACCCAGCGTACCCCTGCGATCATGGGGGGTACGCACCGTACCCGGGGGGGGGGGCGTACCGTACCTGTTTCGGTGCGAACTCTGCTTTTACGGCTGTTTTCAGCTCTCGTAAAAAAAGGGTCGTACGGTGCGTACCCGACACGTATCGTACTTGCTGGGTCGTATAAACCAGCCGCGAGCCGTACAGATCTTGCTTACAGCGGGTTCCGGCGGAGACTTGTACTGGGATTTGAGTTGTACGGTCTCTGTACGATTCGTACTTCGACGTCCGTACGCGGGACGTTGCCGTGTACGATTCGTGCGGGAAAAACGCTCCGAACGGCTATTCGGAACGTTTTTTCCCGAATCGGAATCGACCCCCAGATAAACAGGCTAAAAGTTACAACGCAGTCGAAGGATGGCACAATGCTTTCCTAGCAAGTACAGGCAGAACTACCCCGACACTCCATAAACTACTCCAATCATTACAAAAGGAGCAAAGTTACCAACAACTCCGAATGGAACAATCTGTTACACTAATTGGCCCTAAGCTAAGTAAACAAACAAAACAAATGTACAACACCTTACAAGAACAAGTTACCCTATACCCAACAACCAGAGGTCTACCATATCTTTCTATGATCGCTAAAACAATTCTTTAAACACATCTAAAAATACCTATAGATGACAAATAATACACATAAAATATATGCCTAAAAGACATGCTAGAAACTGTAACAAAATTGTCAAATATATTTTATATGATTTTATAGAAATATATCTGAACAGTTTTCTTACAATTTCTAACATATAACCTAAAAAACTTTAATAATTACATAAACAATCCCACCCAAAAAATAAATAAAGAAAACTTACTCACTTTGTTGCTGAAGACAAACCTTTGGAATGAAAGAAATCCTTCCATATGAGTAAACGATCCAACCTATCCAAAGGAACCCACAAAAATAGCAACAGATGCAAAAAATATCTTCTCCAAAACAATTCACTCGAAAACCCATAAAAACCCGAATAAAGTTATCAAAAAGTAAAAAAACGCTCCAAGGAAACAAAATAGAAAATAAAATAAAAAAACACATCCATGACGATTATTCTCCAAATCCGATGCAACGATAAACCATAAAAAACCCGAAAAATGTAAAAAAGAAAAGAAACGCTCCTTGAAAACGCGAAAAATTAGTAAAGTGTGTTTAAAAATGATTAAATAATAATCTACACACTTCTTACTATAAAAAAAGCAAGCTTCTCCCAAAAACGAGATCCACGCGAAGCACCTAAAAAAGAGAAAATAAACATACCCACCCACACACAATACACCCAAACATACATTTACAAACATTATTAAACATTACCCATATCATTTTATCAACATTTCTAATCCTATTCCTACCTCAACATAGTAAGCCCAAAACGAGAAACCGGAACCAAGACAAAAACCGTAACTACCGCCTAAAACACACACATCCTACAACTACACAACACTAGAAAACCCATACACACTCACTCCACAAACACTCAAAAAATATATCTAACTAAAATAATATACTTAAAATGAAACTTACCCTTCCACACGCGAAACAGCGTCCAACCGCAAGCTCTTCCACGCCGATATAACACAAAATAACATTACGCGGTTACAAAATGGTCCCTAACAAACAAATAGTCCCATTCATATTAACATTAAATAACATTCTAAATACATTTAATACATGTTTAAATCAATACTATCAAACTATTGTATTTTTTTAAATTATCAAAATATATAACAATGTTATAAAAATGACTAACAATGTCCTAAATGTTATTTTCAGTTACTTATTATTAATGTAGCAAACATTTACTTAAAAAAATACTTATATTATTGTATAAATATGGAACAATTTAATACATGTTACTATAATTTACTGTTTTGTTGTACAAATAATAAATAAAAAACATTACATATGGAATAAAATTTTACCTCTGTAAAAATTAATATTATTCATATTTTATATATTAATAATCTTAATTTATAAAAAAAATCAATCATATCTCAATGTGAACAAGACCTACTTATTTTTGATGATATATATTAATATGTTTTCTTTAAAAAATGTGTGAAAATACAAACACTGTATTAAAAAATATTACATATTTTAGTTCTATATGTATTTGAAAACAAATCTTTATGTTTCCAATAAAAATTGTGAAAAAAAGTAAAAAATGTACACTGAATAAAAAATGTATTTTATTTAAAATGAATGTATTAAAAATGTGTATTTTGAAAAAAAGAACTATGACAATAATATAAATATGTTGTTAAACTATATATCATCCAAATAAAAATGTATTCTTACCATTGAAAAATATTAATACATTTATTTTCCGATTTTATAACACTCTTTTGAACATAATAAAATCATTAAAAACTGTTGCAGTCTAATTATTAGAATTTGTCTTATTATCAATTATAATAATTATTTATATATTTTTTGAATTTTTACTATATATTTTATATTTAAATAAGCTTAATATCCTTACAGGAAAACTGGCTGCATTTAAAAAAGAAAAATGTAACTTTTCATTTTCATTTTTTAAGGGCAGGCAGTAGTCCCTGGGACCACTACCTGCCCATAAAAATGTTTGCACATGCATTTCCAAAGAGGAAGGGGTCCCCTGGGACCCCTTTCCCGTTTGCGTGTGCTTTACCACCCTTCTGAGAAGGGTGTCAAACTGTTGATGTTTTGCAACCGCAATTGCGGTCGCAAAACATTCTTAAATAGCTTTTGGGGTCGCTATTAGGATCGGAACACCCCTTCCTAATAGCGAGTCGCCTAACCCTATTTTGCGAGTTGCAGATTATTTGTGACTCGCAAAATAGGGTTGGTACATGGGCCACGCGGTCTTTGCGGTTGCAAACAGGCCTGAAACCCCTTTGCGAAAAACAGTCGTACATCTGGTCCATAGCCTAATAAATTAAACACGTTTTTGTCCAGCTTGAATAATAAGTATTTGAAGGTGCTTTTGTAGGTAGTAATGAAGAAAATCAGGATCGAGCAAATAAAATGTTTCCCTAAGAACACACAACTTGGTTAAGCGGGGAAGCCAGCAGTAACTTGTTTTCTGATTTCTCCTCATACAAGTCAGCTACTAAATGGGTACACATTTGTCTCTCCTTTTTACCTCAAATTTTAATGCAATGCCTTCCTTTCAACTCAGTGTATGAAAGTAGGACGAGGGTGGGAAGGAAAAAGTTAAATGAAAGCTCGACAATTTTGAGCTCCAGGTTCCGTGAGGACTTCGAGCTGAGCATTTGGATCAAGCCTGTCTCTAGTTTCAAGTGGCTCGCTCACCTCTTGTTAACAGAGGAGCCAAAGTGAAAATGTGAGCATGGACACAGAAGGTGCAAGTTGTTACATAACTAAATACCTCAGCTTCAAATCAACTAGGCCTTGTAAAGAACTGCACATCCACAAGGCCAAGATTAAAACAAGTTGAAGCTTATTCCAGGAATGGGAGCCCACGACTAACACAGCTCTTTCAGTGAACGTCCAGGATCAAATGCAACAAAAAGAAGTTAGTCTGAACACCAGCTAGACGCAAGAATCAGAAGATAGATCTCAATCAAACATCAACATCTAGGTACAGACTAACAGTAGAACACATGTTGCATCATAATAATAAAAATATGTACAGTACATCTTCTTTCCCCTTTTAAGCAAACACAAAGCAAAATAAATACCAAATAGGAAGAAATTATTACTATAAATAAAAATCTTTAAATCTAACAGGCATGGAAGCACTGCCAGCAGGCATATAAAGTGCTCAATGCCAGCGACTGAGGAATCATGGATATTTTGCAAATATGTAGCTACCTCAGGCACAGAGGAATCATGATCATTTTGCAAACAGAGAGTAGTCAGTAATTGCGTCCAGGGTCTTAAGGGCTCACCAAGTGCAAGTGCTTGGTGCATTAGCAGGTTACAGTGCTAGATTAAAGTGACTGTGGGAAGAAAGAGCAATTCAGAAACATAGTCAATGACAGCTGTAACCATGATCTTAAAGGCTCACTAAACTGAAGTACTTGGTGCATTAGCAAATTACGATACTAGGCTAAAATGGACAAAACACAACCAAGGAGCGTAATTAATAACATTTGGTAACATGACCTTAAAGGCTCACTAAATATAATGGTAACAGGTTACAGTGTACGAAGTGTAGTTAAAGAACATAGTGGATGAGAATTGTATCCATAATCTTATTGTATTTAAAAAACGTTTACTACACCTGACGGGGCGTTGAAGCACTTTATGGCGAGTAGAATCCGGGTTACTACATCAATAATGCCAGGCTCAGTCAGACGCGACAAAAGTCCACAAGGACGCTGGCACTCTGGTGGATATAGAGGATGCAATGAGGATGCCAGCGAATCAGAAAAAAACTATTTTCAGTCTAAAATATATTCCAAATTTTCTTTTGTAAAAGACGCTGGGGCAGTGTTAAACCTCAGTATCAGCAATCAACTGGGTCTCCCTTCCCCATTGCACCCAGAAACGGAAATGGAAACACGACCAAGCAAGAGCACTACAGCAGAAAGCAGGGGTGAGGTACCACCTAGTACAAAAACCAATCTTGCAAAAAAAAAATTAGATCAAGAGTTGGCACAATTGACAAAATTGCACGCCCTGCAAAATAATAAAAACAATAATAAACGCACTGGAAAATGGAACAAAGAAAAAACTAAACCCACAGGAATCTTGTCTCCCCCCAGAGGCTCAAAAATACCACCAATAATTCCACTGGAGCCAGATATTAAATTACGGACCCGCCAGTGCACAACAACTTATGCAGTCACACCCCCTTCAGACTCACAAGCCCACTCAGTCGCCCCTGAGACAACTTCAACTGGCATTACCCTCCCAGACAATTTTCCAACTAAAACAGCAGAAGTAAAGAACTCACAACTAAGTCTGAATACCACTGCCCTTGATTACACAAACGAAAGAACCAATTTGAATTCGACTGCACAGCACAGTGGGGTTCAGGGAAAGGCATCAGAAATCCTCAACACCGACATTAATACCGGCATCAATACCGATAGCAAGTTCAAGTCGTTAAACCCTGCATTTATTGGACTACATTTGGAACCGGTATTCATTGCATCAGGCAGCAGTATAGGGAAGGCCAGGGGTGAACAAGAAGAGACACCAGCTCGCGTAGTCAGGAACGCGTCCTCTCTTACGAATGAAGAATGGTAAAATCTGATCACCACATACTCCTCCAAGGTTAAAGGCGAAACAGCAGCCCAAGAATCAGGAACATCGACAATGGAGCTGACAGAGGAAATGCCAACTGGAGAGAACAAAATATGGGCATCTCTCCTTAATACCATGCAACTTACAACAAACGCCATGGTATACCACTCGGACAAGATTGATGTACAGCTAACCCTCCTCAACTGTTTAGCCCTACATGTTCCAAGCATTGATAGTAAGTTGTCGGAACTGAACAACTTCCTCAATAGAGCCCAAACCGAAACAGCAATAATTCCTCCGAGCTGCACCTGCCATTTATTTATCGATAAACTTGCAACATTACCCGCAGTGATGGGTGACCTCCTTACGGACTTAACATTTTTTAATACAACTAACACAATGAATATAGGTAAATCAAAATCCAATAACAACAAACAAAAAAGTGACCTCATAAACGATAAGACACCACTCGTCTCGGACCACAAAGAGCAGCTTATAATTGATGAGAACGAGAATGCTCCGGTCTCTTCCTCAGCCGTGGCCAGAATTGAACAACGGGCAGGAGAAAATGCTGCCACTGATCCGGAACAACAAGAGGAATCAGGGATCCATGATGGAGACAACAAGAACATGCATTCGGGCTTTGTCTTTACAAGCACAGTGGACGTTCCAGAACAATAAAGGGCTGAGCAGAGATTCAGCAGCTGCAACAAGCAGACAAGTCAATCAGTCAAAGGTGACGTATCATTGAATAAATGGCAATCATCCAAGCAGCGCAGGAAACAGAGGAAAAAAGGGAGGAATACAAATCCAACTATTAAAACCTACTTTCAAGTATCAACAAAAGCCTTGAGCAGACACCAGCTAGAACAAAAAGCAAGCAGGGAGCCATCTAACCCACAGTCTGAGCTGATCGCCACGTTGCTTCTTGTTCAGCAGCGCTAGAAGATGTAGGAAATGCACATTTAAAGAAATACAAACTCCCAGAGATTATCAACTTAACCGAACTGGCGTAAAACAACCCAACACCAGCAACTACAGGGGGGACAACCCCTGTGCTAACAACTGCCGTAAAGGTTTCCACCAAGCTAACAGAAACAGCAGACCTCAAACCAAAAGTGGAAATAGCAACATCGGGAACAGTTAGACTGAGCAGCTTCAACGCAGGATTGACGAAAAAAGAGCAAAGCACTGAAACAGTTGAAATAGAAAAACAGTCACCCCTAAACACAGGGGGAAGGGAAAAGGACCTGTGCAGTATAACTCCCCCAAACAATTCCCGTAGGGAAACTCCAAAGTCTATTCTGTTCATCCTAGAATATAAATCTAAAGGACGGGGCAAGACCCTAAACAGAGGAAACATTCTCCAAATACTAACCGCCATTAGCAATCTGGGTGTGATCGGTCACAAGACCTGGAATCGGTCGAATTTGAAATGTTCAAACACCTCTCGGAGCATGAAGCAACAAAAACAACATGGGCAACTCGGGAAAGTGCGGAGATAATTCTTAAGGAGAAGTACCAATTAGAAACCTGGGGGATCCGACTACAGATTCACCACACAGTCGGGTATCCAGAACCCCTACTCTGACACCATCAAGGGCCTAATGATAGCCGGCGAGCAATAAGGGTAACTTTGGAGCCACTAACTCTGTGCTTAAAGGGGTACGCAGCACCTGCGTTGAGGCCACGGAGAACAACGGAGCTACCACCGAGAACGCTCGGGACAAAGGAGGAAAGGATACACCAAATGACTGGTCATGGATAGCAAAAACCATAAATTGCAGACCCGAGAACCAATGACAGAGAACAGAAAAGGTAAAAAACATTCCAAATCTAAAATTCTGCTCCTGGAACATAAATGGACTTGGAACTAAAATCTTTGACAAGGTCTTTTTGACGTACCTCCAACAATTCGATTTAATTTTCCTACAAGAAACATGGCTGGAAGATCCTTTTCATCTACAAGGTTTCAAATTATACCATCACCCGGGAACCAGAAGTTTGAAATTTGGCCATTTGAAAGTAGGCCTTACGACTTAGGCCTCAATCAAAACTATAACAACCATGAAGGAACTAACAAGTAAAAACACTCAAACACAAGGAATTAAAAGAATCCAGCTGGAAATAGAGGGTCCCAGAGACAAACAACAGTTAATACTTGTTAATACCTACATACACCCCCGTAATAAAAAAATAGGCGCTAAACTTCTGGTAGCCGAACTAACCAAGCTAGTTACTGAAGAGGCATCTACCAACTACATTGTTTCAGGTGACTTCAACATGTGCCTCACAGGGGGCGCTGACTCGACAGGCCAGCGACAGACCAACATGCAGCATGGTGGGTCCCACGCCAAGACGAGTGCAGGTGAGACAAGCAAACTAAGATCTCTAAAGACCTCCTGAACGAACTAGAAAATCTGTCCCTGGTAGTATTAAATGGTCGATTCGCGGGAGACCGCCCACAAGCTGCAATTTTTCACAATGCCCTCAGAACCACTGCGATAGATTACACTTTTACTTCTTCTTCACTTTTCAGCTCAATGAAAGGTTTTAGGATTGGAATGCTGGATCACAGTGATCACCAACCTCAAGAGTTCATACTTGACGCTCACAGAACGGCAATTACATACCTAATTGATAACTCAAATTCAAAGGTTACATCAAACTACCTGCGAATTAAATGCAACACGAGCGATCCAGAAAAACTTCTGGCCAAATCAAAAAAAAGATGGGAGGAAAGCAAACAGCTCGAGGTGAATAGCTTAACTGCTTGGGAAAACTTCATCAAAAGCTTCGACTCAACTAAATCCAAAAAAGAGCCAACGAAAGAAAAAGCAAGGCCAAAAAACCAACAGGAGGTTTCCTGCAAGTCGGCAAGCAACCAAATAATTTATTTCTCAAGAACTCAAAACACCGAACAAAGACAAATAGAGTGAAACTAATAGAGCACTGCGTAGTCTCCGCCTACACGGCCCAGTTGATAACATACAGTCAGAACTAAGGAGGTTTAAGGCACGCAGAAATAAAATCATATGGCTAGCAAAAAAGGAAAATGGCGATAGACCATGGGCAAAATTGCTATACGAAGCAAAAACAAACAACAGCGCCAGGTTTTGGCAGACAGTCAACAGCTTAGAGAACCCAACGGCTCAGAGAATAATTTCGCAGAGAACGGAGGACATCTGGGTAAAGTACTTACAGCACCACTTCAACACGGAAGGTGAAATCAAACAAAACCCGCCTGTGTGCCAAAGCGACCGGCAGCCCCCCAAACACTGAGGATCAGAACTCATTCCCTTTGTCTCAAACTGCTTGTGAATAGAATCTCAAAAAGCCAGAAGGAGGGAGCACCTGGGCCCAGCGGCCTACCACCAATCATATACAAGCAGGATCCGAATTATTGGGCTGAAGCTCTACTACCCCTCTATAACAATATTATGGAAGCCGAAAGAATTCCTGGTTCTTGGAAGGGATCAATTATTTCACTGATCCATAAAAAAGGCAGCATGACTGAGCCAAAGAACTATAGGCTCACTGCATTAATAGATATCGTAGCCAAATACTACGCAGGCCTCTTACTGAACAAACTCACGGAGTGGGCACAGGAAAAAGCCCTAATTCCCATCAACCAAACAGGCTTTAAAAAAAGCTTGGGGACAACAACAAATATTCTTCCTCTTTCGCTCTTGATAGATGCAACTCAAAATATCAACAAGCCACTATTTGTCTGCTTCATCGATTATAAAGCCGCTTTCGACAGCGTTGACAGAGCTGTACTTTTGGCAAAACTTTTGAGGTGGGGAATAGCCACAAACCTCCTGAACCAGTTAATTTTACTTCACTCCGAAACATGGGTCCAAATTAAAGTGGGAGCAGGGGATTGTCTATCAAGGAGAATACCACCTACCAAAGGGGTGAGGCAGGGCTGTGTCCTTGCTCCGACCCTGTTCAACCTCTTCGTCTCTGACCTCGCTACAGAGCTGGACAACTGTAACCATCATGCCCCAAATCTGGGGGGCTTAACTCTTTCAAACCTACTGTATGCCGACGACCTGATACTCATCAGTCAAACTCTAGTCAGCCTGCAGCATCTGATAAACACCACAAGCAACTTTGCAGACAAGAACGGGTTAAGTATAAACCTTGAAAAATCCAAAGGCATGGTACTAAACCAGCGGAACAACAAACACCAACCCTGATGGACGTTGGGGGGCCGGCTGCTCGAGATAGTTGAGGAATATAAGTATCTGGGAGTAATTTTTGACAGGAACGGCTTGTTCCTCAAAAAGAAAGCAGCTATCAAAGGCAGAGGGACAACACTGGCAGCTGCATTAAAAGATATCAAGCACAAAATAACCAACCCAATCTTCTTCCTTTACTAGAAGTGCTCTAAGCAAAGCTTTTACCTATGATCACTTATGGCAGTGAATCAATGAGAGGGAAGACGAGGTAACTTTGGATAATGCGGTCTCCAAGGCTGTGAGAATAATATTCACTCTCCCCCAGTTCACTTCGCCAGCACAAATAAGGCTAGAGTTCGACCTCCAAAAGCAGCAATTATCACGGAAGGGCACCCACGCCAAGTGCTGGTATAAAATAAAGGGAGCTGAGCCAGGCACACTGAACTCACACTTGTGGAAGGAAATAACAAGGAAAAAAGACAGCCCGGCCACTTGGTTACCTTCAATCAGCAATAAGGCTGCTTGCTTTACAGGACCTATGGGAAACTAGTATGTCCCATAAAAGTTTCAAGGACCTGGTAAATAAATCAGTAAAGATTGTATCCCACGAAAAAGACAAAGCAGCACTCAGTAGGAGGGCCCATGGTTAGTTTGTAATTCAGAGCTATGCGAGGGGCAAGCCGCAATCATACCTAGGAACAGGCTTCTCGAGAATCACAAAAGAATGATTCTTGCTTCTGAGGTTCAGAATTTTACCCGTAAAGTGTCACCTTCCACCATGGAAATGCACAGACACAACAAACCATTGCAGATTATGCGGAGACACCAATGAGGATGTTCTACATCTACTATGCATTTGCAAGGACTTGGAAGCGGAACAAAGACAGCTATTAAAACCGCACGTGATCGAAAGCCAGGTACGAACATGGTGGTAAAGGCCTGCTTCAAGGGTAGTAACGTTCGGTTGGTCTGCAGCCTTGTTTTGTTTATGAGTGCAGCACAAGCAATGCCATCCCCGGAAGTACTCTAACAAACTGGTCATCAATTTAGGCCCACCATCCTCCGAGTTATTTATGACAACCCTGTTTAAAAGAGATTGTTCCTGGTAATTCTGTCTGTCACTACTGTTCCTTTGTGTTTTTGGGCCAGTAACAGCGACATAAAATCCTCAAATCTGTTGTGTCATCCCAGGCTCAGCAACTCGGGCCTAGGAAGTAGCCTATCACTAACATTGGAATTACCTGGCATGGGGTGCAATGAACTGGGCAAGCAAATGACACAACAAACTGCAGATTGCAACTGTCAACAATGAACTTTTGGATGCCCACTTATAGACTCCAATGCTATTTAGATCAACACCTTTAACACTGACTTTAAAGGAACGGGCATTGCCAAAGAACGCTTAGGAGTTTATACTCCCAAAAATATTTTTGCACTTTCGCTACTTTACGCACCTTATTGGCAGTACTGTATGCCAGCTTTTATTCTTCTTGTAATTCTATGGAAACATTGCAACTTTTAAATGCATTTAACCAATTCTAGTATTACAAATCATGTTGTTTTGCTTTTTATACATATGTTTTAACTGATTGCAAAGGTTTTAATTAATCACTTACTTACTTACTTATGGCGAGTAGCACACAAGCTGAGAGCCCAAAGTTAGTGGTCAGTCCACAGGTTATTGGGGTTAGTCTTAATTTCTTAAGGAAACCACTGCATGCATTTACTCAAGTTTCTTTGTGGTATGTTAATGATTTAGGTGTGATCACTAGGTGGCTATGAAGGATGTATGACATTACAACGCATGCTTTTACCACGCATGCTTTTACATCGCAAGTTTTACAACGCATGCCTTTACAACGCATAGCGCTTTGGGGTGCTCGATAGTGAATAGTTTAATTTACTATTCCAACTCCAGTCCCCGTGGATAGTAGGGAAGGTGTTGAATAGTAAATTAAATCTATTCCCTATCCTAGAGCGCCCCCCAGCGCAATGCGTTGTAATGGTTTGCGTTGTAAAAGTTGCAATGGATGTAAAAGCATTGCGTGGTAAAAGTTGTGTTGTAAAGGAAATGCTTGATTTAGAGTTGTCTATATACAGAAGAGGCATGCAGAAGGCAGCCACCATGACTAAGCTGATCACATGGAATGTAAGCGGCATAGCTGTCTTCGAAAAATGTAGGCGAGTATTTGTATATGTGAAAAGATATAAGGTAGCAATAGCATGCTTACAGGAGACGCATATGTGGGGGGATACTATACATGCTTACAGAAGCGCTGGAGAGGGCATTTGTACGCCACCTCTTACTCTGGGTTCACTAGAGGGGCTCTCATTTAGGTGGCCCCAGGGGTTCCCTTCCAATATTTGCATCATGTGGTTGATTCAGAGGGGAGGTATGTTGCCACACCTCTGCCACTGGGACATCCAGCAGACTGGATTATTGGTCTCTCTCTATGGATCTGGGATTGAGTGTGGGTGGGATAACCTACTTATCCAGATATCTCTCGGACCACTCCCCTGTCCAGTTGGAACTCAGTGCACTCAGGACTAGGTCAGAGATCCCTCTATGGTGGTTTAATGCCGAGGCCTTAACTGACCCCACATGTATAGCCAAACTTGCTGGAGCGTTACTATGAGGATAATTGGAGGTCGGCCTCGAATCGCGTGGTTGAATGGGAGGCCATGAAATTGGTTCTCAGGGGACTATGTATACAAAAGTCCTATGGGGTACGCAGGCAGTCAGAGAAAGATGTAGCTGTGCTGGAGGCAATAATAGGTAGATTGTAAGCTAGGAACCCCCTGTCTCCCCAGGCACTGGCGGAGTGGTGTAGGGCCAGGGAGGCCTTGTTGACAGACCTCTGTAAGTTTGAAAAATATGTGCATACGATCTATCAATTTCTGCCTACCTGAACACGGTTGAACTTCCTCAGTTGGAGCCCGAGGAGACTGAGGTATTGTGTGCCCGATCACAAAAGAGGAACTTATGCAGCTATACACCAACTTAAAACTGCCAAGAGTCCGGGTTCCGATGGGCCCCGGCGGAGTTTTACCGACAGTTTGATCCACTTTTAGCAGACAGACTGTTAGAAGGCTATAAGGAAGCGTTGGGAAGGGGCTCTTTACTGCCATCCATGCGAGAGGCGTTGGTGGCCATGATACCTAAAAATGACAGGGATCCTCTCTTGCCCATCTCGCTATTAAATATTGATGTAAAAATACTCATCAGGATTATGGTGGAGCATCTCTTACAGAGAATGCCCCGGCTTATCCACCCGGACCAGGCAGGATTTATACCGAGACAGAGTTCAGCTAAAACCTCTGACGTTTGGCTCATGTATGGCAAGCTCCAGGCTTGTAGGAGAAGGAGTGTGCTATGGCAATGTTAGACATCGAAAAAGCTTTCGATTCCTATATGTGGCAGGTTCTTAAACAAATTGCGGTGGGAGATCGGTTTCTCAAGTGGGTGCAGCTGCTCTACACAGCTCCAATGACCAGAATTAGAGTCAGAAGGACGGTGTCCAAACCGCTCCCTGTTTGGCGTGGCAGGGTTGTCTGCTCTCACCTCTGCTATTTGCGGTGGCTATGAAACCTTTAGCAGCCAATCTGCGAGATCGGCTGGGCCCCTGGGGCGTTATGCTGGGGACCACGAATACAAAGTGAAATACGGCATGCACCAACAATACACACAGTCCTCTGAGGTCAGCGCTCTAATGCTATGGCAGTCCACTGAGTCCTATTTCTGTCTCACAAGCAGTTGTGGTTATTCCCTGTTCGACCTGTCATCTTTTGGATTGGTGTTCCCTGACTTTTTGCTCTTGATCTCCGTTTTTTTACGTTGTTTTTGCTTGCTTGAGGACTTTGAGAAATTTACCACTGCTCACCAGTGCCTAAGTTCCTGTGATCTTAACTAAAATGTGATAACAATTGGTTTATCCATGATTGGTATATTTGGTTCACTTTATAAGTCCTTAAAAGCGGTACACAATATACCCAGAGCCTGTAAACCAAATACTACTAGTGGGCCTGCAGCACTGATTGTGCCAGTCACAGAAGTAGCCTTTTTAATTCTGACTCAGGCCTGCCACTGCAGGGCCTGTGGGCGCAGTTTATTGCTACCTTGACTTGGCATTTACAACTACTTGCCAAGCCTTAAACTCCACTTTTATAACATATCATCCATCCCTAAGGAAGGCCCTATATAGCCCTAAATGTGTGCCTGACTAACCCTGACTAGAAGTGCGGTACCTCCTTGCAAAGGGTGCATACCTCTGCCAACTAGAGACCCAATTTCTAACATTCCCCATTCACTATATTGGACATTACTGTTAGGCCCCACTAGCAGTTTCAGTCTCAGGAGCTCCACTTCAGAAAGGCACTAGTGCTCTTGGCTCCAGGAGCAGGTGGTTTTGAACGTTCCAGAGTGATGTTCCCTTAGCCATCTGGCAGACCTTCAGCTCTTGGCACAGGCAGAATTTGTGCATCTTCCACTCCTCACACAGCCCATCTGGCTGCTTGACATTGACAATGTTGGGGTCTCGAGGTCCCCTTCTTATTAGTCTATTTTCAGCCACCAACAGGCCCATCATCAAACAAAAATCTGCTCGCAAAATTTCCGATTTGCAAAATGAGCTCTTTTGCGATCGCAATATAGCCCAGCCACGGATAGATAATATAAATATATCCTGCTTCCACTGATCATCAAGGGGCATGACCAGGGAAATAGTAACAGGACAACCAGGGGGTGCCCACCAACCTGACCGGAAACGAGTTCCCCACATTTGGCCGAGCAAAGTCTTGGCCTACTCCTAGCAGTGAGAAGCGTGCATTATTGCCATAACAACTGATAACTTTTCTGTCATGGAATGTAGCTGGACTATCAAGACTTCATAGCTCAAATACAGCAAAATCACTGCTATTGGCATCTGATGTTCTCTGTTTCCAAGAAACATGGGCTCTAACACCTTTAACAATTGTTGGCTTCCAAGGGATCCACCATGCAGCTAAGAAAAAAACATCTTTGGGAGGTCCTCCGGAGGCCTGTCAATATACCTCAACCTGAATATGAAAATAAAAATACACTCAATTTCAATTCAAGATGAGATGCTTTAAGCGCTCGTACTGGAGAGCACCAAGCCGTCGGCTCCCGGCCTTAAAATCCTCCCGATTAACATCTATTTTAACAGCTTTGGCTCAGATCGAGCAAGACGACTTCGCCAGCAGTGCGACAATTTGGACCAAATCCTCTGGGATCATGTTAACCATGACACAATATTCTGCGGAGATTTTAACCTGCGACAATTAGGATTATTTAACACCACCTCCTTACCTCCAAATCCTTTAAGTACCCAAATAAATAACATCCTAAGTAAACATGGATTACAACCTTTACAGCTCTTACCAAACAAGCAAGAATCTTCATCTCAACCTCTGAAGACCTTCAAGGGAATAAGCACCATCAACTATGTTTTTGCCTCGGCAAACCTTCCTAATCACCTTGCGAGCTTTAAAGTGCATTGTTCAGTGACCATCTCCCACTTCGCACAACATTTAACATTAATCTCCCAAAATGCATAGGCCACAAAGTGTTGGGTACTTCCTGCAATGACAAAAGATTACATCTAATTCGGAGGATAAAATGGGGCCATGTCAACTTACGGAATTTAGCATCTTGGAAAGCTGCTACAGGACAGTCCCTGCAAGCCCAAAGTGGCGAATACCTACTATCGCACTGGACTACCATTACTAGGGGCATCCATGAATTACTTAATCCTCAGACAGGACCCAGGCGACATCAGTTAAAACCAATTAACAAAACCCAAACTATTTTGGCGAGCTCACTGCACATTCGCAAGTTGACAATGGCACGTAAGAAAACTTGCAACGAACAAGCCAAAGTTGACTTGTCATTGGAACTCCAAGGTGCAAGAAAACAGCATAGGCAATTGATATGGCAGGAAAAAAATCAGCAGAGGGAAAAGAATTGGCAATACGTTCACTCAATAATGAGCAAACATAATCAGGCAGAACTATGGAGATACATCAAAAATAAAACAAGCCAAGAACTTATAAGGAGTAACTCCATCACCGAAGCAATGTGGTCTTTTCATGTAAATAACCTCTATGTGGTTGATCAACCAGGAGTCTCTCAGCTTGAATACTCAGATCTTTCTGATGATTCAGAGGACCGTGCCCCCATATTTACGATTAATTGTATTAAAAAAGTACTAAGCAAAATAAGATCTTCAGGTGCACCTGGTACGAATGGCCTCCCGGCCCAACTGTTCAAAGAAGACTTGTCACTATGGTCTGCAATACTTTTCTCACTGTTCACAACCTGCACTAAACTCCATCAAGTGCCCGACAGCTGGAGAGGTTCAATATTGCACCCAATTTTTAAAAAGGGTGACAGACCGAATCCCTGTAATTATCGGCTGATAGACTTATTGGACATCGAGGCTAAGATCTATGCAGCTGTATTCCTAAAAGATCTAGAGGCTTGGGAAACAATTAATGCAATAATTCCTTTCTGCCAAACTGCTTTTAGACCCAATTCCTCCACACTGGATAACATAATCACCTTATCCTACCTTGTGACCAGGCAAAAAACCAGAAGACATCAGCACTCTACGCATGTTTCGTGGACTATTCATCTGCATTTGATCTGGTGGACAGAGGTATCCTTTGGAGAAAACTGCAGGTGTGGGGCATTCCCAGCGGCCTCCTCAATGCCATCATATCGCTATACACAACTACCTGGGTGAGGGTCAAGCTGTCAGACACTGCGCTAACCAAGAAGATCAACACCACCCAAGGGCTAACGCAAGGGTGCATCATTACTCCACTGTTGTTTAATCTATATACAGTGGACATGTCCCGGGCACTTGCCAACGCTAATCTAATCTCCCCAAAAGTCGGCAACACAAAGATTACAATATTGCAATACGCGGATGACATTGTCCTCCTCGACAACCCTAAAATAGGACTCAAGAGAGCATTAAATGCCCTCCATTTATACAATAGTGTAAACAAGATGGAAGTAAACGAAGCAAAAACAAAGGTTCTATCATTTGGAAGGACGCTACAAAAAATAAATAATAATTGGTCCCTGGGTGCCTTAAAAATCTCTGGAGCCAAATCCTATAACTATCTGGGCACACGGCGCATCAACAATACATAAGCGTCACTTAAAGATCAAGGCAGCATTAATAACTACAAGACTGTGTCAACTACATACAGCCCTTGAAAGCCCATCCTCAGCGCCAATTAGAAAGGTGCTCAGGGCAGTATTACCATCCACAATTAGCTATGGCAGCGAGGCCTTTCCAGGTCAACTCACCTGTGTAGGAAGGTGGATATCTGACTATAAGGTTACCCCCACTTTTTGCCTGGTGTTTTGCTGGTTTTCGACTTAGTTGGACTGGGACCCTGCTATTCAGGGCCCCAGTCTTTCTGCTTTCTATATAAAATGGACTCCAGGTACTTTAGGTACATACCAGATTGGTTACTGGGTCACCCTTGTGAGCCCCTGTATAGTGTACCCTAGGTACTGAGGGCATAGGTGCACCCTAGGCCTACCAGGGGCTGCAGCATGTATTGTGCCACCCCTGGTTTGCCTTCCAAACTGACACCACAGGTCTGTTCACACAGCCTGGGTAAGGTGGTGTAATCACCCGTTACTTAGATATAGTATACCTATATCTATATATACATATAGACACATATACACCTATAAGCCACTCCTAAGGCAGACCTCGACAATCCTGGAGGTAGAGTGCTTGGTTTTAAGTGAGAGGGTTCCTTAGCATGAGCTGAGCCCCTCTGCAGCTTTCGGAACCATCTCCTTATAGCTGTTCTATGATATTGCCATACCATATAATCTTAAATGTATAATAATCCTCGCGGTTAATGCTAACTTTGGTTTGGCTTTATCAAAACATGTCGTGTAAGGTGTTAAACACTTTGGAATACTACCCCCCACCAGTCCTGGCGGCGGGGGTAGCATTCCACCCTTCTGGAGGGAGTAGACATGTAGTTACTGGTAAACCCGGTTAAAGTTAAACAGAGCCTCAGCATCACAAAATGGATGCTGCTGCCACAGACACAAGTCTGCCCTCCTGCTGCTGGACGAAACTCCGGCAGGGGAGGCCTGGTGCTGGCACCTCCCCAGACAGGGTTTTGTGTATTGAGGCAGGGAGGGCTGCCTTCAGTGAAGGCTTCCCAGACACTGCCTGGGGCACACTAGGTGCTCCATGCATTTTCCAGTTCAAACCGGTTGCTGGGGCACTCTGCCCCAGCTCTGGCACGAAACTGGACAAAGGGGAAGGGGTGTAACCATCCCCTTTTCTGGTCCACCCATTGGAGGGACCTTAAGGATAGTCCAGCCCCTAAACTTAGTAAAGTATAGGAATCCAGTTCCTAGGACTTTAGATTACCCTGGGTGAAACTCTGGAACATATATCCTGGACCTTCGACATTCCATTTCGACTGGAAGACGGTAGACATCTCCCTTGTGGTCAAGGAGTGACCACTCTGTTCAAACAGGCACCAACAGCAACTTTGCCAGTCTGCATTTTTGAGGCTCCCGCCGGATCCCGAAGAATCTGGGACACAGGACACGGACTTCAGACATCTCTAACCCCGACCTTCGCTCACAGCAAAGCTGAGACCCGTGGCAGACACGAGAGACGTGGGACCAGAACTCCTGGACATTCTGCATTTTGCAAGCTGCACTCACTTCACGAGGTAACTCAAAGTTGTGCATTGGGATGCTTGAAGCCCCAGACCCAAGCACCATTTGCACTGAAGCTCAGAGGCCCCCACTCCACGAGTATATCCGTGGGCCCCGCTTTTGCATTTCAGCTTGACGTGTCTTTCCGGTTCCTAGTCCATTGGCTAGTGAGCCCCCGGAAGACTCCATTTTGAATCTAACTTGCTTTCCTGGTTGCTCAAGACTTGCTCCAGCTTCCCTACAAAGGAGAAGCATCACAGACCTTGCTGGTCTGCACTGAAGCCAATCTGGACATCCTGTGTGGGTTGCGTTTGCCAAGACTTGTTGGGTCCAATCTGGATACCGACACTGGAGTCAACTAGATCTTTTATGGAACAGCTCGAATTCAGCTTCTGGTCATCGTCGACGCCTCCTGGTCCTCGTGGCTGAAGAGACAAACTTCACCTTCTCACCTAAAATCACCCGACATTGGCTGGTAGCTTTCCATCGCCATCCTGGTCACTGGCAAGTGACCCAGACTCTGTCCCTTCCGCTTTCAGGTTCTTCAGATCTTCGATCCACCCTTGGATCCACCCGGACACTTTTCCTCAGGTCGCCTGCAGGACTTCTTTGCAGCTCTCCATTGAAATCGACGACGAAACCAGACATCAAAAGACACCTATGCACCCGGCTTCCGTGGGTGAGGTAACACGAGTATTCTTGTAGTCTCGAGGGTATTGGCCCTCCTAGTGTCTAAGTCTAAAAAGGTTCCATCTTAGTCCATCCGGAAGTATCCTTAAACTGTAAAATTGTAACTTGTTTGTTTCCCATAGAAAGTCAATGGTAATCCGCGGCTGTGTTTAGACACTGCACGCGTCTCCCATGGGCCTCCTACTTCCTAACTGTTGGTTGTTCAGAGTAGCCCCAGCGATTCCACAGGCCCCAGACCTGCTTTCTAACTCTCATGTGGTTCGTATACCACTATTTTAGTATATGGTTTGTGAGGCCCCTCGGGCAAAACGTATACTGTGCAACTTATCGTATGCTAATTGAGTAACTTGTATTGTACTTTTACCTCTGACCTCATAAAGAGTGCAGAGGGGTTGTGTTTAGAATAAATACATATATATTTGATATATACCTTGCGTGGTGTCCTTTCATTTAGTACTCAAGGGATTATAATTGGTGAAACAACTTGCTTAATACTTTCTCTGAAGTCTTAGCCTGATGACTGCTGGTCCATGCTACCACTAGGATAGCTTTCTATAAGGTGGACTTTACAACCACCATCAATAAGGGTCGTTTAGACTGGTGCAAGGTGCCCACTAGAACTAGTGGACATCATATGCCAGGCTAACTTCCCACAACCAACACCATCAAAAATTTACATTGAAAAATATATAAAAGAGTGTTTAAATTGCCCTATTATACCAGGGGACCCTTGGTGAGACTTGAATTTGGCCTGGAGGGCATCATATGGTCTAGTATGGGGTATTTTATAAAGTACTTCTACAGATGCATCACTGCAATGCCGGGTACCCTGAAATTCATTTTGCAAGATATTTTCAATCATAAAATCAATCCATGGTCCACTTACTCAAGGACAGCAGTAGAAAATCTACAAATCGTTCTGACTACTCTAAATACTTCTTCAATTTCGTCCATTGCAATTAAAAGTATAATGAAAAAACAGATTAAACTACTTTCCAAGACCACAGACCTGCAACAAATTAATACTACATCGCCATTAAGGGACCTGGAAGCGTCATACAACAATGAAAGTCAAGTTGGACTTAGGGTACAACCATACCTTAACTGCACAATAGGGAAAGCTTGCCTGACTAAAATCTTGGCAGTAAGGATGCTGACATTACAAATTAAAGACTTTAATCCTAACTGGCCGCTGTTCTCTAAAGTAGTCAAGTGTAGACTCTGCGGCTACAAATCAGAAACTCTTTTACATCTACTGTGCAGCTGTCCGGCGTTGCTCGACTGCCGCCGAACCTTATTAAAGCCACTCTTCTTAATTCATGGTATAAGAACATGCAACCAAGCAATGAACTGGATTTTAGCACAATGGTCCCCCTCGAATTGGCAAGAATAGGTACATTTTTTAAATCAGAGCAGGACTTCCTTAAAAACTCTAAACAAAGCACTGAGATGATCATGAACTGTTAACTCTTAACTCTTGGATCACGGACACTGATGCACAGTAGAGTTTGACCAAGCCGTAATTGAGTTCTCTTTTTAGTTGAAAGCTTTTATTCATTTTATGGAGGAGTTTTTAACTTACCTTTATTCATTATTTCCATATTAGACAAGGGAAAGGGAAGAAGGTAGAGAGAAAGCCTGTACACCAAGAGTTTCCTTTCTTCGGGCATAACACTCCATCTACACTATATGGTCTTGTCAGGAACCAGTTTTCTCTTCTGTTTTTGTATAATTATGTTTTTTCTTTTTAAATGTGTTCTATTGTCATGGTTTTAAGTAATCTGCACAATAAACTTCGTATTGTCCTGACTATAGCCCAATACAATACATGAACAAAAAATCTGCGAAAATACGAGAAATCGCAAAAATAAGGAATCGCAAATACTTTGCGATTCCTTATTAACGAATACAATTTTTGCGAATCCCAAAGAGTGAATCGCAATTAAAGAATCGCAATACAATGCATAAAAAATCGCTAATAGCGTTTTTGTTTTAATAGAAATTTGCATTTTTGCAAGTGCAATTTGAGAATGACCACAACCAGACAACCAGATGGTAATCATGAGTGAAAATACCATACAGCTGAAATTCAACACAAACCTGTTTAAACACACCCAGAATGCCTCTGAACATTTCACAATGGCAGCGCTTTTCCTGATAGCGAGGAGGATGAGGCTCAAGGCATCAGCACACAGAGGAGGAGAATACAGGAGCGCATCTTCAGAGTCTGCATTACACTGCTAGGACAAACAGATGAGGAAATATACGAGAAGTATAGGCTTAATGGTGCCATGATCCTTGACTTGTTAGAAGAATTGGATCCCATTTTGCAGCTTCAGACTCGTATGATCAATGCAATACCCACCCATGTGCAGTTCCTATGTTGCCTGCACCTACTTGCATCAGGCAGTTCTCAGGGGATAGTAGCTGTAGCTGGTGGGGTGTCATGAAGCGCACTTTCACGTATTTTCAAATCATTCCTTAATGCCATGATGTCAAGGATCAACTACCATATCAGCTTCCCCACAACCGCACATGAACTGAATAAGACCAAACAGGAATTCTACCAGCTAGCCCGCTTCCCACAAGTAATAGGTTGCATTAATTGTACCCATGTAGCAATATGTCCACCAGCGTTAATGAATACATATTTAGGAATCGGAAATGCTTTCATTCGCTAAACATACAGGTAGTTTGCAATGCAAAATATATAATTAATGACATTGTGGCTCTATACCCAGGAAGCGCACATGATTCCTACATATTTCGCCAGAGTGGCATACACACTCGTCTGCTCAGGGGTGAATTCAGAGAGGGACATCTGCTTGGTAAACATGTGTTATGATTTCTCACAGACCTTTTACGTATGCCAGTGCATTACCCTCCCTGACACTTTGCTTACTCCCTGTAGGTGACAGCGCATATGCCGTGCGTAACTACATCATGACGCCATACCTCAATCCAACAACCCCCAATGAGCAGAGGTACAATGCTGTGCAGTGTGCACATCTCAACCCAGAACATCATTGAGGGCACCATTGGGCTGTTAAAGAGCCACTTTAGATGCCTACACAAGACAGAAGGAGCATTACAGTACAAACCCGAACAATGCTGCAGGATTGTGGACGCATGTGTCATATTACACAACATTGCCACAAGGAGAGGCATTCATATTGAGGTGTCTGACAGCGAGTCAGACGACGAAAACCAGGAAGGGGCACAATGGGGCATGCGCAGCAGAAGGACGCAGGAGACGTACAAAAATCACACTAAATTACTTCTGATGTGAGTAATGACGAGACAATACACAGCTTTTTTGAATGAATTATATTTTTGACAAATGAAATATCTTGTAGTGTTGCAGCACACATATCAGGTACACAGTAGCACATGGATAGCATTACTGCCAAATTATACCAAGACATACATATTAGACTTGATAGTCAGTCACCAATATTGTCTTTGGCAATGGTTACCTCACCATTGTTGAATGTCTCTGGACATGCCAGTCTATCTCTTCCTCCCACGCACACCCAGACGCCTTTCGCCTGCTTCTTCTCCATCCCTCAAGTTGGATACAGAGAGTGTTGAGCTGCTAGTAATGTGCCTCCTGCTAGTGTTGACAGGCAGTGACAGACTACTGAGACTTGAGGCCTCCTCACTCCCCTCTTCCCCCATCACGTTGTCAGCCCCAACAGTGGCAGCATGCATTCGTTCAACCGCATTTGTCACCTAGCCCAGTGCCTTTGCCACATCCCCAGTGCAATGGAACATCTCAATCTGCATGTTGACGGACCGACGGGCCAGCAGTGCAGTGTTACTGCTCATGTGATTGTTTGCTCGTGTATAGCCGTGCAAGCACTGCATCAACTGGCGATCGTGTCTCATCTATGTCACTTGTCCCGCCTTCATCACCCTGGTCAGCTCCTGCGTCTGCCTGTTGCCCTCAAGCACAGCTGTAGTGAGTTCCCTCACGCAATCAGTCACTCCAGCAATATTACTTGCCATCTTGCTGATTTGTGCCTGCACTAACTGCATGGTTTTTGTCTGCAAGTGCTGCACACGGAGCATCTGGGCCTCCAGACCACCCAGCCATCAGTATATTGTTCCTCCCGCAGTGCGACGCGTGACATTGCTCTGCACCTCCGGCTTTGGAGTGTGCCATTCTGGACCTGTGCTTGTAGTGTCGGTGTGGGTGTGCCTTGAGCCTGGCTTGTCACTTGCGTTCTTTGGGACTCATCCTCAGTCTCCATGGTCTGCAGTGGTGCAACCATAGCCCTGCGTGTGGTGGGAGCCCGGGATGTTGTCTGTGGGACCACAGGTGTGTCTACTTCATCCACAGCCGTAATATCCTGGGTGTCCATGCAGTCCTCAGCCTCTCTTCTTCTTCTGCGTCTGTGATGATAAACAGTGCAAATCTTAATTATTTCTGTGTGTGATGTCATGTCACAATAAGCATAATTTTGCTCTGAATAAACTAATGACTGTCACACATTATTCACGTGTTCTGACTTCTCATTGTGTGTCTGTCTTCGAACCTGCCTAACCTGCCTGTGTCTCCCATAATGCACTTGGTTGTGGCTGGAAAACCTGGAATAGATCTCCTTTCTATACACTTGTCTTGAACTGGGGTGATGTGCTAATTTAATTATGTCTCTTGTAATGGTCACTTGCATGCATCTTACCTTGAGATGTGTTGGGCGCTCCAGATGTGTCCAGCTGCATCACTTCCACCACAGCTTCAGGCTGGAGTGTGGACTCCACCAGGTCGTCCATGGGCGTGTTCTCAGGCTGTGTTGGTGGTCTTCCTCCGGTCTTATTGGCTTCCTTCAGCCTTTCAGCAATCCTTTCTTTTGACCGGCTGCGCAGGTCGTACCAACGCTTCTTCAGTTCATCAATTGAGCTGTGTGTGACCCCCACTGCATTCACTTTACTCTGTATTCTGAGCCATATTTTTTCTTTTTTGTGTCTCTGGGACCTTCAGTGAAAGTTTTCCAAACAGCTTGTCATGGCTTATTACTACATCCTCTATGAGTGTCTCAATTTCCTTTTCACTGAATTTAGTTTTCGTTTCCTGCCTGAGGTGCTCTCCCCTGATGTGGTTTGATCAATTTTTGACAAGGAACAGGTCTGCAAACAGAGTTTTTTGAAGTACTGTCCTGCTCCTGCACTCAGCTTCCTCCTCTCACAGCAACAGAGCACTGAATGAAGCATGGGCTGGCTGACTTCCTGGTTGTGATGTCATCACCATGCATCAAAATGCGAACACGCAAATTGCGAAATTGCTAATAGTGAAATTGCAATTAGCGATTTCTCTATTTGCGAGCTCGCAAATAGGTTGTCTTTAATAGCCAGTTTTTATGTGCTATCGCAATTAGCTATTGCGATTGATAGCGAATCGCAGTTTATTTAGAAGATGGTGGTTGGCTCTGAGTGGGATTGTCAATGTTTATTTCGCACGGTATGGTGGGTATAGTCGCTCTAGCTGGGTGTGGAGCAGAATAAAAACTGTACATGGTACTTGACCCTTTCTTTTACAGCTGGTATACATTTTAGGTCTCTGTTAGACAGCGCTTGTGCTGACTCTTTGAGACATGTTGTATATACTTTGTGGGCTTCAGCCCACTCATAGTGTTCCCATTTGCTGGCTCCTTCATTGCTGTCCTATTCTTTCGTCCCATTTGTCCATGGCATTCATTTGTCATGCCTCTTGCTGTGTTTTGCGGACCCCAGAGCAGGAATCAGGTACTATAGGATCCACTGGTCACGATTTTAACATCTGTCTTACAAACTAATTTTTTCTTTCTTGAAAAGCAATTGACAAAATCAATCCTGTTTTCACTCGCTCTACTCCATTTTTGTAAACAGGCCTGTAAATTTCAAAGACTGAGATTAAATGTCAGATGCTGTTTTTAGAGTACACGGTTCCTTGCTCCTGCCCCTTCAATCATTGCTGCATGTTTAATATGGCCACTGGAATGATTACGTGTGTCCCTGTACTCCAAAAGTATCGAAGCCTGTACATGAGCCAGACACATGCATTTTACGACCTGATTTAGTGCTTGCCTGACATGTTACACCATCACAGACATCATGGATATTACGTTGGCTGTATTGCAAATGCCCTTGGGCATCATGCACTGGTAATATCGCAGACAGGATATCCATCACATTTGCTTTGAGTAACCTATCTACTGAACTCTAAATCAGCCCTAAGTCATTTGCCCAGAACCACACGAAGTTGAGCCTCCCGCTGAGGCTTGAACCCAGTTCCCCAAGCTTCAAAGTCGGCCTCCCTACCTATCCTCTTAATTGCCCTGTTCGGCTACCTCCCTCCTCCCCCACATCAACTGTAACGATGTTTGAGATATTTCTGCCGCAGGAGCTGCATACTGTTAAACGGTACTTAATTTAGGTAGTTTAAAATACAAAATGAATGTACACATAATGGGTAGTAAAGCAAAGCACACATCCATTAAGTTATGTAAATGCGTACATTAGCTCATGGGCAATAAAGATTTCTGGATCTTTGAGATGGATCGCGTGTTAGCAGAGATAGATAGAAACAGTACATTAAATATATATACGCAGAGTCCTCCTATTTCTTAAAAGTCAGAATATAAATGTTCGTACTTAGTGCCAAAAATTGCTTACTCACTACTGCTTCATTTAAATTTTTTTAATATAGCCACTGGAACGATTTTCCCTCTTGTCTCCACTGCATGCACATTCTTTTGCCTCAGGTTGATATATTAGCTCTGTGCAGCACAGTGCTTTACAGCGACCCTTGACCCTGCTTCCAGGCAGGTCGCTCCCCGCGCCGCGCAGTTCCACCTGTCTGTGCCCATGTTCTGTGACGAGCTGCCGTTGCTAACACGAGTTCGAGGGCCTCCTCCACCCGCAGGCTACCACCTGCGCCTCATCCCTGGTGGCCAGTGGTAGGCCGTAGGTTTCTCTCAATCAGTCAATCAATCAAACATTTGTAAAGCGCACTACATACCCGCAAGGGTCTCAAGGCGCTGGGGGGGAGTGCCACTGATCGAAGAGCCAGGTTTTGAGTATCCTCCTGAAGGTCAGCAGGTCTTGAGTCTGTCATAGGCTCAGTGGGACGGTGTTCCATGTCTTGGCGGAGAGTTGGGAGAAGGATCTTCCACTGGTGGTTGTTCTTCGGATGTGCGGGACGGTGGCGAGTGAGAGGTCAGCGGAGCGGAGCTGGCAGTTGGGGATGTAGAAGGAGAGCCGTCTGATGAGGTAGGCTGGGCCAGTCTTGTGGAGTGCCTTGTGTGCAAGGGTGAGGAGCTTGAAGGATATCCTCTTGTTGACGGGGAGCCAGTGCAGGTTTCTCATGTGGGGTGTGATGTGGCCGTGGCGTGGTACGTTGAGGATCAGTCGTGCCAAAGCGTTTTGGATGCGTTGTAGTCGTTTGATGAGCTTGGTCGAGGCTCCCGCATAGAGGGCGTTTCCGTAGTCGAGTCTGCTGCTGACGAAGTCCTGGGTGACTGTCTTTCTTGTATCTGTCGGGATCCATCTGTAGATCTTGCGGAGCATGCGGAGGGTGTTGAAGTAGGAAGAGGAGATGGCGTTGACTTGCTTGGTCATTGAGCGTTGAGTCGAGGATGATTCCCAGGTTGTGTGCGTGGTCGGTGGGTGTCGAGGCTGCCCCCAGTGCCGTCGGCCACCAGGAGTCGTTCCAGGTTGAAGGGTTGGAGCCGTGGATGAGGACCTCCGTCTTGTCCGAGTTCAGCTTCAGATGGCTGGTCTTCATCCAGTTGACGATGACCTTCATTTCTTCGTGGAGGTTGGCTTTGGTGGTGATGAGGTCCTTGGTGAGGGAGAGGATCAGCTGAGTGTCGTCGGCATAGGAGATTATGTTGAGGTCATACTGTCAGGCTACGTGTGCGAGCGGGGCCATGTAAATGTTGAACAGCGTCGGGCTAAGGGAGGAACCCTGGGGTACGCCGCAGATGATCTCGGAGGCTTTGGAATGGAATGGGGGAGGCGGACGCTCTGGGTTCTGCCAGAGAGGAAGGAGGTGGTCCAATCCAGAGCCTTGTCTCGGATCCCTGCGGCATGGAGGAGTTTGCGTAGTGTGCGGTGGCAGACGGTGTCAAAGGCGGCAGAGAGGTCTAGGAGGATGAGTGCTGCGGTCTTTCCTTGTCCAGCAGGATCCTGATGTCGTCGGTGGCGGCGATGAGGGCAGTCTCGGTGCTGTGGTTGCTGCGGAACCCTGACTGGGAAGTGTCCAGGATTCTGTTTTCTTCGAGGTATCCGGTTAGCTGTCTGTTGACGGTTTTCTCAATGACCTTGGCCGGGAAGGGGAGCAGAGAGATGGGACTGATGTTCTTGAGGTCTCTTGGGTCTGCCTTAGGTGTTTTGAGTAGGGTGTTGATCTCGGCGTGTTTCCAGATCTCTGGGAAGGTCGCGGTCTTGAGGGAGAGATTGATGATGTTGCGCAGGTGGGGTGCGATGGAGCTGCTTGCTCTGTTGAAGACGTGGTGCGGGAATGGGTCTGCCGGAGAGCCGGAGTGGATTGAGCGCATGGTCTTGATGGTGTCATCGATGCTCACACTTGCCCAGGCTAGCAGGGGGTCGTGGTCGATGGTGTACGGAGGGTCTGTTGTGTTGCTGTTTGTTGGGGCTGTCTGGGTGTTGAAGCTGTCGTGTATGTCTGCTATCTTGCGGTGGAAGAAGGTGGTGAGGGAGTCACACAGAGCTTGCTGCGATGGCGGGATGTCGTTTGTGTTGGAGCTGGGGTTGGAGAGTTCCTTGACGATGTTGAAGAGCTCCTTGCTATTGTGTGGGTTGTTGTCGAGGCGGTCTTTGAAGGAGGTCCTTTTGGCCGCTTTGATGAGGTGGTGGTGGTTGCGGATGGCGCCTTTGTGTGCTGCGTGGCTGTCCGGAGTTTGTTCACTGTGCCATTTCTTCTCTAGTTTCCGGCAGGCATGCTTGGAGGCTAGGAGTTCCAGGGTGAACCAGCTGGCCCTCTTGCTGTGTCTCTGTGAGGGGGTTTCTTCAGCGGGGTGAGGGTGTTGGCGCAGTCCTCGATCCAGCGTCTGAGACTGTGGGCAGCGTCGTTGGTATTGGAGGGTTCGTTGGGTGGGCTGAGAGCGAGGTTTGCGTGTAGTTGGTCTTCGGTGATTTTGCTCCAGCAGCTGCGGGGGATCTGTTGGGTGCGGTGGTGTGTGGTGGGTTTCTGGAAGTCGAAGTGAATGCAGTGGTGGTCAGTCCAGAGGAGTTCGGTGGTGTGGCTGATGGAGACGTACGGGCTTGAGGAGAAGACAGGGTGGAGCGTGTGGCCGGCGGAGTGGGTGGGCGTTGTGATGAGTTGCTTCAGTCCGAGGTTGATGAGGTTATCGATCAGGGTTGTGGGGTTGATCAGCACGCACGCCCTGACCTCCACCGACTACATGCTCCTCTGAGACCTAAACTTCCACCTCGAGAACAACAACAACACCAACTCCACCACCCTGATCGCCAACCTCGGACTCAAACAGCTGCTGAAAACGCCCACCCACTCCACTGGCCACACGCTTGATCCCATTTTCTCCGCAAGCTCCCATGTTTTCTTCAGCCACACCTCCGAACTCCACTGGACCGACCACCACTGCATCCACTTCACCTTTCGGACACCCACCAGATCCCCCGCCGCTGCTGGAGCAAAGTCACCGAAGACCAGCTAACCACCAACCTCGCCCAGAGCCCACCCTCCGACCCCACCGACCCCAACGCCACAGCCAGCAACCTCAGACGCTGGATCAACGACTGCGCCAACACCCTTGCCCCGATCAAGAATACCACCAACAGACGCACCAACAGGAATGCCAGCTGGTTCACCGTGGGCCTCCAGACCTCCAAACAAAACTGCCAAAAATTGTAGAAGAAATGGCACCACGAACAAACACTAGAGAACCACACTGCCCACAAGAACGCCATTCGCTAACACCATCACCTCATCAGATCCACCAAAAAGACCTCCTTCAAGGACCGCCTCGACTACAACGCTCACAACAGCAAAGAGCTCTTCAACATTGTGAAGGAACTCTCCAACCCCAGCTCCAACACCAACGACATCCCACCATTGCAAGACCTGTGCAACTCCCTCGCCTCCTTCTTCCACCACAAGATCGCAGACATCCACGACAGCTTTGTCAACCAGACCACCTCGGCAGCCAACGACACCGCGGACCCCACGGCCACCACCCACAGCGACCCCCTGCTCACCTGGACTAACATCGACAACGACGACACCATCAAAATCATGAGCACCATCCACTCTGGCTCCCCGTCAGGCCCGTGTCCTCACCACATCTTCAACAAAGCCAGCGCCACCATCGCACCCCACCTCCGCAAGGTCATCAACATCTCCTTTGAGACCGCGATCTTCCCGAAGAGCTGGAAGCCCGCCGAGATCAACGCCCTGCTCAGGAAACCCAAGGCAGACCTGGGGGGACCTAAAGAATTCTAGCCCATTTCCCTGCTCCCGTTCACAGCAAAGGTAATCGAGAAGACCATCAACAAACAGCTGACCCACTACCTCGAGGAGAAAAAAATCCTAGACCCGTCCCAGTCTGGGTTCCGCAGCAACTACAGTACAGAGACGGCGTTCATCGCCACCACCGATGACATCAGGGCCCTGCTGGATAACGGCGAGACCACGGACCTTATCAGAGGCGCAACTAGAGTCAAATTTCGGGGGGGGCTAAGAAAAAATTTCGGCGGGGCTGAATCTTTAGGCACTCGGCAGAGTCGAGCTGCAGGGGCTCTTACAAGGGGTGAAACAACAACAAAGCCCCATTAACATGCACACGGTCTTTCAAAGACTTGTGAAGTGCCCGGGTGCGGCTGTGAGCAGGCCCCGGGAAGTGTCTCATCCCGGGCTACCACACACGACGGGGGGCTGAAGCCCTTTGAGGCCAATGGGTGTTGCCCGCCTGCCTGGGCCCATGCCATAGTGCAGTGGTTCCCAAACTTTTCCAACCTACGGCTCCCTTTACCTATTGACTGTTGGCCGCGGCTCCCCATTATGGTACCTTTTGTGGCGGATGGTGAATGTAAGCCCATTCTCTGGAGTACTTTCATGTTTTTCCCTAAAAATAATTGGGATAAAGCTGAAGGTATTCTAAAACATAGATGTAATCATATCCTGGCCACTGCAGAGCCCCATGCTGTATCAACAACTGATTGGACTAATTGGAGAGAAATAGTGTTCTCAGAGAAGTGAACTGTAAATGCACGTCAGTGTTCATGCCTGAAACACATTGGCGTGTGCACTGCAGACTGTTTGACACACTGCATCAGACAAAACCCCAACAAGGTTTATTCACCTCAAATCAGAGCATGCCGTGTTTCTTAGCCATTTACAAATTCTGAAAAAGACAGCAGGTGAGGAATTCACAAATGAATTACCAACACGTTGTGAGAAACAAAATATGCCATTGCTGCGGAACTAAATATTCACTTTTGCAAACAAATATATATTGGATGATACTATTAATAGTGATCACTGTTCTCTGCTGTTTATTCCAATTTCCTTTTCAATATAATGTGTAAAACGTGGACAATGGAATAAAAGAATTAAAACAAACATGATCTAGACACATTCAAGCACAATCAAGGTTTGGAGTAAGTCTGCAGCAATTTTTGGCAAACAGAAAAGGCAAACAAAAAACATTTGATTGAGCACTGGCAATGCATGTGGTTTTCCTGCAATTTCAATATTATCTCATTTGATTTGATGATCACAGGTGATTCTGTTTGCTAGGCTCCTGGGTTCTCTATTCAGGAAAGAGAATAAGAAAGGCACAATAGGGAGCTAAAGCGAAGGCGTGATAACAAATTGTTTACTTACAATAATATGTCAGACTGTAAAGGCATATACCTGAAACTTATTTTCTAAAGTGAATAAGCAGATTTTTTCACCTAAAAATAAATAAATCCTAAAGCAGCCTTGGAATTTGGACACATGGATGTTAACCCTGGTTTCTATCAGGTCAAAAATCATGCAATTGTGGACAAACTTCTGTGTTTGTATGCTCCCTAAATTGTAAATATTTGTGATAAAAAAACCAGTGTAAAAACAAATATTATATTGTGTTGTTCGCTACTGCCCCGTTAACCCAAAAGGCTACTACTGGCATTTGCACTTGTGACCTGCAGGTCTGTTGCTCGCATATGATTACAGCAGACTCTCAACCCTCTGAATGATCTTACTGAGACTGGAGCATGTTTTATGTATACTGTAAGTCGCACTGTTTCATATCCCTTGCTCCCCACCCTCACCCCCACCCCCACCTTTTTCCAAATAAGTGTATAAATAATACATGTCCCGCCTTGCAAAGAGATACTTTCTCTTACCGCGTATCTCTGGCTAAGGCCTCAGCAGCAGCTTTAACATTTTGAAAGACCCCAGGAGAGTCTGGGCTGAGCTATACTGCAATTCCGGGCAAAAACCCTCTAGATTAGGACAGAAAAAAGGAGACAAACAGCACCGGACAGCATGAAAGCAAAGACATTGAAACATCCTCGCCTCCCTCCTGATCTGATAGTAGACGCCTTGAAAGTAAGGTTACACTGCCCTCTCATTGCCCAGGGCAACCACTGCAGGCCTGACCACACGGAGCAGTGTTCAATTTAGATGCACGTAAGTGAAAAACATACTATTTATTTGTGATTCCCAAACTGTGCGAGAATCTGTCCGTGGCGCCCTTGGCTAGTTTTCATGGCGCACCAGGGCGCCGGGGTGCACAGATTGGGAACCACAGCCATAGTGTCACAAGACTTATGTCTCTCCATCTCAGGCAGACAACTTGGACATCTGCCTGAATGCATGTCTCACCAGTGGCAGACTCCCTCGGCACAGATCTACCCTGGTTCTTGGACATCTGTCTCTCAAATGTCAGACTCCTTGAGCCCCTATCTCACTAGTGTGACAAATTCCTTCGGCCTAGGTCTACCCTGGTTCTTGGACATCGGTCTTTCAGATGTCAGACCCCTTGTACCTCTATCTTACTAGTGTGACAGACTCCCTTGACCCAGGCCTATCATGATGCCTCAGCAATACCACAGAAGCCATCCTGGAGAACTCGTCATGCATGAACATCAGCAATGTCCCAATGAGGTCTGCATCAGATATGTTTAAAACAATAACTTGAGACATTTCTAGTTATACAGACAATTAAGTACTTACACAATCACTGACACATTATTTATTTTTAAAACATATCTGAAGTACGGGTCATTGGAAGATGGTTAAGGATAATATAATGAAATCGCGGGCATCTGTCTGTCAGGTGTCAGAAGCATTGAAACAGTGTCTCACTAATGTCAGTCTCCCTTGCCCCAGTCTCTTGGACATTTGTCTCCGAGGCCACAGACCCCCGAACCCATGCCCCACTAGTCTCAGGTCCTCTGCCCTGCCTCTACCAGGCCACCTTTTTATTGGGTCCCCGGGCTCAGGTTTCTGCAGTGTAAGACCCCTCACCTCCCCATCGCTCTTCAATGTCAGCCACATGGACCCCTGCCTCTTATTTCTTTTTCTGCTACTGACTTTCATCCCTCGGCCACTGGAGCGCCGTGGGTGAGATGGCGAGCCGGCTGTGAGGAGGTGCCCGGAGGATGCCCGAGGGATCAGGTGAGGGCCGCGCTCGTCGCTGTTGTGTTTGTCTGTAGCTGCTGCTGCATCCATCGGTGTCCGCGGCATGGACCACCCCCGCCACCACCGGTCTGTCAGTGTGGTTTCCGACAAATCACAGTACGCTCTCCGCTATTCTCAATTGCCTCAGCCCCCCCTCTCTCCAAGTGCATCAGCACCCCACCAAACGGTGTCTCTGCCCCCCTCTCCAAGTGCATCAGCACCCCACCAAACGGTGTCTCTGCCCCCCTTTCCAAGTGCATCAGCGCCCCCCACCAAATGGTGTCTTGCCCCCCCCCCAAGTGCCCCAAACCCCTCACCAACCGGTATCTCTCTCCTCCCTCTCTCAAAGTGGCCAAGCCCCTTACCCCTTAGAGTTGAACTCTCAGGACTATGTGCCTTCAATCTCCCATTGTCTTATGTCTCTCCCCTTTGCATGCTCTCTATCTCTCGAGTCCTTTGTGCCCGCATTCTCCCTGTCGATAACACTCTCGGGTACTCTGCTCCTTCATTCTCCCTGTGCCTCTGTCTCTCATTCTCTCGAGTTCCTGGCAGTGGCGTAACGAAACATGAGGGGGCCCCCCTGCAAAGTACATGGAGGGGGCCCCCCTAAGGACTCACTCGGGATCTTTCAGGCCAGGTCACTGACCTGAAGGGGACCCTTGGAGCTCTAGGGCTCTCTGCATTGCAGGGGCAGCGGGGGCATTGTTATGCCACTGCCACAAGGCTCTCACAAATATGCCCCCTGTCTTTACAAACCAGTTCCGATATGGCAATGTTGGGGTCTGAATGTTCCTCTTAACCTGCAACCTTTCCTCCTTGGTGGAGGAACGTTCTATTCTGGCCCCCAGAAAGGACATCTCCTGGTCCTGGGAGACCTCAGCGTATGGTTGAAGACTTCTGATGGTCCTGGGAGACCCAGGTCTATGGCTTGAGTCTCCTGGTGGTGTCCTGGTATATATTTGGAGTCTCCTGATGGTCCTGGGAGACCTCAGGCTCCATCTGGAGTTTCCTGATGGTCCTGGGAGAACTCAGGTTATGGCTGGAGTCTCCTGATGGTCCTGGGAGACCTCAGGCTCCATCTGGAGTCTCCTGATGGTCCTGGGAGACCTCAGGCTCCATCTGGAGTCTCCTGATGGTCCTGGGAGAACTCAGGTTATGGCTGGAGTCTCCTGATGGTCCTGGGAGAACTCAGGCTCCATATGGAGTCTCCTGATGGTCCTGGGAGACCTCAGGCTCCATCTAGAGTCTCCTGGTGGTCCTGGGAGACCTCAGTTTATGGCTGGAGTATCCTGATGGTGCAGCTCTTACATGTTCACATGATGTGGACTCTGTGAATTTGCATTTATTGAACACATCATTCATTCTGCTGCTCTCTTACTAGGCCTTCATCTTTGTCTCTCGTCACTTATTTGTTGGCAGAGACCCTTTCCCAAGTGCTTTTTAGATTGCATTTCTCCAGCTCTGAACCTCTCGAAAGAGTCAATTAATTTATTAGAGAGATTGCAATCTCCCAATATTTGTTCAGGTGCTCTCTAAAAGTCTCAACAACTTTGCAACGGTCTGGCACTTTCTTTTTAAGATTAAAGAAATATGTGAAAACATTCTGACTGAAATAATGCCTACACCCAACAATCTTTCTTTAAGATCGTACCACCTGTACCTCCTTTGCACCTGTTGCTGCAACCAACCTTGATACTGCACCTCCTGTGCACATGTTGATGCAACCAACCTTGCTGCCACCCTTGCAGGCTGCGCCCACAAGACCCCAGTCAGATTCTGCCCGGAGAAGCTAAAGGAGCTCTGTTTCTGCTTCTCAAGATCCCCTTGTTGGAATTGTTGAGTCCTCCTTTAGGACAAGGCACCTTTCTCACTGCCAGGAAAAATGCCGCAGTGAAACCCCTCCTGAAAAAGGTTTGCTGCACCCTCTGGATATTATTAACTTCAGTCCAATCTCTCTCTCACCATTCTGGGTCAGTTAATTGAAACACTACTTTTCCAAGATCTTCAAACATTCGCAGGAGAAAGCAATATTTATACCTTTCTCGACTGGATTTGCAGTTTTGCTGGAAATACTTGAGAGTTCCTGGAAAGCTCCACCGCCCCCTGCAAAGGAGTTAGATCTATCACTGAAGGCAGACGGCGGCACCCAAATGTCAGCCCTGCGGACAGTGTGAAGCCCTTGGCTGGATAACTGTCTCCTGTGTGGAACAAGCTGCGCCTGTCTGCTCCTGTCAGATCCTGACTGCACCTGTCTACCCCTGCCTCCTCCTGCCTGTCCCTGCCTGTCCCTGCCTCCTCCTGTCAGATCCTGACTGCTCTTCTTTGCTCCTGCCTGCCCTGCCTGCTCCTGTCAGACCCTGCCTACCCCGCCTGCTCCTTCCTGCCCGCCTGCTCCTGCCCGTGCCGCCTGCTCTTGTTAGGCCCTGCCTGCTCTTGTTAGGCCCTGCCTGCCACTGTCTGCCCCTGCCTGCTCCTGTGAGACCTTGCTTGCCCCTGACTGCTCCTGTCAGATCATCACTGCTCCTGTCAGATCCTTACTTCTCCTGTCAGATCCTGACTGCTCCTGTCTGCCCCTGCCTGCTCCAGTCAGACACTGCCTGCTCCTGTCTGCCCCTGCATCCTCCTGTCAGGTCCTGCCTACTCCCGTCTGTCCCAGCCTCTGTCTGCCTGGTCGTGTCTGACCTTGTAAGATCATGCCTGCTCCTGTCGGCCCCTGCCTGCTCCTGTCAGACCCTGCCTGCCCCTGCCTGCTCCTGTCTGCTCCTACCTGCCCATGTCTGCCCCTGCCTGCTCCTGCCTTCCCCTGCCTTCTCCTGACAGCCCCTGCCTGCTCCTGTCTACCTCTGTCTTCTGATATGTTCATAACCACCTCAAACACAACGGGCCCAATTCACAAAGGCAAAGTTAGACTTTTGGTCTAAGTTTTGATCAAAAGTCCAACTTTAGTACTTTTCAGTGTGCACAACATAAGTTGCGAGTAAAATCTTTACGACTGCAGAGTTTCCACACTCATAGCAGAATCGCTGCATTCGGAGTGGAATCTCCGCACTTGGGGCAGAGGTCCACCTGGGTGCGGAAACTCCTCAATCATAAAGGGACTACTCGTAACTTATATTTGTGAATACCAAAAAGTAGTAAAGTTAGCCTTTTGTTCAAAACTTAGACCAAAAGCCTAACTTTACCTTTGCCCAATGCTGGCTATAGCCTTAGGGCTGCAATTCTTTGGAACAGCTTTGACCCCCATGGCATGATACTGCTCACTCCTATGAGATGACTGAAATGGCATATTTGAGGTTATTCTTTATATATTGTGGACATTGTTGGTATAATAGTGCCTATGCTTGGTGTAATGCTTGCACTGGCATAATGTTGGCAATCCCTAGCATTTTAATAACATTATCACTTCTGCCATTGATTAGTTTAACCTCTCTGCACCTATCCGTGCCATCACACATTCATCCATTATACATTTTATTTTACTATTCTTTCAAGCAATTGCCCATTCAAATACCCATACATGCATTCATTCACTTACCTATCAAGTATCCATTCATTGAAACACTCATTTATCCATTCATGTACACACCCATTCAACATTTTGTACATTGTCAGATTCACCAATGAAGCCACTAAAACACAGCACAAACTCGGCAATAAAGAGGCAATGCCAGTGAAGCCTTTAGCCAGATGTATTGGCTTTACCAATGCTTAAATATTTTGCCGAACACAGAGGTGTTTTGTTTTGCTGTGGCAAACACCATTCTATTGATTTAGTTTGATCCTGAGAGCTAGCTTCCAAGAGTGAATATTTTAACACTCATTTACCATAGTTTCGGTGACGGGGGAATGCTAGGCAGAATGGCAGATAGGAAATGCTAGTTGCATGAGCATGGTGGCATTTGCGTTTTTCTTAATAAATGGAAGTATTTTCTTAAATACTTGGACACATGTATATTGTGCTCGCTGTAGTTTTCTCTTCGGTTTGATTACATCAACTATAGTGAGGCCCCCGCCCCAGATTTCATCTAGAGCTCTCCGGCCTCATTACTGTGCTGAGGGGGCTCCCTGCAGCTCGGGGCCCCCTGCAGCTCTGGGCCCCCACGCACTGCGGGGGCTGCAGAGGCCTGTGTTACGCCCCTGGTTCCCGGTGTCTCTCTATCACAGCGTTCCCTGTGTCACTCTTTCGGGTTCTCTGTCTCTCACTCTCTAGGAAGCCTCATTTACATTTAAATGGTCTTTAACAGACCTGTGAAGACTTCGGGTGCGGCTGCAATTAGACGCCGCCAGCCGCGAAGGAAGCTGTGTCAGCCCGGGCTGACACACACGACGGGGGGGGCTGAAGCCCCGTGAGCCCAATGGGTGTTGCGCGCCTGGACCTTATCCTCCTGGAGCTCTTTGCCGCTTTTGACACGGTCTGCCACCACACCCTACACACTCGCCTCCACGACACAGAGGTCATAGGCAAAGCACTGGACTGGACTGGACCTCCTCCTTCCTCTCAGACAGAACACAAAGCATCCGCCTTCCCCCCTTCCGATCCGAAGCCTCCAAGATCATCTGCGGCGTACCCCAAGGATCATCCCTCAGCAAGAACTGTTCAACATCTGCATGACCCGCTCGCCCGCGTCGCCAGATGGCACGAAGTCAAGATCATCTCCTATGTCAACAACACACAGCTGATCCTCTCCCTCACCAAAGACCCTCGCACTGCCAAAACCAACCTACACGAAGGAATGAAAGCCGTCGCCGAATGGATGAAGAACAGTCGTCTGAAATTGAACTCGGACAAGAGGGAGGTCCTCATCCTCGGCTCCACCCCCTCTGCCTGGGACGAGTCCTGGTGGCTGACTGCATGGGAGCAGCACTGGCACCCACCGACCACGCACGCAACTGGGGTTCATCCTCGATTCAACACTCTCCATGACCAAGCAGGTCAACGCCATCTCATCCTCCTGTTTCAACACCCTACGCATGCTCCGAAAGATCTTCAGGTGGATCCCCACCGACACAAGAAGAACGGTCACCCAGGCCCTCGTCAGCAGCAAGCTGGACTACAGAAACACCCTCTACGCGGGAGCCCCAGACAAACTGCTGAAACGGCTGCAACGCATACAGAACGCCTCCGCACGCCTGATCCTCGACGTCCCACGCCGCAGCCACATCACACCCCACCTGAGAAACCTGCACTGGCTTCCCCTCAACAAGAAGACCACCTTCAAGCTCCTCACCCACGCACATAAGGCACTCCACAACACGGGACCAGCATACCTCAACAGACGACTCATCCTCTACCCCCCGACCCGCCAGCTCAGCTCCGCCGACCTCACCCTCTTCACTTTCCCCTGCATCCGAAGAGTGACCACCGGCAGCAGATTATTCTCCTACCTCGCCGCCAAGTCCTGGAACACCCACCCCATCCTCCTACGGCACACCGAAGACCTACTAAACTACAGGAGACTACTCAAGACCTGGCAGTAGCTGCAACCCCCCCCCCCCGCCCCAGCGCCTTGAGACTCTTACGGGTGAGTAGCACTCTTGACTAGTGCCGTGATTGATTGGTTGATTGAACTAGGGATGTATGACATTACAACGCAAACTATTACAATGCATACCTTTACAATGCTGTCAATACAACAGAGCTTCCATTGCAGCGCATGCCATTGCAACGCAAGGCATTACAAATCATATTCCATTACAACAAAAATTACTATTCCAACACCGCCAGGTGCTTACCTCAGAGAAGGTGCTGGTGAGCAAGGGATATGCGTTGTAATGGCATACGTTGTGATGGCATGTGTTGTAATGGATCTTGCGTTGCATTGACTTTGTTGTAGAGGCATTGCGTTGTAATGTCTGCGTTGTAATGGATGTTTCTCCTAAAATAGGAATGTTAAGTATTGAATACTCGATTGATTTACCCCTTTAAAATTTCCACTTACAAAAATTAAACCATCGCTGTCTGCAATCATTGGAGTCAGTATGTTAAACTGCAATATTAATTGTAAATTACTCTATTAGGTTAATGTGACTATGGCCCGATGATGGATTACACGGTGCTGATGGGTTTGTAATCCCACACCCATAAACACCTACCAGTAAAGTGTAATTATGAGCTAATCCCCACAGAATGAAGAGTATCTCTGTGGTGCCAGTAATTCTGTGTGGAATCCCACACAGTATTACTTTTTCCCTGGGGATTAACAGTCACATTTATCATGTTCTATTAGACGATAGTAAATGTGAGTGGAGGGCTGTGCGAGAGAGGTTGGGGAGGGTGTAAAACGGAACAAACATTTGCAATGCAATAGGTCTCGCATTAGGAAAGTGTGAGCTATTGGTATTGTAAATGACACATTTTTTTAATATGTGTTGGCTTTGAAAATATATAATTAATAGCATTGTTATTCACAAAGCCAATAGCTTACACTTTCCTAATGCGAGTCCTATTGGCTATGGCAATGCTTGTTGGTAGCAAGCAAGGACAGTGCTGTTGTGGTGCTGAGTGATGATGTGGTTGGGCTGAGTGATGTTGTGGTGTATTAGAGTGATGTGGTGGTGTATTAGAGTGATGTGGTGGTTTCCCAGAGTGATGTGGTGGTGTCTTAGTTTGATGTGGCGGTGTCCCCGAGTGATGTGGTGGTGTCCCTGAGTGATGTGGTGGTGTCCCTGAGTGATGTGGTGGTGTTCCTGAGTGATGTGGTGGTGTCCCTGAGTGATGTGGTGGTGCCCCTGAGTGATGTGGTGGTGTTCCTGAGTGAAGTGGTGGTATCCCTGAGTAATGTGGTGGTGTCCCTGAGTGATGTGGTGGTGCCCCTGAGTGGTGCCCCTGAGTGATGTGGTGGTGCCCCTGAGTGATGTGGTGGTGTCCCTGAGTGATGTGGTGGTGTCCCTGAGTGATGTGGTGGTGTCCCTGAGTGATGTGGTGGTGTCCCCGAGTGATGTGGTGGTGTCCCTGAGTGATGTGGTGGTGTCCCTGAGTGATGTGGTGGTGTTCCTGAGTGATATGGTGGTGTTCCTGAGAGATGTGGTGGTGTCCCTGAGTGATGTGGTGGTGCCCCTGAGTGGTGTGGTGGTGCCCCTGAGTGATGTGGTGGTGTCCCTGAGTGATGTGGTGGTGTCCCCGAGTGATGTGGTGGTGCCCCTGAGTGATGTGGTGGTTTTCCTGAGTGATGTGTGGGGACCTAGAGTGATATGGTGGTGTCCCTGAGTGATGTGGAGGTGTTGTGAGGTGTGCAGCAGTGTGAGGCGTGCAGCAGTGTGAGGCGTGCAGCAGTGTGTGGCGTGCAGCAGTGTGTGGCATGCAGCAGTGTGTGGCGTGCAGCAGTGTGAGTAATGCAGCAGTGTGCAGCGTGCAGCAGTGTGAGGCGTGCAGCAGTGTGAGTAATGCCGCAGTGTGCAGCATGCAGCAGTGTGCAGCATGCAACAGTGTGAGGCATGCAGCACTGTGTTAAGCGTGCAGCAGTGTGAGGCGTGCAGCAGTGTGAGGCATGCAGCAGTGTTTGGCGTGCAGCAGTGTGTGGCGTGCAGCAGTGTGTGGCGTGCAGCAGTGTGTCGTGCAGCAGTGTGCAGCATGCAGCAGTGTGAGTAATGCAGCAGTGTGCAGCAGTGTGTGGCATGCAGCAGTGTGTGGCGTGCAGCAGTGTGTGGCGTGCAGCAGTGTGAGGCATGCAGCAGTGTGTCGTGCAGCAGTGTGCAGCATGCAGCAGTGTGAGTAATGCAGCAGTGTGCAGCAGTGTGTGGCTTGCAGCAATGTGAGGCGTGCAGCATTGTGTCATGCAGCAGCAGTGTGCAGCATGCAGCAGTGTGAGTAATGCAGCAGTGTGCAGCAGTGTGTGGCATGCAGCAGTGTGTGGCGTGCAGCAGTGTGTGGCGTGCAGCAGTGTGAGGCATGCAGCAGTGTGTCGTGCAGCAGTGTGCAGCATGCAGCAGTGTGAGTAATGCAGCAGTGTGCAGCAGTGTGTGGCTTGCAGCAATGTGAGGCGTGCAGCAGTGTGCCGTGCAGCAGTGTGCAGCATGCAGCAGTGAGAGTAATGCAGCAGTGTGTGCGTGCAGCAGTGTGTCATGCAGCAGTGTGCAGCATGCAGCAGTGTGAGGCATGCAGCAGTGTGAGGCGTGCAGCAGTGTGTGGCGTGCAGCAGTGTGTGGCGTGCAGCGGTGTGAGGTGTGCAGCAGTGTGTGGCGTGCAGCAGTGTGAGGCATGCATCAGTGCACACAGGAAGGCACCCAGCTGCCACGAGCCACCAAGTAAAGGTCATCAAAAGGCAGTGCGTTACCATGAACACCAGACAATGCGTCAGACACTGCCTTCCAGTCACGGACTTCATTTCACACCGCCAATGCATTCTGTGAGTTGTAGTCGTGGATCACATCAGCTGAATTGACTGCTTTAACAATTTTCATGATAATGACTTTGTAGAAGGAATATGCAGTCTTCCACTACATGGCGTCTTTAATCCAAATAAATAATCATGACTCAAGCCTGTGTTTGGTGTTTCTCTCTAATCAACCAAGCACAGCTAGAAAACTTTCAGCTAGGTGTTATGAAAAGTAAGATCTGCCAGCTTTCTTGATGCAGGTGGTAGATCTGTGAGCAGTGTGTACCCCCTGCATCCATTAAATTGTTTTCTTCGAATACGGGCAGTAGGGGGGGCGTGGTTTGCACCCGCAGAAGATGGCGGTGTCACCTTAGCTCTCCCGGGGAAGCGGAGATGGCGACGGACCCGGTGTGACTCCTTACACCTCAGCATGCTGTCGGACTGCGGGAGAGGCTGTGGGAAGCCTTGAAGCCCCGTCTGGCTCCAATTTCAGGAACTTTCGTATCTCTCGCAGGCATTTTCTCCTCAAGTGAGTGGCACATAGGGCTGCGAGGCGGCGGGCGCCATTACAAGAGACCCGCTGACGGAGCTTCGCTCTAAGCGGTATTCCTGTTTCTCGAGTGTGCTTCATTTCAAGCCCTGATAATGCCGCTTTCTCCTTACTTCTGCGCCCCACCTTAATTTTTACCACTCACGTTGCCTGCTTTTAGCGCTACTTTGTGTGCTTCATTTCTGCTCACAGTCAGCTGCCACCATTTCCTGGCTTTATACTGCAACAGCTCCGTTCTCAAAGCGGCTCCTCACACATTGCTGACGGCGCTCGTAAATTAGTTTTCACTCATTTCCAGCGCTACTTCTTTCCACATGGGAATGCCCAGCAGGAATTATTACTTACTCTTTGTCATGGTGGATTTTTTATCGAATTTCTACAATTGATGAACTCTTTTGCCGCTCTCTCTTCATACTTCAACATTGTGTGACTTTCCTCATTTTTGAATGGCGCTTTAACCATTTCTTCTGCCCACCTGGTCCTCAGCTGGCTGCATCTTTTCTCCATTTGACACCAGGTGTATAATGCATTACTGTATTGCGTTGCTGCCCTATATTTTCTGTGTTATTACCTAATCCACATATATATGACTCTTTTCGACTTAGATATGTTTTTGTGTTGACACTATTCACGCCTACATTACTTGGTTGCGTATTAATGACATGGTCTATGTATATTGAATTATGTGCTTATTATATCTTTGAATTCACTGACTCTGTACTAGCGGCACTTATATTATACTATACTTTGGACCTATAATCTCTGCTGTCATATTTTATATATGTTTATATCGCTCCCTGTACCAGATACATCACTTTAGTCATTGCTTAGTTGTAATAATGTTTGAGCTGTTGTGAATTGTGATTCCATTGCTCCTCACCTACATTCTTTTGAATCGCTAACTTCCTTTATGGGCAGGCTTTCAAAAGACTTACATAAACCATCCTCCTCCTCAGGTAAATTCTTAATCCACACAAGCTCTCGATACCAGTGCCTCACAATGGAGGATTCACCTGACGTATCGCCTAAAGGCTCTTCGACATCCTCGGCCTCATCAGCATCCTCGGCTACTAAAGGTGCCATCAAAAGATTAAAAAAGGATCCTCGACCCCCCCAAGCAGCCTACTTCGGTTACAATGGATATTTTATTAGATGAAATCAGGGCCTTGCGTCCTTTTATTGAAGAGACTAAAACTACACTTCAAATGCTCTCTGAGAAGTGGTCAAACGTCGACGACCGTGTTACCCAGCTGGAACAAAATGTTACTTCTCTTAACTCTTCTGCATTCAAGGTTGACCCACTATGTGCACAAGTTTCAGCTCTCCATAAGCAAATTGAAAATGTACAAAACAGAAACAGGAGAAATAACCTCCGCATTTATGGTCTTCGGGAAGGATCAGAAGGCTCCGACCCCCTTGCCTTTTTCAAGTCTTTCTTGCCAAAAGTTCTCCAATTACCAGAAAGCACCAGTCTCAATATACAGAGAGCGCACCGTTTAGGCCCTCCACCTAATGCGTTGTCTGCTTCTGCAACAAGAAAGCCGAGGGGTGTTATCATTTATTTCCTTGAATACACTGATCTGCTTAAGGTTTTGTCAGCGGTCAGAGCCATGAATCAAATTACCTGGTTAGGGAACTCTCTCTTCTTCTCACAGGACTACGCTAAATCCACTGCTGACCGGCGCAAAGAGTTCTTATCCCTCCGACCACAGCTTCGTTCCTTGGGAGCACGCTTTGGACTATTTCATCTTGCCTTTTTAAAGTGCCTCTCAACAACAGACCCACAACTTATGATGACCCGTTGAAGCTGAAGAGTTTTCTCTACTCCCATTCTACTGCCGTGATGGTTATCGCTTCCACGTCACACTCTAAATAACTTTTCTCTGCTGATGGTTCATGACCTTGTTGTGCTCATGATTGTGGTTTTTGATTGTTACTTATAGGAAATATCTCATGATGTATACTTAATCTGTTTCTTTGTTTATTAATGTTCTTATGCATTGTTCTTGTTTCCTTGTATGTTTTGGACGTTATGTAAGTTGTTTATTCTTCCCATTATCTTATTTTTTTCTGTCACCTTTTTCTTTCTGTTTATTACTACATTTCTTTCTCTCCTCTTTTCTATTCTCTTCTTCTTTCTCTCTTCTTTCTTCTCTTCTTCCGGTCTATTTTCTCACCATTTTTTCCCTCACATCCTTCACTATGTCCTGATCTACTATTCTATACAGTTGCTATTTCGTTCTTTATCTCATCTTCCATCCTCCTTCATATTTCGTTATCGGATGTTTCAAATTATATACAGTTGGTTAATGTTAAGCATGGTTCCTCTTATTCGCAACTTTGTCTTCTTCTTTTCTTTTTCATCTCTTATTTTCAATCATTTCAATGTATATACAGTTGGATTGTTATTGATTACAGTTTATTTAGCTTACGTTGTTTTCCTAGTTGGATTTTATCTCAATTTTACAGTTTTCCTTTTATTCCACTCACTTTACAATATTTTGCTCATTGGAAATTGTTATACTGTTGTAACCTTATATTATGCCCTTAAAAATTATTTCATGGAATGTCAGAGGTTTACATTCACCCATAAAACGCCAAAGAATTTTAACACACTTAGCCAGATTAGACGCGGATATTGCATGTATACAAGAATCTCACCTGACGGATGAGGAATCAGCAAAGCTGAAAAGAGGTTGGATGGGAGAGGTTCTCTTCTCCTCAGGAGACAGCAAACGCAATGGAGTCGCTATTCTTTTTCGTAAATCTCTATCTCTTAAAATCATATCACATTGTCATGACCAACTAGGAAGATGGGTAGTTGCTAATTTTTTGTTGGATAATGTCCCAGTTTCTTTATTAAATATATACGCACCTACCATCAGTGACCCTTCTTCTTTCTAGACCTCTCTCTCTCAACAAATCACGCAATGTTATGATGACAATTTTATTCTAGCAGGGGATTGTAATGATATCTTTGACCCCTTTCTAGACCGTCACTCTTTGAGCCAGTTTACTCCCCACAGATCTCATAAATCATTTGTTCAAACTATCAAACAACACAAACTCATTGACGCATGGAGACTGTGCAGTCCCAAATTACGAGAATATTCTTTTTATTCCCCGGCACACCATACTCAATCTCGCATAGATTACATTTTTGTTTCTCATAATATGTCTCAATCCTTAGTTGGATCAGATATTGGTTCCATTTTAATTTCAGATCACGCTCCAATTACTATAACTCTTGATGTTTTACACAAACCACACTCTCCTCGTAAATGGCGTTTTAATAATGATCTCCTTTTAGACCCTGTTTTCTCCTCCTCTTTCACTTCCTTTTTTACAGAATATTTTACTCTTAATCAAACAGACGACCTTTCTTATCATACAATTTGGGACGCATTTAAGGCCTCAGCCAGAGATTTCATTATTTGTTTTGTCTCCAACAAACGGAAATTAGCATGCCAAAAAACGAATGCTCTTCTTACCAAAATTAAACATTTGGAAAATTCCTATTACTTTTCCAAATGGAAAGATTGTTTATCTGAACTCTTAAAAATTAAATTTCAGTTTAATCAGGATACCACCAATAATGCATCTAATTATTTATTAAAATCAAGTGCGAAATGTTATGGCGGTCAAAACAAAGCTGGGAAATTACTCGCTAACTATTTAAAGGCTAAACAGAACAAGTTAAATATAGAATCGATTTTTGTCTCTGATAATTCCCTAAAATTTAAAGATGGTGAGATCTTGAATTAATTTTTACACTTCTATCAAACATTATATACCTCTGAATCCTTGTCATCTGATCATTCCATTTCTCAATTCCTTTCTCAAATTCATCTTACCCCTGAATCACGCCCAGATTTATCTTCTTTAGAATCGGACATTACTCAGAAAGAACTTCACGCTGCTCTTAAAATCCTCAAACATGATAAATCTCCAGGTCCGGATGGTTTTACAGTAGAATTTTTTACTCATTTTGCCTCTTTATTGATTCCCAAATTACATACCCTTGTCCTTTCCTTCTTAAATTCCAACTGTTCCTCTGGTTCTTTTTCAGATGCCCTTATTTGTCTCATTCCTAAGGATGGCAAGGATTCTCAATATTGCAAGAATTACAGACCCATTTCCTTGGTTAATGTTGATTATAAAATCTTTTCGAAGGCTTTGGCATTACGATTGGAGTCTCATCTACCGGAATTGCTGGGTTCCGAGCAATCTGGGTTTGTTAAGGGAAGACTCATTACAGATAACACTCGATTATTTTTTTATATCCTCTCCAAGGCCTCCCATGTTTCTCATCCTTTGGCTGCTATTGCCTTAGATGCGGAGAAGGCATTTGATAGGGTAGAATGGCCGTATCTCTTTAACACACTTAAATGGTTTGGCTTTGGTCCCAAGATTATTGCTTTAATATCTATCTTATACTCTAATCCAAGGGACGCGGTCACTGCTAATGGAAACATTTCTTCTTATTTTAATCTTGCACGAGGAGTTAGACAAGGTTGCCCTCTCTCCCCATTTCTTTTTAATATTGCTTTAGAACCCTTCTTACTTAGAATTCGTCAGAACGAAGATATACATGGCTTTACCTTCCGAGACTCCACAATTAAAATGGCAGCCTATGCGGATGACGTTCTTTTGTTTTTGTCAAAACCCCACACCTCCTTACCTGCTTTTATCGCTGAAGTTGATTCTTTTGCGTTGGTATCCGGTTACAAATTAAATAAGGATAAATGTGAACTATTACCTTTGACGAAATATACTTTCAGTGCTTATTTTATCACATCAGATTACTCTTGGAGTCCCCAATCTATTAAGTATTTGGGTCTCCATTTTTCCTCTTCCATTCCAGGAACAGTCACACGATGTATGGATAGATGTATTGATAGATTATCCTCTTTGACGGCAAGGTGGCATCCCCTATATTTATCCTGGTGGGGACGATTGGATACCAACAAAATGATGCTTTCTCCCATTGTTTTGTACACACTCTCCAATGTCCCGTTACCAATCCGCCTTAAATATTTAAAAAAAAATAATTCTATCTTATCTACCTTCCTATGGGGAAACAAGAAATCACGACTATCCATTTCCAAACTAACTCGCCCTAAGTCAGAAGGGGGGACAAATTTCCCAGATTTTCCTCTTTATCATAAATCTTTTATATTAACCCAATCTTCACGTTTGCTTTCAGACTCTTCTACAAATTGCCCTCTTTGGACAAGGCTTGAACGATCCTATATTTCCCCTTATTCCTTTTCTGAATATTGTTTACACGTAAGCCACAATCTGTTTCTACTCCTATCCTTAAGTTCACATCAAAGTTTATTCCTGCTCCCTCTTTCACTACTTTTTATGAACTTCCTATTTGGCATAATAAACACATTTTAATAAATAATAAACCATCCTGTTGGAAATCTTGGCATTCCCGAGGGATTGTGTGGGTTCATCAATTATATTGTAACAATTTACCTATGTCTTTTACACAAGCGAGTGTTGTTTTAGATCTCCCTTCCTCCTTTCGCTCCAAGCAATCCATTTTAATACAAACCATTCAATCTGCACATGTACAATATACCACATCCCCTCCTGACGCATTACCTACCCCCATCGGCGTAGATAATCTACGCAGCTTACTATTGCGTGGTTCTAAAGCCTCTACTATTTACAAATTCCTACACTCCCCAACCATTCCAAGAGATAAGACTAAAATAGAATTATCTTGGGAGAAAGACCTAGACATTTCCTGACCTGTGGATTTCTGGGGTAAAATATGGCTTAAACTTAGAAAGTCGTCTAGAGCTGGAAACACGACACAGACTCTCTTTTTAATTTATAACAGACTTTTACTTACTCCATCCACCCTTCATGCATATTGCTCCACCACCTCACATACATGTTGCTCTTGCTCATTACCACACGCTGATGTGTTTCATATGTTGTTTACATGCAAATCAGTGCTTAATTTGTGCCGGTGCTTTCCGGTGCTTAGCACCGGCACTTATTTAGCAGGGCCGGGTCTAGATGTCAGGGCGAACTCACAGACAATGTACTTGAATGTTGAAACTCTTTCAGAGAAAGAGATGAGCCAATAATAAATCTATGCCTTCCGATGATGTTGCCGGTGGCCGGACCACTGACTGAGCTGAATTTCATTTAGTCCTGTGCAGCCACGGCAGCGTATGTAACCTTTTGCAATTTAATTTGCCGTCCGCCTGCCATATCATGATGAGGCACGCACGCACTATGCACCAGCAGTACGGAACAATTAACTGAAGTAGCAGCATGTGCGTCGTCGTGCATTGAGCAGCAGCATTCCTCTTAAAAAACAGCCCTGCCAAGTGTCATTACCGCAAGTAAAAATATTGTATGTCACGCACAGCAGCTTATTAAAAAAACACCAGTGATTTACCTCTTTTTGTGATCTAGTATCAACTCCACTATTTTTCTTTAGATTACCAAATCACACATGGGCCATGTGGCATTCAGCAGCCAATAGATGTTCTGCAAAGTTACGACGAGGCTGGCAGCTTCACCCCGATTGGACAGCGTTTCATTTGTTGGCGCTGCGCAGCCTGACCACCTCCCTGACGCTGATTGGTCAGGACCAGTACGCACGTGCATGTGCCACAGGGCCTGCCCTGCAGCATGAGGAGGTTTACTTCTGCCCGGTGTGTGCGTGCGTGTGCTGGTGAGGGAAGGTCGGCACCTGCTTGAGTTTGGCCCTCTGGGCTTGGTGAGAATTGGGGAGAACAAGCATCCGAATCCCAGCAACACTGTTCCGGCAGGGAGACACTGATATCGCAAAACTGTGACTGTTCGCGGGTTCGCCATGCCTCGGTGGCGCCAGGTGAGCAGAGCCGTATCAGCCCTTTCTATTTATTAAGCACAACTTTAGTGCATTTTTGAATCAGCTAATAAGATGGCACTGATACCATTGGTGAACTTTGAATTTCCCTCTGGATAACTATTTGAAATGTTACTCCAGTGAGTGAAACATTAACACTTACAGTACACTCATTGGGATCACCTTTTTAACGTTTCAAAATGTTTGCCTTGTGCATAATAGCAGAATGTCATGAGGACGATGATAAATTACTGTGTTGGGTTATCAGACCTACAAATGTTTTTTTTAGGTTTCGGCTACCGTCCCACTGCGTAAGCAGTGGTTGGGCGGAGCCGAAATCTTTTGTTAATAGTATGGGGGCTTGAACACGCCCCTCTTCTCCATTGGCTGGCCTCGTAAATGCTGGCCAGCCATTGGAGGAGAGGAGCGTCACTGAGTTCAGGGCCCGCCTTGATGCGATTCGGGGGCGTTTTCGTGTCTTTTTTTGAGTCACGCCCTCTCCTCTTCCCATTGGCTGGAATTTTACCTTCCAGCCAATGGGAAGGGGAGAGCACGCCCCCGAATCCCTACAGGACGCTGTGCTTTCCGAGCAGCGTCTACCGAGGCCATGCAGTAAGCCTCTGCCCCCCTGTTTGTGCCGTTGTTTCTTGTTTTCTAAAGTGTGTGATCATGTGTAATGCATTTTCAGTTGAATTGCTGGTGAACAGAAAGCGAGGCTTTAAAAAATAGAGCTTCGTCTCCATATGGTTTAATTCGATAATCCTTTGTGCCGGTGCTTGGCACCGGCACTTATTGATCAGGGCCGGGTCTACCCCACGCTGCAACTCGGGACATCATATGGCATTGTGGTGCTCGTAGGAAGTATATAAAATTACCTCACTGACTCACTCGGCGCAAACAGTGTTGTTTTTAACACTGGCAGACTGACGGTGTTCGTTTGTCTCCCGAGGCCGAGTTCCCGTGAAGCAATACTGCGTGAAGTCAGTGTGTTGAGGCAGTGGCTGTGAGAGCCATTAAAAATATTCACATCGATCGGCACTGTAATACTATTATAGGATTCATCAGACCGTACGACTCTAACCAAATACACAAAACCGTTTCCAAATCCAATGTGAGTCATTCACAACATTAAACTATTACTGACTGGTGACGATGTGCATTACGAATTTGCCTTAGTTAGGCGGCAGCAAGCAGCCATTAGTTCAGTGTTGCACTGTTGCCTTGTGGGCGGGACTCTGTTTGGGCTCAATTTGGGCTTGATTTGGTTTGGCGGGGGTAGGGTTGTGCGGCAGGCAGTGTGTGTAGATTTTGTTTTAAATGCCACGCCCCGGCAAACCCGCACCCCGCCACGAGATATCAGCAAGCGGTAACTGGTGGTTAGCCTGAAGAGTGACGACGTCAAATCAGTAGAGGCCAGGCAGCAGACCCAGTTATCAATTAAAATTAATAAAGGCAGACAGCCTCTGACCACCACCACCTAACTATAAGTGTAGCAACCAACACTGCTTTTTTTTTTCTTGGGTATGGCCGTGGTGGGTGCTGTGTCATGTGACGTGATGGTCACGGTCACCATGGTAGCTCCGGCTCCCGCTCCAGGTGAAGAATCGATGACTGCACAGGGACTTGGCCCGGCCTTAGGTATATCTATGTGCAGTAGAACAGGCGCTGCTGACCTTAGCCACTGACAAGTGTGGCAGAGTGACTCAGAGTACAGTGTTGTGTGTTCGCAGCAGTACCGGTGTGCAGCACAGCACAGACAAATCGATTAACTTAAATGAATTAACTCAGGGTGGTTAAAAGCAGCCTGTGCTGACGTCAGCACAGCCCTAAATTACCCCAGTGTAGTTAACCACAGCCTAGTCCGGCGAGGGTTCAATCATGAACTTAAAATGCGCTAAACCAGTAAAGAAATTAAAAGAGCTTGTAGTCAGTCCTCTTCTAGAACATTTATCATAATAGGGCTGGGGTTAAAGCCCTGCCCGCTCCTGCGCTTCTTAAGTTCCAGCCCTCTCTTAGCCCGAGCAGTAGTGGCATTGTACTTGCAGTGCAAACAGTGACAAGGTGTTTTGGGGGGAAAGCAGGTGGTGGGCATAGAAGCAACATGTGAGGCACACGAGGGTAAATGGGTGACCTGGCTTGGATGGTCACTCAGTGGTTCACTTTACAGTTCACTTCAGTTCATACGTATATGAACGAAGTGAAGTGAACTGTAAAGTGAACCACGGAGTGACGAGTTCAAGGCGAAGGCCTGCACTGAGGAATCATGCCTTACAGCCCACATTGCTCTCTCGCCTGTATGCTTCTTACCCCCTCACAGTTCCATAATTCTCTGTTTCTCACTTGTTTGCTTTCCTCCCCCCACATTCCGTGCTTCACTTTGCTCTCCCTCGTTTGCCTCACAGCCCCTGGCGCCGTGCACTGCATGCAAGTACAATGCCCTTAATGGCACTGATTTGTTTTTAATTGAGGCCGTTTTTATAAATGAGGCAATTTCAGAAATGTATTTAAAGCATCATTTAAGTAAGCCCAGCAGAGAGGGGTAAGTGTTATTTATCTAAAAATCCCCACATTGGGCGGCAAAGGCTTCTTTCACAGGACATCAGTATGCTAAGGGCACCCAAGTTTAAATAATGCTTGATAAATATAAAAATCTTATTTGGACTGTTTTTAATGATGCATATATTTTAATAGACCCTTTTTCATTCGGAGTAGGACGTTTTATGTTCAGGACTCTGGACCAAGGTACTGAACGACCTAAGAGTTATTAGGACAGATCCAAGTGCACACTATCACGAAGGAAGGTCTGTAGTGAATACTGAAGAAGGGAAACATGGGAACAAAAAATTGCTAAAGTGGCAATGAACTACGTAAAAATGTACTTCATATGAGTTGCAAATCGTCTATTTCGTATTGACTGCTTGTACTGGCCCAGGGACGGGCTCTTCTGTGGATGGCCACAATAGTTATGAGCCTGAGTTCTGCATCACCCTGTTAAGGAACATAATAATGGTTAAAGGCATCATACCAATGTGTTCATGGTCCAAAGTAGAGCCTGGCCTGGTCGGTTTTAAGTCTTGTTGGGGCTTATCATTGAGGTGCAACTCAAGTCATGTGACATAGCTGTGTCATTATACAGCCTACATTCTCTATACAGGCTGGCCATATTATAGACATGATATATGATTTTGAAATGGAGGGTAATGCTGATCAACCCTGTCTAGTAGTGATGTGTGTGGATAAACAGGCACTGTAGAGTCAATTGGTCATCCTTGTACTTCAGACAGCTCTGATATAAATCATATACTGTGGCTACCTACCCAAAAATTAGGTGTAGAGTTTTAACTGTCAACCATGATATTTATGTATAGAGCTAGGACAATGCACGCCACTTCAGCACTTGGTGTTCAGGACAAGTGCCATCAATCCTGGAGCCCCCTCTGAGCCCAAGGTGTTTCTATGTCTGAGAGGTGGCTAATAACAGAATTTAAATTTTAGAGGCTACTTTGTAAATCTTGATGGAAACCCCAACTTTTTGTGTTGCACCACTACTTCTACTGCAGGAGTTACTTAGATCTGCATAGTGGCAGCTCAAATTGAAAGAAATGCTTGACCTGTGATGCGAACACAGTTACATTCAAGCCAGGTAATCAATGTAAAAATGTGTCACAGTTACCAGGAGAGAATGTATATTAGGCACACAATGACCGAAAATGATTACATTTGCAGAAGTCACTAACCTGTGAGCTTCAAGTGTTTCAACGAAGCTATGTGGAAAGGAGATTCCCCTGAGGGTAAAAAACTTTTTAATCTTTTTAATTTTTTCTCTGCACTGTGGCTTGATAATTTGAATACTTCTCAAATACAATATATGCTCGATTCTATCAAATATTGAGACTCTGTAGATCCGACTCACACACTTTGTTGGGTTCATTATTAATGTGCAGAATTTTGTGGTGCGGCTTGGTGAGTCAGCTGACATGTTGGATGTACAGAAGTATGGCAGCAGAGGGAGATGAGGTGAAGAATAACTTAGAAGAGGGTAGGGAGGAAGGGTAGGAAGGAAGCAGAGAGAGACGGAGGTAAAGAGGGGTGAGGACGAGGTCAGATACCGAGAGAGAGATGACGGAGCAAGAGATGGTTGAGGACTCGAAGCCAATAGTGTAAGTGGGTGGAGCCTGTGGCAGAAGTGGGTGGAGCTAGAGAAAAATAGGTGGGGCCTCCGTCAAACATTTGAGCACCTGCACTTCATATTTTACAAATTAAGCACTGATGCAAATATGTTCGTCATTTTTGGGACCAGGTTTGGTCGCAACTTAATTCCATTTTTCACTCCAGTCATCCCTTTTCTGTCCTTCATATTTTTATGGGTAGCTTATCTCCTATTTGGGAACACACCTGTATGAATATAAAGATTATTGATCTATTACTAGCAGTAGCCTTCCAACAAATCACCAGAAACTGGAAAGACTTTACCAAACACTCATACCAAGCATGGTGGTATGCTATTTGCTATAATCATAGATTATATACTTCCTTTGTATATCCACAGCATTTAGCACCCAAACGCTTAGCTTTATGGGAACCGGTCATACTCTTCATTGACGCTAGTGCCCGACGTCTTTCCTCAGTTGCACCTCTGCAGCAAGAAGTATCTAAACCTCCATGACTTTCCTTTTTATTTTATTTTTTATTCATTTTATTACTTTACTTGCTGAATATTAATTTCTTTTTCATCGCTTGAAGTGCTCTCCAATGAAATTGTTTACATTGTTCTAGTCATTATTCCAATGATTTTATATTTCTTGTGTTGTTTTCCAATCTAACTGATGTACTATTTATACTTTTATTACTTTTATTGTCTTTATACCATTGTATATCAAGATGTTGTTTCTTATTAATAAATTTATTTTTGAACTGAATAAGGCCAGTAATTATAGTTTTAAAAGCAAAACTAATATTATCAAATGAAAATATGAAAGTTTTAAAACCTGTGCCTAACTTTGTTTTCCAGACATCTCAAGTACGTCAATACTCAAATCCAGACGTGTCAGTGCGCCCCAGTATCCCTGACCACTGACAAGCTTGAATTAAATAAGATGTTGCTTCAATTCAATCACAGCACATGGCATACTGAGAGCAGATTTCAGTTGGGAAGATCACAGCCCCATGCACTCCACTTTTGAGATGACCCGGTCCTCTCCTGTACACACAGGCTGCACATTAGTTGGATCATAGGTTGCCCACAGATCCCTCAGGGTACATTGTAAGGTTAAAAGGCCCATCTCTTCCTACTATGCAATGCACACAAACTGTTATAATTTGGTAACAATAGGCAGACGGGCTGGCAGAGACCACTCCATTTGCTCGCTTGTGACCTTTGTAAAGCTTTGCACGAACAATGCATATGTAAATTATATTTGTTGTTGTATGAATCTTTATTCGGTAAAAATTCTCACCATAAAAGAATACATTTATACAATTATACATTACTTTTTGTTAAAAAAAAAAAAAGAAATAAAAAACATTGGGTAAAACCTAGCAACGATAAAATTCCCTTATTAAAAAGTGAAGGCTGCACATTATACAGTACATTGGATGATTATTATGAGGCCCCAACCAAAACATCCTTATCAGTACACTATTGCATAATGATTAGAATGACTTCAAAAGCCACACCAATCATCAACATAACGTCCTGCCAATAGGGGCCTGCTAGCTATTTGGCGGGGAAGAGTGTTGCTTCATCCTCCTAATACGAGTCAACCATGCACTACTCAGATATTTAGCCACCTCGCATACCATGGCAGGGGAAGACGGGTCAATAGAGAGAACTCGTAGGGCCATTCTATGGCACCTCAAACCCAACCCCATGCATACTGGTTTCAACCAAACCTTCCTGGCAACTTTATAAGCGGGGCAGGCAAAAAGTAAATGCGCCACAGACTCCTTTGGAGCCGCACACCCGGGGCAGGGGCGCGGAGGACCACCAACATTAGTCCACCCGAGGTGAACTTGTGCACCGGAAGGGTCCCATACCTGAGTTTTAAATAAAGGGCTCTATCCAGAGGCTTGGCTATGAGGTCGAGGAAGGGTTCCAACTTCCTAGACCATTTAAACTCTAAGAACCGCTCTGTGAGTAAACCCCCAACCCCACTGCGTGTTGCCTCTGCCTGAACCCAGTCCCAATATAACTTCTTAATCACCGGTTTGGGGGGTGGCATTTGACTCGCCCACACATCCCTCAGGCCCAATTGCACCACCAACTGCCTCACGTTGCTCAACCACCCGATCTTGTTACCGATGTCGAGCAAAATTAGTTCATCCAGCACTGCAGCATAGTTGGCGAGCTCCCTGGTCCTTCGCAACCGAACCCAAAACAATAAAGGGCGCAGCCGCACTAGATCTTTAAAGGATCGCCTGCCCAGATCTAGCCGCAAAGGAATTAACGGGGTAGAAACAGGAAGAGCCACCAAGTCCCTCAGAAACTTGTTTTCCGCTGCAACTAGCTCTGAAACATTTTCAAACCCCCACAGCTCGGAGCCATATAGTGCGGCCGGGAGAATCTGGCCCTCATAGATTGCCATGACCGGTGCCACAGGTTTACTCATTGACTCCCGATGCTCTCTCAAGGTCACCCTTGACACTCTTTTATGGCTGAGTAACATTTTAGCCAGGTGGTCCTTCCAATTCATCCGACTATTTACCCGCACCCCCAAATAGTCGAATGAATCTACCAACTCCAAGGGTGCCCCATTGAGCGTAAAATTATTTCTAAATCTTTTGGAGGGTGAAAGAGCCATGAGCTTAGTTTTCGAGGTGTTAATGGTAAGTCCTCTATCTGTGCAAAAGGTGCTGAATCGGTGCAGAAGCTTTTGGAGTCCCATCGGGGATTTAGAGATCAGTATGGTGTCGTCGCGAAGTGTAGAGTGGGGATTCTTTCCCCCGCCAAAATCATATGTATTCATTGGTTTATAGATTTCTCCAAAAATAGAAATTTGTAAAAAAAAAAAAAAAATCATTTGTGTAGGCATCATTTTCCTTAAAAGCGCTATTGAAGCAGGTTTTCAGTTAGCCCATTCATCGTTTAACACTACGGCTACGTTTTGACAGCCTTTGGAAAGAGTCAAATGACTCTTGCTCGCAACTTTCCTGGATTAGTTTAAAGAGGTTATTTAACTACAGCAGAATGATTTTCAAGGCGCTGGGGGATGAGAGAGATATCCCTTTAATCACGTAGTGCAGGCCTCTGTGTTTAGTCCTTGACCTGTGGGCTGGGAAGTGACCACGATTTGCATGTGTTAACACCTACGTGATTGCTCTTTAAAGTAACCTGGAAAGAACCCTTTGTGTTGTTCAGCCAGCCGGGCCCCCGAAGTGAATGTCCGTATGCTTTTCCACGGCGGAAAAGCCGCTGTGGAAAAGCATATGATTTCCTCCATCCTAATATGGCTGGCGGTAACTGATAGACACTGCCAGCCATGTTAGAGCTTTTCCGCCGCGGTCGGAAGGCGACCGCGGCGGAAAAGCTGCGGACGGATTTCAAGACCCACCACCATCCTAATATGGCGGTGGGTCTTTTGAGACTCCGCAGCGGTTTTCCCGCAACCTCCGGGCCAGCGGTGGCTTCCGCCGGCCCGGATGATGCGGGAAAACCGCTATCATAATCGGCCCCTTAGTGTGGAAAGTTACATTTATTTCTTCTAACAGAGACTTCCTTATTAAGGCAAGCATGAAGAAAAATAGAGATTATGCCGAAAAAAAAGAAAATGAGTGCACTCACCAGTTGTTTTAAAATGTCCATGGTGTATCTTTATTAGGGAGGAGGAGGGGACTCTAGATTGAGAGAAAAAAAAAGGAATAGGGGTGAGGCCGAGGTTGGAGAGACCATGATAGGAGGCTGTGATAAGAGGGGCATTGTTTAAAGGGGAGCTGTTTATTTTAACCCTGGGGGTGGGAGGCTGGGCCCAGTCTGCAATCAGCTTGATATGTCCCTCTCAGATAAACCTGGCGCCAATTTCTCTGCTATGTGCTGCTAAGCGGGGCAGCGAGACTCCATGGCACGGCTAACACACACTGCGCTTTGAAACTATAAGGAGAGTCTACCCCAAACCAAAAGGAAACTAAAGTGCACTCACCAGTTGGTTTCAAACACAACGTGCAGTGGAATGAAAACAAAAGTATTGCTTCAGCCAAAAATAGTAGCCACTTTATTACTTTATTAGGTGTTTTAGGGAAGGTCTTTGCTACTAAGGCGCTAATAGGTAGGGGGGGCATGTTTATTGTTTATATTAGGCACAGAGTCGACCCTTAAAAATGTCAGTATACGCAGAGCGTGAACCAATGTTTCGCATAGCTGTTTATTTGATGTAACTTTGTTGTGGATGGTCGTGTAAGATCCAGAGCTGACCACTTAGGAACTGGGGGCCTGTGTTTGGGTCTCGGCAACAGCTCTCTCCATGCCTGAAATAAACTAGATGCATGCCACTAGGCTGGGTGAGCTTGTCTCATTAGCCAGAGAGTGCACTTTGCACACAAACTGATGAAGTTGATTATACATCACTAACAATAACTAAAGTGTGCAAATTAAAATAAATGAAAGAATAACAGAGTTCTCTGAAGCCAATCTTTGTTTCTCAACATTGCGGGATTCCTGACTTAAGAGTGAAACGTCTTACAACAAATAAACTTGTGAGTACGGAAAACATCAAAGACACTGGCAGAAAGCAGCTGATAGCCCTGCAGCTCAAGCCAGGAAGAAGGAGGAGGGAAAAGCAGGAGAAGAAGAACGTGAAGGAAATAAGCTCTCGGCATTGCTGTGGTGGTGGGGGAGGTGGGGGAGCAGGAGAGCAATCCTTTGAAGTCTGATACGGGGGGCGGGGGAGCGGCAGCCTTTGAAGTCTGATGCCGAGGCACAGACAAATGGTGGTGTGTGACGTGGCTGGCGTTGTGCACGCGCCTGTCTCACTTGAACTGTGTCTAATCCACCGTTTTGGTAGACTGTTCTTTTCCCCTTACTATAATCTCTCCGGAGCAATGCGCAAGCGCATTGGCTCAGGCGAGACCTAAAAAGGGGCTTCTCGATGGGGCCTTGGAAAGGCATTGAGCGGGGGTTTGGGAATAAGGCAGTGCTGCACTGAAGCATAGTGCCAAAGCTGGATTTTCTGGCCAGTAAACTCTGATCCATTGTCGCCACACAAAGTAAATCTGTGTGTAGGAAAAGCGGCCCATTTATGATTCAGTGGAGCAGAATTCAACATGGAAATTCTGCTACGCTCAATTCGTAATCAAGGCCTATGAAGGAAATGTAAAAGTGCCTGAGTTCGCTTTATGTTGACTTTGTTATACATTAGTTATAGATTTAAATAACCCTGCAATCAAGACTAAACAACGTGAAAATATGAAAAAATATATTAACCAGGGAAATGAACAAGGGAAACTTCAACAGGTAATGATACTTTGAATGATTTTCTCAGAAAAATAGATGATATACCTTGATGAGAATGCGAGAATGACAATGTGTTGAAAATGGTTAATGTGAGGTGGCACCTGTTAAAAAAAACTAAAAAAAAAGGAATTGGTGTGTTTTTGGTACATGCGTACATTTGCTACCCCTTAGAAGGGCAATGCAAAGTTTTCGATTGCTGAAAGGGGATGTAATTGGCAGTTAATTTATTGCTGCAGTCACATAGTTAAAATCTCTTTGGGCACAAAGACGTTGCACTGATTGGTTAGTACATTAGTGTGGTCATTATTATTTTGAACTAAAGCCTGTAGAAATAAATACGATTCCTTAGCTGGGCTTACCAACCGCACCGCCTTGAGGTTTTTCAGATGTTTCATTCTTATACGGTGACAGCTTGGCATATGTAGATTGACACCAAGTGGGGAAGGGTGTTATGTAGCTTTAGATCAACTCCACGCTTCCCATGGGCACGAGAATAGCGGGGATGGTAAACACCCTCTAGCAATCCTGCAGGCAGCGACCCTTACCCCTGAGGGTTCTCTAGCCAACAGAAATGCTACATGTATCCCCACAAGACTGCCTTGTATTTCTTACTTTTCACCAATGTTGCCCACCAGATCCAAAGTGCTTCCAGCCTCCTGTAAAACCAACTTGGACCTTCCCTCTAGCGCAACACTTATTGTTTCCCAAGAACCTCAGGCTTCTCCCCTAGCTCTTCTTTCCTTTTACTCTGTTTTTTTTAACATATCTGGGCTTGGAAGCAAGCTTGTCGAGGAAGACTGGGGGGCATTTGTAGACCAATGTGATATTATCATGTTTCAGGAAAGTTGGGAAATCATCCCCTCGTATAGACAAGGCCTCATGTCCTCCACGTCCCTGCTTGTAAATCCCGGGCTAACAGGCCTTCAGGAGGGCTTGCAGTATGGCTAAAGATTACTCATTTGGTGCCCCTTAACCTCTTTAGTAGGAGTATGCCTAAGACAGCTGAATCCCCGGTTTTGCACCTCCTAAGAGACACCCTCACTAAAACTAGGGAGGAGGCCATTGTAATATTTGGTGGTAGGCCCACTACTGTCCCAAGGGCAAGCGTCTTTTCATACCTAGGAGTTTTACTGGATGAGAAAATGAAATGGGGGATCAACTCACTCGCAAGAGAAACAAATCATCTAGAGAGACTGCTGCCATGTTTAATTTTACAACTACAACTGTGGAAAAGACCAATGGGAGCCTTATTAAAGCTCTATAGCGCCTGGTGCCTTTCCAAGGCATTATATGGCAGTCAAATTTGGGGGCACACTAACACAGAGGACCTCCAAATCGCGGAAAATACGTTTCTGAGACAGCTTCTATCTGTTCCTCAAGGCACCCCCTCTTTCACAATACATGAGGAGCTCGGTATGAGATGCATGACCGATTTAATAGCGCATCATCCTGTCTCGTTAAGGTTAACAATATAGGCCGGTAAGGGGACTACATTAAATAAACTCATTCTACAAGATTGTTTGGCGGTAAGGGGCCGGTAAGGGGACAACATTAAATAAACTCATTCTAAAACATTGTTTGGCCCTTGATCACGCCCCATGTATACCGAGGCTCAAGTACATTGAAGTGACCTTAAGAAGCATGGGGAGAGGAGATCGTTTTACTAACCCGAACCAGACAACTAAGAGAGACCTGAACCTTGTAATGGCGAGTTTCTCTGAACAGAGTGTTATGGCAAGGGAAGAAAGGGAACTCCTGAAGCCCAGTGTACGCCGCTTTGTCATGGTAAAAACCGGCAAGACAGCGGAGCCTTACTGGGATTCATAAACTCGTTGGACAGATTCCTACTAACGAGGTTTTGGTTTGACTTTTTTCACCTCCTTGCTCATCCTAGGGGCTGTAGTAAGGGCCAAACTTTGCTGTTCTGTTGCTGCGATGGTAAACAGACATGACCCATTTATGATGTTTTGTAGTTATTATGAAACTCCAAGAAAGTCCTTTATTATTCCAATTCTGAAAAAGGCAAGTTTTAGACAAGTGCTCCCAGCTTTTATCTATCTACAATTGCTGACAGGCAGCACTGTGTTTTATGTACTTGAATTTTAAAATCCGCTATCAGACTTAGATTCAGTTGTGATTAACCAGCCTGTTCTCCCCAATTGTATATTGTATTGACCGTGGTTGAATTGTTTTTATTGGTGTGGCATGTATGAACTTGGAGTCAGTGTCAGTCAGTCAAAACCCTTTATTCGATTAATTAAAATCATAAAAGACAATATACAACATATATAAAATGTTTAAAAAAGTTAAAATGACATTCTATTACATTAAAACAATTATATCTAAAATCCATACAGATACAAAAGTTAAGAATCCATGTATAATCATGTCAGTGATAGAGGGTGGCATAAATATCAGTATAATATATACGATCACAGTTGACTCATACGACCGCCCCTTCTATTTTTAAGCCTGACAGCGGCCACCAGGAAGCTGGCCATGCTAAAAATGTCTTGCGTGCTCCTGAGCATTTGTAAGTGTATCAGTGCTGGCCTAACTTGGACGAAACCCATCTCTCTTAGCAGGGGGATTAAAAATGTCCTGCGTGGTTCAGAATAGAATTCGCTGAACATTACAAAGTGCATGGAATCTTGTGGTGAGAAGTTATCACAGGCACATGGTTTTACCAATTCAGGTTTTCCCCAACATGGGTAATCCCCCAGGATTAAGTGTATCAGGTTAAAATGGAACCTCACCAACAAATAGCGATAGAAAGGCCTTGTGACAATATTTAAATAGGGTTCCATCTTCAATGTAGTAGTCAGCAAATAATTAGCTTTAACACATGGCTTTTCTAACTCCAGGTTTTCACGTTCCACTTCTAGAATGTTCCGATAAGTATGCTTAATCCAAGTTATTTTTTTTTTAGTTATACGGTCAGGTGCAGAGAACAATTCAGGTCGTCCCAGTTTGATGCACGCCGCTCTAACGTACATCAACCAGGGAATCCTCCCTACCATATCTAATTTAAGACAATCCTCCAGTATTTGATGATTTAAGGTAAGTTCCTCATTAAGCCATATGGTGCCAATTTCAAAGAATCTGAAATGTACCCCAGACAAAGTTCCGAATGTGAAGAGTAGGTGGGGGTCGATTGGGGCACAGACAATAAAGATCTGAGGAACCTATTTTCCACCACTTGTATCTTGGTTGATGGCATGTAACTCCATAATGAAGCACCATAAGACGCAATGGCCAAACATTTGGCTTTATATATCTTTAAAATTGCCTCCATTGGTCTCCCTCCAATCCGCTTACAGAATCCCAAAAGAGCTGCTGTTGACCTAGCTACTGTATTACTTTTCAGCTTATGTTGGGGTCCCCAAGTACCCTTTTCATCAAAGAGGACCCCAAGATAGGTGATGACTGGGACTCTTGATAGTACAGAACCATTACAAGTAAAGGGTTTTGTCTTGACCATCTTCTTACTGGATCCTGCCACCGTGACATGCGATTTTTTGGCATTTACTTTTAGGTCTAAATTACCCATGAAGGTGCCAAAATTATCCAACAGCCTCTGAAGGCCTATACCAGTTCGTGAGAGTAGCACCGCATCGTCCGCGTACAGGAGGACCGGAATAACCGAATCCCCTATACGCGCCACGTCCGGCGTGACCACCCCGAGTGATTTATCTAAGTCATTTATATATATCGTGAACAGAAGTGGGGCCAGGATACACCCCTGTCTGACTCCCCTTCTGGAGTTAAAGAAATTGGTAAACCGGCCTTCTCTGGTCACCCTGACTGTGGATAATAGATTGGTATGCAAGTCACTTAGAAAATTCACAAGTGGGGGGTCCAGCCCTATATTAAGTAGGATAGCCCACAGTTTTGCTCGGTTAATTAGGTCAAAGGCAGACGATAAGTCCATAAAACCCATGTAAAAATTCCCCTCCTTTGCTCGAGTATACTTGTTGATAAGGAGGTGTAGGTTTAAGCATTGGTCAAGAGTGCCCCTGCGTTCTCTAAATCCATATTGTAAATTGGACAGAACCCCTTTACCATCTAGCCACTCCCTTAACCTAGAAAGAATCACTCTTCCAAGAATTTTAACTGCAGAATCCAGGAGAGAGATTGGCCTGTAGCAAGCCGGGTCACCTCTATCCCCTTTCTTAAAAATAGGGACTATGGAGTCAGTGAATTTCTCGCATCCCCATTGGTACAAGTTATTTTAATTCGCCGGTTGTTCCCTGTGAGTATCGTTTTTTACTAGACGTGTTATTGTATTTTATATTTAATATGTGCTTTTATGGTTTTAATATCCAAAACCAAATAAAGATTATTTGAATTTAAATTTGAATTTAATAGTTGGTGGGGATTTTAATACTTCCATTGAACCCTCATCTGTTCTTCAGGAAGTTGTCAGCGAGGAGGACTTGTTTTGGGGTATACCTCAGCTGCAAGGCTCTACCCTACAAACCCTTTCAAAGGTAGCTTTGCTGATGCTGGACCTTTGTGTATGCTGTCATATGAGAGCTTTTAATGGCAGAATGAAGTCTGACCTAGAGAGGCACCCATAATTTAGAAGCAGTACATACAGAAACTGCATTGATTACATTCTTATAGAAGTTAACTCTTGGGATAGCTTGCTTCATATAGAAGTTCTGCTCTGTTTTGAAAGTGTTGATTTTCCACTGGCTCTCTTCCTTCGGGTATTCCTGGCAATAGGGCCAAAATCATAATCAAACACAGCCAAGGGGAGACATAACAACCAGTAATAATTGGAGGAAGATCAGGTAGTAGCAAGTGGCCAAAAACAAGAGAGGGCGAGCTCAATTATACCAGGAACTTATTCCAATATTGCTTTTTTCACAGAGATTATGCCTAATGATGTCCTAGAACCCACAGTAGATGATTTAAGGACCTGAAAAAGAGCTTCTTCGCCAAATTGCCCTCTGGCAAGAGCAAGCCCCCTGCTATAGACCCTATTTGGTTTAATAAAGAGTGTAGAGAGGCAAACAGACTTTTAGTTAACTCTCTTAAAGAAGGCTCCCTGGAAGCTATCAAGTCAACAAGAGCTTCCTACAAATCAACCCTAAAGTAATCAAAAACTACTTGGGATACATCCATCTGGACTGATATTTTGACCACCTCAAGAGCAGGGGACCAAGGCACCTTCTGGCACATAATATCTCATGGGGCTAAGACGTCCAAATTTAGACCTGAAGGCTACTATCCCACACAAGACTGGGTCAACAGCTTCCATTCTTGGTATAGTGACCCTGGGGCCTCTTCCCCTCTGTTTATATGGATAGGTTCACCTCAGCAATTATTTCACCAGAAAAGTCCGACTTGACCTCCTTAGGGTTTGCATCAGGAGATGCCCTGGGCTTCTTCACTTTAGAAGATACCAATTCTGCCATTTGCTCTCAGAAGTCTGGCAATGCCCCAGGATTGGATGGAATTCCGGCTGACCTATTCCTCTCTAGACCACCTGTTTGGGCACCCTTTCTCAATTGTGTAGCTAATGCTATAATGGCGGGTGCTGCCATCCCTGCTACCTGGAAAGCCGCTGAGATTATCCCCATTTACTAGAGCGGTTCTAAGTCTGATCCTGAGAACTACTGGCCTATTAGCATTATGTGCACACGCCATAAAACTTTCTTCAAGCATGTTCTGAATCACCTGCATGCGTGGATTGATGACAACGAGATCCTCTCCCAGTTTCAGGCTGGGTTCCACTCCAGAACCAGCACTGTCGATCAGGCTTTTAGGTTCCAGCTCTTGAGATGGAAGAAGGTCTATATAAACAAGGGCAGTCTATATATTGCCTTCGTTGATCTGAAGGCAGCTTTTAACATGGTTCCCAGGACTAAACTCTGTTCCACCCTTAAGGCTCCAGGATGACTGGGTCCCTTGCATGACATTATAACTAGGCTCCATTGTGAGAACTTCGCAAACATAGGTTGAGGAGAAAACGGGGAAACTACTGACCATTGTTTTGATTGACACGCTACTGATTTCGAAAACCCCAATTGGTATTAAAACTCTCCTCAGGTATAATTTCTTTTGCGATTCCTCTGGCCTGTTTATAAACATATCTAGAACTAAGTAGATGCAATAAACCCTCACAGGAGCGTTAGATGGCCATTAACTCTAGAGTGGCTAGAATTGGAGAGAGTTCTCAAATTTGACTATCTGGAATCCGGCTTTCTTCCACCAACTTCTGTGACAGCCAAGTCTTAAAGAGCTCTCTTATGCTAAACTATAGGGCCGCTGCTATTCCAAGATTTGCAGCCTAGACCACTTTTTTCCCTGTTTCTCCACTTCTTAAAGTTTGGAGAGCCCAAGCAGTAGCGGCTGCTACCTATGGCACAGAACTTTGGTGCATAGTAATGAAATAGGTACGCTGGGTACAGCTGAAAAAGGATGGCTCTTAAACAACTGCAGCGCTCTCCTTTAATCTCAGGCAAGACTTTCGTATCCGCCCTATAACTGGTGTGACTGAAACCCCTACTTTATTGGCTGTGCCTTTGTTCTGTTCCTGAGCTGTCTCACTACAGGGCGAGTTTGAGCGACATCCTGGGTAAACAAAAAAGTAGGACTTTGGTACCATGGCTGAGCTATATTAAGCAGTCCTTCCACTTATTTGGGATGCAAGAGCTCTGGGTAGACACTTCCGCCATCTCAGCTTCCTCAATTAAAACATTGAAGTCTCTTTATTGTGAACTCGAGGAGATGAAGCTGATCAATCAGCCAAATCAGGGGTCCCTTAGTGACAGATTTATAGGGTTTAATACCCTTTCGACTCTTGAGGCCTATATGGACCAGATGGACCCTCCCACACCAGAGCACTTTATATAAGGTTTAGATTGGGCACTCTCCCCCTCGTTTCGTTTACCTCTAAATTTAAATGCTGTTTGGGGGAGGGCGTAGCCACTTCCCAGTTGTAATGGGTTTGAGGAAACCAACAACCACCTGTTGTTCTTCTGTCCCTTTCACTTGAAGCAGCCTAAACCCAGTGGCGTAGCTAGCCCTTGTGGCTTATATGGACCAGATTGACCCTCCCCCACTAAAGCACTTTATATAAGGTTTAGATTCAGCACTCTCCTCCTCGTTTCATTTACCTCTAAATTTAAATGCTGTTTGGCGGAGAGCGTAGCCACTTCCCAGCATGTAATGGGTGTGAGGAAACCGGCAACCATCTGTTGTTCTTCTGTCCCTTTCACTTGAAGCATCCTAAACCCAGTGGCGTAGCTAGCCCTTTGGCCGCCTGTGGCGGTCCCCATGTGTGCTGCTCCGCGTATGCTGCTTCAAAGAGCTGGGATCGTAGCTACTGGCGATTTTCTTCTGTTTGCCGCCCGAGATGGCAGGTAAGAGCGGGGAAGTCCGCCGCACCCAAAACACATGGCCCCCTTGCTTCTAGGGTTACCAACTGGCATGGGTGCAAATTCAGGACGGTCAGTGTAAAAACTCAGGACAAAGGGTCAAAATTCAGGACAAAAATTCAGGGCAGAATGTCAAAATTCAGGACAAAAATTTGGGACAAAACTTACGTTTTACAGACATATCAGAGGAGGTGGTACAATAATATAAGTAAATAAATAGACAACCAAAATAAATACAAGTCAAAATAAGTTTATATAAGGTTGTGCCAATCGTGCACTTCACAGTTTTTCAGTATGCGCGCAACTTTGCAAAGTCACATCAGACCCTGCCCCTTTCTGCAATCAAGATTTGTGCTAGTAACAATAAACATTAATAAATAGTATTTTTTTATTTGCATGTTGAAATCTGTCTTTTAAATGTACAGTGGAAACGGTGTACTTATTTTATTTGTATTTTTTCCAGCATGGCGCCAAGTCAAAAGCAGAATGCTTTGCCCTAGTCCCATGCAGGAGAAGGCACCCCCACATGCTGTCACTACAATTGGGCCCATTGTCATTCTAAAGTGCTAATCAGCTGCAGTCTCAGAATGACAATGGGCCTGCCCACAGTCTGCACGAGGGAGGTCGGGGACGGGCCGCTGCAGGCAGCCTCTTCAGTTTTAGATAACTGCGGGAGGCCCGAGTGAAATCTTTTCAACTCACAGGACCTCTCGCATGGGAAACAGCATTACTTACTGAGTTTTCCCATTTCCATTTTAGAATGATGTCTGTAAAGCGTTTGTAATTTGGGATCCCCACATTACGGACGCTTTGTGGAGATCATACTAAAATGACGGACGGTCCGTGAAATTTACGGATGGTTGGTCACCCTACTTGCTACGGGAAACGGCCTTTACAACGAAGCCGTTTCCACGAAATCTTTAACCACGCATGCAGTACAACGCATGCGTGGTTACCACTAAAGCCTTTACCACGCATACCTTTACTACGAGGTTTGTAGTAAAGGCATATGTGGTAAAGGTCAAAAGTAAAAAAAGGGGGGGCTTGGGGGGTCTCCCCCCCAAATAAAAAAACTCACCAGAAGTCACGTCGGGATCTGCACATAATCACCGTCGTTTAAGAGAAATCGGGAAAAAAATTCTGTTTCCTCTTAACGACGTATGACGTCACCACGCAAGTAGTCGAGGTAAAGGTTATGCGTGGTAAACGAATTCCGTTGTAACGCATGCGTGGTAAAGGCATGCGTTGCAACGGAATTCGTTGTAACGTCATACATTCCTTGCTACACCACTGATTCTTCTCGTTCTACGTTCGCTAGGAGTTTGTCAGTATAGGGTCACCCTGAGAATCTGTAGAGCTGACACCTCACCCATTTTCGTGCTCTTGATCGCCAAGTTTTTAGAGAGTGTTTGGCCGATCCAGCGCAATGTCACCTCACACCAATCAATCACCAGGGCTGAGATAAAGTTCTTGCCGCACAACTATGCCAAATTGAACCATTCCTCTTGTATGTAGATTGTTTTAACTGGAGAATATGTGCTAATTTTACCTGTGATATAAAAAAATTAGAAATCTCTTTTATGGTCTTTTATTACTATTTTTATTATGGTTTTAATATTTAAGGTGTTTGGCCTGCTGTCACTTAAGTGAGCCCTTTAATTTTTGTATGTTCCTTTTAAAAAAAAAAAACAACTCTGTGCTTTGTTATTAATTGCGTTATTAGCGGGCTCATGCACAGTATTTTTCTATTTGATCCTTGACTTTTACGGTCTATGACCGAAAAAAAGCTTAAACTGACTGACAGCTATATCCTGTGCTAACCCTCACATATTTGTTTCCCACAAGGACCACAACATGAGTGTTTAAGAGTGCACAGTAGTTACTGGTGCCTCGGTTCATACTTTTTGCAGTACGGTTCATTGTTGGGAACATTTGCAGCTTTTTTGTGGCATTCCGCTACTGTAAAGGTTGTGCTGCTTTACCATTCTTTGTTTCAGATTTACGGCACGTCAGGATACAAGCACTGACATCAACTGTCACTCAGAAGTTTACAGTGCTTAGCATTTGAATGCGCATCTTCTTCTGAGGGCAGCTCTTAGGGCCCGAACTGCGAGGGTGATTCAGAGGGTTTCGCCATTTCTTTACATAGGTCAAATATCCTGTTAGGTTTCGGTTTGGGATGCACGCATACCAAAAGCAACACCCGACGCCACTTAGCCGTCTGTTTTTCTTGTCTTGATCGCCTAGGTCTCACCCTGCCTTTCCGCCTGCTGTCACCTAATGACAGTCATTGTCATGTTAATGATTAGTAAAAGGCTTGACTCACAGCAGCTGATGCCACTGGACACCTAGCTCCAAGGCTTGGGATGTGCATGTTCAGACATGTACAGACACACCCCACGAGTCTCACTTGGGGCATATAAAGGTGTACTTTATCCTTGTAATGACTCAAGGCTTGGCAGGAGCCACGGAGTACGAGAAACACACTTTTGCACTTTGTTTTCTTGCCCACAAGAGGATTCCTGCGTAGAACACCCTGGCGGGACTCAGAATCACAGGGTGCAACGCTCTTAACCCGACACAGCTGCCGAGGGCAGAGGCTTGACCAGCGCGATTTAAAGTGCAGCCTTGATCACCACAGCGCGGGACGCACTTCTGCACTTTGTTTCATTGCCCCCAAGAGGATTGCTGCCCGAGAACGCCCTGCTGAAACTCAGAGTCCCATGGTGCAGTGCTCTTAAATTAAGAGCACTGCACCATGGGACTCTGAGTTCCGCTGGGGCGGAGTTCCGCTTCGCGAAGCTCCGCAAGCGGCAGAGTGCGTTAGATAAATGCTGTTCTCAATGATTTTCAGTGCCAGATGCTTGTACGCACTGCGCAATCATCGCGAACAGCACCATGCGCAAGCGGGCACTGCTTCCTTTCTGCCACTCGAGTAGATTTTTACTCGAGCGGTAGCTTTCTCAACGCAAACGGACAGTTTCTCAATGTGAGCAGTTGCGAGCATACCCGACCACTCGCAATGAGAAATCTGACCGCCCGCTTTGAGAATTCTTGCCAGAAGGCTGATTTTCCATGCTTACGATCGATCGGCAACTTGATGTTGACGACCACAAACGAAGGAAACCTCCACTCAACTATGCGTAGCAGAGTTTTTTTGAACTCCATGAGCTCTGCGTAACACGGAGTGTGAAAAACTCCACAAACTCCGCCAGCTGAGCCTAGTTCACCGCCCAGACTTACTCTTAACCCAACACAGCTGCCGTCACCAGCAAACTACCACGCAGCCTCGACCCTGAGGCGCAGGGGCCGTGCCCAATAAATGCACGGGCCAAGGGCAGGCCCACCCTGCGCCCATCGGCAACTGGAGGAGGTGGAGCGGGCCACCCCCCTTGAGTGTGAAAATTTGGCAAGCCCTGAAGAAATGAGAATAGCTGGATGTAAAGCCATAGAAAATCTCTTTGGCTACGGCGTTAAAAACTAGCTTTGACACAGACTTGCCGGTGTGGGACAAGCTGCTCTTTTGAAGGAGACGGTTAAAACCAGGAACAGGTCCTGAGGGCGTATCCTATCAGCAATAGACCAGAACAGAATAGTACTTGACTCTACAAAACAAGGTACTACTGTCTCGTGCTTTTAGTTACCTTTCTTCCTTCCCCACTCGTGGGGTTTTGCTTCTCACTTTTACGCTATTCTGGATGTTCTCAGTGAGGGCCTTTCTGCCATAATTGTCACCTCTTATTGGAATACAGAACTGTGGACCCCGAAGCACCTTACAAAGACTTGTTAATTGTGTTATCGATACTCTTGATGTCACCTTTGACTTTTGATTTTAAATCATTGGGAGGGGAGAGTGACACTTAGGATTTTATTCTATGGGGGAGGGGGGTGTAAATACCTGGTAATATTTGGTAACTGCTAGTAGACATTAATAGTCACAAAGTATTATCCGTGCCTTGCTCTGAGTGACACGTTTCTGTATCTTTCTTTAAATAGTTTTTCACCTCCCTCTATAGAACATCCATTAAGTGTGGACAAGAAGAAGCACCCTACCACTGCCGGCACCGCTGGCAAGAATCAGCCCCCTGATAAGTCTGATAAGTCCCAACTCACACTATTAAAGTATAGAGCTATGGGGGCCATTGAAAATCAAATATCATACAGTTGAAGAGTCACTGCTATTAAATAGTTATTGCGCACCTTGGCAATTACATCACATGAGCCCCAAGCCCCTATTCATAGTTCAGAGATTCCTGCTAGTCTACCCGTATGTATTAGAGAAGATTTGGGACCAAGAAGGGAGCACAAAAAAAGCGGGAATGCCAGGATAAATGGCTGTATTCAACACATTCCTAAAACCATCTAAATCTAACTCCTCACCTTCAAAACGGGTTAGAAAGCCACGGATTCACTCCTCAGGGACCCACCCCATTAGAGATACAGCGCTAGCCAAGCGAGTAAACAGCCAAATTCGGGGCACAGAACAACCAGATATTATACCGGCACAGACCAACTTAGACCCAAACTTGATAATAATTAGTAAACTAGATACCCTAGCAGAGTCCTTTAAAGCGCTCGATCATCATGTGAATACCATCCTGGGGTCCATACAAATCTGTCTAACGAAGGTAGAAACAAGAACTAATTTGTGCCTTGATCTCTTGAACATTGTTGTAACTGCTCAATCACCAAAAGCACAAGGTAGCACGACCTGTTCAGCTGCAACTGAGGCTCCAACCAAGACTGTAGTAAGCAACACAACGTCAGCAGGTACACATCTCCTCAAACATGTAGGTACACAAAGCGACAGAGAGACAGGGGGAGCACTTAAAAATATGCACACCTCGATCTGATAAAAGAGGCGGAAGGAATAGCGGCACTGCCGCAACCACACTAGCCACAGACGGTCATTATAGAGATCTTACAGTGCACACAACCGACCATTTGGACCTGCAGATGGCTGCAACACCATATATGGTAGTCCTAACGAATGTCCCCCCACTACCTACAGATAGCAGTGCGAATTGGATTTCATTAGGAAATAGATTTTTTACACTGGCTGGGTGCCAGATCAGGGTTAACTGAACACCTCTTTAATGAATTCAAGATGGCAAGGAGAGTCAAATGTGGGACGATGGGGACATTATTTTGAGTGGAGACTGTGTAGTTCTATCTTTTAAAACACCACAGCTGGTGGAAACAGTACTGAACAGGACCAGAATCAGCAATATTTCTGCAGATGCCATTTCTTCCGTCCCTCTGGGCTATTTTTATCAACCTACACTTTTCATTAACGATATCAGACCAAAGGCAATTTTTGAACAGAGCCTGTTGAGGAACCAAAGGTACCTGGTTCTAACTTCCAACCGCTTCCACTGTTTATTGACTCTGGATGGTTTAGATTGACTTAATGACTATCCATGTACAGGTAGTAAGGCATACACTACAAGAACCCATCCGCAGAAAACATTAATGATGGTAAATATTTCCATATAATGATTAAGGATATTACAATGTAAGTATGCTTCAACTGGGTGGTAGCAACATACCAGTCCCCACAATAGATAACAACAAATCAAAGTCCACACATGATAACTTTGAACTCCTAGGAAAGTTGAGCTGGAATGTGGCTCATCTGAGAAGTAAGAGACTTACAGCTAGATTCATCATTGACAAATGGGCTCGCAAAGGGCCAGATTCTGAGAATCTGGCCCTTTGCGAGCGCAATTTTTGCATTTGGGATTCATCATCCCAAATGCAAAAATCGCTAATAGCGAAATCACATATTTGCGAGAAATTGCATTTAAGGAATCTCTATTTGAGATTTCTCAAATGCAATTCATTAACCATTTTTTATTTGCGAATTCGCTATTTCTGGCCGCTATTTACCGCGAAGTCTGACTTCGTGGTAAATAGCGAAAACTTAGAAAAATGCACTTTAGTGCATTTTTCTAAGTGGTATGTTACACACACACATGTCCTTTGGACATGTGTGTGCGCAACATCAGGCTAAATTTATATTTCAGGGGTGCCACAGGGTGTCCTTTGGACGCCCCTGGCACCCTTGAAATCGCATCCGTATTTGCGATTAGCAAATTGCTAATCGCAAATAAGGAATGACTCCCCATTCATTCCTATGGGACTTTAGGCCCATAGGAATGAATGGGGAGTTATTCCTTATTTGCGATTAGCAATTTGCTAATCGCAAATAAGGAAGCTGTAGAAATCGCAATTTTTTTGCGATTTCTACATGAATCCCGTTTTGCAAGTCTTTAATAGCGATTCCTTAATAATCGCTATTAAGGACTCACAAAACGGGACATTGATGAATCTGGCCGAAAATCCGGAATGGCTAGAGTTTGTGGCCGATTTCCAAATCATCTACCTGCAAGAGACAAGGCTCACGGAGGCTACTCATATGAATGGGTTCAGGACATATTTTACAACAGCGATCCAATCAAGACATGGTCGGGCAAAGGGGTGTTTATGTATTTATGTCTCCAATAGTGTACATTTTACTAGCATTAACATGGTCACACGTAACCCATACTATCAACTACTATTATGCGAGTCGCTAGGTACGGCGAGGCTAGTACTAATTACCTTTTATAATAATGCCACGACAAGTGACATCACAGATACTTTACATAAATTGAATGCTGATTGGGAGCCCAGCTAGGCAATTGAGGCTAGACTGTTCCCATGAGGCACAGGATCAAGACTGATTTGCATATGGCTGGGTCCAAATTGGGGTGGCATGGTGAGCAAAAGTACAATGGATTAAACCCAGATCTTTGTGACTGGGGGTGAATGTTTGCATTGTTCAGCATTCTGTCCATCAATTGTTTCTTTTGCATTATTTTTGACAATGGAAAACAAACCATAATGCTATGGACGGTGACTTTAATTTGCAACAAAGTAACATTCAGTTGGACAAAATATGTGGTATGGTAGATACAGAGGATGGAGATCAGCCCCATTTAATCCATAGCTTTTACAGTGACAAGATCAATTACTTAATAGCTAAATTTGATCTGGCATTTGCAAATGAGATTTCTTCCCCTTACTCCATTCGCAAGAAAACTTTTAACGGAAGAAATAGTCATAGCATTATTGACCACATTTTACTGTCAAATAGGTGTGCTGGCTCTATCTCAATTAGTGACCACTTCCATTTGAGTATGCAATTGAACACAGTACTATTTTTTAAACAAAGACGTGGTTAAACCAATGTACAAGCGAAAGAAATCGAATTAGCAGGGCATAACGGTTACTCTTTATGCTGGACACAGATCACCCCAGAAGGCTTCCTCAAAAAAATGATAAGTAACAAGAGGGAAGCCTTCGAGCGGTGCCTATTTGACACCACCCCATACAATGAAATTATCACAGCCTTTCTGTCAATTACACAGGGTATAAAAGAGGATCTTTTTGTCGCCAGAGAGAAGGCAAAACAGATGGAGAAGGGGTGGTTGGATTAATTGTGTTCCAAAACTCTTAAAAGACTAACAGCTAGATTCATCAAAGTCCCGTTTTGCGAGTCTGTAATAGCGATTCATAAGGAATCGCTATTAAGGACTTGCAAAACGGGATTCATGTAGGAATTGCAAAAAATATTGCGATTCCTACATCTTCCTTATTGCGATGAGCAAATTGCTAATCGCAAATAAGGAATAACTCCCCATTCATTCCTATGGGCCTTTAGGCCCATAGGAATGAATGGGGAGTTATTCCTTATTTGCGATTAGCAATTTGCTAATCGCAAATAAGGATGCGATTTCAAGGGTGCCAGGGGTGTCCAAAGGACCCCCTGTAGCACCCCTGAAAAGCAAATGTAGCCAGATGTTGCGCAAACACATGTCCAAAGGACATATGTGTGTGTAACATACCACTCAGAAAAATGCGCTAAAGTGCATTTTTCTGAGTTTTCGCTATTTACCACGAAGTCTGACTTCGTGGTAAATAGCGGCCAGGAATAGCGAATTCGCTAAGAGAAAATGGTAAATGAATTGCATTTAAGGAATCTCAAATAGAGATTCCTTAAATGCAATTCCTCGCAAATATGCGATTTCGCAATTAGCGATTTTTGCATTTGGGATGATGAATCCCAAATGCAAAAATTGTACTCGCAGAGGGCCAGATTCTCAGAATCTGGCCCTTTGCGAGCCGTTTTCGGCTTGATGAATCTAGCTGTTAAGGAGGAATTACATAAATCACCAAGGAGTACAATAGAAGTCCGACAATGTCGCATAGAATATAAGCAGAGAGTGTATTTTAGAAAATCACATTTAAGTGAGATGGCCTGGGAGCACTTACAGGAAAGTAGCTCCAGTAACGACAATAGAGCCTTCTGGCTGGTAATCAATTCTACACCTCTGACAACAGATGAGGCCCCCAGGGTGGAGCTCTCAATTCTGGAGGAAGAATGGATTAGGCATTTTTCTAATATCTACTCTCTGCCTGATTCAACACTAGCATCTGAGTCCAAACACAGTGGTAATGACATTACCCTCTTATCTCACACTTCCTCCATTACTCCTTTTACACTGAAGGAAGTTAATAACACAATACGAATAAGTGAGAGTGGCAAAGCGCCGGGACCAGACTCTATACCGGTAGATTTATTTAAGGACAACTCTGCTTTTTGGGGGCCTGCGTTGAGTCTAGTATTGAGGGCATGCTGTACAGTAGCATTCCTGCCAGCCTGGGGCGAGTCCATTATTGTACCTATTTTTAAAAAAGGAGACTGCCTTAATCCAGCATTTTATAGACCTGTTTCATTGCTTGACTCTCTTGTCAAGGTAGTAGGCCTTATTATTCTTAAAAGATTACTGGACTGGGCGGAATCGCAAATTGAGACGATAGAGCAGAGCCTCAATTTACATATGTTAATTAAAAAATATGTCAATAATAAAAAGGAGAACTCATATTTAGAATTTGTCGACCTGTCATCGGCCTTTGACTGTGTTATACATGCTATGCTATGGCTAAAAATGAATGACATGGGGGTGGAGGCATCTATTATTAGCCTATTGAGGGACCTATATTCGGAATGTAAAACTAGGCTCAGATATGGCATTAGGCGATAATGCACTGAAGCCTTCATCATGGAGAGAGAGGTGAGACAGGGATGCGTTAGGGCCCCTTCCTGTTTCATTATACATAAACAGTGTAGAAGAGGCACTTGCGGCATCTACTAAAGATCTTCCACAAATAGGAACGTGCCATGTCCCGCCCTCCTATACGCTGATGATGCCGTCATCATGGCCCGTACGCACTTGGCCCTTTAATCCCTGCTGTCGAACTTTGTAGAATACATGAAGGAATTTAACCTCCTAGTTAATCAAGGAAAAACTCTTATTATGAAATGTGGGAGGACTAGTAAGAAGTGTAGAGACATAAGAATAGATGGTACAACTATTGGCTTTACTAATAATTTGTTTTATCTGGGGATCTTGTTCAACAGAGACGGTTTATGGAAAAAGTCCATCGCTAACAGGAAGCTACAATTTAGCAAATCTAGTATGGCCCTCGGGAGCTTTGCAAAACAATTGTGCTCAAACCCACCTGAGGTGATGTTGAAAATGTATAAAGCCAAGTGCCTTAGCATAGCCATGTATGAGGCAGGATTGTGGAGACATAAAAAAAATTTTAAATTTTTTTTTTTAGATACTTACTTGCCACACCTAAAAGCACATCAATGTATGTTTGTCACACTGAATTAGGGGCACAACATATCACAGATGTAATAAAGCTGCAACCAATTCTCCTTTGGCATAAAATCTGGACTTCGGAATACACAGTCCTTAACCGAGCCATAATTGGGGACTGCCTTAAAATAAGTTTACACTTAAAAATCTCATGGCCAGCCTATGTTCAACGCTTTTATTGTGATATGGGCCACCCTGGCTGCTTTGAAAGACCAGATACACTAAACACTATTAGCAGAAAGACCCTGAAGGAGGAAGGGATGATGCATCTGGACAACCTTCGACTTCTAACTGAAGTCCCTAAATCTAGAAAGAACATTTTACTAACCCTATGATTAGGTCTGTTTATATGCTGTAACTCCTCCATGGATCTAGGAACTGATGGAACTTAGGTCCAGATTCAGATTGTGTAATACTTTGTATTCACACATTTTGTATTGGATTAGACTTGTGTAAACTTTTGTATTCTGTATTTTAATTTGATAAGTCTAGTGCATTTGCTGACCATATCAGTTGGAGGGCTGGTTGGACAGTGTTCTAGGTAATTTTGTCCTTTCGTTACATCGGCTGCGTCCAATTATAGGTCCAATTACAGGTCTATGGCACGATGGGTACTTGTAAATTACTGTCGTTTTATTCTTTCTGATATACGATGAAATTGGTACTTTTTTGGGGCAGTCTGTAATATTCGGTTAGGACATGCATACATGCATAAAATTATGCTGATAACTGACTGTATTTTAATTAATATCCAACGTTTTTATGATAAGTACTGTATAATGATGTTTGTTTCGTGTGATGCTTTTATGGATGTTTTTATACCTCAGAATAAAGTTATTAACTAACTAACTAACTAAGAGAAACACCCTCTTCTTCTCACTAGTATTTTAACTCATATCATTCTGAATACATTTATATATTTCTAAGTATAGTAGCGCTACCCTTTATATATACGTGCCTTTACTTTCACATTAATACCTGACATCTCTTTGATGTACACATTCCTTTGTAATACTGTGCTCATTACTTTTGTAAATACTCAAAAGAATATTGCATAAATACTAAAATATGTATGTTGCTGCGTACAAAAATGCGTGCTTCCGTAAAAGTAGGGACCAAGCACTGATTGATTCAACTTGATCAGTGCCTGTCTCCTGCTCCCTACGTGATTGTTCTATTTAACTTTTAGTACCATCCAAACAGTAGGCATGTGACAGACAAAAAGGCGTCCAGCAGGACAAACAAAATTGCAAATTGTATTTTCTATAGTTTACTTTCTTTTATTTTGCAAAGTCTTCTTTTGTCACCTTTCACTCATGTTTTCTTTGTTTTTTCTCTTGGATGGTATCCCACTAACATTAACACTAAGACAGTAACATCAGTTAGGGGATCAAATACGGGTAAAAGACATTCACATTGACAACGCTAATAGCTCAGAGCGCGTGAATGGCCGGTACCTATTGGCTTTGCCAATACTTGTTGAAGCTTTAAGTTGGTTGGTACAATTGCCATTTTTCCTTTCACATCGCTTCAGAGTTCCTGCCAAGTACTGCTGAAAGCATTCGTCATAGTGGTCTAGGTATGACATTTGTGTAGTATCAGGGGAATATTGGTTTAAATACCAGCATGGCCGACTGAACCTTTGGTCTTCCTTGCTCGGTAAAACTGGTGCAATCAAATGTCCAGTATCATTTAAAATATTTACTCTACTTTTTATTTTCCTCTCTTGGAAAATGTCCATTGTGCATTAAAGGTATGCCATTTGCAAGTGTGTGCAAGGCCTTGGAGAGTGCATTGTCTCGATATGCGCCTAGGGCTATCACAGTGGCCCATTTTCTTAGTGTCACTGACTGTCCTCACTGTGTTGCTGCAGGAGATGATGAAAGCTAAAGACTACACGTGAGAAGTAGGTGAATGTGTAGGCTTGTGAATGTGTAATTTTGAACGGGTGTGAGTTAGCGTAATCTTGTGTATGCATGTGGCTTCTAGTAATGACTTATGTGTATGATTGTTTTATGGCTGCGGTGGTGAAGGAGAACTGGCAGGGTGTTATCAGCAAGAATTGAAACAAACCCTTAAGCTATGCATATAATTAACTTCAAGAGTGTCCAAAGATGCATTACGCTAAGCATAGGGACAACTCTGCTAAATGGAAAGAAAACTAGAAAGTAGGGGATTGGGTGATGTTTACTTGTGAAGATATGCATAAAGCGGTCCCCTAAATGTGAAAACTGCTAATGGAGGACTGGGCAACTCCATTCATAAAGAAACCATTGTTAATCAGATGTGCATAGATGTAAACCAGGTGGAGTACAACACTGTGATTTGGGAGCTTGTGAAACATGATAATAATAACACATTCTTATTATTTGATTTTGCCTAATGTATCCATTGATGTAATTTATCCTTAAGCACACGTGCATTTCTTGTTCCTATGGATCAGCATGATTGCACTTAGATACAAAGCGTTTCTGAAAGTGAAGGAACTGATCCAGCGTAAGCAGTATAAATAATTTTAGGTTTAACCTTCTAATCGCTGCTTACTTATTTGCCCCTCTAACTTTACTGGGCTCCCTCCAGCTAGACAGATCACAGCATTAACCTTACCACAGAGGGGAATGTTCATCTGATGGATCTTTCTCTTCCAATAGGAGGGGTGAGAATTAGTATGTCCAAAATCACAATGCTAGCCACCCAATGCGACTATTAATTGGTGAATAACTCACAAGTTTGAAATGAGGTTCAAATATTCTCAGGACCATTCTGTAAAAATGAAGTATTGCAATGGAAAGACCCAACCTACTAAATATCGTTAGTCTTTCTAAAATGATACACACTTGAAGCTCTGCTCCTGCAACACAGAATAGAAGAAGCTGAACTTGATATTCTGAAAAGATTTTAGCTGATTCTCTCTGAAGCGCATTTAGATCAAAAAGGTAATGTAGCTCAATTTCAAATAAAGAACATCCAGACACAATAATAGACTCAGGCAATTCAGATAGTTTCGTTATTTTACTAATATGCCAACATCGATACAGATAAACAAATCACTTGTTCCTCTAACTCTACTGGGTCCCCTGCAGCTAAATGGATCACAGCATTACCCTTGCCACAGAGATGAATGGTCCTCTGATGGATCCCTCTCCACTGATAAGAGGGGTGGGAGTTAAAATGTCCAAAATCACAATGTTAGCCACCCAAACAGGACCAATAATTGGTGGCTAACTCACAGCATGAAATGAGGTTAAAATATTCTCAGGACCATTCTGTAAACATGTAAGTATCGCAATGGGAAGACCCAACCTCCTAAAGAACGTTAGTCTAACTAGAATGATACACACTAGAAGCTCTGCTACTGCAACACAGAATAAAAGAAGCAGAACTTGATATTCTGAAAAGATTAGCTGACTCTCCCTACAGAGCATTTAAATCAAAAGGATAATTTAGCTCAGTTTCAAATAAAGAACATAAGGACATAATAATAGACGCAGGCAATTCAGATAGGTTGGTTATTTTATTAATGTTCGAAAATCGATGCCGATAATTTCTTAAGGATCTCAGTCTAGAATATTGAAGCATGTATTACAAGAGTACACATTTAGTCAGAGGTTCAAATTCAAAGAGCATGGTTTAAAACAAACATAAGATACAAGGTTACAGATCCCTACCACCATTAAAGGCAGAATGAAAGTTTGATTCTCTTTAACAGCATCTGAATATTTAAACCAAAGGAGTAAAAGGAATCCATTTTACGTTCTTGTCAGGGCAAGTCCACGAGCATGGGCAAAATGGGGAAATAAAGCAAAAATCAATTCGTATGGCACAGAAGGATTCTAGGTCAGCTGCATAATAGCAGCTGTATCAGCAGAAAGGCAGTCCAAAATCGAGATTTAAAGGTTGATTATAAAATCATAGGAAAAAGTTCCATTCCCTCACGAAGGAAGAGAAAAATAAAAACAATGTGATGCATCAAAAGAAAAAAGGTATGGTGTTGAGTGGATGTTTAGCCCATAGAAAAAAACATAATAGTGTTGCGTTTTGCATGTTCTCCCTCCTTAAGACACCTTAATGATGTGGTTTCATTCCACTAGTCAGTCCATTGTATGAGTAGTTCAAGTATGTAGTCACTGAATACATTTTAGTTACACCTGCATTCTTTCCCAAGAACTTCATGTGAACGACTTGGCTTTCCGGGTCTCACGGGTTTGTCAGCGCTAAGAAATATACAATACAACAGACTATGGCATTGGGTTAGAGTTGATTTTCCCACTGAGCTATCTCACAGTGAACGTTGAAAGAATGTCCTTTTTTGTATAAGGAAACATGAACAGAACAAATACAACGTTTGCAGAAATGCCAATGAATTATTATGCTTGTTAAGGGAAAATTTACAGCTCAAGAAAGAACACGTTTAAAGCTTAGAATGCATACATCAGCTTTAAATCAATTAAACTTAATTATAATCAAATATAATGCATTGAGTCATCATTTTATAAGAAATGAGTAATTATAAATGTTTCACCAATATAATATTACACGAAATTGACTGATGTTAGCTATGGCCTACTTTCACAATTTTTCAACAACTATACATGTATATCATTAAAAAAACATTTTAATAAAATAGTTTCCTAATTTTTATAATCATTAACATCCCTACTATCACATCTATAAGTTTTAATTTCCCAACTGATTTTATCGCATAATTGCATCACATTCTATTTATAATGCATTTGCAATGAAAGGAAATGGAACTGTTAGGCCCCATCATTTGATTCATTAGTTTTCATCAGTACATGAATAGTAAAACATAATTTTATGAGTTTTCTTGCTATCAATATCTATTAACAAGCGTTATGACTATTTAGCAATGTATTTTCTATTTTTTTCTCACTCTTTCACACACGCTTTTATGGTACTGTTACTTCACTTGTCTCTATTGCTTTATCACTTTGTTCATTTTGTGCAATAATCACATTCAGGTTTTTGTTATCTAAATTGGTAAAAGTGTCATGTAAAGTGTTTTTGTGCTATTAAGCCCCCCTCTTATGGTGAAACAAGCCATCACAATATCTACTCATCAGCTCACAGATTACAGGTTTGCTGTCTTTGACCTCTTTCTTCTTCTCTCTTCTAAGATTTAAATGTTGTCATAGTATTTACATTGTTCATCTTCTATTTCAAGATCAGTTCTCATTCTTTTCATTCCTTGTCTGTCAGACTTTTTTCAGTATTTACAAAATTTTATAAATAATATCATCAGCATTATGCACAAAGAGATCACCACTAAAGGTCTTAGGATGGAAATTACTAATCCGTTTCCTAAATTACCTAACCAGTTACTAACAGTGGACAATTCCTTACCTATCTTTTCCCACGCACCATCTGCTTTTAAATCCTTTAAGTCCTCATTTAAGTCAGTAATGTTTTTGATGCAACTCTCTAAGTCTCTGCTTTCGTCTGGTATATAGGTGCAACAATGTCAGACCTTTAATAATGGACAGAATCCGCCCTCCTTGGCAAGAAGGATATGAAGGGCAAGTCAATTTTGAATCACCATTGATCGTACTGAAATCATTTCTACATCTACATTAGAAAATGAGCTGTACTGGTGGCTAATTTATCAATTATAGTCAAACAATTGTCTAATTTTATATGAGTTTAATGCTGATCCTAATGGAGGTTCTTAAACTCTCAAAATATCACCTATATATTTCACTTGCACTCGCTCCTCTCTACATTCTTCCGTTCTCAAATTTGTTTTCTCTTTCAAAATTTTTAAAATGATACATTTTGGGAAAAACGATTTCCATATTAAAACTTTCATACTTACCTCTCGGTAATTAATATAGAGCATTCTTTCACCCAAAAATAATACACTCCAGGAAAGCTGATATCCACACCCTCTAAATATCTTCACCAGTTCTCACTTATTTCAACTGTATGTTTACATTCACTAGAACCTACAAAATATGTGTTATTAATTTATATTTTTCTATATATACAAAGTTTATCTTTGTTTTGTCAGTCTAAAACTAATGAAGCCATTCCTTCTAGTATTTTGTTTTCTTCTTGCAGTAGTTTCCAAGGAGTAAATTCTGGCAATGAGTTAGCATTTATCGTTATGTTATCTCATCTACTTTCCACTACGTTTATAAAATTATTTTCAGCTCTCACTAATTTACATGTTGAGTTATTTCTAAGTGCATAAGCCATGTCTAAAAAATGAGTCGGAACAAGTACAACCGGTCCAATAGTAACAGGAACAGTTAAAGCATCTGGAGCATTTGAGTCAATCGGGTTAATTGGTGCTATATATTCTGTTCTCCCTTTTACAGGAGTAACAAGTGTATGCTCTTCAGGCATGTCATCGATTAAAGGTGCATTCAGAATCACAGCTGTACTAGCTTTTATCAAACCCTTACTCTGAATCTTATTATAAGGTGGTGGATGATTTATCAATAAATCATTTGAAAATTCATCATCTATGTCCCTCTCTTCTCCTGTTTCCCTAAGTAATTCTTTCCTGTCTCTGTATGTTTCTTTTCTCTTTTCTCTTTCCCTTATCATCTCCTTCGACTTCTAACAGAGAATATAATCTTGTGCTATGTACAATGTCTGCGCTCAACCTTTTCTGCTGTGCATCCCATCAAGCTTTTGCGTAATGAGCCATAGTTCTCCTATATCTCACTTGATACTTCTCTTTCTGATGTGCCATGTATTCCCATGTATTTAATGCTTTGAATATAGTACGTCTAGGAGGTGGTTTCTTACGAGAGTAGTATTTTTATTGTCTCATTTAAACAAATCATCACAGAATGATGTTTTTCAGTGCATATAAAAATTTTTTTACCGACTTGAATACATAAAGTAACTCAGTTAAACAGAAAGTTTATTTACACTAACACAAATAGAACCAAACTCAATCCATTAAAATGCAGAGTGCTTGGAACATAGAGCACACAATTATTCATAAATTCCCTTTACAAAGATATTCAGCCACATTAAAATTAATGCTACTGGCAAGCACCGTACAAGACTTTAAAGTGCCGCTTTTTTATTTGGTCAATATAAACTCCACAAAGTAACATTTTACAATACTTCAAAGTGCCACGTGCCTAAGGATAGATAGACCTTGGATCAATAAAACACCACAAGGAGACATTTTGCAGTACAAACAAAAGGAAATATGCAATCAAAATAAAACCTGAGTTGTAAAAAAATACCACAACTTTGGGCACAGGAATATATTAGTCCTGAAAAAGTGACATGTGCCTTGGTACAATGTCGAACCCTTAAATACATGGTCATATTATTTGTTCAGGCAGTAGCCAGGAAAGTGCCAAGTGCATAGACTTAAAAGAGTAAAATAAGTTTAAACCCCATGGTAAAACAATTAACACTCTTTGTTATAAAAGGGTGTTTAAACTGCTGATGCAAGCATTCTTTCTGCAATGGTAAAAAACGTTATCAGCTGGCAAGTTAGTGAGATTAAAGCACCAGATAGACATAAAATATGGGCCTGAGACGGTAGATACAAACAATGAGCAATAGAGTTTCTTGCAAAAGGCCGCACAGTCTCCAATCGCTTTTTGACCATTGCTGGATTTATTTCGGTGTGCCATCCTTAGTGGAATACCTGGCAAGTCACACTTTTAACTATTGTCCCTCATACATGATGAAGAGTAAGTAGTAAGATAAGGCTGAATATCTGTGCTCTGATAAGAATGTATCAGGCGAGCTTCTATGCAGATAAAGCCTCTTTATTCGCAATAACTGAATTCATTTTTATCTTGCTGTTTAAAAGCTGTTTAATACTGAGCTTGTCCAATTCTAGACTCCCTAGCTGCCGATAAAATCTTTGGAAACATGTTAAAATGTAGAATCTCCAAGCCTCAGCGTATTCAGAATGATTTATCTCTGTCCAACAGTTATCTGCTAAGGACTAGGTTTATATATGGAGAGTGAATGTATGCATTTCAAAAATGACCCTTACCCCACCAAGGAATATCTTCAAAGACCAAACTCCAAGCAGATTTCTGCTTGGCCAATTGATTTAGGAATACCAAAGACAGACTTGCAAGCCTTATAGATTCTATAATTTAGGGTCTTTTAGAGTCTTTTTCCTTAGTGATGGGTAAGCCATATGCAATAGTTGGTAATAACGTGCCTCCCATAACATTAAAAATTACTTTTAAACTGAACTCTTCTGTCAAATTAAGTGCCTAGATACGTTTAAGCTGTCACAACCTCAATCGGCCCTCCTCTCACTTTCCAGGGTCATGTCTTTGAATTCACAAGGTCAATTTTCATAACCTTAGTTTTCTTGACATTTACGTCTAAACAGTTGACTGTAATATATTCATCTTAAGCAGTGATTAGTCATCGTAGACCTATGGGGCTTTGACTTTGTACAATTGTATCATCAGCATTCTTAAGATACTGAAGATATTTAAGATATTTATTTCCAAGCTTGTGAGGGTTAGAATTAATGGTTTCAAAATGCTGTTATAGACCTGATATAAAAAGGTTAAAAAGGCAAGGTGCCAGTTCACAGCCTTGTTTAAAGCATTGCAGGTTTTAAATCTCTGAGACAGGCAACATCCATCACCTAACTTGACCCGAACCCAAGTGTTTGTGTACAAGAGTACAATCGCAGTGAGAAGCTTTTGGAGAATGCCCTATCCAGCAAGTTTTCGCCATAGTATGGATCTCGGGAACAGAATTGAATGCAGCTTTCAGGTCAATAAAATAAATATATACGTTTTTGTTTTTAAACAGCGCTCTCAGCCAGTATGATGTGAGTTAATAGGCTAGTGATTGTAGACTAATCATTACAAAATCCTGATTGGGTAATTGGAATTATTCCCTGTGAGGTTGCCCTTTCTTCCAAATTGATCAATAATCATGAGGCAAAGTGCTTTATCTCTACATTAGCCTGAGCAATTAACCTATAATTTGAGGGATTATCTGCTGGGCCTCTCTTATAAATTGGCTGCACTATGCTTCCTTGCAAGAACTCCGGAACAATGTTTGTTGCTAGAACCTCATTTTACAAAAGGGATCAGGACTTCGGTCCACATATCAGGATTAGCTCAAACTATAGCATTGGGGAGTCCATTAGGGCCAGGGGCCCCATTTGATCGATTCCGGTGCAGAAAATTTGCTATTTCTTCTTTACTCAGATGTTCCAGAAATAAAGCCTGTTTTGGGATACTCCCTATCAATGCTGACGTTTTGTTAAAATTTCCATAATATTAACTCATGTCCGCACTAGATAGGTTGACAACACTGGGGCCATACAGGTTGGTAATAAATGGCACCCAAACATCCTCCATAATATTGACACTATGGGCTCTGTCACCACCTTTTCCAATTCATTAATGACCCCCCAGAATGCTTTGGCATTGTTGGTCTTGGTAGCATTTAGTAGCGTAAGCCATAAGCCCTGTTGATATTATAATTTCCCTTCCAGACTTCCTGTCTATAGGACATTCTTGTTAGCTTCAACCTTTCATTATGAAAATGATAGGTTGAGCGATAACGGTGATTGAAAACTGCCCTTGGGGTCTTATTAAGAGCCCATTTCATGTTAAGTAGCTTGGGTGAAAACCACCTATTGGTTGTCGTATTCCATGGGTGGGCCTTAGCTAACTCTATTACGAATAATTTCTTCACTAATGATGTAGACAAGGGCACCATCATTGCTCCACTCAGAATACTCGAGGCACTTTGATTGATTAAAAGGTCAGCAAACTCCATTATTCTATTATTTCAGACTGATTGTCCAATTGCCAAACCAACCTTTTCAAACTGTTTGAATGTGGATAATTAGTAGTGGTAGATATGTATTTACCACTGGCAATAATACCACGAACACAACACAGGGCTCAGAATACATTTTAGAACATTATTCCCATGCTCAACCCTTGGTAGCTTGGCTGCGAGCAGGCAGGCTTAACTTCAAAGACAAGTATGTAAAGCATTTATAAACACCAATTCAGTTAATATTTAAGACACTTCACACAATAAAAATCAAACTCCAATTTATAACAATAAGGAATATTTTTATCTTTAAAATGACACCAAAACAGAAACAAAATCCATTGTAAGGTACAAGAGATATGAAGTTTTAAAGATTAAACACTTTCTAGTGCGTCTGACCGGGACAAAGTCAAAGTTTGAGGGCAACCGCAATGGAACCCTGGTCAGATACATTAAGCAGGAGGCCATGGACAAGATTTTACTTTCACACTTAGAAACTTTTCGGGAAGATTTCTCACCAGTCGCCGTGCAGCCTCCTCCAGCAGGCCAGATTCAGTGAGGGTGATTGTCTTTCTGTTGGAGTCCGGTCACCCTAAGGAGATGTTTCACAAAAGTTCACCAAACATATGGAACTTCTTCCTGAAGTTCCTCTTCGGGGTCCAAAGTGTCAAAAACACAATCCAAGGTCTGGAATCTCTAAGATGGTCCTTGAAAGGTTAGGACCACAATTCTTAAAATGCACATGGACAACACCATTAAATGTCCACTGGATACACTCCAGGTAGGGAACTCTTGGTGGAATTGATGCAGGTGAGCTCTGTTAATCTGTAGCTTGCAGGGAGTCCACTCTTTTTGAAACAGGTTTGATCCACAGGGCTGTAGTACCAGATTGTGCAGCAGATGCAGTCAGTCAGAGTGCAGGGCCTGGTTGGTGCAAAGCAAACTTCCGGCATGTGCCTTTCTTCTTCCTTAAGATTCAAGCACCAGATCTGAGAGGCACTGCCCCTCTCAGATACTTTTTCAGTGTTCTCTGGGGTCAAGCAGGAGGGCACTCCTGTACAGTGAGGTGCAGGGCGACACCCCAGAGCATGACCACTTCCTCTAAAATGTGGCTCAATTGTCTCCCAGAAAGCACTATTTTCCTAAAATTCAATATGTCAGAATTTCCAGCAGGGGAAGAAGAGCTGCCTAAACACACCTTCAGGATGGTTAATATCCATAGTCTCTACTCCTTGCATCTGCTCATTCCTTCCTTAATCATACCATCTGGCTGGGTTCAAAGAGTAGTGGTGTAAATGAAAATGGCCTGTCTCATCCTTCTAGTGAAGAATATTGTTTATAACCCCTCCCCCTGGCATTCCCATGCCTAGCACCTTCTCCTCCCAGAAGGGCTCCCTAAACCCAGGGAACATTTATCATCTCTTCAAAGCAGACCTGCTAATCCACTTAACTCTGGCCAATCAGGTCTGAGCACTAGCAGGCAGAATTTTGGCTTACAGACAAGAAAGCCTTCTAACTTAGGTCAATACTTTTAGGATAAATTCAACAATATCATATTGTTGGATTTATGAACACCATTCTACTGAGTCCTTGAATGATATTTTTATGCCACCCCTTTCTTTAGTTCTTAATCAATAACTTCTTGCCATGTTAACCTATGGGGCTGGGAATCTGCAATGGGGAAATTGAACTGGGAAATGTCTCCACAACAGGGCTTATAAAGCATCTTTAACAGGACCCGCACCCCTTAAACACCTAGGGGAGACTTTAGGGGTTCTGAAAATGTATATATATTGCAGATACTCACTCCACAGTGCTCCTAGCACAAAAGTTGATTTTGGGAAGCACTCTACCACAATGTTGGGAGTGAGATATGCAATTTCACTAAACCCAGGGCATATAAAACTAATTTTATAAGGGTCCTCCCTATAAGTACCTGAACCCCGTGAGACACCTAGAGGAGACCCTGTGGGTACCTAATGTACACAAACATTGTAGTTTATCAATTTCTAAGTGCCCCAAACACCAAAGTCGAGTGTGGGCACAATATGCATTTTGAAAGCAGTCCTGCAACACAGGGCTGCTTTTAAACTGACCTCAGGTTTCAGCAGTGCACACAAGCAAGTGCAGAAAAGCTTCTGGTCTTTAAACGGTCATGCCATGTTATATGCTAGGATCTTAAAGGTGGTTTTATGTACTATGGTCTTATATGAGAGGTCATGCCAATCATAGGGGTTCCCTAACCAATAGTGTCACCTAGTCTATGTAGGTGTTTTCACTGTATTCTAAGTGTCTTTTCAGCATAGCACTGGCCCTGGGCCTGGTTAGGCAGAGTTACCATCACTACCTGTCAGCATAAAGTTGGGGGTGCCCAGGGCACAGAATGACTTTGCAACACAAACTATCAGTTGAAGTTGCCTAATGTTGAAGTGCATTGACTTTACGGTTGCAGCTTTTTGTCAGATCCTGGTTTAACGTCTGGGTATTGAGGTCCCTTTGTACTCTTGGAATCCCCTTATAATCCTGGATATTTGGACCCAGGTCACTGATATAAAAGTATAGTCGATAATTGAACCACAATTTCGAAACATTAGAATTTCTCTTGTTTTACACAGGAGCGATTCCTTAAGCATAATAGGGCCAGGCTGTTGCAGATTATCATGACACAGCCTTGCAGATCCATTGTGTTGTATCTTACCAGACGTAGTCGAGTTGTCTTTTAAGTATTTCTTTATTAACTTCTTGTTGCAGGATAGTAATTATGTACAAATGTCTATTAGCCTGGTGTCCCTTACTCTCCAGCCCCACCAGGAGCAGCCTCCCTGCTGCTCAGCCCATCTTCCAACTGTCACCACTAATCCACACAGTCATCCACACAGTCACCCAAGCATTCCAAGCATCACAGTCACACCAACATTCCACTCTCAATACTCATAGTGGCTGAGCAGCTTGGAGATAGGTAACCAGAGATAGATATGATAACATAAGCAGGATATAACATATCCCCCTCCTTTTAAATGAAAAATGTAAAGAACAATAGCGCATGGGAGGAACTATACACAAGCATATACAAAAGCAGAGAAAAAGTCCAAGACTTAGGGAAGCAAGTTAAAATACAACTACACGAGAGTCTGAACACTATGTAACCTGAAAGAAAAGGAAAATATTGACTAGCAACAATAAAACATTGACAAGCAATATAACCGATCCTCCCCATAAACAGTTTTTGTAAAATGCATAAAATATAGCAAACGGTGGACCACACCCGTAGACAAACAACCATGACTCACAACTTTAGAAAGGGTGAAGACAATATGAATGGGACACTACTCATGAGACCTACCCTGTATAAGGGTGTAAAACCAAAGTACACTTGTAGCACCAGGAGACTTACCATATGTACGGAACGTGAAGCGCGAGGCGACTTACACACCCAATAACAAAACATGTTGCGCAAGGCGGCTTACACACTAGACAAACAAGAAGTTTATTGCATGATGACTTACACACTGATAAGACGAGACATATAGCGCATTGCGACTTACACACCAAACCGACAAGACGTGTAGTGCATGGCAACTTACACAACGAACTGACAAGGCATGTAGCCCATGGCTACTTACACACAAAACAGACAACACGTGTAGCACAAGGCGACTTACACACAGTCAATAAAACACGATAAGTAACGTAGTGTAACTACAACACAGAGGCCCACCAAGAAACCAAAACCACGGCGCGTCCGTGCAGCAGGTCATACATTAGCAGCCCTAAGCTGCGTAGATAGCTTGACATCAGAAGAGATCCCATGTCGGCACAGCAGGACTCCAAAATGCAAGTAAGATCGCCCACACCGAGAAAGACACGTGCCTTTTTCAAACCGCACCAAAGCAGTTAAACTGACACTTGTCTAGGGGGCTGCCAGGGACAATATTAAAAACAAAAAAAATTTTACCCCCAAAAGTCGGCAACTGCACAGGGATTGTGAGCTCTTTTCCCTAAGTACAACCACATGTCAAGTAGATTACCGGCACGGCGACCATGCTCCAAACGGCCCACACAACAGATCGGCCTCAATTTGAAAACACAACGATCCAAAATGTTCACAGCTGGGGCACTCTTCAGCCCTAGTGCTTGCGCTTTCCATGCATCTCCAAAGCACTTAAATGAACACAATCACACTGCTCCTGTGTGGCGCCTTTAAAATCCTTGCAATAAGACAGAGTCTAAGCTGCCCCAAAGCAATTTAAATTGAATCCATATTCCACTTCAGTCCAGGCACTAATTTCTTTCAGATATGATGCATCATAGTGGCAGACACGTTAGGATGTGGAATTGGTGAGTCAGACCAAACATCCACTACCATAAAAGTCCTTATAAGAATGCTATTGAAGCATGTCCAGACTTGGGCTCTGTTGAAGCTGGCTTGCCTGGAGCTCCATTCTTGAAGCTTTACTGTTTGTTTCTCTTGGTTTCTTTGGGTTTTTGATGTCCATACCATGGACAGTTTCCTTAAATCCTGAAGTACGCTTGAGTCCAGGTCCAGCTCGTCACCAAAAATATGTTGTATCTTACCAGACGTAGCCGCGTTGTCTTTTAAGTATTTCTTTATTAACTTCTTATGTACAAATGTCCATCAGCCTGCTGCTCCTTATTCCTCAGCCTCACTGGGAGCAGCCTGCCTTCTGCTCGGCTCAGCCCATCTTCCAGCTGTCAATACTCATCCACACAGTCACCCAAGCATTCCAAGCATCACAGCTACACTAACAATCCACTCTCAATACTCACACTGGCTGAGCAGTTAGTAGATATGTAAACTGGGATATATGTTAGGTAAACAGGGATAGATATGATAACATAAGCACGATATAACACATTGCTTGACCAGTCTGAGGATGTAAATGAGACCAAGTGTATATTGAAGTCACTAGAAATAATTTGGCCGGATGTCAGTTATCAGACTGCTAATGATTTTACAATGTCCCACAGGGTAAACAGCTGAGTCATTTTGTTTTTTTCTTTGTACTTAAATAACTGTTCAATGTTATTATCAAATGGGAATCAAACTGTAGGAGAACACCTTGTAGCCATGACAATTGCAAATCAATTACTTCGACCTTGAGATTCAGCTCTTTTGCCATGTAAAATGGAAGGCCTCCCTTAGCGCAGCCTTGGTTAACTAAATGCGTAGCTGGAAAATTGAATTCCTTATAGCAAGCAATGGAGTACCTTGTTCTCTCCATGGTTCTTGAAGCATCAAAAAATCTCAAAAGCATTGTAAAAAGGAGATGGAATGTGGGTCAGCCCATAATTGAGCAAGTCCATGAACATTCCGAGAGCAAATCCTCAATTGCTTATTTTTACCATTAATGCTATCCAGACATCGGTCCCCACCACAAGGTGCTGTATTTGATAGGGTGGCGGAAGCCACTGCCAATCTTCCGATTACATTTTGTCTTTAGATAATAATTTACAGGTACAGACTTCTGATAGCGTATTAGTAAATGAATTGCCTGTATTATTAACTGAGTTACTGATGGGCCCAATTGCACCTCTAGGCAGTGGGGTAGATTATTTACTGACTCCTTTTTTGTATTAAATGAATCAGGTTTTGCTACTTCAAACATAGAGGGATATTTTATAGGGGTGAATTTCTTAATCTCAATTGTGTGGAGTATGAGCTGTACTCAAGAATTATATTTACTATCTCATGGGTAGACCAAGTTGTGATGGCAGACTTCAGTGCGAAATTTGGTGAAAAGTGCTTAAATTGAACTGATAAAATATCCACAGACAAAATAAAAGATAATTCAGGAATAGAAAGTGTTAGTTTCAAAAGTGTTCTCTGATTCAGAATATCATGTATACCTCTGGATTCATATTGAGGATGGAATACTTTTTTCATCCATTGTCATTGAGAGAATGTCTTTTCGGCAGATGCCCAACTTAGGACACTTTAATGGGTTCAGTGTCTGAGGGGAGGCTGCCTACTGGATGACTATTTTGAATACCCCTTAAGGAAAGATTTTCTCTCTTTGTCGGCAGGATTAGTTCCAAAATCCAACATGAGCCCGGAAGTGCACTAATTAGGACTGACCTGTGGGACAGAAACTGTCCCACTGTTTGCAAACGTTTGCTGTAAACAAGCGTCACTGTTCCTTGTCATCTCTATTCTATATTTTTGGGGGGGATTCCATAGTTGAGACCTGGGTTGAGAACTAATCACTATTGATTCTGAACAGGGATATTCACATCCATTCCGGGTGAAGTTGTGTCCTGCTGTTGTATGATCTGACCACTCGGTTTAAACAATGGGAAAACAGTCCTTGGGCAACTTCACAGGTTGTTACAATCTTCTGAAACCTTCTTTGTTTTCTTCTGGGGCTTCCTTAACCTCTTTCTGGTCCTTTTTGTTAGGGGTGGCTGACAACTAAAACCCTCCCGGGGGTCCGTAGTAATTGAAGCTTGACTTTCTTCACTGTCGAGATCATCTATTAAGACAGAACTTTTGTCTTTTTATGACTGAAAGCTCATTGTGACTTATCAGTATATCCTGTTTTCTCTGTTAATCTTGAACTGCAACAGGTTGAATGACCTAGTAGCTGGTTATTTTGGAACTGTACGAGGCATTCAATTTTACTTTTTGAGTATTGGGACTACCATTAACACTCCCCACACTTTAAGCCCAAATGGGGTGAGACTATTGGCTCGGCCTTAGATTTGAAAGCCAACGTCTTTACTTCATCAACAAGGAATCCTACTATAGTTGGAAGTTCAGAAACATTATCCAAAATATAAGAGCATGTACACTTTATATGTTGGTTAATATCATCCGATTGAGCTTTTACCACCAAGTTAGTTAAATTGTGTGATTTGGACTCTATACTAACAACGTATGAGGCTAGAGTATTGAATAGATCCACCTGAATATCTAAATGCAGTGCTGTTGTTATAGCATCCATTGTCCCCAGCAAATTTCGCCATACACCATCATCAGCTGGACTTTGACATTTAGGTGATCTTGCATCCACCGAATTATGTACATTATACTTATCTAAAAAGGAGGGATCAGCAACGTTTAATGAAATGTAATTTTGGACAGCTGTCGTGGGGCCTTGGCTTGACTCCATAAGATTAACCTTTTGAGGTGTTAGTGTAGGTTGTAAATAAGAGTATTAACAGCTCCCCATAAGAAAATGACTACAAGGATGCATACCAGTTCTGGCTTTTAGTGGCTGATCGATTGTCCCGCCTGAGCTTGATTTTTCATGGTCATTAATATTGTTTATTAACTTTCGAGCTATTGTTCTTACTAAGACTGGGATCCAATTTTAATTTCTGTAGACTGTTAATAGACTTGGATGACTTTGACAGATTTAGGTTTGATTGATCATCGTCCAGACATACGGCAGAATTGACACGCTCATTTAGTTTCCTGGAGAACTTTGGTGCCAAGAGAAGTCTTTGGTTTTATGGAGTATCATTCAGACATATGACAGATATTTCAAAATCCTTAATTCCTTGCTAGATTTGGGTAGAGTAGATATCCTTTGGTTTAATTGTATATCATCCAGACATATGATGGAATCGTCGCACGCATTCGATCAGCTATGCTGTTTTGGTCTAAATTGTGCTGCATCAACTGCATTGGATGACCAGCATAGTTGAACGGCTTTTGCTGTTAAACCTGAAGATGCATTAGTGGATAATGAGAATGAAACAAAGTACTCTGGATCTGCATGAATATGCACCTTAACTAACGTTGCATGTGAACCCCCACACCCCCCACCCCGATTGGAGGAGCCATTTTTAAGCATGTTTCACCATCAGTTGGCTGTGTTTAACAATAACCCATATTGACACACTGAAGTAGCATGCCATTTCACGCTGCTACTGCTGATGGACTTAGGACTTCTGGAACTGATATAGGTAAAGACAGACCTTCTTCACATTGAGCTTTAATTGTCCATTTAAACTAATCCATAATATGAGACTGGGAGGGCTGGTTAGAGGTATTGCTGGCAATTTTAATTGGCTGGAAAGTAGCACTCTCACCGGGGTCCATTGTTGGAGTTGCACTAACTGGACTTGTGGATCTTGAAAATCCCCATCTTTGGAAATTACCATAGCCTCCTAGGCTAACTTAGGCTGTCTTCTGGCTTTTTTTCGACTGTAAGGTCCCTTGTGGATACCCAGACCGCATGATATTTAGTGATGGTAAGGAAACAGTTATTATGGAATCAAGGTAGGTTTACAGAATCTCTGGAGTATTAAACCAAAGGCGGAGGAGCTTTCGGGGGAAGGAGGCTTGAAGAACGTACCTGGTCCTAACCAGGTCCCAACCAGACCATCTCTACTACCGCTCAGCTTTGCTCAAATGCAACAGACACTGACACTACTGCTACGCCAACCTGTTTTGAATCTTAAAGGTATCACTACTGAGAAAGTTGAAGGACGGGTCGCAAATGACAGATAGCCACAATTGACACTGGCCACACAGGGCCTTCCACAAGGACACAGCCAGGCACAATAAGAAGGTGTAGCACCAACAGCTAATGTTATAGGTCAGGGCCGCCTCCTCAGACTGCAGCAGAGCTCAAACACATCAGAGAAGGCACAAGCACACCAACAAATATCCCAGGTACTCAATTCAAACACCGCACATCCTAACCCCAACCCTAGGCCTTGACCCTCGATCAAGGAGTTGCACCAGTAGGGTGGAATTTTTCTGTGAGTCGTATTCTTGTTTAACTGGTGCCACCCACCTCCATGAACCTCAGGCACAGGTCACGTTGTAGAGTGCACGAGCACACGAGCACACCAGTATCCAAAACAGGCAAACAGGGCTAGAAGCTGGTTGTAGTTGTTGTTTATCTGCTTATCAGTTGAAGACTTTATCTGACAATGTAGTATACTGTATGCAAAGGGCAGAGCTTACTGAAATGCGTGGCGTGCCGGTCTCCTAAACATGGAGCAAGCTGCACCTGCCTAACGTCAGCTGTTTCCGTGCCACTACCAAATGGGACAGAGGCCTAGAGCCAAGCCACACGCTATTTCCAAAACAAGCCCAGCTACTAAGCATCGAAACGGCAACACCAAATGCTGAACACCACCTCCGCTCTTTGCACCGACCCCTGCTCCTGCTGTTGCTCCTCCTCACATGCTGTGAGCTGTGAGCTTGGCCACACCAGAGTGCTTCTACTTCCTGAGTCACGTCCACAATGTCTATACTCCACGGACTTAGTGGAGGTGACTGGAAGGGGATTGGTTTCATTTCATACAATTCCCTCCTTTAATTCTCAAATTGAATGTCCATATTGAGGAAACTGCAAACCTTTGTCTTCTTTAGTAGATTTGTGCCAAAACTCGAGCCACAAACATGGATGTAATACTTTGTAATCATGAGAGAGTGTCCTGGCATACCCCCAGGTGGTGCTTCTACCTTAGCTCCAACAGATATAGTCTAATCTTTCTTTACCATTTTCTGTAATGCTTTAAAAAAATGTCATCTTAATTCAAATGCTGTATTCACAACGTCTTCCGTAAATTCTAGGAAGTGCATTTCTCTCAGAATTCGCTTGTTTGGTTAGCTCAACCAATAACAGCGCAACTCTTATGACATAGTCAACTAATCCCTGCATGAATTTACCCCAACTAACCAATCACACTGCAACAAATTGCAACATAATTTTTTATCTCTGCAGCAGCTCACCCGACCTTACAATTTCTTTCAGCACAACTTCTCTTAGCAAAATCACAACACAAAGCTAACAACAACTAAAACTGTCTGCTCCAATAAAGGAAATATACTCTCACAAGGTAACTAAAACTTTTTCCTGCTATCATTCGCTTCAACTAAATCTCGGCCAGTGGGAATTCACCCTACATTATGCAGTTATTCCTTGTGCACCTGATGTCAACTATATCAACCGTTTTCCGCTAACATACAAAGAGAACTCTTTACCAACATGTTGTTGGCGACATCTCATGACCAACATCACAAAACAACAGACAACTTACTCAGTGTAGTCTACACTGAGACAACCTGTAGGTAAATATCTCGAGATCTTAGACCATGATGGGCCTGTTTAAAACTTTAGTTTCTGTGGATCTGCTACAGCGGAACTCCAAAAATAAATTCTAAATCAGCATCACCATTTACCTGAAACCTCCGGACACACATTTATTCTCCAGTGGGGCCCATAACACTGCACACTTTCTCTGCTCATTTAATTCGACTTCAGGGATTGGTGAAATACAAAGGACTAATGCTGTAACATTGGCGGAGTGTCTAAACCTATTTAACTAGTCATTTATTTACATCTGTAGTTTTACGCAATTTAGCATGGTTTTAACAAACAATGAATTTTTATTCAGACACACCACCATAGTGGCAATGGATCTGCTAGAAAGAAAATCAGGCGTAGACCAAGACCAGCTTTAATATTCCATTTTCCTAATTTTATTAAAAGCAAACTTTTAATATGTCTGACATTTAAGCATTAATTCTTTATTCATTAAAATCATTTTATTTAGAGCTCGGAAAAATAGTCATTTATTTTATAGATCAGTTGAAAGTTAAGCAAAGAACAGATAGTTCCAAATTCATTCTCTCCTAACATCCCTAACTAACACCCTCATCTTATCCTTCAGTCTTGCAAAGCAAACAAGAAATAAATCAAAGTATCTTACATCCAGGAATCGATCTGCAATCCGACAGCACTTTGAGATGAAATCGAAAAGAGCAACCCCCTCTAAGCAAAATCAGGAGGTTTTATACACTAATTTCCTAACTTAATCTATCTAAAAAGTATCTAACATCACCAACTCGGGTTCTGATTGGACAAATTTGGGATGGGTGAGCATCTCCTCACCATTACAACATCATATTCACGGTGAATCAGCAATTTAATAAAAGAGTATTGTTTAGGACAGTCTTTGGCCTAGTCACTTCCTTGACTGGTAACTTCACGTTTCTTTCCCACGTTCAGAACACTCGAATGTCCATGTTTTGGCAACCATCCTGACTTCCAGGGCACAGTAGCCTTGAACTTCCCATCCGAGCAGAGGCAGTTCACTCTCACTTGCAGGCTTTTGGGTGCGCAAGCGCAGTCCAGCACTTGCTAGCAGTTTACCAGAGCAGCCATGTTTTCACTAGGCCTCAGAGGCCACTTTTGGAACTATCATAGAAACAAACACAAATTCATGTTAAATATGGAACTAAAGCCCTTCTGTTTACATCCCACCATACTAATGGTTCCCCACTAGTTATTACCTAGCAAGTAAGCCACATAAATGCGTTTCATACTTACATATCCGACGACTTTCTGACACAATAACGTGCACAATAAGCACATTCATGCTGCGTTATTTATTTTTAAGCTGTGCATTAGTTCACATCACAATAACAATACAAATTAGTTAATTATATTGCTTCATGCAGGCAAAAGTAGTATTCCCACGTGTGAAATTGTGTGCATCTTATACTATTGTTGATTATTTCACCACAACACACCATTAGTAAATGTTAACGTTATGGAACATTGATTTTACAAGGGGTACACACAATTTTGTTTTGCCACCTTGCTCCATCACATCAAGCGCCAACATCATTCATAGACTTTAACCATGTGGACTCTAACCTCTTCACTCACAAAAGAATAGCAACACGCATCCTTATTAATACTCACAATCCGTCACTGCTACATGTTGCCTTCATCAGGAACAATACTCCATCAGGGTTGTACGATGGAATAATGCAGGGAAATACATTGCATGACTTAACTACAGATTTTTTTACTGTGCATTGTTTTACAATACATATGCTTTTATAATGTATGCCATTACCATGCATTATTTTTACATATAAAACCAATATATTTGAGGGGGACAACCCCCCCACCTCCCCAAACTTACCTTAAACGTGAGGTAATGGCATGCACATAGTAAAAACATGTGTGCTAAAAATGCATGGTAAAGGCACTACACGGTACAACCTCCTTGTAGAGGATGTTTCCCCTCTATTAGTACTCCATCAATCCTTCTCTTTGCCGTACAAACATTTTGACTTTTTGGACTTTGACTTTGACAGGGAAACTATTTTTGGCACCCTGAAACCTCACTTCTCTAGACAGAACCATAGCTCTGCTACCAAATATCTGATCCAGCATAAGCGGTATAAATAGTTTTAAGTGTGCTTTCAAATCACTCGTTCCTCTAACTGTACTGGTAAGAGGGGTGGGAGTCATAATGTCCAAAATCACAATGTTAGCCACCTAATGAAGACCATTAATTTGTGAAAAACTTTCACGTTTGAAATGAGTTTCAAATACATTACTCTTAGTACCATACTGTAAAAATAAAGTATTGCAATAGTCTAACTAGAATGATACACACTAGAAGCTCTGCTACTGCAACACAGAATAAAAGAAGCAGAACTTGTTATTCTGAAAAGATTAGCTGATTCTCCCTACAATGCATTTAGATCAAAAGGATAATTTAGCTCAGTTTCGAATAAATAACATAAGGATACAATAATAGACGCAGGCAATTCAGATAGTTCGGTTATTTGATTAATGTTCCAAAATCAATGCAAATAAGCAATTTCTTAAGGATCTCAGCCTAGAATATTAAAGCATGTATTACAAGACTACACATTTAGTCAGAGGTTCATATCCAAAGAGGATGGTTTTAAATAAACATCAGCTACGAGGTTACAGATTCCTACCACCATTAAAGGCAGAAGGATATTTTGATTCTCTTTAACAGCATCTAAAAATGTAAAACAAAGGAGTAAATGGAATCAATTTTAAGGTCCTCTCAGGGCGAGTCCAGTTCGGATGTAGGGCATTCAGTTTGTGCATCCAGTGCAGTTCTCGTTGTAATAAGAACTTTTTGTTTTCTCTGCTGGATGCACAAGCTGAATGCCCTACATCCGAAAGGGCTAAATGAGAGACTTGAATTTAGTTGTTTTCTTTAATTCATATGCAGAGCTTTAACCCTGGCATAATTTCTCCCTGTCACTGTGTTTTACGTAGATGCTCTCACTGCAGCTTCACTTTCCCATTTTCCTCTTATATCTTTACTCAGCTGATTTCATCTTTAGACACATCACGCACCCATTCACATAAGGTACTCTTCACTATGTTTTGAGGTTCACGTTTTCTTTGTCTATTCGCTTTTACTATCCTTTCTCATCCATTTCCGGTTTTCAGCCTTTTTCTGCGGTTAGCTCCTTTCCCTCGTGCCATTTCCTATAGTTCCCCTGTTCTGATTGTTCCATTCTGTCTTTTCAGCTTGATTCTCTGTTCATCAGTTTATTTGTTTATCTGTTTATCAGTTTTCCTGCTTAGACTATTGCACTACACCTACGGATCACGTGTGTACAGTTCACTTTCAGTTTCTCCCTCTCATGATCACGTGTGCACAGTCCTCTTTCTACTTTCAGTTTCTCCTTTTAATTGCCTCGCGTCTTCCGGGTTTTTTACGAACACCACGACCACACTTACACAGAGCTGGTTACATTCCCGTACTTTTGGTATGCGTTAACTGCTTTATGTTGAGGTAAGTGTTCACCACACTGCGCTCTCTATTTTGTTCACATTCCTTAAACCGGCACCGATACACTTTCGGCACCTTACGCTGCGGCACTTTGCTTAGACTTGCAAGGGCCAACGCGCATCTAGTGCCACTATGTGTTTGGACATATTCTCACTCCTGATGCACCCCAGTTCCCTCAGGACGTATCTAGCACGTTTGTATTCAGAATTCGTTCACTTGTCTCCTATATCGCATTTTCCACAGGAACTCGGCATTTCGCTAAACGCTGTATTTTTTCTTTTTTTAGTCACTTTTGTACTCACCAAGCTTGTGATTAGTAAACAAGCTACACCTTGCTTTAAGTCTATCTTCTCTTACACATTCTTTGTTGGTTTTCAGCCACGTTTGATTTCTCCACATTCTTTTAACATCATGCATCATCTATATGATACTATTTATACCACAGAATGTGCCACCATTGTACTTAGGTCTTTATGCATTCTTCCCCCCCCCCCACCCGGGTTAGCGATGCATGTTTTTTCGTTTGTTTTCTTGCAGAATTTTCCCCTGAAGAAGAACTGTGCTCGAAATGCCTAGGGGATACATTTCACAACGTAACAATGTAATAATGATGGATAATTGAAAATAATCTTTATTGATGGTCTATACCGGATTGATTCACCATGGATGTTTGATCATATGACGCAATATGATGTTAACCATCAAATGAAAATAAATTCTGACATCACCTTTGAGATAAAAATGTTCAGTTTTCTTTATCTTCACTGATACATAGCGACAACGTCGCCTAAAGGAGTGCTTGAGACCTTAACCTTACACTGTGTAAGGTTTTCAAGACATTCTTTCATTTAGCACCTCTGGGATCAGGAGGTGAACATTTCGAGCACCCTAACCACGAGTAATTGCAATTGACTGGTTCATACCAGGATACATTGGGAGTGCAGCGGTTTCAATTCTTTTCTGTCATTCTTAAAAACCATTTTACTAAAATTGTTCCTTATTTTTACAATCATTAGGGTCTCTACTATCACATCTATAAGTTTAATTTCCCAACCATTTTTATCGCATAATTGGACCACAATCTTTTATAATGAATTTGCAATGAAAGGCAAGATACCTTTCATTGCAAAGGCCTCATCCTTAGATTCATTTGTTTTCATGAGTACTGGAATACCAAAACATCATGTCACGAGTAAGCTTATGAAAATCTATTAATAACCATTATAACTATTTAGCAATGTATTTTCCCAGTTTTCTAACTCTTTCAAGCAAGCTTGTATGGTGCTATTAATTCACTTGTCTCAATTGCTGTATTTGTTCATTCATTTTGTGCAATATGCACATTCAGGTTTTTGTTGCCTGAATCGGTAAAGGTGTCCTGTAAAGTTTATTTGACATTTTTTCACCATAAACACCTCTGAAACTTGCCTCAAGGACGCAATGGCAGCTACAGACTGTGAAGATCATACTTGTTTCAAATTCCTCTGTATCATGTTGTTTTTTAGTCAGAGTGTGGAAGCAGACAGAAAAAGTTACACAGCTGCCTAGAAGGTACAGTCTAACTGGGAATGTGATCATCAAAGAGCAGCGATTGCTTGGTGCACCTCTCGGGGTGTCTGTATCCTCCATGGGTACTTCATTTGCAAGTATATCACTGACTATGTCACTGAATTCCTTTGTGAAATTATGTATGTGTATATCAGTGTGTGTGTGTATGAGACCGCACAGTTGTATCTGTGAGTAAACATATGTGCAGGTGTATTTGTTTGGTCAAATGAATGGAATCAGATATGCTTAATGGGACTCGTCTTTGAGAAACCGTGCACATTATTAAAGAGATACTGCCATACCTGGAGATGGCGGGTCATCCATGATGTAGGGTGGGAACTGCAAAAGTATTGGAATATATCATTAGTGCCACTTGTACGTTATTACAGTCAAGTCCTGACGTCACAATCTGACCAATCCATTAGCCAAGGTGAAAGGCAGGTTTTATTATGAAGCACAACTGAAGCAGCTGTTGGAAGCAAGGAAAACAGAACATTGCTTTGCCCTTTGCTTTATTCTGCTCTATTTTAAAAGCTTACAATAACAAGCAGAGAGAATGTGTTTATTTTTTGCATTTCTTAGATGGAGAAAAGCAAGATGGTTTTTGAATGTTTCTACACATTCTCACCTGCTGCAGCTTTTTTTTTTTACTTACTTGCATTTAACCTTTTCTAACATCTGTTTGCAACACATATCTAACAGGTGTTTGATGTGTTTAATTTTGCACTCGAGGCTTTAATTGTATTGATCATGTTTGCAAACATGCTTGCTGTTTCATATGAAAGAATTACACACCAAGGGTTTAAGTGGTTTGTGGGAAATGTAATGGTGTAACCATGTATTATATAGGATAAAGTAGCCCCTTACATACATGATACAGATACTGCAAGCCACCTCGGAGTTCCAGAACCTTCTAAAGGAACCCAACCTTTGACCTCTTTTCTCTGTATGGTTATGTACTCCTCTGTGACTAGCAATATCCTTACAATGTACGGCAGGGGATTAATCCCTTAGATAAACTAGTTCCAATATTAATGCTCAAATTAGTTTGCCTTTTGCCCAAGCGCTAAATGTTGCAGATTACGGTGGAGTGGCATAGATTGGCGTAGAGTGGAGTAAAGGGTTGTAGAGGGGAGTGTAGTAAAGTGGATAGAGTGCCATAGAGTGAAGTGGAGTGGAATGGAGTAGATTGTCATAGAGTGATGCTCTGTGCAGTGGAGCCTTGTAGAGTAGAGTGTCATATGGAGTGGCATAGAATGAAGTAAAGGGGTGTAGAGTGGAAAGACATAGAGAGGCATGGAGAGGAATGGAATGTCATATAGTGAAATATCATAGAGTGGAGTGGCATAGAGTGAAGCCGAGTGGCGTAGAGTAGAGTAAAGTGGAGTAGAGTAGAGTGGCACAGAGTGGAGTGGCATGGCGTAGAGTGGGCAGGCTTAGAGTGTCGTAGAGCGGAGGAATGTCGAGTGGAGTACGCATCAGGTGGTAGCGCACTGCTATTACAGACAGCAGTTTCAATTAAAATAACTATTACACTTACACAGACATACAAGTTTACTGATAAAATTAAACAGCGCACAAACGATAATGTGTGGGAAATGACACATCTAGAGAATTGATTTGTTTTGATTTTATTAAAGTATTTGTTGGCACCACAATTCAGAAGTACAACAAATGTGATTCATTGCGAACCTATAACAAAACAGAACCATAGAGTCTATGCTTTGGTAACCGAAAATTTGATTATTATAAGTGTAATAAGCACCCACGTTATTACTGTTATTTTGTTTTTAATTATACCTCCCAATGATCATTCCATCGATGGAATTCGCATCCCATACAAGCTTCAAGTCAATAACAATAGCTCTCGCCCATGCCTAACATTTTTAAGCTATGCAGCATGACTGAACACTGTCAGAGCTGGCCTCGTCATAGTGTTTTTTTTGTTTTTTAACTTCAACCATTCTGCACAGCAGCCGTTCTTCTGTACAAAATTGCAAAAAAACATTGACAAAGCCAAATAGCTCTCGTATTTGGCATTGTCAATGTTTTTTAAGTCACGTTGTACAGCAGTGCATCTTTTGTGCAACATGGTTGAAAGTAAAAAAAAAAAAAAAGTGATATACGCTGCCAGAGTTGACTGTGTCGTTTTTAGGTCTCGCTATACGAAAGCAAAAGCGAAGCTTTTGCTGTCTATGCGAGACAACTTATGTAGTTACTTTTGGGGGAATGTGGACAGCAGACTGTCACGAGCTTTTTCTGGCCGAGATTTGACCTCGTGGGCGCGTACGCCCAGCACGGCGCCGTGCACGTCCCCTGGCACAGGCACACACACGCGCGCACCCCCCCTACTTCCCCGCACTCACCGGCACCCCCCGCCGCACACACACAGGAGCGCACCTACACACACACATACAGAGATCCCCCCCCCCGGCCGCCGCCGCATACATCGAAGCGCTCATACCCACCCCCCCACCCCCGCCGCCGCCGCCGCCGCATACATAGAAGAGCCCTGTATCCAGTCGGGTCTGCAGAAATGAATAACAGGTTGCATAAGGGAAGCAGCGTGCTTATCATTTTGACTTGAACGTGTGAAGATGAACAAAGTAGACGACCGTGACGAAGAGACGTGGGGCAGAGCAGAATGCAAGCGCTAATCTGCTATGATCAGTGGTGTAATCAAGAGGTCTCTAGATACTCGTGCACGTGGCAGTCAGTACCTGACTTTCTGCCCACGTATACGGGTGCAAATGACATGTAGGAAATGGGTAAAAAAAATGTATGGTCTTGCAGTGCGGTAGTCACTGCAGCTAATGAAGGAGACGTGATGCCGTTGTAAAGTCTCACCGGTACAGGAACGTTAGTACAAATGTCAGTAAGGAACTTTAAATATATGTTAGCGTGTGTTAGCAGACCGGAGAAATTGGAGCTCCATTCTCACTGGTATTGGAGACACCTATTAGAAGGCTCGTCCAAGAAGTAAATGATAACACAGGAGTCTTTAAAGTAGACATCATATCATAGTCTATCCTGCAACAGTAGGCGGGCAAGTGCTACCTATAACTTGCAAAAGAGAACCTTAATTTTCAGCCCCTAGCAATACACCATCAACCTTCGCTACTTACATGAAGCCAGCTCCCCCAGTCACCAACACGCGCTTTCTAAAGCTTCTGCTAGGAGTCGTCATTTCACTTTCAAAGCCAAGTCTGCCGCCCGGACTCAGCTCCCCGTACTTATTAGAGCCGGGCATAGGGGGGCGAACCGACCCGCCCCAGCCCATCCCACACTTAAATTCGCACTCAGTAATTAATAGAAGTACGAACTGCTCTCTTCCCAGCTCACTGCTCTACCGGGTATGAGGGGGAATGCGCACAACGTCCCTTGAAAACACGTCCAAAAAAGGTCCGAAACAAGCTCAACCCAGCAACGACTCCAATGGGTTAAATAAAGAGGATTACGAACGTAATTAACATAGGGTACGGATTGGATTTGAAAATGTGGAAAGTACCACGGTATTTTCAAGAGCAGATGTTTGACGGCTAGAGCGGCAGACTTTGAAAGTAGGGAATCTGCTTCCATTCTTAGAGTCGGCTAGACATCTTGTGATTCTGGCCAAATCGCTTTATTGTTCCCTGCTCACAAAAAAACAAGCATTTGCAATGCAATAGCTCTCGCATTTACGCGAGTTTAAGCTATTGGGATTGTAAATGACAATGCCTTTTATTCATGTTTTAAAAACAAAAACATAATTAAAAGTCAACGTCATTTACAATGCCAATAGCTCAAACTTGTTGTTTTACCATTCAGCCATGCTGCACAGCAGTTGTGCTGTTGGACAAAAAAATGGCAAAAAAATTGACAAAGCCAATAGATCACGGCTCGGCGATACCTGTTGATTTATAAAAAGCTTGTTATATGAGTAAATGACAAAATTGTCAGTTTGATCGGTGTAGGGCAATTTTGCACCAAAATCAATGCAGAAATATTAGTTTAATCAATTAACCAGTTCAACTTGCTGAAGTTTTTGCAGTCAACAGTTGTAGGAACTGTTAGTGCAAAATTCTCATTACCGGTGTTAATTTATGTAATCATGACAAAGTATCGCATTCACAGGTAGATGCACCTCTTTAACGAAGACTGCAGCGAAAACGCCAACTGATATCGAATCATATAAAAAGGCCTAACGCGTTTCGAACTCTGCAGTTCTTGATCACAGGCCAGCATAGAACAAAACAACAAACACATTGCAGCCACCTGTTTAAATAGCAGTCCCGCCCTCAGTGGGCTTCAGTTGTGAGTTACAGTGCATTCTGGTCCTGCAATTAAAATGTACCCCATGTGGGTTGTTCTGCCGTAGTTCCAAACTCAGTCACCAATGCATTACCCCACAGTGGGTCGATTCCAGGGTACATTCCTAAATTCGCTCCCAGTAAAAAGTCACTCATTCAGAGCCTCCCATTCCGATAGTGAGTCACCACAGATCTGCTACATGCGTCTTCAGGGCTGGACTGACCGTTAAACATATACAAAGGAAGGTTGCCCTCGCGAGTAGACGGACTCACAGGTGGGTGCACCTCTTTAATGAAGACTGCAGCGAAAACAACAACTGTGGGCCCGGTTCACAAAAGTAATCTGAGAGAAAATCCTAACTATACGACATTCGGTATTCACAAAGGGCATTTAGGAGTAGTAAAATTAAGATTAAACTGAGATAAAATCCTAACTTTACTACTCGTAAATGCCCATTGTGAATACTGAAATTCATACAGTTAGGATTGTGTCTCTGATTACTTTTGTGAATCGGGCCCAGTTACTTTTTTCCTCTGAGAGACTGTAATGGAACGTCGAGGGACCTGAAAAAGGTATTTTTCTGACAAGACTGTAACCCACTGAGGTGATGGAATTTTTCTGTTTTAATTATTTGAAAGTGCGACACCCACGAGGGTTGAAATGTGATTTCCAGACCACAAGTACCATAATGCTTTGTGAAATTTGCTCACATGAGGTCAATAAAAGGAGGCTGTTTAATCAAATCAAGATGGTGGTTTGGAGTTATATGTTGCACTGTTCAAATGGCAGCCTGTGATCAAGTATGGCAAGCATCTAACACGCGTTAGGCAAGAATGCAGACTTCCAAGAATTTCAGCTTGTCATTGCCCGGATTCTCGACGAGAGTGCATGCTTTGTCCTTTGGGCAAACTTTGGTATTGACACTATGACATATCTATAGATAATGTTAACATATAATTGAGGCCATTAGAATTAAGTGATACCATGGTCATGGAATGTTCCCAAGGCTTTGGTTTTGCCACACTTGCTACATAATCCATCATCTGCTGCAGAATTTGCAGATTGCAAAGAACATTTTATTGCTCGCTCAAGAGGATTTTAAGGTGACTACATAACCACAGAATACATAGTGTATCAAAGTGGAAAATACTTTTTAATAGTTGGCTGGGCATCCTTCAGCTGTTGATGGCTTTTTTCAGGTATTAAAGAGGAAATAAAGAGGTAAAATGTTGCCCAGATAATATGAGTGCCCCTGATGGATGGACTAAAGAAAGTATTTTGACTGTTGTAGGCAATGCTTAATTTGTAAAAAACATAAGTCCCGGGCCCTCATCAGGAAGACACTTGCGCTTGCACCGCCCATTAGAAATGCTGAGAATTCTGGAAAGCAGTTTGTAGGCAAAAAGGATTCTTAGAACTTGGCCAGCATCTATGGCCATCATTATCTGGAAAAAGTGGTTGCAGCAATGTTTCTATGTCTCAGCTAGACAGCACGTGCACTGTCTTGAACAGTACATTTTGTATTCAATATGTGGGCTTCAGCCCGCCGATAGGCTTCTCATATGCTGGTTTCAGAGTCGCGCTCAAATTCTTTCTCCCATTTGTCCAAGGCATGCATGTGTCCTGCCTCATTCTGGGCTTACCCCTACCCAAGACCAATTACTATTATCTATCCCCTGCTCCCATTTTAGGAACTGTTTTAGGAACTAATTTTTTTCTTTGTTCAAGAGCACTTCACACAAGCACTCAATTGTTCCGAAACTCCAGTTGTGTAAACTGGCCTGTAAACATTGTTCTTATCCTGTAACATTTGCTGTACATTCAAAGACTGAGGTCAAATGTCAGATGCTGGTTTCCGAGGGTACCGGTTGACTCTTCTTTCTCTGACTTCAAAGTGAGAGCATTTTTTTAAATTAATGTCCCAGTGTTGCTTGCCTGTCCCCAAAACCCCTCCCGCTTCATTCACTGCTTGACCCGTCTCACCAACCCCGCCTTCATTTGCTTGCATTTTCTGTATATTTGCTCCCCTTGCAGAAAGCGGGGGCATGCCATAAAAAGGTGCCGCCATAAAAAGGTGCCCGCTCCCTGTTCCTCTACATATTTTTTTAAGGCATTTTTCATTCAGAGTACTCAGCACATACTTCTTCACCGGTGTGGAGATATCCCTGCATTACTTCTGCAGTGCATGCAATAAAGTAAAGTCCACATTTGTAAAGCGCACAATCACCCGTAAGGGTCTCTAGGCGCTGGGGGCCATCGGGAAGATTAAGCGAGCTATTGCCCAGAGTCGCATGGTGCTGGGCTAACCTGCCGCCGGAGCCGGGGATCGAACCGTGGTCCCCAGATTCCAGCGTCAGTCGCCCTGGCCGCGGCGCCACACCTCTCCCTATGCAATGTGTTCAGTAGCTTTTTATGCCCATTCGGTACAACACACAATTGCTTTGTTGGCCTTGACCAGGCACATCACTTCAAACTACTTTGGGGAAATGCTGCTGTGATGCCTGCAACAAGTCGTTCCTGTTTCCCTGATCAGTCTCTTGCAAATCCAGTCTCCTCCCTCTGCAGCCTTTTATTGGGTAAAGTTATCGCGCGTGTGTGTGTGTGAGTGCGCTTTGGCTGAGAGAGGGGTCGAACATCTTGGGTTCGGGAACAGCCTTTACGACGCGGCTGTTACACCGCCGTGCCGTTACAACGCGGTCTTTTCAACGCAAGTCGTTACCACGACTTGCGCTGGAGGGCGCTGCAGGACAAAGAATTTTTTGATTTACTATCCAACACCTTCCCTACTGTACGTAGGTTGGTGTTGGAATAGTAAATTAAAAAATTCCTAAGTCCGCACCCCCTCCAACGCAAGTCGTGGTAATGACTTGCGTTGAAAAAACCGCATTGTAACGGCACGCGTTGTAAAAGAATGCGTCGTAATGCCGTACATCCCTTGGGTTCGTTTGCATTGCAGCTCACATCTGTACGCTAATTTAAGCCAATGACTTCTAATGTGACCGGAGAACAGGCATCAGCACTGAGAGCTTTAAGATGCAGTATATGTACATGCTCCAATCCCATGCATATGACCGTATACATTCAGTTACTGCCATTTTCACTTGGACGCAGACACACAAACTCCATCCCTCTTGAACAGACACATTATAGGTGAGCCAATACAAATCCGTTTTTCAAGATACACCATTCAAAGACAGTCTCGCACAAACCCACTCTCTCAAGCAAAGAATACGCAGTTGGAAACGGTAGTTGAGTATTTACTACTTGAAATGTCCTGCAGAATTCAAAGTCAGCAGTGCCCAAATGGTTAATCGCCTTGCTTATTTTCTACATGGTAGCCTGCTTGCTCCATCCAAAGAGATCTCTTGGTACCTGCTGCCCTTATCTAAGCAGGAAACGCCTGGTGAAAACTATAACCAGCCGCAATGCTGATCTGACTACCTGTATCCAATATCTAATCATATACAGTACATTTATGCAAACAGAGCCCAGCTACATAATAGCGCTATTTTCAAGGACTGTTAGCTATGCTGAACAGCAGCCATGCTGCTATACAACAGGAGTAAAATACATTTTGATAACACACATATAACTCTCACGTTACCAAAACCTATTGGCTTTGCCAATGCTTGTTTCTCTTGGGGTCACGGGTCTTGCCTTTCTATTGACACTGGGGAGGCTGCTCCATAAGCAGCCTCGGATTGGTAACGCGGGCACTCGGGCAATGCCCGAGGGGCCGGTGTCTGAGTTCTGCTGTGGGCTGCTTTTTTGAGCAGTCTGGGGCCGATTTGGGCGGTGTCTCTATTTTCGGAACACAGCCAGCGGGCCAGTGGGTGACTGAGGGGCCTTTCTGCAGGCAGATAGGCGCTCATTTCACTCGCCCCTCCCCCCCAACACCGCCGCTCCCCCACCTCCGGTTTAGCAACAGGCAGAGGTATCACTCCCTTTGTCTCGCTGGCCGGCCCACTAATGTATGCACATACTGAGCGGAGCAGGGGGCCTCAGTAGAAGTGGCCTCAATTGTTTTCAGGTGTGTTTCACTAGTGTAAAAACTGAGTGCATTTTTTTAAGCCCCCCCCCTCATTTTTAATGCAACTACGCTGAAGCTGTGATTTGAGGACAGGCATTGTGCAAATGGAGGGCGATTTTTTTTTTTTTGTGTGCCCTGGCCGATTTTCAATCGCAATCCGACCCTGTCCATAAGAATACAAATTTGACACATATACAGTATACCTAAATATATCCTTAAATATAAAATGACCAAAAAGACAAAAGGCAGTTTTATGCATACACATATCATTACACAATTGCCAACTGACAGGCGCAAAAACCTGTGATATTTCGAGGAATGGTTGGAATTCGATTGATTTCAAATTTTTCTTTCATAATGTACTCAGTGTTTAATTATGGATTATTCCACATTTTATTATTCCATGATTTCTCGTGAACGCAACTCTGGTTGTTGAACACTGGTGTGAACAAATTCAAAACATTTTACTTCTCGCATAGATTGGGACCAGAATGAACAAGAAATAGAACAGTTTTGAAATACTTTTGCACTCACAATAAATGTGTTTGACATTTTATTGCAGTTAATCTGAAAATGTTAGTTTTAACGCAGAATTTACCTTTATATGTTATTTACAAACAACCTATTTGACTCAGGAAGTTAGAGCAGACAGTTTAAATAAAAGGCATCTTAGTTTTCTTTAAAAAAACTTTCTATTTTCAAAGAGATAATATTGCCACGGAATATTCTGCATATTGCCATTGGGTTTCCATTGCACGACTGCATAATTTTGTCAGCCTTCCGTAGACTTTGGTCCTCTATTGCCTCATAATTCTAGTGGCCCTGCGTCTAAAAGATAGGGGCAGGCTGGTGTCCTTTTTGTTAAAAAAAAACCCATCAAAAACATTCATTATCATTGCACTAGGCCTCTCATATGTGCCTTTATTCCCTGGAAGCTGACCATATGTTTGATATAGGATTTATATCTGGCTTGTAGTCAAGGGCTTAGCTTTCCTCAGTGCAGCAAGTGCAGGGGCCAGAGGGTAACTGAACCGGATCATGGCTGCCTTTTATTACTCAACCATTGTTAAATTTTGTTCCAGGGCCACAGCACTCTTGCTAAGGAAACGAAAATGAGCACAAAATCCAGACCCAGTGCAGAAACGAACGTGTTGTGCAGTGAACTGAATGCTGAACTTGCTAATACGTTTCCCTCAGACAGCACCTACCAGCGCAAACAATGGAAACGGTGGAGCTGAAACCTCAAAGCCAAACCACAAGCTGCAAAATAAGCACTGATTGACTGAAGACAAAAGCATGGGTTGGGCTGAGTTTGTGAGATGCCTTTCCTTGTGACTAACACCGAGGGAGACTCGCCAGGGCAATACGTGTCACACACCACCACTGTGGAGGACTTCACTATTAGCAGTGCCTCCTTTCTATAGTGCACTCGCTCAAGTTTGTTTAAGGAGATTCTATGTTAAATATGGCTAACTAGCCTAGGACCTGCATTGTTTCAAGTTCATCAATCAAAATCCCTCACTGGTGGCACACAATCATCTTTTCCCTCTATTTGTCTTGTCTTCAGTCCATTTCCTTGCTACCAGAGTTTTGCAAGATTAGCTTCAACACCAAATGTACCACATGTCCTGTGAGACGTACCTTCAATAGGCCTTTCTACTTTCAGTGCTTATTTTTCGTGAATTATGGTGCTGTTTTTCTAGTGTTCTCCAAAGTTTGGAAAATAGTGTGTCATCATTTACCGATGCACACTTGCGACGATGTGTTGTGGAGTGCACACTGAAGGACTAAGCTTTGCCTCTCTAATTAAAGCAATAGTAACAACGCGCCTCTGCCCAGACCTATGAAGACCTTCTAAAACAGAAACTAAGGGCTGGAGTCCATATGACCAAAAAAGAAGAAAAAAACTACAAAAGTTGGGGGAAAGTGTCCCATTTGATTTGATTTAATTTGACTTCATGAAGGGATCCTATAAAACAACTTCTCGGTCCTGACAAAAAGCCATAGACCCATATAGCGCAAAGTTGTCAGGAGGGAGGGAGGGGGGAATATGCGATATCAGGGGGTGGGTGAGGGAAGATGGATCCGGTTTGTTGGGCTGGCAGCGTCCCCTGTTGTCTGGTGTGTGAAATATGATAGACTACTTTGCACAGTACAGCAGAGGGTAGCGAGCGTAGAGTTGGTGGTGTTGCCCCAGAAGGAGTTGTTTGTGTATATGCATCTGTACATCTGTATGCCCGGTATGATATGATATGATATGATAAAAGGAACTTAGGAAGCGCACGTACACCTACAGTTTCTTGGCGCTGGGGTGGGAGGGCTAGTCAGTACAGATCGAGTGGGTTAGTTGTAAGCTAATGAAAAAAGCCAGATTTTGAAAGATTTTCTAAACTGAACATAGGAGGGGAGGAGGTGGAGTGCAGGGGGAAGGGAGTTCCAAAAGAGAGGAGCCTGAATGGAAAATCGCAAACCGCCATGTATTTTTACGCTTAAAAGACCGGGGGTGAGAAGATTGTGATTAGAAGAGCGAAGATCATGCTGGGGGACATAACGGTGCTAGAGGGAAGAAATAAAAGAAGGTCCCTGGGAGGAAAGAGCTTTGTGGATCAGGCAGCCGAGTTTGAAAAGGCTACGCTGAGCAACTGGGAGCCAATGAAGATTCTTTAAAAGGGGCTTGGTGTGAGTAGATTTAGGCAGACCATAGACCAACCTGGCTGCCTGGTTCTGAATAAGTTGAAGGCGTTTAGATTGATATGCTGGAATGCCCACATATAGGGCATTCGCATAGTCAATGCGTGAGATAACAAGACCCAGGATGGCCTGAACAAGAGCCTCGTGGGAGAGGAGTCTACTGATTTGCGGATACGACGTAGACGGTAAAAACAGATGGATATAACTGAATTAATTTGTGCCCTCATAGAGAGGTCCTTGCAGATGGTAATGCCAAGGCTCTTAACAGAATCAACAGGCGAAGGAGGGGGACCAAGTGAGGGTGGCCAAAAGGTAGAATTCCAGGGGTTACCATGGGGACCGGTAAGAACTAGCTCCGTTTTGTCAGGATTGAGTTTGAGATGATTCAGGTTCATCCAGGAGCTAATGCAGAATGGACATTTTGTACAGAGGAGGGGGAGGGGTCAATACTGAAAATAAGCTGAAGGTCGTCCGCGTAGTTGAGAATAGTGACAGATTTGTGTTTACGCGCTGAGATGAGTGGGCGAATATAAAGATTGAAAAGGAGTGGTGAAAGTGAGGAGCCCTGCGGGACTCCACAGGCAAGATGTTTTCCCACAGAGGAAAAGGGAGGAAGGGACACTGCCTGAGTACGATCCTGAAGAAAGGAGGTAATCCACTTCAGTGGCAGCCCCCGGATGCCGGCGTGCTCGACACGTTCAAGTAGGATGTTATGGTCTACAGTGTCAAATGCCGCCGACAAATCCAGGAGCACCAAAGCTTGGGAGATGTTCTGGTCAGCCCCCTTTCTTAGTTCCTCATGAACGGCCAAGGCGATAGATTCAGTGGAGTGCTGAGGCCTAAAGCCGGCCTGATGGGGGTCAAGGAAGTGGGTAGATTCAATAAAAGCACTCAGGCAGTTAACCACATAAGCTTCCAAAACTTTTCCCAGATAGGGGAGAAGGGAGATTGGGCGGAAGTTTGGGAGAACAGCTGGGTCAGCTCCAGGTTTTTTCAGGATGGGCGAAACCACCGCTGTTTTGAATGGGAGGGGAACTCAGATCAAATCAGAAAGAAATAGAGACAAAAGATATCTGGAGCCAAACCCAAAGGATAAAATCAATTGTATACTTTGGGGATAAAATTTTCATATATCCACATTTAAGTCTTCTCCTGCATTTGGTAAAGAGTGATTGGAATGTGGCAAAGTTGGCCATTTTTCCAAAGTATGAATTAGAAAATGTTCTAATATTAGGAAAATGTTGCTTGTGGATGAAAAAAATATGGATAAGTACAAGGAAAATACGTTTTTTCGATGGTGTTGGCTGATTCTGTGGTGGTTGGTGAAACAGATTGTGAAACAATTGAGATCAAAGATTCTGTTGCAAGTTTATGCAATTTGCATATCTGGGAGGGTGTGTATGTTGCCTCTACATCGAATACAGGTGTTATCTGTTCACCTGAATCAGCAGTTGTGTGTGTACCAAATGTTCCTAAGGAGTCAATTGAGATGATTTTGAAGCAACATGATTGTGTAGAAGTTTTTCCTGAGAAGGAATTATTTGAGGATTTCGTTCAAGCAATGAATTCTTCTAACAATATGTTAACTATAGATGGGGGAAGAGTTAAAGCAGCCTATATGTACCATTATTCTAGATAATAAATCAGTTAAAGTAATGAAGATTCTGGATTTTTCTTCATGATAATTTTGGATACTCTTTTGTTAAAGATGTCTAGAAAGACAAGGATCTGCATCCTACTGATATGTTTATGGGTATCTTAGAAAAAAGATTGATGTGTTAAGCTTTTTCATCACAACTGTATCTTTTCAAGACTGATCAAGTTTGGGAAAGGTCTACGTTGCTGTTGATGGGTAGTATGTTTTAGGATGATGACATTATGGCAGGAGGGAAATTTGCAATAATACCAAAGCGAAAAATTTGGGGGCATATTATCATGACAGTCGATAAAATTATCGCCGCTTTAGCGGCAGAAAATTGCCACTAAAACGGCGATAATGGGTTTGATGATATGCTCTATGGAATTCCAATTGAAGCCCATGTTAGATGTGAAGCAGCGATAATGTTATCGCCTGTCTTGATAATATGCCCCCCAGTCTTTTTTTGTGGATGAGTCTAATCATACAGGTTTATGCCTAGTTAATCCTAATGAAGATATTGAATTATTATTAATTATTATCAAAAACTTTGCGAAGTCCTAAGCATTCTCTCCCAATATTGGTTTGAAACACAATTCCGTGCCTATCAAACACAAAGTGAGGAATAGCTCTATGAATGTTAGGAGAGAATTGACAGAGTTGTTCAATGAAATGTGTTCCACTGGTGGATTAGAATTGGTTGACAGCTCAATTTATGTTTCTCTCATAGTCTTGATTTTTTTTTTAAACTGGAAACGTACGATTGTGTATTGATTTAAGGTTAGTAGATAAACAATAAGTGGTTGATGGTCATTTACTTCCATATACAAAGGATTTACATGCTAAATTAGATGGTGATAAGTACGTTAGCACATTGGACCTTAGATCGTCATTCCATTCGTAACGCACATAAAGATTATTCCAGAATTGTCAGCCAAACAAAAGTCCTGTGATAAAAATGTTTAGAATTTGAGGTATTTTGAAATTTTCTTTCATAGTTTATTTGGCATTTACTTATGGATTTTTCCAGTTTATTGACCCATTATTTCTTCTGAACGCAAATCTGGTTGTGAAACATTGGTGTGAAAAGATTCCAAACATCTTACTTATCTTTTTAGGATGCGTTATTTCGAATCTTACATCATTTTCTGATCAGACACTTACATTATACAAATGACAGTAAAATACTTTTCTAAAGGGGTGTTTCTTAAAGGAAAGAGGTATTATCAGAAGCACACGATGCAGAACAGAATAAACATGGAACAGGAGAATATTTAAAAATGTTTTACATGCACAATAAACTTGTAGTTTGAACATTTTATTTTGTTTACTGACAAATGTAACTTTATATATTATTTACAATCTATTTACTCTAGAAGTTAGAGCTAAAAGGGAGTGTATTTTCGTTCCCAAAACTTTTTTTTTCAAAGGATAACAGTGCCATGAATATGCTGCATACTGTCCTTTTATGTACATTTCCGGCTGTATAACTTCGTCAATACTTCTTCATAATTTGGTCCTGCATTGCCACATAATTCTAGTGCCCTGCGTTGAAAATGCAAGCAGGGCTTGTGTATTTTTTGTTTAAAACAATTATTCATGATCAATGCACTATGCCTCTCCTGTGAGCCTTTATTCACTGACAGGTAAACATGTTTGGCAGAATTTATATTTGGCTTGTAGTCAATGGCGTAGCTTTCTTTAGTGCAGCAAGTACAGGGGTCAGAAGCTTACTGCTCCCGGATCATGGCTGCATTTCACTACACAGCAAGGGCCCCTTTGGTTGTGTTAGGGCCATGACAACAAAAATGATCACTAATTCCAGACCCAGTGCAGAAATGAACATCTTGGGCAGTGAGCAGAATTGAAGGCTTAACATGCCAGTACTTTTCCCTCAGGCATCAACTGCAAGGCATACAGTGGAAACTGCGGAGGCGTAGCATCAAAGCCAAACCACACAATAAACAAAAGCATGGGTAGGGCTGAGCTTGGGAGATGCCTTTCCTCGTGACTAACGCTCACGAAGGAGAAACGCCAAAGTAACGCTTGCCACACACCACCACTGTGAAGGACTTCACTAATACCAGCATTGCCTCTTTTCTACCACCTGTTCAACACAACTTCAATTGTCTCACATTGGAGCGCCATAAAAAACAGTGTGGAAAGTTTTCCTTCCCTTAACGTTGACCAGTTCCCATCATAATCTTTATTAATAGTCTGGAGTATAGAACAGATTAGTGATTGGGGCAATCCGTGCTCTATGCGCTCATACTAGGCATATAGCTTATGTACCATTGACTCTCCAGGAGTAGCAAGTTAGAGATGTCAAGGCTAACTCGAAGAGGTGGGTGCATGGTTGAAACTAAGATACATATGAATAGGGAGGCAGAATATTATTTTAAAGATTGTGATGCAGCTAGCTATAAAGGAGTCTCCTGATACATGCATGTCTCCAGGCACGTGACTGCAAGGTGGCATTGCTACTTAAAACAGCCGTTTTGTGTTTTTACTTTTAAGAAAATAAACTATGCAATCACAATTTTCTCGTTGCAGCTGTGGATTGATATCCATAGCACAGTGGCGACTCCTCTGCTATTGCGAAGGAGCACTGCCCCACTGCTTTTAAGCAGTCCCAAGTAGAAACATAAAATGATAATAACTTTGAGTTATTATCATTTTAAGCTTCAGGTCCTGCTGCTTTGCAGGCGGGCGGGTGGACGGGGCTGCTCTGCTCTCGGTGCAGGGGAGGAGTGGTTTGCCCACTCCTAAGTGCCCAATGACTGTTATTCGGCTCTCTCGGGCCTCCCAAACCAGTAATGCACACTTTCCCCTTTCTCAATGCAGGCTTTATTACAGCCTGCATGGAGAACATGCTGACCCCTCCATCCCCTGGCTGAGTGCCGTGTGACGGCGCTCAGACCAATCACAATGCTGCAGTGCAGTGTTGTGATTGGCTTAGGGGAGGGAGTTTGGCTGCCTGCAAGTCAGAGGCAGTAGAGCAGGAGAAGAGACGCGGGACCCGGTGGCAAGGTAAGTTTCTTTATTCCTCCACGATTGACACCCCAGCGAAATAACCCGAGCCCGCCCTGCCACCCCGAGCCATGCCAGCCGCCAATGGCATAGCAGTCTGCGTTTTTTAATTAAATTTGAAATGCTTTGTTGCACTACTACTGATGCGGACTATTAACCACATTAGTAGAACTCAGTGGCAATTGCTATCCATTGCTTTATCCTGACCCCCCTGGGTTTTTTACATGCAATATTTCGTGATCTGAGCTGTTGGTAGTGTGAAATGTTACAGTCAGTAAATACACAAATGTTTATTGTTTTTTACACATGTTAATTTTTCAGATCAATAATAACAACACCTGGGGAGTAACTCTATTAACTGCTTCAGACGAGAATGCTATAGTATATTGTTTATGTCTTTTGTGTTGCGAGTATATGTATGGCAACAAAATGGCACGGGTTAGAGTTAAAAAGGCTGTCAAACAGCCGATACATGTTTCTCTATTCTCTATGTCTTTGCGTCCAGAGTGGCATGGTTCATTAAACAGGTTATACTTCCCCTGACTTCGAGTGCCGGCTCTCTCTCTCATATGGAAGTTTGGAGGAACACTGAGCTAAAAATATATATATATATATAGGGGGCGGAGTTTGGCAACCGTTTACAACAGCGTGACAGGACAATGCTTCAGAGCACAAGGAGCAGCTGGAGAGGGGCGCTGAGGAAGGCAGCAAGTGCCGAAATGCATTCGCCCGAGACTTTTGTCCAATAAAGTGCTCCTGTGTTTCTCCCTTCTGGGTCACGGCTCTTTTCTTGTGGAAGAGGTGGTTACACGGCTCTTTTCTTGTGGAAGAGGTGGTTACTCATATATATATATATGTATATATATATATATATATATATATATATATATATATATGTGTGTATATATATATATATATATATATATATGTATGTATGTGTGTATATATATATATATATATATATTTATATATATATATATATATATATATATATATATATATATATATATATATATATATATATATATATATATATATATATATATATATATATATATATATATATATATATATATCCATACTAATATTATACAGAGAGAGCCCAAACCTTTGAGGTGGGTAATCTCAGTAACCACAGCACCAATCACAACACCCAATACAGCGTTGGAAAGGGCAGTTGCAGCAGAAGGACATAGGATATGCAGACGGCCACCATATACATTTAAAAGGTAAAAGAACCGTGCCAGCAAAGTAGTCCCTTGTGGGCGTGTCTGCGTTGTGCTGTGGGCGTGGGCTGGGGCGTGACTAACGCTGGGGGCTTGTGGTACGGCCATCATATCGTGGGCTGGGGGCGTGTGCTGAGGGCGTGACAAACGCTGGGGGCGTGTGTCCGCTCTTCGTGCCATGTGAGTCGTACATACAAGCGCCAATTACGTTGCTGCGCAGCATCAAGGGGCACGCTGGGGGCGTGTGTCCGCCCTTCATGCCATGTGAACGCAATTGCGCCGCATCAAGGGGCACGAGGAACGCTGGGGGTGTGTGCTACGTTCCACCCTTCATGCCATGTGGGTCGTACATTAATCAGAAGATCGTCTGCTGTGGCCGTGTGCTGGGGGCGTGACAAACACGTTCAGCTGGAGGCGTGGTAAGTAACGTTACTGCAGCCTCTCCTGCACTCTGTTACTGAACTCTCTCATTCAACAAAATTACAGGCGCCTGCTACCATCAACCAGGGCTCTAGCCGGGCTCAAGCGGCGGATCAGTACACTAATTACACGCCCCAGATAACATCAACCAGGGCTGCCGCTGGGCCTCAAGCGGGTGAACACGTGCCTGCTAACATCAAACAGGTCTGCATCTGGGCCTCAAGCGGGGAAACACGCAAATGAGCGTGTCTGCGGGGACAATTACTGCAGCCTCCCCTACTCGCTGTCACTCAACTCTCTCATTAAACGGATTTACCTGCGGCTGATAACTCTCTCATTCCACAACATTACACGCGCCTGCTAACATCAACCAGGGCTGTAGCCGGGCTCAGGTGGCGTATCACTACACCAATTACACGCGCCTGCTAACATCAACCAGGGCTGCAGCTGGGCCTTCTCTGTCCCAATTCTATTGAAACAAAAAATGTTGTCTACCGCGAGATTTTAAAATAAATTGCTCTTGCCAAATACACAGATTACACACATTCTATTTCATACCCGGACAATGTCGGGACAGGCTGCTAATATATATATATATATATATATATATATATATATATATATATATGTATATATATATATATATATATATATATATATATATAGATATATCAGGTGCGGCTCCCCCGATCCGATATGGCAGAGGAGTGTTGCTCCACTGCTCTCAGAGCAGGAAAAATATAATGATAATAACGTTATTATCATTTTATTTTGTGTAGGTTCTGGGCTGGGTTAGGGCTGGGTGAGGCTGGTGGCACAGGGGGAGGAGTGTTCGGTGCTCCTAAGTGCGCATGACAATTTTGCCAGGCTTCTTGGGCCGGCCAAACAGTCATGCACACTTTACATGTTCCCCACCAGGCTGTAATGCATAGCCTGGTGGGAAACATGCACAGGCTCTCTGTCCCGGTCTGAGCGTCGAACCACGGCACTCAGACCAATCACAATGCTGCATTGCAGCGTTTTGATTGACTTAGGGGGGCCTGTGTGCTTCCTGCTTCCGGCACTCCCCGGAAAAGAGGAGAGACAACAGTGGAGGGACAGTGGCGGCGCTGTGAGGAGATAAGTGTTTTTTTTGTCCCCCGCCCCTCCATTCCTTTGCCTGCCAGCAGCTACAGAGATATATATGTATATATATATATACAGGGCTTAATCACCTCCGTTTTCCCTATAGTGGGAATCATGATGAAACACACTTTAAGATGACCGCCATTTGAACATATGGGCAGAAGTGCATTATTTATGTTGATTACAAATGTCAATGTAGTTGTTTATGTGGAAACTTTATTTAAATACCGTTTTCAAAAGATGTGCCTAACAGCAAGAAACCGAAACGTGTCCTGTTCTGATTTAACGGATTAATAATCCCGTTTTACTTTCCACTAATGGAGTGCTGTCGGTTCTTTCGGTTTTCCGGAAGAAATTGGAGCGATATATATATATATATATATATATATATATATATATATATATATATATATATATATATATAAACACGAAATTTAGCTGATCCCAAGCCTCAATGTCGGCGGGCTCACGGCAGGGGTAGCCACCCCCTTCAAAATGTACACACACACCCGGCGTGCTCTTCCCTGCAGTCGTGGAAAAAGAACAACACAGGAGCCGTGGCCTCTGTTCGTAGTGCAGTTTATTACAGACACAACGTCGTTGTGTCTGTAATAAACTGCACTACGAACAGAGGCCACGGCTCCTGTGTTGTTCTTTTTCCACGACTGCAGGGAAGAGCACGCCGGGTGTGTGTGTACATATATATATATATATATATATATATATATATATATATATATGTATACCTCAGTGAGTCCTCTACCCCGGAAGAAATAACTTCCTCTTTCAATGAGATAACTAATGAGGTTAAGAAGTTACTGTCCGCCCAATGTGGTTCTGCCCCTAAAACATCTGGTTGGTTTAACAGCGCCTGTTCTAAAGCGTATTCCAATCTTAAACTGGAACTTTATAAACAACCCAGATCCCAAAGGGAGGTAAGGAGGGCTAGAGCCATCTATAGGAAGGCAATGGCTGACAGAAAGAGATCATTGAGGGAGGAAGCGTGGGGAAGTTACATGAGGCCGCCCAAAGAAAGGACTCTGCAGCTTTTTGGAAAATCTCAAGAACTCGACCCTTGATAGGGGACGGGAGACCTACCATTGAAATGGCTATTTCAGAAACGGATTGGATAAGCCATTACTCTGCCTTATATAATGGTCCACCCCTTAACGAGTATTCACTTCCGCAGTCTCAGTGTACATATAAGGGCAACCTACACGTTACCCTGGATGAAACAATTTTAGCCCTTGAGCGAAGCAAGGGGGGCAAGGCCCCTGGTCCCGATGGGGTCCCAGTTGACCTGTTTAAGTCAAACGTTTCGTTATGGGCCCCTCTTTTAACACAGCTGATTAATGCCAGCGACTGTTCCACCTTTCCTAAAACGTGGTCTGAATAAATCATTGTGCAAATTTATAAGAAGGGAGATCGTCAAGATCCTGTATGCTATAGACCAATCTCCCTTCTTGATTCTATGGTAAAGGTTGTAGGTCGTGTCATCTTGCAGCGGCTACAGGATTACGCAACAGAATCCAATGCTCTATCTGACCTGCAGTATGGGTTCCGGGAGGGCCTGGGTACCCTTGAACAAAGTCTTAACCTGGCTATGATAGTCGGGAAATATACGCGAGCAAAAAATGGTAAACTTTATTTAGTTTTCGCTGACTTGACTGCAGCCTTCGATTCTGTTGTCCATGTGAGACTATGGGAGACACTTGTTGATCTTGGAGTGGATCATGGCTTAATCACTTTCCTGCATCGCTTCTATGAGAGAGCTTCAGCCAGCATTAGATTTGGGACGAAGGGGCAATGTACTTCGGGATTTCCTGTCAGAAGAGGGGTCCGCCAGGGCTGTGTGTTGGCCCCTTTTCTTTTTAATTTATATATAAATGGTATGGCTGACGCACTCCTTAAGGGTGGCTCGGATTTTCCGCAAGTTGGTGGGAGAGGAATTCCTGCTCTCCTTTATGTCGACGATGCGGTTCTTATGGCGCGAACAGGTAATGGTCTACAAAAAGCCCTGACCAGTTTTAGTGCTTTTATGGGAGACCTGGGATTAAAAATAAATCTCTCCAAGACCTTCACAATGAACTGTGTTTCTGGGTCCCGGAGCACCACTGGTCGAGACATATTTTTGGAAGGAAGTAAGCTAGCTACCACAAGGACCTTCTCATATCTTGGTGTCCTTTTCAGTTATAACGATACTTGGACCCAAGCAATTGCCCAGAAAAAAATGTCGTTTAATAGGTCTACCAGTGCCTTGGCTACCTTTACTAAGAGATTAGGGAGGAAGCCCCCCAATTAACTCATACATATATACAAGGCACAGTGTATTTCTGCTGCGGTATATGGGGCTGGGGTCTGGAGCATTTCCAATCCCTCATCTTTGCAAACAGTAGAAAATTCCTTTCTTCGTTATATTCTTAATGGTCCACCTGGTACGTCTTTTTTTGTTTGCCATGAGGAGTTGGGCCTTTCGTATATTACGGATCTTATTAAACTTGAGCCCATACTTCTCTGGCACAGAATTTGGGTTAGCGAACAGACCCAATTAAATTGTGACATCCTGCATCATTGCATGAAGCTAGATGGAGCAATGAAAATTCCTTGGCTCAGGTATATATTTCAGTTCAATAAAGACCCTGGTCATCCTGAGTATTATTTAAACCCGAATTTAATGACCCAAATATCAAGGAAATCTCTGAAGAAAGACTGTTTGGTTATACTGGGATCTGCTAGATTGGCGGTTGAAGTTCCCAAACCAACACTCATTTATCATCAGCTAAGGCTTACAACCTTTGCCATGAAACCGTATCTAAATTTTGTTCCTAAAGGCCATGATAGAATATTAACAAGATTTCGACTAGGAATAGTCCATAGAATTTTTTCTATTTCGTTAATGAATGATTGGTCAAGAGAACTCCCTCGGTGTTTGTGTGACTTCACATCGGAGCAGTCTACCACCCACTTACTTTTCTTTTGTAAGTTTTTTAATGAACTAAGGAAATTTTGGATACTTCCCAATTTAAGATTCTTTGGCCTAAGGCAATAGCGTCCAGCCCTCGTGCGACTGCAATACCTAGAGAATGAATTTGTGGCTTGGAGGGTTTCTAGTTTCCTGAAGAAAGCTGTGTGGCTGAGGAAAAGTATGTCTTTTGAACCCTGATGTTTTTTTTTCTCCTTTTAAATTTATTTGTATAAATATTTTAAAATGTATTGTTTTATCATCCTTTTTTGACCTGTACCTTTATACTGTGACTTATTTATTTTTTAGAATTTGATGTCTGCTTTTATGATTATATGTATATGATCGAATAAAGCTTGATTTGATATATATATATATATATATATATATGTGTATATATATATATATATATATATATATATATATATGTATATCAGTCTAAAAAAAAGCAACTTCTGGGATACTGGGACCCGAGAGGGTTGGCGCAAACTCCGGCGGAGCGTGCCGGTAGAATCACAATCAACAGTCTTAGCATCGAGCCGTACCATGCGCTCTCAGGAAATGAGTAAAGTTCACCAAGTAAAGTTTTCACAGGTTTAATCCACACAACACGTTTCGCCTTGCAGCTTGTTCACGTGTAGACGTGTCAAACACAAACTCACATTGATAAAGTGTCCCATGAACATCAAAGAAGGACAATGGCAGCCATCTTGGAGTATTAACAACAAATTGCGTCAGTATGGCAAAATAGCTCAATAAAGGACAAACAATGTATATACATGCAAGAAGTATCAGATATAAAGCAAATTATCATCAAAATACAGTTTTTCTGAATATATTAGGCTACTGCTTGCAGACAAGTTGAGTATTATTCAACATTAACCACGAGATATGTGCCATAGTTGTAGTATGTGTATAACTGAATAGTTGGCAAGTGCCCGGTATACAAACTTTATCACATGACTTAACCAGTCTAGTTGTTACTTTCAAAAAAATCATAAGCAAGTGCTCATAGTCCAAAACTTACTGATGTTCCTAACAGTGGGAAAATCTTATATAAACGTGACATACGTGATCGATATTTTGGAGTGCAAAGGTTAGGTACGCCCGTGAATGTGAATGTACGTGGTTGGGCCCCTTCCTTTCCTCCTGAATAAAAAAAGAAAAACAGAAGAATACAGAAGTTAAAATTAGTTTTTAAAAAGAAGAACTTGCACTCAAGTGTGTGTGATTATAGAATAAGGATTATTATACATGGTAGGTAAAAGTTAAATACTCATTATATAACATGATGCTGAAAACCGGTTCAGAGACATACAAATAAACATTAGGATTTTACAATCCCTCTTTTAAGTGTATTGCCAATTCCTCATCAATATTGAGCCCACCTGGGGTTCTACTTTGGAATTCAATTATGTAGCGTGACTCTCTCTGTCTGAGAGCTAGAATTCTGTCACCCCCTCTCGGATTTTAGGAATATGTTCCAAAATCATATAGCTACAATCTGCAGTGTTTGAGAAATGATGTTCTTCAAAATGCCTGGCGATTGGGTACTTCGGGTCATGATTGGTTATGGCCCTGAGGTGTTCCAAAATTCTTTTTTTGGCCGCACAGGTGGTACTGCCTATGTACCATAGTTTACATGTACATTCGATTGCATAGATCACAAAATTCGTACCGCATGTAAGGAATTGTGTACGTTTTTAGTGACCCCATTGTATACCAGAGTGTCTTTGTATTTGCTGATTTTACAGGCCTTGCAATGGCCGCATGGATAGAAAACTATCAGGCCATGCTGTGTATTGGTGGAGTAGACTGTAACATCATTTTTAAATACAAGGTCACGTAAGTTCTTGTTCCTTCTGTACGTGATGTTGGGTCTGTCGGGTATGGAGTTACCTACAATCCCATCAGTCTTCAATATGTCCCAATTTTTGGTGATTATTTTCTTTACACTGTGGGAGTCAGAATTGTAAGTGAGGACTAGGCGTGTGGTATCATTTTCAGTCAGACACTCTTCCGTGGGTTTGTCACAGAGAGTTTCTGTTCTGTCTACCCCCTCAGCTCGTTTGAGTGCTTTGGTAAGGACCCACTGTGGATAGCCTCGTTTTTGAAATCTCTCAACAATGTTTAAGCTCTCTTCTTTAAAAGCCAGATTGGTATTGTAGTTTCTTTTGGCCCTCAACAGCTCACTGTACGGGTTACTCCATTTAAGGGATTCCGGGTGGCTGCTGAGGGCATGTAGGACACTGTTGCCAGCTGTGGCTTTGCGGAATAGAGAAGTGCATACAGTGTTGTTTTCTATTTTTAATTTGACATCAAGGTACTCTGTCTCGATGTCACTGATATTCCCTGTCAATAGGATGTTATACTTATTGCTGTTGAGTTTGACAATGAAATCTTCAGCTTCTGCCTTTGTCCCTTTGTACACGATGAACAAGTCATCAATGTAGCGTAGCCACAAAATCGTCCTTTGAAGGTCGTCCGATAGGGTCGTGCTTGCGAAAATCTCTTGTTCCCAATAGCCCATGAAAAGGTTCGCAAAGCTAGGAGCAAAGCACGACCCCAATCGCAGTACCTTTGATCTGCCTGTAGAGGGCGCCATTGAAGGAGAAAATATTATTTTGTAAACAAAAGACCATCATTTCCACGATCATTTTGGTGTGTTCGCGAAATTTGAGGGCTCTGTTGGCAAGAAAATGTTCACATGCTTCTATCCCTTGTTGGTGATCTATGATCGTGTACAGAGAATGTACATCTAGGACCAGAAACAGATATTCCGGACTCCAGATGAGATTCTCAATTTTACAAAGAAAATCCTTGGTATCTCTTATGTAACTCGGTAATTGGCAAACAAAGTCACGCAAGAAAAAATCAACATACTTGGACAGGTGTTCACTTACACTCCCTATAGAGGACACGATAGGGCGTCCCGGGGGTTTCGTGTTGTGTTTGTGCAGCTTGGGTATTAAGTACAAAATGGGGAGTTTCGGATAGTCTCTTTTCAAATAACAGTACTCCTCCCATTCAAGTAGACCTTTGTCTTTCCACATGATTAGCTTATCCCAAATGAGAGTAATGCTCTGGTTATAAACTAGAGTGGTCACGGGTATATAAAAGTTGTTATCATTAAGTTGGCGCATGGCCTCCTCAATGTATTGTTCTCTCTCTCTCGAGAATTACGATATTCCCCCCCTTATCAGCAGGGCGAATTACTATAGTAGAGTCTTCATGCAATGATTTGAGGATTTTTCTTTGGCTAAAGGAGAGATTGTTGTTGTTTTGCTTGTTACCCTTACGATTTTTTTGTCTCAGGTCAGTCAGGCCTTTGATAACACAATCATGGAAGGTATCTATATTGTCATGCGGGAGCATGGGCATGAACGTGGATTTTATTTTAAACTCTGTTCTAGCAGCTGCATTTTGTTCTAATTCCATGCTTTCTAACATTTGTGTTGTACTAACCTGTTCACTACAGTTCTCATTAGCATCTTCTAACTCTGCTATCGTGAGTAATGTATCTACATCACCGATTACAAAGTTACTTGTACATGCATGTTCATTATGTACAGTCTTTGCATTTTGCCCCAATCTTTTGAGTTTGTGCCATTTTTTAAATTTGAGTTTACGCACGAACTTGAATGTATCGATTCTAGTATCTGTGTAACTAAAATAGGTTGAGGGACAAAATGAAAGTCCGAGACATAGGGTTCTCTTTTCATTGTCTGTCAAATGTTTTTTGGACAAATTAACGACTGTTTTGTTTACCGTTTCGTCATCCATTAGTAATGCTTGTTTGAGTGCGTCGTTCTGCTTCCCATGGCGCCTTTTGTTTTGTCTGTGCTCCCAGCGTTGTTTGAGTCGTTTTTTGCGGTTACGGCGTTTCCCCTTGTCTTGCCTCGTCCGCGTCCTCTTCCTCTTGGTGTCGGTGATGCATGATCTCTCATATTCTGACGGTCTTTTTGCATCACCCGAAACTCGTCTAAAAAATTGACCTGTTTTTTGGTGATTTCCTCTCCCGATGTGCTTCCTCCAGTAATATCTGACTCAGTGTCGCTTGGGATATTACTTTCATTCAGGTTACTGTTGGTTCTGCTTGTGCTGGCTTGTTGGGAGTGACTTCTATATAGATGATCATATTTTTTACTAAAGGTGAGCATCCTCCCACATTCATAGTCTGCATAGTCTCTATTCATTTTTCTTTGTTTTCTAGTTTTAATTTCTTCTTCATATTTGTTTAGGCGCTCTTTCATAGAGTCATGCATTTTTTTCAAATTGTCATTATCCATTAGTTGTGATAATTCTACTATGATCTCTTGGATTTCCTTAAGTAGTTCATCTCTATCCAGCCAAGCGAATTTAATGAGAATTTCCATCATTTTCTTTGAGCTAGAGGCCGAATTATCTGACCATTCTTTCAGCATTGCATGATTGGGTGCTTCATAGGTAAGAGTTATGAATATCTTTTCATCAAAAAGAGGTAGGTAGAAAGCTGATCCAATCAGTTTCCAAAGTATAATCAATAATCAAGCGGGAAAGGATCACTTGTCCTGCGCAACCTTAGGTTTCTTGCAGGAACGGGGGGGTGTGTCCCAAATAAAAGACCCTCATGCACGCGATGGGTAAGGTGGAGTTGGAGCGGTGTATCTTGATTCTCCGCTTTTTCATTCGCGTGTGTGCATAATCATCGGGTCGATTGAATTATGCAACCTCCACCAGGAGGTGTTAACCCAAGGTTGAAGCAGTAGTGAGTCAGTGATGAGGGAATACTAAAAGAACCCGGATAACCAGAATAGGATTTTTTAATAGTTCTGGGTTCGGGTCATGTGAACTCTGCTATAGTGCATCATAAATACTTATAAGGAGTGGTTGATGCACTCAGAGTGTCGTTAAAAACATTGCGTGAAGGGAAAATAGGGGGGGATTAGGTCGACATGTTTCTGCCCTCTGCGCCTTAGTAGGACTTACAGGCATTCATCAGGACCGTTATGTGATTAACGTGAAGGTAAGGGGATGTGGTGAAAGTGCTCAAAATATGAAAAAGGTATATTAACCTGTTGCTTGTTTCAAAAGAGGTCGCAATGTACCTGTTGGAAAAAGAAGAATACACACGTACGTTTTCAACACATAGGGGGGAGGGTACAAGGGGAGACACCCAACATAAAACTATATCTCAAGTCTGTCAATGACAGACTGTCGCAACAACTAAAAAATGGCAATACTTCATTCATGGCTGCTATCAATGGCAATGTCAACTCTCTCTTCATCTCTCCATACTATACAGAGGGGCAATGCATGCTGTATAGGTGATATAACATGCAAAATGGTTCATGGTTGGTGCCTGCGTAAAGTGCCAGATTGTGAAACGCTCTTAAGGTAGTCAAAACCCTATTTGTGCTTGCTGAGATCTCATAGTGAGATCTTACACACACTCAGTATAACATATAATTTATAACCTTGCGTTTATCCAGAAACAAGCAACAGGTTAATATACCTTTTTCATATTTTGAGCACTTTCACCACATCCCCTTACCTTCATGTTATTCACATAACGGTCCTGATGAATGCCTGTAAGTCCTACTAAGGCGCAGAGGGCAGAAACATGTCGACCTAATCCCCCCTATTTTCCCTTCACGCAATGTTTTTAACGACACTCTGAGTGCATCAACCACTCCTTATAAGTATTTATGATGCACTATAGCAGAGTTCACATGACCCGAACCCAGAACTATTAAAAAATCCTATTCTGGTTATCCGGGTTCTTTTAGTATTCCCTCATCACTGACTCACTACTGCTTCAACCTTGGGTTAACACCTCCTGGTGGAGGTTGCATAATTCAATCGACCCGATGATTATGCACACACGCGAATGAAAAAGCGGAGAATCAAGATACACCGCTCCAACTCCACCTTACCCATCGCGTGCATGAGGGTCTTTTATTTGGGACACACCCCCCGTTCCTGCAAGAAACCTAAGGTTGCGCAGGACAAGTGATCCTTTCCCGCTTGATTATTGAAGAGTTATGAATAGCCTTAAACCACGCGGTGCCATAGCTTGGTCTACATAATTTTGAAGTGAGATTGCTTCCCACCACTTCGACAACTCTGCACGTTTGACTTTTTCTACATTTTTGATTTTGTCCTCCAAACTTTGTTTTTTGGGATCATGGCTGCTCGTTTTGCCAATGTTACTTGAGCTCGCCGGTTTTCTGCTAAAGAGAGTAAGAGCAGCCGCTCTTCTCTCCGTTTCTTCTTCCATGTTTCAAATAAGTTTGTTGCTCGTCCTATGTAAGATAATAACAAATGGGTGATACTTTACTCTAAATCCCCTCTCTGTATTACAGAGTTCCCCTTGCCATATAGTCCAAATTGTCCGAAAGTAAGTGTTGGCAGTATTGTATCAGATCGCTGTGCTAATTTTTGTATCTGATATTGTATCAACATCGTTTTGTCAGAATCAATGATTGTCCACTGCAGCGTCAGTCCCCCCCTTGTTATGTGTGCTAAGATCCTCAAAATTGAGTAACAAGACCACAGTACGACCTATCTGATCGGTGGAGGAGTCCTCTTTCTACATCTGGACCCTCGACCGTGAAAGTTTAGTGGCTCTCCTAGTGGTGGTCTTGATGGAATCCCAAATGATGAAGGGCGGTTCCGTGTGGTGACTGATGGGCATCCTTTCCTGACCACTGTGGGGATGACCCTAGATAGATACACATATGTTTAGGTTATCTTGGTTGCCTTGTTAGGTCACATCGTGCGTACACTTCAGTTCTGTCACTAGACCCTCTGATATATTTGTTGTTTACTGATAGGTTTCTATCCATGCGGCCATTGCAAGGCCTGTAAAAACAGCAACTACAAAGACACTCTGGTATACAATGGGGTCACGAAAAAACGTACACAATTCCTTACATGCTGTACGAATTTTGTGATCTATGCAATGGAATGTACATGTAAACTATGGTACATAGGCAGTACCACCTGTGCGGCCAAAAAAAGAATTTTGGAACACCCCAGGGCCATAACCAATCATGACCCGAAGTACCCAGTCGCCAGGCATTTTGAAGAACATCATTTCTCAAACACTGCAGATTGTAGCTATATGATTTTGGAACATATTCCTAAAAATCCGAGAGGGGGTGACAGAGTTCTAGCTCTCAGACAGAGAGAGTCACGCTACATAATTGAATTCCAAAGTAGAACCCCAGGTGGACTCAATATTGATGAGGAATTGGCAATACACTTAAAAGAGGGATCGTAAAGTCCTAATGTTTACTTGTATGTCTCTGAACCGGTTTTCAGCATCATGGTATGTAATGAGTATTTAACTTTTACCTACCATGTATAATAATCCTTATTCTATAATCACACACACTTGTGTGCAAGTTCTTCTTTTTAACAACTAATTTTAACTTCTGTATTCTTCTGTTTTTTCTTCTTTTTTCTTTTTTCTTTCAGGAGGAAAGGAAGGGGCCCAACCACGTACATTCACATTCACGGGCGTTCCTAACCTTTGCACTCCAAAATATCGATCACGTATGTCACGTTTTCATAGGATTTTCCCACTGTTAGGAACATCAGTAAGTTTTGGACTATGAGCACTTGCTTATGACTTTTTTGAAAGTAACAACTAGACTGGTTAAGTCATGTGATAAAGTTTGTATACCGGGCACTTGCCAACTATTCAGTTATACACATACTACAACTATTGCACATATCTCTTGGTTAATGTTGAATAATACTCAACTTGTCTGCAAGCAGTAGCCTAATATATATATATATATATATATATATATCTCTCTCACAATACTCCATAAAGAAACGAGAGGCACTCAATCCATCAATCAAGTGTCTTGTAAAGCGTGACTACTTACCCGTAAGGGTCTCAAGGCACTGGGCGGGACTGTTGATCTGTTGAAGGCTCTCTGGTTTAGTCGAAGAGCCAGATCTTGAGCTCCTTCATGAATTGAGGCAGTGACAATGATTGCCTGAGGTGGAGAGGCAGAGTGTTCCAGGTCTTTGCTATGAGGTAGGAGAAGGATCTTCTTCCGACTGTGGTCTTGCGGATATGTGGGAATATGGACGGGGCCAGTTAGGTGGAGCAGAGCTCTCTGGTGGGTGCATGGAATGCGAGGGGGTGGTTAAGGTACCCAGGTCCTGCGTCATATAGGGCATATGTGTGTGAGGAGCTTGAATGTAATTCTTTTGTTGACTGGGAGCCAGAGGATGAGGCTGCTGGAGGCTTTCTGAATGTTCTGCAGTTTCTTGAGGAGTTTCTGGGTAATGCCAGCATAGAGTGCATTGCCATAGTCGATTTTGCTGCTGATGAGTGCGTGGATGGCACTCATGGGACACTTTTTAGTTCTTTATTCAGAGCCATTAAAAATTACAAACAGACACGTTTTGGCTTAACACCGTTGTCAATGTCGGTGCGTTTAGTTTACGCCGAGCAGTTATACGTTTGTACTCTCATTTCATTGGATAACCACTTTCACGTGCAATCAATGATGCACTGCTGCGGTAAATCTACATTATTACTAGCTTTTACGGTGGCCATTTTAGTACTATTCACAATCATAGTAAAAAGTACTGTGCCAATTCATTCTTATAACATTTCAAGGTTACAGCGGAGCATCCCCTATGAGGAATTGCTCCACCCTATGAGAAATAGTACTGAAATACAGGAGTTTGGCACTACTGCTAAAGATGTTATCACAAGATTTAAGATCAGATGATTTCCGAACAGGGTATTAGAGAGCGTGGAAGAAAGGCCCCACGAAATGTATCACAGTTAGGTGATCACAAATGTTCATTCATAAAGATAATGATTAACTATCATCTGTCATGGTTTTATAACGTAAAAATGACTCTGTGTCACATGAAATGCACCCACCCATACAGGTAAGTAACAATTGTACTGCCGTGTAAGGGTAATTTATATCCCTGGTCCTTGGAATTATAAGATACTGTTCTGAGTAGGTCAGGTCTTATTGAGATACATTGTTGAGTGGGGGGGCGACCTGACTACTTACCCCTTGGAGCTCCTTTTTGTTATTGGTGCCAACACTGCAAACCAGGAAGCGTTGGCAGCCATCTTGTGACTTGGTTGAACTGAGTCACAGGAAAAAACATTAAAAATAAAGAAAAGGGAGCAGTGTAGAAACACCCTGACCCCTTAGGCCTCTTTGGGTGGGTCCCACAGGGACCGATCAGGGGCAAAAAAGCATTAAAAGAAAATTTGGTGGGAGTCGCACTGGGTCCGTGAATCTCACTGAAAATGTTAAAAAAAAAAAAATGAAGCGCAGTCTCCGGCACTACATTAGAAATTAGCCCCCGGGTGGGCTAGGTCCCGGGGGCAGTTCTTTATAGTAATGTGGGGGGTGCCCATGAGGCACACACATGCAAACTGATGCAGGATCATAGGTAAAAAATAGGCACACATATGTAAACTGATGCAGCTTCATCACATCAGTGATGTCGCTGATCATGTCATGAGTGATGTAATAGGTGAGGCCAATATGCAGTGCATTGCGGGGGGTGCCAGTTATAGTTTACTCAGCCAACATTAACTGTTGAATTTCACTGATTTTGTAAGATTGAAACCTAAGCCTAACTATCACTCCCCTGTAACCTATGGTTTCTTTAGGGGAATTTCTAATTTTTTTTGTTGTATCCCATTCCCTAACTATAACGTCCCTGTTACTTTTTTTGTTTTCATTGAATATATATATAAATATGTGTGTCTATGTGTGTGTGTATGTATGTATCCAGTGGCGGAGATGCGGGGCATATAAAACAACACCAAGAAAAGGGTCAGTTTTCGTAATTTCCCTGCAGAGCGGATGTTTTTGTGGCAAATTTCTCTCGATATTTATATATATATATATATATATATATATATTTATATATATATATATATATATATATATATATATATATATATATATATATATATATATATATATATATATATATATATATATATATATATATATATATATATATATATATATATATATATATATACTCGAGACAAAAGCCAAACTGTAGCCCCAGATCCCCAGGACCAACAGAAGACTAAGCGAGTCCAATATATGGCAATTTAAGATTTAGGGCCAGATGTAGGTAGCCAAATACCGGTCGGTAACGGACGATTTCGGCCGTTACCGACCGGTATTTGGCTTTTGAGATGTAGGTGGGTCGGAATTCACAGAATCGGTATATTTACCGATTCGGTAAATTTACCACTTCGGTATTTTACCGAATCGGTAAACATACCGATTCTGTAAATCCATATGTAGATGACACTCCTGAGAGTGCCACAGGCCCTTAAGAGTCGGTATTTTACCACCCAAAACTATTGGGTGGTAAAATACCGAATTCAGGTGTGCATGCACATCTGTGCATGCACACCTGTGCAATGTGACACACAGACATGCCCTTAGGGCATGTATGTGTGCCACATGGCACACAAGCCTGTAGTTGGGGTGCTAGAGGGTGTCAAAGTGACACCCCCTGCACCCTTGCAGGATTCTGTATTTACCGATTCTGTAAATACCAAATCTGTATTTCCCATTGATTCCTATGGGCTTCAAGGCCCATAGGAATCAAAGTGAAATACAGATTCGGTATTTACAGAATCGGTAAATACTGACTCTTACAGAATCGGTAATTTTTTACCTACATCTGCCTCCTTCAAATTTACCGACTCTTAAATACCGATTCGGTATGGGTCGGTATTTAAGAGTCGGTAAATCGAAATTACCTACATCTGGCCCTTAATGAGCAAACTGAGCAGCAGAAGCGAAAACTGACGCGTTTCGGGCGAATGCCCTTGTTCACAGTCAAATGTTTACCCATCATGCCTGAACTTTTAAAATGCTAGTGCACACCATGTGAATGTAATAGACATGGAGGAAATACTACTACGTTTCTATGGCATATCCAAGAATACAGGGGGGTGTGAATCACTTACAATGGTTATGTCTCCCAAATACCAATTATTCACTGAATGAATTCATGAGTAATAACAAGATTGTTTCTGCATAAATGCTTGAAATATGGTTGAATACAGTAATATAAGATTAAAAAAGTATCTAATGACAATAATCCAAGTTTGTAAATATTGAATTCTATACATATAAACAATTCCGTTAAAAAGTATATGATAAATACTTAAAAACACTTTATATATCTGAAGGATTATTATTCTAAACACTTATCCTATATGAATGTGCAATCCTATGCAATGTAAACATTATATCAAGTACAAAAGATGCCAATAAATACTGTATGTTAAAAACCATATATGTTATTTACAATCTTGTGGGGACATCTAAAAATGATGGCAACCCCTACTGGTGATGATGCTAAGGGGACATCTAAAAATGATGGCAGCCCCTCTGATCTCAGATATGTAGCCTACGTCTGGTAATTGATCTGCATTCTTCTATATGTGCCCCCAACATCTATATGGATAAGTAAAAAGATAAAAAATTTTATATATATTTTTGGTGTAGACTGGTGATAAACTTTCTATCTACATTCACTTTAAGTCCAAAAATGAAAAATAATCAGGGTGAATGACAAGAATATAAAGAATTAAACAGTGAAGGAAATAACCTTTGGACGAGGAAAACAGATGTAATACAAAAGGAGCGGTTTATACTAGAAGGTGTTGAAACGATTCATTTGGTCAGGGTGGTGTACAGACAGTAATCATATAAATTGGATAAGACAACCCTAAAGAAAATGATACAGGTCTTCTGTGGTGTTAAGACCATTAGGTACCTTAGTATCAAGTTCAAGTATAATTTTTGACTCAAGTTGACGCAGCATTTTGTCTCTATCCCCTCCCCTTCGGGGTTGGGGTACAGAAGTCAACACAAAGTAGCTAAGACACTCCAAATTGTTGTTATGCACACTTTTGAAGTGTCTCGCCACTGGGTAGAAGTTGTCATTGTTTACAATTGCTCGAAGATGCTGCAATATCCTGGCGTGCAGCGCAAGCCGAGTACTCCCAACGTACCTCAGGCCGCAAGTGCACGCCAGGACGTAAACAGCATATTCTGCCCTGCAATTGTAATTACCCTTAATCTGTAGTGGCACTGGACTGAATGGGGTCATATAGGTGCTGGTGTTAATACCAAATTTGCACACTCTGCAACTCGAGCATTTAAAAAATCCTCGTCGTTGCGGGAACCAGGATTTTTGCTTGAGTAATTCAGGGAATGAATTGGTTACATGGTTGCGTAAAGAAGGTCCTCTCCTGAAAGTGATTTTAGGATTATCAGGGAGTTCAGCTGACAAAACGCCATCAGTTTGAAGAATTGGCCAACTTTTCGTAAGAATCGATCTTATCTTTCTATTTTGGCAACTGTATGGTGTTATAAATCTAATAGCTGAATTTTCAGGGTCTTCACTGGTTGTAGTGGTTACTCTTTTCTGCTCAAGGAGACAGTCTCTGGATTTTTGTTTCATTTTATTAACTGCTCTTGTAAGAGTATCATCATGGTACCCTCTTGTTTTAAACCTACTAAGGGCTTCCATAGTACATTTTTCCAATTCAACCTCACTGCTGCAAATTCTTTTAAGGCGGAGCAGTTCCCCATAAGGGGTGGTTGCCAGACTGCTTGATTTAGGAAATACTTTAACGTCTAGAAAATCAACTGAATTGCTACTAATGTGATGAGTAAACTTCAAGTTAAACTCATTGGCGTTAAGTCTTTCAATAAAATCAAGTGCACTCATTTCATCCCCTCTCCAAATTAAAAACACATCATCTATGAAGCTTGCCCATATTTGCACATTTTCTGAAAAGATGTCATGATGTGTACCCATGAGGACCTGCTTCTCCCAATAGCCCACGTGCAAGCACGCGTAGCTAGGGGAAAAGCAGGCCCCCATCGCCACTCCTCTCTTTTGTAAGTAAATGTCTTTGCCAAACATGAAATAATTGTGATTCAGGCTCCAAGACACCAACTCAACCAGCATTTTGCTGTGATTATAACAGTCTGCTGGTCTGGTACTCAGGAAATGTTCAAGAGCCCTGAGTCCAGTTGGGTGTTCTATGCTCGTATACAGAGCCTCGATGTCTAGCGTTATCAAGAGAGAGTCTTCCGTCCAAGCGATGTTTTTGATTTTATCCAAGAAATGTCCTGTATCTTTGATATAGGTGGGCAGGTTGACAACCAGGGGTTGCAGGAAATAGTCTATGTATTGAGCAAGATGTTCCCCCATACTATTGATGGCCGATATAATGGGCCGTCCTGGAACTGGAATTACTTCTTTATGGACTTTTGGTATAAGGTAAAAGCGTGCCATGACTGGTGATTCAACATGGAGAAATTTGAATTCCTGAATGGAAATCAAACCCTCCCTCTTATATTGAAAGAGGAGTTTCCTTAGTTTCTCCCTAGCTAAGTCATATTGCTTTACACATGTTTTCATGTAGCATGCAGTTTCTGAGAGTTGTCTGGTAGCCTCAGCAATATATTGTTCTTGAGGCCAGATCACGATATTACCTCCCTTATCAGATCTGCACACCACATTCTGATTATCATTTTTTAATTTAGTTACCAAAGCCCAGAATTGTTTTTCTTGATCTTGCTTGATTCTTCCTCGATGTTTCACCTGGTGGTACAATTTCTTGAGGTCTGAAGTCACCACATCATGAAATGAGTCTATTGCATCTCTTGGCATAGTGGGCATGAAGCTGGATGAAGGTTTGAAAGGACTAGATCCTGCTCCAATTTGCTGAATTTCAGCATTCCTTAGTTCCTCTTGCGTGGACAAATCACTGTTCATATCATTAGAGCCCTCACCCAGTTGACATAAGGTAAGTAAGCCTCTGATGTCGCAAGCCTGGAGAGTTGTAGTGGTGGGTTCCACTACGTTGGAATCCGCAATGTTAGAACTTTTTTTGATTTTGAAAAATTTGCACAGCTTCAGTTTCCGGATGTAGCGGAACACATCTATTCTTGTAGCTGTGTAATTGAAATCTGTGAGAGGACAGTAGATGAGGCCAAGACTGAGCAATTGTTTTTCTGCTACTGTTAAAGTTGCAGATGAAAGATTGACTATTGTTTTTTCATTCATTTCTTGTTCTTGTGCCAAAAAAAATTCTTTATGTTGTTGTTTTTGTACTTGTTTTTTCGGCGTCGTTCTTTTCTGCGACGGTTGATTTTGGCCCTTTTTTCTGCTGTTTTTGTTGTTGCTTCCGTGGGCGCAGAGTCAGCAATCGTGCGTTGACTAAAAAATCAACCTCTTCGCCCAAATCAAGTACCATTGGCGGCTCTTCGTCTTCATCTCCTACTGTCGAGCTGTCATTCGAATATATGCTGCAGTTGCTGCTCAGATTTGAATTGGAGTCGCTGGTACTGGCTGCTTGTTCATTCATAACTCCGCGTGGGTCTCTTTCCATTGCGATTGCTCCTGCACCTGTTTGGACTGGAGCCCTTTTTTGGTTGATTTTGAAACGTTTCGCATTATCAAATTTGCGCGCGAACGTGTAGATTTTACCATGTTCATAATCGTCCTTATCGCGCGCAAACTTCCACGCCTTGCGCACCTTGATTTTTTCCTCATGCGCATTGACCCTTTCCTGGATCTCCTTTCTCATTGTCGTAATGAGATCATTAGGTTAAAATTTGAGTAGTTCTTCGTTGATTTCATCTATCTCCTTTTTCAGCAATGCACGATCTATCTCAGCATATTCGATTAAGATAAGTATCAAATTGCGGGAAGCATCCAAATAGCTCTGTCCCCACTTCTTCAGCATTTCTGGATGGGGTTTGTCATAATTTGGGGCCAATAAAATTCGTAGTCCTCGCGGAACACGTCCCTCTGATATGTACATTGTGAGCGATTTGTGCTCCCACCATTTGGTTACTTCATTTTTCATAACCTTCTCCAAGCGTTTAAACAGAGTCTTAATTTTCGTTTCATCAGAAGGTGGGTGAGTTTGTGAACTGCTGTGCCTGCTGTGTTTGCAGCTCCCTTTTGAGGGATTTTAGGCAAGTTGGAAAACAATTTCAATGAGGCCGCCTCTCGCCCTTTCACTGCATCTTCTGTTATTATCGCTGCTGCCCAGTTTATATATTCACTCGTTGTATAGTGCGGGGGGACCGGTATCGATGCTGCCCCCTCCCGCAATGCCTTTTTCCTCCTCACCGCCTAATGTGCATGAAGATCCCTCACCATAGTGGAATTTTGCTGCGCCGGTAATTGCCTGATTCGCCCGGTTCTCCCGTCCGGGTCCGGGTTACACACAGCGTGCTGGAATATATATATATTCCACCTTGGTTGCCGCGCAGAAGCCCCAGCTATGAACATAAAACACGCTGGAAAGAATTAAGTGGCTCGGACATCGTTTTTCTTGAAACTGCATTAACGATTTGTTATGGATATATATACATCTATATATATATGTATATATATAAAATATATATTGCCTACTGGCGGTTGCTAGTCGGTAGTTATAGTTATGACATAGTTTCCATAGGAAAAGCGTCTATGACCTGCTTAGAACTTTTGCGCCATTCGACTAATCTTTATGACATTTTCCCCAAAACAGTGGCACAGTATGTCTAGTTCTTCATGGAAAGTTTTGGAGTGATCTATCAACCGGGAGCCAAGATAAAATGGGGGTCAAAAATGTGTTTTCAATGCAATTTCCCATAGGGATTTTGAACATGACTACAGCCCCAACTACTGTACGGAATTACACCAAATCTGGCAGAGAGGTGGTTGTTGGTCCAGAAAGAACCTTTTTTGTGATTTGGTGTAAATCTGTTCAGTAGTTGCAGAGTTATTAAAGAACAACAAAATATAGATATCTAGGAATGCAGACCCGCTACAGATCCCTGGTGGTGGATCCACAAAGTACGTGCCACCAGCAAAGCGGTGATTGGCTGACCACGACCTGACCGGGACATTGCGACTGCCATTTTAAGTATCAGGGAGTGGTTCCGGTGTCTTAAAATGTACCTGCAAAATGATTGAAGGTGTCAGGGTAGAGGTATCCTGACCACATGGGTGTGTTAGAGGAGTGTCAGAGGGACCTATGTTGGGTATGAAATTGAGTTATATCAGGGTTTTTTACCACTTCAGGTATCCATGGATACCCTGCGAGGCTCAGTGCGGCCCCCAATTAAATCAGCGATGGATCCATGAATCTTGACACACTTTGAAAATAAACCCTTTCAGATTCACTCAGACACCCAAACAGGTACTTTCACACTAATTTACAGACCCGCACAGGCAGTACGTACCCACTTACAGACCTATGCAGGCATTCTCACATCTACTCTCAGAGCCAAGCAGGCCAGTCAGCAAATTCACTATATTCAGTTAATTAAAACCATAAAAGCGTACTACAAAATACATTATAAAATAGTTTAGAAAAATATTAAATAATCATAATCATCACAACCTATCAAAGACATTGTTAATTCATCAAAATACACATTAAAAAGAAGAAAATGTCATGGAATTTCTGACAAGTGATGCACGTTATTAGCAAATCTTCCTTTCCCAAACACTATTTATTATTTGCAAATAAATAAAATCCGGTCTTACCTGAGTAAAACCTTTGCCTTTTAAAATCGGTATAATATACTGATTACGAATGTTTCAGAAAATATTCACAAAATAAAACAAAATGCATGGAGTCCTGAATTGAAAAATTGTCACAGGTGCATACATTAAGGTCCTCCAGCTTTGTCCATCCCTTCAGTTCGGCAAAAAGCAAGTGTAACTGATTTAATCAATTGAAAACGATGATGCTGGTTAAACACTATGGTTAAGTATGGCTCAATCATTAATGAGCCAAGCAGGCACTCACAGACCCACTCACAGACCCACATAGGCACTCACAGACCCACTCACTTTCCCATATGGACACTCATACACTAACTTACCCACGTAGGCACTCACACACCCACTTACAGACATATGCAGGCATTGACACACCCACTCACAAACCCTTGCAGGCACTCACAGTCCCACTCACATACCCACATGGACACTCACACACTCACTTACCCACGTAGGCATTCCCACACCCACTTACAGACATATGCAGGCATTGACACACACACACTCACAGACCCATGCAGGGACTAACACCCAGTCTTAGACCCACACAGGCACTCACACAACCACTCACAGATCAACTCAGACACTCACTGTTAGAAATTGGGGTCTATAGTTGGCAGGTTGTTACCCTTCCAAGTAGGGACCATTCTTCCTAGTCATGAAAAGGGGCATAACCTTCTAAAATAACCCCTGCTCACCCCCTTGGTAGCTTGGCATGAGCAGTCAGGCTTATCGCAGAGGCAGTGTGTAAAGCATTTGCACATAACCAATGGTAATACAGTGAAAACACTACAAAAGGACACCACACCAGTTTTAGAAAAATATCCAATATTGTTCAAAACAAGACCAAAAACTATAAAAATCCACCATACAGTTCTTAGAAATATCAATAAGCAAAAATAGACGTAAATTACAGTTCCTTGAAATTGAGAGCTCCGTCCAGGGCTATAACGGCATTGTGTACAACAAATCCAAACAGTTTTGGCTGATTGCGGCATTGCGGGTCAGCTACGGCATCGGGGGAAACTGCAAAACAGTACCTTTAGAAATGCAGGGCGTCAGCGACCTCTCAATGAGCTCCGAAGAGCCGGCATCGGCATCGGCAGACATCGGTTGCGGAGGTTGGTGCAGGAGTCGTCGGACCCTTGAAGTCACACGCACTGCAGATCGAACTCCTCATGGTTGAAGTTGGGAGTGCCAGCAGGCATCGGGCTGTGGTGCGAAGTGTACCAGTGTGGTGTCCTCAGGTCATGGTGCAGGCAGCAGCTCAGTGATGGTCGTCCAGCGTCATCAGTGTTGTGTGAGCCATAATGAAGAATCCAACAAAGTAAATGCAGAAAAACTTTGTGTATTAGTGTGGCAGGGAAGGAGCCCATGACCGCTCTTCTGATGTCCTCGGTGTAACTGATCCAACGGAGAAGTGGAGCAGAACACCCGGGAACAGCAGAAAGCAGGTCATCCTTAAAAAACACAAATGCTACCAAGCGGGAGCACGGGGCAATAACAAGTTGTCCTTTAAGGCAAAGAACAATTTGCTAACACAACATCATCCCCTTTTTAAAATAAATAAAACAATGAATGTGAGAAGTTGGCCTGATATGTGATGTCCACTATTCTAGTGGGCACCCTGTATCAGTCCAAACATCCCCTATGGTGATGGTTGTAAAGTCAACCTTATAGACCAGCTATCCTAGTGGTAGCATGGACAAAGCAGTCTTAGGCTAAAACTTCAGAGAGCATGTGAAGCCAGCTGTTTTACCATATGTAACCCCTTGAATACCAAATGAAAGGATACTACACAGGTTATATATAAAATATATATGTATTTATTATAAACACAACCCCTCTGGACTCTTTATGAGGTCAGAGGGTAAAGCACATAACAAGAAACGTAAGTATCATACGGTAAGTTGCACCATATACAGCAGGGCCCTAGGGGCACGTAAAACCATATACTAAAATAGTGGTATAAGACCCACGTCACGAACACAGGATAGGCCTAGGGCCTAGGGAATTGCTGGGGCTATGCTGTACTAACAAGAGTTAGGGAGCAGGAGGCCCACGGGATGCGTGTGCAGTGTCTATTCACACACGCGAGTTACCATAGAGTTAGAATGGGAGCGAAAGAGTTAGAAACTAGTTCTTTTAGGACACTTTCGGATGTACTAGGAGAAAGCCACTGAAAACTAGGACACTAGGATAGGTAATACCCACAGGAGCACCGGGGTACTCGCGTTACCTCACCCACAGGAAGCGGGTGCACAGGTGTCAAAGTGTGTCGGGTTTCGTCGCTGAATCCTATGGAGCCTTGGAAAAAGATGCTGCAGGCGACCAGGAGAGAAGTGTCCGGGTGGATCCAAGGGCGGATCGAGGATGAAGAGTACCTGAAAGCAGAGCAGACAGAGTCTGGGTCACTAGCCAGTGACCAGGAAGGAACCAGGCGATGTCGCGAAGCAATCAGGTGATGTCGTGAAGCTTGACTCTGCAGCCACGTGGACCAGGAGGCATCAACGACAACTAGGAGCTGGATACAGACTGTCCCACAAAGGATCTCGCTGTTGGCGGGGGTCGGCTTCCGGATTGGAGTCAACAGACCTTGGCAAATGCAACCCACGCAGAAATCGAATATTCGCTTAGGATTAGACCAGCAAGGTCTATGGGGCTTCTCCTTTGCAGGGAAGCAGGGGCCAACCTGGAGCAACCAGGCAGGCAGTGTAGATTCAAAGGTTCGTCATCACAGAGGCCACTAGTCAACGGGCAAGTAACCGGACAGACGTGTCAAGCAGGAAAATGCAGAAGGGCTCCACGCAGAACTCGTGGAGTGTGGAGGGCTGATCTTCGGTGCAGATGATGCTCGGGGCTGGGGCTTCTCAATCCCCAATGCACAACGTCGAGGGTGCCTCAGAAGCTGCACAAGTAGCAAAGAGCAGGTTTTTCAAGATGGCCGGTCCCACATCTCTCGTCGCCTCCACGGGTCTCAGCTTTGCAGGGACTGTGGATCGGGGTCAGAGAAGTCTGGAAGTCTGACTCTTGTCGGACTCCGGCCGGAGCGTCGACAAAGTAAACCGCTGATCGCTGGATGGTGCCTGTTTGCATAGGGTGGTCCGTCCTTGACCACAAGGGAGATTCTTTAGTCGTCTTCTGTGAAGGAGATCGTCGAAGGTCCAGAGTTTCGTTTCAAGTTTCAGTTCAGGATAAATCTAAAGTCTCTAGACTCAGCTCCTACCTATATACTAATCTGAGGGGCTGTATTACCTGCTAGGTCCCTCCTATGGGTGGGACCAGGGAAGGGGGTGGTTACACCTCTTTCCTTTTGTCCAGTTTCGTGCCAGAGCTGGGGCTGGAGTGCCCCAGCAACTGGTTTGAACCGGGCCATGCATGGGACACCTTGTGGGCCCCAGGCAGTGTCTCATTTCATTCAGCCCTCCCTGCCCCAATACACTATGGTCTGTCTGGGGGTGGTGCTAGCACCTCCCAAGACAGGAAACCTATTGTCCAAGCCTCCCTCGCTGGAAGGACTCACAGCAGAAGGAGGTCAGACTTGTGTCTGTAGCAGCAGCATTCATTTTGTGATGCTGAGGCTCTGGTTAACTTTAACCGGGATTAACAGAAACAACATGTCTTTTCCCTCTAGAAGGGTGGAATGCTACCCCGGTCACCAGAACTGGCGAGGGGGTAGTATTCCAAAGCGTATGACACCTTACACGACATGTTTTGATAAAGACAAACCAGAGTTAGCATTTAACCGCGAGGATTATAATGCACTTAAGAGTATATGGTATGGCTATATCATAGAACAGCTATAAGGACATGGTTCCAAAAGCTCCAGACAGACTCAGCTCATGCTAAATCTCATCTCACATAAAACCAAGCACTCTGCTTTCAGGATTGTTAAGGCCTGCCATAGGAGTGACTTATAGGTGTATATGTGTCTATATATAATGGTAGGTATAGGAATACTATACCTAAGCAAGGGGTAATTACACGGCCTTGCCCCAGCTGAGTGATCAGCCAGTTGTGTCAGTTTGGATGGCCAGCCAGGGGTGGCAAAAGATATGCTGCAGCCCCTGGTAGGCCTTGGGTGCACCTATGCCCTGGGTACCTATGGTACACTGTACAGGGACTCACAAGAGTGACCCATTTCCCAATTGGTGATGTACCTAAAGTACATGGTATGAATTTAGAGAGAGAACAGCTGGGCTGTGGGTCTGATTAGCAGGCCCACAGCCACATTAAAGTAAAAAACCAGTGAATCAAAAAGTGGGGTGACCATAGGAAAGCAGACCCTACTCTCCTACATACCCCCCCCCCCCCAAACGCAGGGACATTAGACTAACCTTGACCAGTTGTGTCTTCATGTTCTAAGTGAAAGTACCTGGAGAGACCATCTGCATTGCCATTGTTAGTCCCTGGGCTGTGCTCCACTGTAAAGTCCATCCCCTGTAGGGAAATGGACCACCTGAGCAGTTTGGGATTTTCACCCTTCATCTGATTTAGCCACAAGAAGGGCTTATGGTCTGTCTGAATTTTGAAGTGAGTGCCAAACAAGTATGGCCTCAGCTTCTTCAGGGCCCAAACCACAGCAAAGGCCTCCCTCTCAATAGCCGACCAACGTTTCTCTCTAGGGGTCAGCCTTCTGCTAATAAAAGCAATGGGCTGGTCTTGACCATCTACATTCAGTTGTGAAAGTACAGCTCCCACCCCCAACTCAGAAGTATCTTTTTGGACAATGAACTCTTTGGAGTAATCAGGACTCCTCAGAATAGGTGCAGAGCACATGGCCTTCTTCAGGTCATCAAATGCCTTTTGACAGCTTACTGTCCACTGAACTTTCTTTGGCATCTTCTTTGAGGTCAAGTCATTAAGTGGTGTCACAATGGACCCATAATTCTTAACAAGCTTTCTGTAGTAACCAGATAGGCCCAAGAAAGCTCTGGCCTGTGTCTGGGTGGTTGGAGGAGACCAGTCCTTGATTGTCTGGATCTTACTCTCCAGTGGTTGAACCTGACCCCCACCTACAAGGTGGCCCAGGTACACAACCTTACTCTGCCCCATCTGGCACTTTGTGGCCTTGATAGTTAGGCCTGCCTTCTGCAGGGCCTCTAAAACCTTCTTCAGGTGGATCAGGTGATCCTCACAGGTGGAGCTGAAGACAACATTATCATCTAGATAAGCTGCACAAAAGTCATCCAACCCAGTGAGGACTTGGTTCACCAACCTTTGGAATGTGGCAGGTGCATTCCTCAAGCCAAAGGGCATCACCACAAATTGGTAATGACCTCCTGGGGTTGAGACAGCAGTTTTGGCCTTGGCATCCTCAGCTAACCTGATTTGCCAATAGCCTGCTGTCAGGTCAAATGTGCTCAGAAATTTGGCAGAAGCCAATCTATCAATGAGCTCATCTGCTCTTGGAATTGGGTGAGCATCTGTCCTAGTGACAGCATTGAGACCTCTGTAGTCCACACAGAACCTCATCTCTCTCTTACCATCTTGGGTGTGAGGTTTTGGCACAAGGACTACTGGGCTGGCCCAGGGGCTCTCTGAGGGCTCAATTACTCCCAGCTCTAACATTTTCTGTACCTCAGTTTTTATACAGTCCCTGACATGGTCAGGTTGCCTGTAGATCTTACTCTTCACAGGCAGACTGTCACCAGTGTCCACCTCATGGGTGCACCAGTTAGTCTGACTATGTGCCAAAGAAAACATATGTCTGAAGAACTGTAGAACTTATCTGCAGTCCTGTTGCTGCTGGCCAGTGAGGCTGCCAGCTAAGGCCACACCATCAACTGAACCATCATCAGGGTTCCGAGTCAACAGGTCTGAGAGAGGGTCACTCTCTTCCTCCTGCCCCTCATCTGTAGCCATGAGCAAGCCCATGTCTGCCCTGTCAACATATGCTTTGAGTCTGTTGACATGGAGCACCCTGTGGGGGCTCCTGGGAGTTCCAAGGTCCACCAGGTAGGTGACCTCTCCCTTTTGCTCAACAATTGTGTGGGGTCCAGACCATTTGTCTTGGAGTGCTGCTGGGGCCACTGGCTCCAACACCCACACCTTCTGTCCTGGCTGGTACACAGTCAGCACAGCCTTTTGCTCATGCCAAGCTTTTTGAAGTTCTTGGCTAGCCTCAAGGTTTTTAGAAGCCTTCTTCATATACTCAGCCATCCTGGAGCGGAGACCAAGTTCATAGTCCACTATGTCTTGTTTAGGCTTTTTGAGAGGTAACTCCCATCCTTCCTTCACCAGACATAGGGGTCCCCTTACAGGATGCCCAAACAAAAGTTCAAAAGGGCTGTTGCCAACCCCCTTTTGTGGGACCTCTCTGTAAGCAAACAGAAGGCAGGGTAGAAGGATGTCCCATCCTCGCCTCAGCGTTTCAGGTAAACCCTTGATCATACCCTTCAAGGTCTTGTTAAATCTTTCAACAAGGCCATTGCACAATGGATGGTAGGGTGTAGTGAATTTGTAATTTACACCACACTCCTTCCACATTGCAGTTAGATACCCAGACATGAAGTTTGCACCTCTATCTGAGACAACCTCCTTTGGAAAGCCCACTCCTGAGAAAACTCCCAGGAGGGCTCTTGCCACAACAGGTGCTGTTGTGGTCCTTAGGTGAATAGCTTCTGGATACCTGGTGGCATGATCCACTACCACCAGTATAAATCTGTGCCCAGAGGCTGTTTGGGGATCCATTGGTCCAACAATGTCAATCCTTACTCTTTCAAAGGGTACCCCCACCACAGGTAGTGGTATAAGGGGGGCCTTTGTTGTGCCACCTGATTTGCCACTGGCTTGGCAGGTCACACAGGAGCGACAAAACTCCTTGGTATCTTCTGACATATGGGGCCAGTGAAAGTGAGGGACAAGCCTTTCCCAAGTCTTGTTCTGGCCTAGATGTCCTGCTAAGGGAATATCATGGGCTAAGGTAAGAAGGAACCCCCTAAATGTCAGAGGTATGACCAACCTCCTGGAAGCACCAGGCTTGGGGTCTCTAGCCTCAGAATAAAGGAGTCCTTCATCCCAGTAAACTATGTGGGTACCTGTAGCATTCCAAGCAGCCTCAGAAGCAGCTTGCTGTCCGAGGGGTTCAAGAGATGGGTAGTCTAACTGTGCCTGCCTCAAGTCTGCCCTTGAAGGTCCCCCTGTCCCAAGAAACTCAACCTGGTCAGGTTAAAGTTCTTCTAGGACAGTTCCTTCAGGGGTCTCACAATCAGCTTCCTGAGAAGGCTGATATTCACCTGAGGGCAGGGGGGAAGGCACTGCCTTAACCCTACTGCTCTTTCTCTTGGGTGGTATTTGGTCCATAGTTACAGGATCCACGACTTGTTCAGTTTGGCACTTTTTGGCCTCTGACCTGGTTACAGCAAGGACAGCAAGGACATGAGCTGATATGCCTAACATCTCTGCATGAGTCCTATACTCCACTTCTGACCATACTGAGGATTCAAGATCATTGCCCAACAAACACTCCACAGGGTGATCTGCACTTACCACAACTCTTTTGAGGCCAGTTACCCCTCCCCAGGAGAAGTTAACAACTGCCACACTACGCGTAGTAGTGACATTGCTTGCATTGTTCACCAGGTAATTATCACCCAGTACAATCTGTCCAAGGTCCACAAAGTTAGGTGTCACCATGGTGATACTGGCACATGTGTCCCTGTAGGCCTGAGCCACTTTGTCATTAATCAAAGGTGTTTGCCTGTATTTGCCCAGAGTACTGGTACTCACAGTAGAGGACATAGCCATGTCCACATTACAGACAAGAACAGCCTGAGTTGGAATCCTGACTAGGCCAGAATCCACCTCAGTACCCATGGTTAACCCCACTATAGCCTTGGGTTGGGAACTACCACTGTTAACTGTACTAGGGGGTGCAGGTGCCTTAGCAGCTACAGTGGTAGGGGCTGTCCCTTTCTTGGTGCACTCACTGAACCAGTGAGAGGCAGATTTACAAAAGTTACACCAAGGTTTCTTTTGGCCATCTTTCTTCTTTTTCTTGGAACTTTGGGACCCCCCCTCATTAGAAGTTTGTTGGGGGCCTGAAGAAGATTTCTGGTCTTTTTGTTTCTGATCCCCACCTTTTTGGTCTGCCTTTTTCTGATCACCACCTTGGTTCTGGTTTTTCTGCTTAACCCTGGTTTTGACCCACTTGTCTGCCTTCTTTCCCAATTCTTGGGGAGAGGTCAGATCTGAGTCAATCAGGTGTTGGTGCAACAACTGGTTCTGACAATTGTTAAGTATTTGTTCTCTCATGATCAAATTATACAATCCTGTATAGTCCTTAACTTTACTTCCCAGCAACCAGCCTTCCAGAGCCTTAGTGGCACAATCAACACAATCAGTTCAGTCCTGAGTCTCTGTCTTCTGGGTATCTCTGAACATCAACCTGTACTGTTCAGTGGTTAGGCCAAACCCATCAATCAGAGCACTCTTCAGGACAAGGTAATTGTTAGCATCATCATCACTAACAAGGAGGAGCTTGTCTCTTCCTTTTTCTGAAAAGGAGAGCCACAAGATTGCTGCCCACCGACTTTGGGGTACCTGCTGTACTTTGCAGGCCCTCTCCAAAGCAGTTATCCATTTGTGGATATCATCCCCAATCTTGTAGGGGGGGCACAATCTTACTCAGGTGTCTATTGTCATAGGACCTGTCTTTATCCTTAGGGAAATTGCTGCCACCAGTGGACTCTAGTCCACTTAACTTTTGCTCTCCTGCAAGAGCAAGTTTTGCCTTGGCTAGGGCAAGTTCTTCCCTCTCAATCCTGAGTTGGACTTCCCTCATCCTAGCCTGGTGTTCTCTCCTCTGAGTAGAAGTCATTCTCTTCTGAGAACCCCTTGAAGCATTGGAGTGGAGAGACTCCCTGGAGTGGGATCTTTCCCTCCTATACCTCTGGCTAAGTCCACTTGTAGGCCTGAATGGGGCTGTCCCATTCTCAGCCCCAAATAGGCTTAGGTTAGCCTGGCTAAGTCTCCTAACTTCAACCTGGCTGCCTACTTCTTCCTCAGAATTTTCCTCCTCCACAACCTCATCATCATCTATGATAGTAGGGTCAGGGGTATCTTCTGTTGAGGGTAGTACCTCATCTCCATTAGCTGACAGACCTCTGCTAGAGGCCTTCAGAGCATCATGTTCCTCCAAGAGCTCAATCAGGTGTCTGAGGGTAGGGTGCGAACCCTGTTTTAACCTTCTAGAGATGCACAAGTGCCTTAACTCTTGGAAAGTTAGAGTATCATACCTGGAAGGTATCCTTATAGGATCTACCTCCACTGGGAGAGATCCATTTGGTTCTACTCTCAGAGACATGATCGAGTGAGGTGTGGTGTGTGCACCTACCTACACTAAGTGTTTCCTACTAAACCTCTCTAGGAGTTGTAGTCAGTGTGTGCTAGGCCCTTTGGTCTACAACAACTAAGTTCAGTAGAACTTAAGTATTATAAGTCTTGTTATATGTACCTATAGGTACCTAATGTGATCTTTCAAATGATATCTTAAGATTACAATTGGTAAAACAACAGCAAGCTCTTATCCCACCGCTGCCACCAATGTGAGAAGTTGGCCTGATATGTGATGTCCACTATTCTAGTGGCCACCCTGTATCAGTCCAAACAAACTTTATGGTGATGATTGTAAAGTCAACCTTATAGACCAGCTATCCTAGTGGTAGCATGGACAAAGCAGTCTTAGGCTAAAACTTCAGAGAGCATGTGAAGCCAGCTGTTTTACCATATGTAACCCCTTGAATACCAAATGAAAGGACACCACACAGGTTATATATAAAATATATTTGCATTTATTATAAACACAACCCCTCTGGACTCTTTATGAGGTCAGAGGCTAAAGCACATAACAAAAAACTTAATTATCATACAGTAAGTTGCACCATATACAGCAAGGCCCTAGGGGCACGTAAAACCATATACTGCAATAGTGGTATAAGAACCACGTCCGAACACAGGATAGGCCTAGGGCCTAGGGAATCGCTGGGGCTACGCTGTACTAACGAGAGTTAGGGAGCAGGAGGCCCACGGGATGCGTGTGCAGTGTCTATTCACATACGCGAGTTACCATAGAGTTAGAATGGGAACGAAAGAGTTAGAAACTAGTTCTTTTAGGACACTTTCGGATGTACTAGTAGAAAGCCACTGAAAACTAGGACACTAGGATAGTTAATACCCACAGGAGCACCGGGGTACTCGCGTTACCTCACCCACAGGAAGCGGGTGCATAGGTGTCAAAGTGTGTCGGGTTTCGTCGCTGAATCCTATGGAGCCTTGGAAAAAGATGCTGCAGGCGACCAGGAGAGAATTGTCCGGTTGAATCCAAGAGCGGATAGAGGATGAAGAGTACCTGAAAGCAGAGGGGACAGAGTCTAGGTCACTAGCCAGTGACCAGGAAGGAACCAGGCGATGTCGCGAAGCATCAGGTGATGTCGTGAAGCTTGACTCTGCAGCCACGTGGACCAGGAGGCATCGACGATGACCAGGAGCTGGATACGGACTGTCCCATGAAGGCTCTCACTGTTGGTGGCGTCGGCTTCTAGATTGGAGTCAACAGGCCTTGGCAAATGCAACCCATGCAGGAATCTAATATTCGCTTAGAATTAGACCAGCAAGGTCTATGGGGCTTCTCCTTTGCAGGGAAGCAGGGGCCCACCTGAAGCAACCAGGCAGCCAGTGTAGATTCAAAGGTTCATCATCACAGAGGCCACTAGCCAACGGACAAGTAACCGGACAGATGTATCAAGCAGGAAAATGCAGAAGGGCCCCATGCAGAACCCGTGGAGTGTGGAGGGCTGATCTTTGGTGCAGGTGAGGCTCGGGGCTTGGGCTTCTCAATCCCCAATGCACAACTTCGAGGGTGCCTCAGAAGCTGCACAAGTAGCAAAGAGCAGGCTTTTCAAGATGGCTGGTCCCACATCTCTCGTCGCCTCCACGGGTCTCAGCTTTGCAGGGACCGTGGATCGGGGTGAGAGAAGTCTGGAAGTCTGACTCTCGTTGGACTCTGTGCTCGGGCTCCGGCAGGAGCATCGACAAAGTAAACCGCTGATCGCTGGATGGTGCCTGTTTGCACAGGGTGGTCACTCCTTGACCACAAGGGAGATTCTTCAGTCGTCTTCTGTGAAGTAGATCGTCGAAGGTCCAGAGTTTCATTTCAAGTTTCAGTTCAGGATAAATCTAAAGTCTCTAGACTCAGCTCCTACCTATATACTAATCTGAGGGGCTGGATTACCTGCTAGGTCCTCCTATGGGTGGGACCAGGGAAGGGGGTGGTTACACCCCTTTCCCTTTGTCCAGTATCGTGCCAGAGCTGGGGCTGGAGTGCCCCAGCAACTGGTTTGAACCGGGCCATGCATGGGACACCTTGTGTGCCCCAGGCAGTGTCTCATTTCATTCAGCCCTCCCTGCCCAATAAACTATGGCCTGTGTGGGGTGGTGCAAGCACCTCCCAAGACAGGAAACCTATTGTCCAAGCCTCCCTCGCTGGAAGGACTCCCAGCAGCAGGAGGTCAGACTTGTGTCTGTGGCAGCAGCATCCATTTTGTAATGCTGAGGCTCTGGTTAACTTTAACCGGGATAAACAGGAACCACATGTCTTCTCCCTCTAGAAGGGTGGAATGCTACCCCCGTCACCAGAACTGGTGAGGGCGTAGTATTCCAAAGCGTATGACACCTTACACGACATGTTTTGATAAAGCCAAACCAGAGTTAGCATTTAACCGCGAGGATTATAATGCACTTAAGAGTATATGGTATGGCTATATCATAGAACAGCTATAAGGACATGGTTCCGAAAGCTGCAGACAGGCTCAGCTCATGCTAGAGCCTCATCTCACATAAAACCAAGCACTCTGCTTTCAGAATTGTTAAGGCCTGCCATAGGAGTGACTTATAGGTGTATATGTGTCTATATATAATGGTAGGTATAGGAATACTATACCTAAGCAAGGGGTGATTACACAACCTTGCCCCAGCAAGAGTGATCAGCCAGTTGTGTCAGTTTGGATGGCCAGCCAGGGGTGACAAAAGACATGCTGCAGCCCCTGGTAGGCCTTGGGTGCACCTATGCCTTGGGTACCTATGGTACACTGTACAGGGACTCACACGAGTGACCCATTTCCCAATTGGTGATGTACCTAAAGTACATGGTATGAATTTAGAGAGAGAACAGCCGGGCTGTGGGTCTGATTAGCAGGCCCACAGCCACATTAATGTCGAAAACCAGTGAAGCAAAAAGCAAAAAGTGGGGTGACCATAGGAAAGCAGACCCTACTCTCCTACAATGAACAAAAGAAAGCAAGCATGTACAATAAATTAACATTGCATAAAATAAAGATCCTAAAATTTCAGACAAAATGAGATGATGAAAGTAAAAAAGAGTAACATTACATTAAATAATAATCTTTAAAATTTAAGAAGGAAATGGAGCATTGCAAAATACACTGCAACGAGACTTCACTACAGAAAACCTTGTGGCCAAATTCCCTTCATTATTACTAGAAGAGGGCACCTCCTCATTAGAGGGCACAAACACATATGAATCATCATGTTCATGAACGAGCTCATTGGAGGTGTTATCGCCAAACTCAGCGGGGTGCATTACCTGAGTTAAAATAGAATTGGTCTTTTCCTGATAGAATTCCCACCAGGGACTATCCTCACCAATCCCAGGATAATTAATACCTTAATTTTTGGCAGCTACAATCTTTGAGGCTTTCACAAGACGACTCCTACTCCAGCACCCTCTACCCTTGAAAAGAATGGCACCTTTAGAAATCCTAACAACCTTGAGCGGTAGTGTAAATTTTGATTTTGTTGGGTTTTGTAATGAACACCCAGTCACCAACGGAAAACTAAATAGTTTTAGTGTTCTTATTAGAATAATACCTAGATATTGCTTCATGCTTCCTGATCACATCACTCCTCATACTATCAGTATTACTCATGGTGCTACCAGTACAATTAGAAAATTCTCTAACCCACCCAGTACATAGCTAACAATTAGGCACTCTGTTGCGTAACAATTTAAAGGGAGATACACCGGTGGTGCTGTGTGGTGTGGTGGGGTGTGATAATTCCAAACCTTCTCGCAAGAAATTTTCAACCTACTTGCCCGCCAACAATGCAGTTTGAACACCTTCCATTAAAAATTTGTTGACACGTTCTACCAAACCATTAGACCTTCGTGAGTAGAGGGCCACCTTTACATGTCTGATGCCTAGATTACTAATAAATTGTAGCATTTGATGGTACTTGAACTGAGTACCATTATCAATTACAAGTTCTTTTGGCGGTCTTTCCACTTTAAATACTTTGGTTAAAAAAGGGATGACAACTGTGGTGTCAGGTGTTAAAACAAAATTAAAATAAATCCATTTAGAAAGATAGTCCACCAAAACTAACATATACTTTTTACTGCTAGGAAGAAGTTTGAAAGGATCAGCAACATCAAGTGCAACTTTGTCCCATGATGCATCCAGTAAAGGAACCATGTGTAAGTCAGATTCAGTTGATTGCCAATGTTTGTCAGAAATTAAACAGGTACTGCACCCATCTGTTAATCCGACAATCGAGTCCAGGACACTAATAATATTGTTTCAAGTTACGAATAGTGGCTGTGATTCCTAAATGATCTTCATGAGCATTTCTAAATACAAGTTCTCTCATATTAGTGGGAGGAACTAACAACTCATGGCGGAGTAAAAATCTTTCAACAACAGATAACTAATCTGAAACTTGTCCAAATAATTTGACTCCAGATTCTAGATTTCTTTCAGGAGGCCAACCATTTTTAACATGTTTGATTATTTGTTGGAGGATTAGGTCATCATTGAGAGCATTCAACCCTGACTCTGTTTTAATGGAGTCCTGTTTTTTTTCATCAAAATATCTGACTAGATCAACCACACAAAAAGGTAGACTTTGGTTCAGAAAGAGACCTTTTATAAATGGTGTAAATCCTTTCAGTAGTTCCTGAGAAATTTTAAAAAGAAAAATATCAATATCTGAGCACCGAGGAGGGTTCGCGAACCCTCCCGGGCACGAGCGTCACTCTGATTGGCTGCCAACACTCCAAACCAGGAAGTGTTGGCAGCCATCTTGTGACTGTAACTGAGTCACAAGAAAAGAGTGGAAAAAAGGTTGAAAAACAAGAAAAGGAGGCAGGGTAGAAACACCTCGACCCCCTAGGCCTGATCAGGGGTCCCACAAGAAACCCCAGGGCCAAAAAAAGCATTTTTCTTCTAAAAGGCAGAATTCACATTGGGGTCGTGAATCCTGCCGTGAACAAAAAAGAAAAAAAATGAAGTGCAGACACCCGTGCTTCGTTTTCAAAAAGCCCCCAGGTGGGCTAGGTCCCGGGGGCAATCAGTGATTTAATTGCGGGGGCCCAGCGGGGGCCTGCGCAGCCCCGGGGACCACCACCTCCCTGGGGCCTATTAATTTGAATGCAGGGGGCACATGGCCCCCCGTAGCCCTGGGAACCGCCACCTCTCCGGGTCATTGTGCAAAAAGTATGGGGGGGCCTCGTGGCACCCCCAAGCCCTGGGGACCGCCACCTCCCCGGAGCTTTTTGTATAATTAGGGTGGGGGGGTCTCGCGGGCCCCCCAAGCTCCGGGGACCCCCCCTTGGGACTCTGTTTTTTTAAAATAATAAATGTGTGGGGGTGCTCAAGCCCCCCATACGACCCGGGGACCACCACCTCCACAGGGCACCAAGTATTCAAATTTGGGGGTCCCTTCTGGACCGCCGGCCCTGGGGGAAAATGGTACTCTGTATTTTAGAGTGGGTGTATCAAAGGTTATATTTGGGTGTGAGGAGGAGCATCAGATCATTACGTGGATGATATCATCAGTGATGTCATTTAAGATGTCATTAGTGATGTCATCAGTGATGTCACTGACCATGGCATGAATGATGTGATATGTGACATCATCAGCAGTGCATTGCGGGGGCGCGAGTTATAGTTATAGAGTTATAGTTAGCTCAACTAACTATACCGGCTGAATTTCTTAGGTTTTGTACGAGTGAAATGTCCAACTAACTATAACATCCCTGAAAAAAAAAGATATATATATAATCTACTGGCGATCGCCAGTAGATAGTTATAGTTAGGACCTAGTTTTCGTAGGAAAACGTTTTTTCTTTTCCCAATAACTTTGGCGCCGGTTGACGAATCTTCGCAAAATTTTCAAAACTAGTGGGTTGCTCCGTCCAGCTCCTGTCTTGAAAGTTTCGGGATGATTCTCCAAGCGGGGGCCAAGAAAAAAGGGGGTCCCAAAACGTGTTTTCTCCATGCTATTGTCCATAGGAAACTTTAGACACGGCTACAGCCCGAACTGCTGAACGGAATTACACCAAATTTGGCAAAAAGGTAAAATTAGCAACTACAAAGTCTGTTTAGTAGTTGCTAATTTGACTCCAGAATCTAGATTTCTTTCAGGAGGCCAACCATTTTTAACATGTTTGATGATTTGTTGCAGGATTAGTTCATCATTGAGAGCATTCAACCATGACTCTGTCAAAAAATAAAAGCTTTGATATCTAGAGGCGCGGTGGATCCGCGGACCCTCCCGACCACGAGCTTTATTCTAATTAGCTGTCAACATTCCAAACTAGGCAGCCATCTTTTGACTCGGTAGAAAAGAGTCACAAGAAAAGAGAAAAAACAAACGTGAAATACAAGAAAAGGGGGGCAGGGTATAAACACCCTGACCCCCTAGGCCTTCTCAGGGGGTCCCAAAAAAGCCTTTTCTTTTACAAAAATCAGCCGAATTCGTGCTGGGTGCGCAAACCCTGCCGAGCAAATCAATACAACGAAGCACAGGAGCCTGCGCTTGTTTTTTTTTTAGCCCCCCGGTTGGTCAGGTCCCGGGGGCACTGAAAAATTGTGGGACTTGTTTAAAGAGTTGCAGGGGCACGCAGACCCCCGCAGCCCCGGGGACCGCCACCCCCTGGAGCTAATTTTTAAATGTGTTGACTGCATGCCGAGCCTTTGGCCTAGGGCGTGGTACCCCGAAACGCGTTAGGCTGTATTTCAAGGTCTCCTGTTGTACATTTTGCTTGCTGCACCTGCATTAAAGAATTAGGAGCTACCTTTGAGGCTTTTCCATTGTGGGAAACGTTTTTGTTGACTATAGTACGGCTGGTCGGGCCGTGGAATTGCCCACTGCATAAAAGCGTATCCACTGACTACGACTACGTGTCATCATGGACTGGTGGTTTTCTTGATGTAGGCAATAGTTTTGGCGGGGAGCAGGCTAATACATGGACACCAACCCACTGTGGTAAAAAACCTTGCCGTAAAACTGTAAGGAACATGAAGACCCACTGGGGTAACACATTGCAGCACTACAAATACCAGGATGCTCGGAGGCCCCTTTGGGGGGGCGGGACATCGTTATTAATTTAAATGAGTGACTGCAATTCTGGTTGTTGACTGCATGCTGAGCCTGTGACCAAGGGTGTGGTAGCCCGAAATGCATCAGGGTATATTTCAAGGTCTCCTGTTGTACGTTTTGCTCGCCGCACCTGCATTAAAGAATTATGACCTACCTGTGAGGCTTTTCAGTTGTGGGCAACTTTTACTGTTGGATATATATATATATATATATATATATATATTACCTACTGGAGACCTACTGGCGGTCGCCAGTAGGTAGTTATAGTTAGGATTGTTTTCCATAGGAAATCCGCAACATTCTATTGGGAATAACTTTGGCGCAGATTGAGGGATCTGCCTGTAATTTTCCTCAAATTTGCCTCGCTGCGCTCCGCTCCTTTCCCGAAAGTTTGGGGGGGAATCGTCAAGCGGGGGCCGAGATAAAAGGGGGGTCCCAAAACGTGTTTTACCCATGTTAATTTCCATAGGGCGGTCGGTCGCACTTTTAGCCCGAACGGCTGAATGGATTTCCACAAAACTTGGCAAAATTGTAGGGACTGGTAGCCTGATGTGCCTTTGCTATGTCTCAAGATATGTGCTCCAGTGGATTTTGAGTAATTTAGGTTAAAAAAAATATATATATCTGGGCGGAGCCTAACCACACATCTGATCTGATTGGCTGTCAGCACTTCATCCAAGAAGTGTTGGCAGCCATCTTGGGACCAATATACATGATAGCACCTCATTAAAAAGCATTGTAGTTAATAGAGGGTTTTAGGACTTTAGTTACATTATAAATCATTTGTTGATGGTACCATACTCATTTTAGGATTTGTGGTGTGTTCTAAGGTGATTTTACCATGTGAAAAAGCCTTCTGCTGTGATATCATGAATCATGTTTGAAAGAAAACGAATATCTCATGATTTTCCCACAGTGGTTTGGAAGGGGATCTATAAGCTAAACTGAAAGCATATTTTCTGTAAATTCACATTATCTTTCTCAGTCATGTGAGAATGAAGTCTGACATTCTCAGTAAAACATGTACATCCAACAAGGACAGAGACTGTCAGTTGTTTCCTTTGTGTTCTACTGCAGCCTCCTAGAGTGTTCTAAAGAACAACTAGAGCGCTAACAGTCCTACTTATTACAAAGGTATAGCACACCTGAAGCCATCGTGATGGGAATAAAGTGGTAACTCTTAAAACATTTAATTTAAAAAGGAACAAAATGAGGGGGTATATTATGCCATAGAAAGTATTATTAGTGCTGCAAAAAAAAAAATTAGGGCACATTTTGAGTGACTTCTCAAATCCTCTTCAATTTCATTAAAAAATTCTGACATACAGTCTCCCAAGATGGCCACCAGAGACAAAAGAGCCTAAATGTAGCCCAAATATCACCCAGATGTAGCCCAAGTATAGCCCAATGACAGAATGTCCCAGAGTGTTCTAAAGAACAACTAGAGCGCTAACAGTCTTACTTATGACAAAAGTATGGCACACCAGAAGCCATCTTGATTGGAATGAAGTGGTAAGTCTGAAAACATTTAATTTAAAAAGGAACAAAATGAGGGGGTTCATTTTGCCATAGAAAGTATGATTAGTGCTTCAGAAAAAAAAATTAGGGATCATTTTGAGTGACTTCTCAAATCCTCTTCTATTTCATTAAAGAAATTCTGACATGCAGACTGAAACATGCACTTCGAATACCAGCAGCAGACTTCCCTGTTGAGCAGTAGCTTTACTACAGTGATCTAATGAGCAACTAGAGTGCTAACATTCAGAATTTATGGCAAATGTGTGACACATCTGAATGCCTTCTTGATGGAACCAAAGTAAACAAGCATTGAAAATGCAATAGATCTCGCCCTCGTTTAAGTTAAAGCCATTCTGTTTGTAATGAGGTGGCTTTTAGCTTTGCTTTTATTAGTGTTTTTTAAACTTTCATGTAAATAACATGCATCTGTATGCATATATGTATATGTATGCATGCATTTATATTTGTATTTATATAGATATACAGATTATATATGTTTATATATGTATGTATATATATATATATATATATATATATACATACACATACATATATATAAATGCATATCCATATATATATATATGACGGGAAAGTACCTCAAAAAGAAGAACTCAGAGGCCAGAGGGAATTCAGGGCAAACGGCTCGTTTAATGTACAGGTAAACAGTGGCGGCGAATGCATTTCGGCTCGATAAGCCTTCCTCAGCGCCCAATCACTGTGGCATGTCCTCCCCCAATAGTCTACTTCCTGCGTGAAATACCTTCCAGCACGTGAGTCTCCTCCCCCTTAAAGCAGTCGGCTCACCCTAAGCAGTTCGTGGAAATTGATGAACCACAAAGCCCAGAGTGCACTGTGGCGGTCAATCCGGGAGGGTGGCGTGGAGGAGTGAGTTGAGCGGCAGGCTTGTGCTGGATACAGGAAGGTGGTGGTAGGCGCGCATCCTTAAAACCTGAACATGTCCACGGCCGCTTGTTCCTGGTCCCTCGTACCACTACAGCCAAAGACAACACGCAGTGAATCCACTGAGCAGGGGCAGTCAATGCGGACTGTGCTCCCACGTCGGTACAATACCAATGTCTCCCCAATGGTGCCGTGTGCGTCCTGGCGGTCACAAAATATATATATGCGTATATGTGTGCGTGTAGAGAGAGGTAGAGAGGTAGAGGTGTAGAGGTAGAGAGGTAGCGGTAGAGAGGTAGAGACTAGTAGAGAGAGAAGTAGAGAGAGGTAGAGAGGTAGAGAGTAGAGAGTGAGTAATAGAGAGTAGAGAGTGAGTAGTAGAGAGTAGTAGAGAGCAGTAGAGAGAGTAGCAGAGAGTGAGTAGTAGAGAGTAGTAGAGTGAGTAGTAGAGAGTAGTAGAGAGTGAGTAGTAGAGAGTAGTAGAGAGTAAGTAGTAGAGTGAGTGGTAGAGAGCAGTAGAGAGTGAGTAGTAGAGAGTAGTAAAGAGTGAGTAGTAGAGAGTAGTAGAGAGTGAGTAGTAGAGAGTGAGTAGTAGAGAGTAGTAGAGAGTGAGAGAGAGACTAGTAGAGAGTAGTAGAGAGTGAGTAGTAGAGTGAGTAGTAGAGACTAGTAGAGAGAGAGTAGTAGAGAGTGAATAGTAGAGAGTAGTAGAGAGTGAGTAGTAGAGTGAGTAGTAGAGAGTGAGTAGTAGAGAGAGAGTAGTAGAGAGTGAGTAGTAGAGAGTAGTAGAGAGTGAGAAGTAGAGAGTGAGTAGTAGAGAGTAGTAGAGAGTGAGTAGTAAAGAGTGAGTAGTAGAGAGAGAGTAGTAGAGAGTGAGTAGTAGAGAGTAGTATATAGTGAGTAGTAGGGAGTGAGTAGTAGAGAGAGAGTAGTAGAGAGTAGTAGAGTAGTAGAGAATGAGTAGTAGAGAGTGAGTATTTGAGAGTAGTGGAGTAGGAGAGAGTAAGTATTAGAGAGTAGTGGAGAATATTCCAAAGTTTGGCACAGCACCGCTTGCACAATAATTCCAATCAAATCATATCACTTAGAGTCCTTATTGAAGCGCTGAATCTTGGTGTATATTCAAATGCTTTTATTTTCCTTACGTTTATGTACCACAGCCAGCCGAAACGTTTCGTTCTGTACAACAGAACTTCTTCAGGGCATTCTTATTTCCTTCAAGTTATGTCGGTATCCTGTTGTCATATAACTAGATATTTCTTCCAAATGTTAGACGAGACGTAAGTACATTCTTATTCAAAGTGACTAGGTATCAATTTTACCCACACAATTCGGGCAGACTTGAGTAATTTATAGCATCCTCAAAGTCAGTCTTTCAAAAATTCCAAAGTATAGGACATGATAATCCAAATCCAAATGTTTCTCAAGAAAAGTCATTTTCAATCGTTCGGAATATCGGTGTTTGGGCAGATATGACCCAGGGACCCCCAGTATGCAAGGGGAATTAGTCCCCACTCTGCAAACGCGCCAGTGGCCTGCGTTGCAGAGAGGTGTAAAAAGGGGCATAGCCTCATTACACCTCTGTGCAATGCAGCCCCCTGGCGCATACTGGAGGTTCCAGGTGGGCTAGTTGGCCCCCAGGGACCCCTAGTATGCAAGGGGAATTAGTTCCCCCTCTTCAAACATGCACGGGGGCTGCGTTGCGGAGAGGTGTAAAAAAGGGTGTGGCCTCATTACACCTCTCTGCAATGCAGCCCCCTGGCGGGCTAGTTGGCCCCCAGGGACCCCCAGTATGAAAGGGGAATTAGATCCCCCTCTGCAAATGCGGCAGGGGCTGCGTTGCAGAGAGGTGTAACAAGGGGCATAGCCTCATTACACCTCTGCAATGCAGTCCCCTGGCGCATACTGGAGATTCCTGGTGGGCTTTCAGGTCTTATATAGTTAGGAATTAGCATTAAAAAAAACTTTGAAATTCACTAAAAGAAATATAGGTTTCAGGCCTTATATAGTTAGGATTTAGCACACCAGTTATAGTTAGGAAATAGCATTTAAAAAACCTATTAAATTCACTGAAAAAACCATAGGTTTGACACCAGTTATAGTTAGCTGGAAATTTTACTGACATAAAACCATTGAAATTCCCACGTTATAGTTAGTTGGACTCACTATAACTTGCGCGCCTGCAATGCACTGCTGATGACGTCACATATTACATCACTCATGACATGGTCAGTGACATCACTCATGACATCACTGATGACACCATCCTTGTGACAGAGTGACAGACCTCCTTTCAGTGTAATGTAACCCTTGAAACACATATTCAAAAATAGAAACTAAAATTTTCAAAAAAATAGAGATACCCATACCAGGTACAACAACCAATTCAGTAATACCACCATCTATATACACATCCACTCATTCACCAACAGTTCTATATAGTCACTCATAAATATATTCACTCATCATATGTAGTGAAACACCTATACATCCTGTTACTCACCGACTGTCATCCAAAAGTTACTCACACACATAATCACACATGCAAATAAACTATTGAACATCCATTTATTTGCATATACAGCTATACACACACTACCACTTTACTTCTAAGGAAACTTACACATACTTACTCTCTTAAACAATCACTTATAGAAACACATACTTATTTAAACAAGAACTCTTTCAATCTCTCACTTTCACATATACTCACTTATATACATCAATACTCACATATACTAGATTAAAACATATGTAATTACTGATAAAGACACCAGTGAGACAGTCATTCACTCACTAACACACACATATACACACTCATCCACCCATACAGTCCTGCACATATGCTGTCTTCAAAACACATACAAACAGTGAGTCAGTCATTGATGCATCTATGTGCTAAGTAACATCCCCACCAAACCATACAGACACTCATACTGATACTAAAAAAAACATCTAATAACCCATATACACACACATGTAGCTACTCACCAACCCATGCAGCCACTTATACACAAAGTGAAACACTGATACAAACATAAATATTTAAACAATACTCGCTAATATATGTATTCACTAAGATACACTTAATAAGCCAGTTAACCAATCAATAAAAAAAAAAAATCCATTAAGACACTTATTTAAACATTTATTCTTCCATCGACCTTTACATATACATATATAAAACATATTTATTTTTCAGAAAGACACACATTCACTGGATGGTGTCATCAGTGATGTCATGAGTGATGTCACTGACCATGTCATGAGTGATGTAATATGTGACGTCATCAGCAGTGCATTGCAGGCGCGCAAGTTATAGTGAGACCAACTAACTATAACGTGGGAATTTCAATGGTTTTATGTCAGTAAAATTTCCAGCTAACTATAACTGGTGTCAAACCTATGGTTTGTTCAGTGAATTTAATAGGTTTTTTAAATGCTATTTCCTAACTATAACTGGTGTGAAACCTATGGTTTTTTCAGTGAATATATATATATATATATGTATATATATATATATACACTGAAAAAACCATAGGTTATAGACCATATATAGTTAGGAATTAGCATTTACAAAACCTTATTTTACTCACACAAAACCATTGAAATTCGCATGTATAGTTAGTTGCACTAACTATATATCGCGCACCCGCAATCCACTGCTGATCATGTCACATATTACATCATTCATGACATGGTCAGTGACATCACTGATGACATCACTGATGACATCTCAAATGACATCACTGATGACATCACTGATGACATCTCAAATGACATCACTGATGACAACATCCAGTGACTGTGTATTTCTGTAAAGTTAAAATATGTCTTACATATTGAAGAATGAGTGGATGTATAAGTGTCTGGATGAAGGATTTAGTAGGTGCATGACTGACTGTATGAGTGAGTGATTAAATGTGTCTCACTGAGTGCATGGGTTTGTGACTAAAGTGTCTTAATTTGTGCATCATTATGTCTGTTGTTCTATAAAATGCTGCATTTGTTGATCAGTAGCTATATGAGTAACTATATGGGTTATTGATTGGTTGCCCAAGTATTTGTATGGGAGACTGAGTGTGTGTGTGGGTGGCTGGGAGGTGTATGACTCTGTGCATAGATGTGTGAGCAGTTGATTCACTAGATGTATGGGTTCAAAAGTGCATGTGGAAACAGCTGTATGGGCAATTGACTGTGTGCATGAGTGTATTGGTGAGTGAATGGATATCTCAGTGCTACATGTCAAAGTAAATACATATGTAAAACACAGTACATGTGAGAGTTGACATATATACATAACTGTGCATAAGAGCTAGTGAATGTGTGAGTGGCTGTATGGATCATTGTGAACTTGTATCAGGGATTGTATAAGAGAGTAAATATGTGTTAGTATATGTTTGAATAAGTAAGGTGTGTATAACTGTATAGTTGAGAAAATGGAGGTGTGATTGATTCTTTGCATGACTGAATAGGTGTGTGAGTAACTCCATGGATGAGTGACAGTCTGTGAGTGTCTGTTTACACTGAGTGTATCTAAGGTTATATTAGAGTCTGAAGAGGTTCATCATATTATCACATGAATAATGTCATCAGTGATGTGCTCAGTAATGTCATCAGTGATGTCATTTGAGATGTCATCAGTGATGTCATCAGTGATGTCATTTGAGATGTCATCAGTGATGTCATCAGTGATGTCACTGACCATGTCATGAATGATGTAATATGTGACATGATCAGCAGTGGATTGCGGGTGCGCGATATATAGTTAGTGCAACTAACTATATATGCGAATTTCAATGGTTTTGTGTGAGTAAAATAAGGTTTTGTAAATGCTAATTCCTAACTATATATGGTCTACAACCTATGGTTTTTTCAGTGAATTTCAATGGTTTTTTTAATAGCAAATATCAAAAGCTTTAAAATGTATTCTTCTTTAATTCGAAAAATATATTTTATATGTTTTTAATACAATTTTTTAATGTATTTTTTTTGTATTCTTTTTTTTTGTTTCGCTCCCGGTCCGCGAACCGGGTAGCTTCCCGTTAGCTCAATTTGGTCCCGCGACCCGGTCCGCGAACCGGTAAACGTTCTGTTTGCGCAACTGCCGCGTTAGAAAACAACATCGTGACGCGTCGCGTAATCGCGACGTATGGCGTTCTCGCGTAATGCGTCTTATGACGCGCCGCGTTAGCGCACCCGGAAGTGCTTCAGAGCGCGAACCGAGGCGCGAAGCGCAGCGCCCCGGAAGCGATCCGGGGCGCGGCGCGCAGCGCGTAACGTAAGCGTAACAGGTCATGTAACTTGTTATCAAAACTTTTTATTGGTTCATTTCACTTTTGGTTTCCTAATGATGTAAGGCTAGGTCATGTGACCTAAAAATAACACTTTTCATTGGTTTAGAACTATTTTTTTTCCCAAATGATGAAAACCCCTCCTTGTTTCCTCACTCTGACTTTCAACTTTGTGAGAGGAAGACCTTTTTTGATTACTTAGAAATGGCAAGTCTTGTAGCTGCAGCTGGTGCACCCCCACCACCACCACCACCTCCTAGGAAGAGAGGACCACCTCCTCAGATTATCATTCAGCAAGAGGAGGAAGAAGAGGAAGAAGAGGAAGAGACGCAAGGGGAGAGGCAGTTTTTGCCTGAGGAGCCAAGAATTTCTCATGTAAAGGAAGATTTCATATGGCAATTTTATTCATTTCCCCAGGGCCAAAAGAAAGTGAATGCCCGTTATGTTACTTGCCTTATCTGCAAGAAAGATCTGTCCAGAGGGACAGACAAGAAATATAGCTATGGCAATTATACCATGCATCGCCATATGCAGAGGTGGCACCCTATTAATTATAGTGCTGCGCAGGTACGTCACCTGCAGGATAACCCCCCTCCTGTGGCCAGAACATCAAATGTAGAGGCAGTGACGGGACCAGAGGCGAGGGAGACGGTCCCAAATATACAGATGAAGTTTGGGAGTGTCAAACAAGTCTGCGTTTATTGCGGCCAATTGATTTGCTACAGGGAAAGTAGCATCACTCTAATCAACAGAGCTATCGACAATCATAATTGTCCAAAACTCCCCAGAAAATAAATTATCTTTTTTTTTTGTTGCTCCTGTTGAGCCCTTTATAATGAATCATTTTCGTTTCTCCCCCCCCAAAAAAACAAAAAAATATAAAATCGTTCAAAAAAGACAAAAAAAGTAAAAAAATGTTCAGAAAAATAATAAAAAAAAATATAAAACAACAAAAATAATTAAAAAAAGTTCTTTTCAGAACTACCTCCCCTTTATAAAAAATTGCTAGAATGTTTAGCACTCTGGCAACTTCTATTTCTTTTGATTCGCTTCCCGGTTCACGCGCCGGTACGCGAACCGGAAGCGAACCAAAAAAAAAAATTACAAAAAAAAAAAGAAGAGTAAGTATAAGGGAAGGAAACAGAGAGTAATGTTAAAAGAAAGACAGCTAGAGAGAGTAACACAGAGATACTGTTTAATAGATCTATTTACCGAAGAAAAGATGGAAGAGGGTATAATTGTGAAAAACAAAATAGATAAGGAAGTGAAAGAAAAAAAGGAGAGTAGAAGAATAATAAACAAGAGTTTCTTAGAGAATGTGAGTGAATGTTCAAAATAAGAAGAAAAATAGTAATGGATGTGGAATGAGAGGTAGGGATAGAACCGGACTAAAAGAACAATCCTGAGGGAAAGTGTTAAGAAAACAGTGAGCAAAAGTAAATAGGAATAAAACAAGATGTATGATAGTGACTAAGGTTAAAACATGTGGAATAACAGAGAGAAAAAACAGAAATCAGAAAAGAAGAAGTGACAGAAAAGGAATGATTGAAACAGCAAAGAAATGTAAATAACATAGGGGCATATTATCAACACAGGCGATAAAATTATCGCTGCTGTTATCGGCATGAAAACTGCCGCTATAGCCGCTTTTGCGGCAGAAAACTGCAGCTAAAGCCGCTTTTGCGGCAGTTTTCTGCCAATAAAAGCAGCGATAATTTTATCGCCTGTGTTGATAATATGCCCCTTAGTGTGCTTGAACTACAGGGAGAAAGCATAATGAACAAGTAGTGAAAGAGTGATCAGTCAGAGACAGTGAGAGTAATAGAGACGGAGTGAGTGAACAGGAGTGAGGAACTATGAGAACAGAGGGACTGAGAAAAGGAGTGGAAGGAGTAGAGTAAGTAAGTAATAGAGAAAGGAATGAGGGAAGTAGCAAAGGCAGGAAACTGAGGGTTAAAGAAATGAAGCAGTGGAACTAATAGAAGTTAAATGTGATAGAAATGTAACAAAAAGAGTACAAAACATTTACCTTATAATTGTCGTTAACTTAGTCACTTGTTATTTTTATACTTTCAATCTGTGAAAGAAAGAACAAAAATTTGAAAAATATTAAAACATGTATTTAAAAAATAGAAAAGACAAGGGAAAAGATTGACAATCATCCAATTTTACAAAGAAATAAAGTTAGAGATAAAAATGCAGAAAAAAAGAGAAAGAAACGGTGATAGACAGTCAGAGACAAAAAGAAATTGAAATAGAGTAAATTACTAAGAGAAAAAAAAAGAAGATACTTTCAGTGACAGAAAAGAAGGATAGAAGAGTAAACTAAATTGAAGTTGTGTAAGCTACTAAAAGAAAGTGAGTAAGGTAAACTATATAAGGAAAGGGTGAATAAGGAAAAGAGAGTGAGGTTAGAGAGGAGACAGAGGAAGTGAAGGAAAGAGTGTCAGATACAGACTGAGTGAGGCATCTACACAATGTGATTCATAATGTTAGGAAACACAGGTAATGTAATTGAAAAACGTTCCATTTTTTTTGCTCATTCCACAATCACATCACCTGTGTTTCCTTTGCTTAGGTATCTCATTGTGCAGATGTAGTCTAGCATATGAAAGAGTACGCAGAAGGTGAGCACTGTATGCAACAACTTTGACACTTACAGAAGCCTCTGCTTCTCCATGCCCCCTACACAGTCCTAAATATATACATTTTAAACTGACGGTATCTTGTTGCAGATGAAGTGAGGCCTATCTTGCAACATGGTGCATCTTTTGCACTGCTGCTGTGTCACAAATGTGACGCAACGGCGGCGCAAAAGAGGCGCACGGCCATCATAAAACTGCCCCTAACATTTTAAATGATTGTTTCAGGATGCCGATAAGGTGTGGCCTATCCAGAGATTTGTTTGAGGTGAGGCCTACTCAGAGTTACAGATTAAATTTAGGCTTGTTGAAGAGTACAGAGGAGATAATACATGTGCAGGCCTACCAACGAAGTGAGTCATGTCCACTGCACTCTTGAACAAAGGCCAGACCTTCTCTGTCTCCCTGGACAGGCCTAAACCTCATCTGCACAATGTGATTCGTAATGTTAGGAAACACAGGTGATATAATTGAAAAACGTGCAAATATTTTTGCTCATTTAACAATCACATCACCTGTATTTCCTCAGCTTAGGTATCTCATTGTACAGATGTAGTCTAGCATATCCAAGAGTACGCAGAAGGTGAGGACTGTATGCAACAGAGCAATGTACATTACTCACCTCCCTTGACACTTACAGAAGCCTCCGTTTCTTCATGGCTCCTACACAGTTCTAAATGTATATCATAAATACAAAAAGTACAGAATTAATTATACATGTTAAATGGTTTATTTTTGCTGTTCTCAGAATATATCAAATTTCACTAAAAACAGTGACTTGAAGGTATTCATCATATAACAGCGGGGAAAAAAAACACAATCAAAAGGATTGTGTTTAAAAAACCCATATAACATAACCAATCAGAAATCAGAACTCCTCAAAAGTAACTTACTTTCCATGATGTCGAAGGATGTCCTATGAACAGCTTATACTCTGTTGTGCTGTTATTATTTTCAGCCCGCCACTTTCTGAAAAAAAAGCTCCATCGTTTTGACAAATATGTTACATACAATAAATGACTTCTCGCTCTCTACCGCACTTCTCCTCAAGGCCAAATCGTGTAAGAGCCATTTATAACTCTTGGAATTCTTCTAAGCAAATCCCGTCATTTTCTTTTTCCTCAACTTTCAGAAAGAAAACGTTCAAGATCACTTTCACAATCCTGTACTAGTAATATCTCACCCTTCTTGCTCACTCATGTTCCACATTTCCTATGACACTGATACTGCTTACTATGAAGCAGACTTACACTACCTCTATGACTACTACAATTATTTAATTCTCTACATCACTTTTAATCACAAAGCAATTTAAAACAGTACATAAAATTATATCAACTCCTAGAATCATTATAGGCCAGTTACCTACCCTAAATTCTTTCTTCTGAAAACAGAAAGTAAGAATATTTTTAAGTCAAAAGGCAACATTGTTTCATAGTCAAATGTGAATCATTTCCGAAACATCAGCTTTTTTTACATTTTCAATAAGCTGTGTAATAAGCGGATGTTGTCAAAGGACCATTATGTCATATAATAGCTGCAGTTAGAAATGTTCTTCCTAAAATCAACAACTGTGTAGCCACAACATTTGTAATTAAAGTTGAAAACTTACTTTCATCAGGTTTATATAGTTGGAATTTTAAAATGACATTATAACCAAAAGTTTGTTAAAAAAATGTGTACAGCATTGCAGTCTTACATTACCTCTACTCCATGTTTTGATTGGCTGCTTGAATTAGCTTATTAAAAGAAACAGTTTTTCTGAACTCATTCAAAGTGCAGTTATTTTTCCATGACGTCAAGTGTTATGGTAAGAACACCGTTTGCTTTGGGGAATACTCTGTTGTCCTTTAACTAATCCGTGCCCACCACTTTCTGTAAGAAAACCTTCTTTTTTTTCAGGAACTACTTAAAACTCAAAAATAACTTTTTACTCTGTACTACACTTATCCTCAAGGCCAAATAGTGTAGGAGCCATTAGAACCTCTTGAAATTCCTCAGAGCAAATCCCGAGATTCTTTCCCTAAAATTATGGTTGTAAAAACACCAGGTAAGAATTTTTAAGGTCAAAAGGCAATTTTTTTTTTTAAGTTAAAACAGAATCATTGCAGAATGACCAGCCGTTTCTAGACTTCAAATAAGCTGTGTAATGTTCTGATGTTGTTGAAGGACCGTCATGATATATAATTGCTGCAGTTACAAAAGTCCTTCCTGATATTGACAACTGCGAAGCCACAACATTTTTAATTAAAGTTGTCAATTTTGTTCCATCAGGCCTACATCGTTGGAACATTAAAAGGACATACTGGCCATATGTTCGTATAAATAATTTGGACAACATTGCAGACTTACATTGGCTACACTCCATGTTGTGATCAGCTGCTTTTACTAGCTTATTAAAGGACACTGATTTACTGTCTGGCAAAGTTAAATATATAAATCTTTCTGAGTCTACACTAGTAGTACTTGATAACCTACAGTTCTCGCAGTCATGCTGCCATTGATAAGAAAGGCCAAACAGATGATCTACATCTACACCTTCATCTTGCAATACATCAAGCATATACATTAAAAACTCCTGACAATCTTGCTGAATATTTTGAGAGAATTGCGTTTGACCTGAACATTTGTCTAACAGATTTCGAATTTCAGACACACTTTCTATTTTTATTCTATCAGTGCTACATTTCTCTAACACAGAATTCAACAAACTGCAAAATCTTTGATCCGAAGTGACCACAATCTCTTCTTTTAAAGTTTCTAGAGAAAAGACAACATTAACCACTACATTAGCATAGCAGTTGACACCAGAACTATTTTCAAATTGAAAACCAACAACATCTTCAACAGAATCCATTTTTTTTCTGCTTATAATTTTGGGTTCATCGACTTTTCGTCTTTTTGCTACAACCTCCCTACTATTGGTCACATTTCTTCATTTCCGGCCTACCACACGTTTCTCAAACAAAGGATATTGAGGCAAATGTGGCGCATACTCTGTTCTTAACCTATTGTATTCCTTAATACAATCTAGATCCGCACAAATGTTTGTGACATCACACTCAATCAAGTACAATCCCGATAAAGTTCTGACTCGTGACAATGCCACATATGCCATACCTTCCTTGAACACAGAACTGCCAATATTCACCAATGCACTGTCTACACTTAAACCTTGCGATTTATGGATTGTCACCGCATATGCCAAGCAAACAGGAAACTGCTTACGGCGAACATATAAGTCTTTTACAAGCAAAAACCTAGCAGAGCAACGACCAATTAGCTGTACTTCCTCAATGCCATCAAATTTAATTTTTAAAAATTCAATTCCATCTCTATTTCTGTATTTCTCAAAATCAACAACATTACCCATTGATCCATTTACCAGACCTCTTTCAACATGTAAATTCCTTCTTAAAATTATACGGCAATTTAAGCACACATTCAGAGTCTTTTCAAAACCAGCAGTTTTAGATATAGTCTTCTCTAATGAATCCAATTTTGATTTCAAATTCTCAGACAAAATAATTGTTGCTCCCATATGCTCTATTCTGTCAATAGCTTCCAGTTTCACAATCTCTTGGTTTTCTAAATTCAACATTTTATTGTTGAAGATGGCACATTCTACAAGAGTTGGCATCAAACATATTCCAGATTTCTTCTCAGTAATTTTCCGAAAAATATTCTCAGGTACAACGTCTTCTTCTGGATACAAATTTGACAGTAATCGTGCATGTAAAGCTTCTTTCCCATGCTCGGTCACTTTTCCGATTCTAACATCTTGTAGAATATTCTAATACTCTTCATCCTTCGCTTGACGCATATTTTCACGCAGTTCAGCATAATTGAAGTTTAACCATATATTAACGTTGCCAATGCTCCCTAGGCACTTACTGGTATCTTCATGTGTAAGTAGTTTAAACACTGGTTGTCTTTTCACTGGTGTCAGCTGCAGAAGATCACCGAAAACAATTATGTGTTTGCCACCAAATAACACATCATACTCTGTTTTAAGAACTTCTTGCATTCTCAAATGCACAAAGGCAAGCATGACATTGGAAACCATGCTTACTTCGTCAATGATAAGAAGTTTCATTTTCCTCAAGACTCTTGAAACTTCACAACAAGCATCTCCAGATAACTTGTGGTATTGTAATTTGTTATCATGCTCCACTGGCAGCATCAGTAGACGATGCAAAGTAATACCTTTAATGTTATGTGCTGCCAGTCCAGTTGGAGCGGTGACAACACAAGACAGCCTCAGTCCTTTTCTGTAAATAATATGAAATTGCTTTAATGAGGAAACTTTTTCCAGTTCCCGCTTCTCCACTCACGTACAGTCGGACAGGCTTCAACGACGTACATGAGCACTCTTTCTTCTCATGACTTAATCCATGATCAATTTGGTGTGTAACTTCGTCATATATTTTCCTCTGCTCAACGTTGAGTTGTCTTTCCAAGTCTTCTAAGTTAACCGCATCCTCCTGAGCATGTGCCATGGCTCTTTCCACTTCAATCATGGCAGTGGCAGCTTAATTTTCGATAACTGGTCCTCCTAGTGGATCCTGACTCAATGAAACAGAACTCTGACTGTCCTGAGAACTGTCTCTAGCAATCTCGGCTGCAATCGTTGCTTCCTGCTCGATTTCCGCATTCAACATTTCTAGATATTTGGGAAAAACAGGACATTCTATGGTCTCCTTGGCGGCATTGAAAGAGTCTTCGTAACAGAGGAAATCTCCAAGCAGTTCCTCTTCTGCACGCCAAGGCTTGAAAAGTTGCAAAAGTGCTAAATAGAAAAACTCTTTTCTTTCAGGAGATTCGCCACTCAATTTTCGATGGTTTACCAAGTGGCATTTTCTTTGCTTGACCAGACATCCCTCACTTCCAATTACAGCATACACTGCTTTATCAATATCTTCTTTGATGTTCCTCTTGAATATGTAATTTTGTAGAACCTCATACAGACAAACATTCTCGAGGTGACTGCTTCTATTTGGATAATATGTATCCAACATGTTGGTCTTCAAAATATCTGTACTGTTTGGCTCCTTTTTCGCCAAATACTCAATTTCCCGCACAGGTTTCAGAACTCGATTACGCGTTGCAGCAAGACCAAGACTCGCCCAAATGATACTCCTAGATTTGGCATAGAGACTTGCTGAAGACAATCGGTCAGAACATTCGTAAGCTCCGATTTCTCGATGCGACAACATCTTCAGACTGAAACTGTACAACTTGTTACTGAGGCTCTTTTCATGGGAAATGTCCTCCCACATATCCTTCAATTCTGTTTTTTCTTTTTTGGTGATGTAAGATGTCACATACCGAGCCACAGCCATACAGTTATCAGCCACAAACTGTATATCCATGTTAGCATTCCACATGGACAAAATCACTGGGTTGTAGTCGTTGATGTACTTGGACTCTTCGTTCCTTTTCAAATTGTATGTATTTTTGGGTGATTTCCGCGTCACATAATGTGTCGCAGCGAAGACATCCAACTGTTCACTCTTCCTTTAGAAATCACCGGTCGTGGAAAGGCGAAACGACATTTTGTGTAGAACTTGTCCTTGTTTCTGAATTTACGACGACAGTACTTTCCACAACGATGGCTTTGAAAGCGTAAAACTTGTTCTCTTAGGCTTTTGTCTTCCTTTGTCTTTGGAACAGCACATGTAGAATACTGTTCTATGAAACTCATCACTAAGTCATCCGGATCTGTTCCAAATTTGGGTGCATCTTTGATCCATAGCAGCATATGTATATGAGGAGCACCTCTTGCTTGGTACTCCTTTCTCCAGAAGAAATCCAACACCTCTCCAAGAGGTGGATTTTTCTTGTTCATGATGAAAGACATCATAGCTTCAAATCTATGATTGAAGTACCTGCATACATTCACTGGATCCAAAGAGCACAGTTCTCCAGGTGTCTTGAATTCGATATTTTCAATGTTTCCATTTGCCTCTCGTAGAAATTCAAGTAAGTCTTCCCAGCCATACTCGGCACAGCTGAGAGTGAGGAACCATGTGGGAGTTCCTAAGTTCCTCAGCATACATTTTTAATCTCCATGTCGACGGTTCCAGTACTCATTAGTACCACGCTGACATGCCATGAGATTAATCAGGTGAGAATCCAAAATACTGTCTTGCACATTTACTTTATCCATAAAGTCCCTTGCTGAGATATTTTGCATCTGTATACCACTTTTCAAGATGTGGTTCACTGCATATGACAGTCCAGACAGATCGCTTTCAAACAGTAGATGAAACAAATAGGGAATGCATTGACGAAACCTAGGATCTTCTGCATACAATCGTAAAGTCCGGTATTCAGAAGCAGGAATTTGATCAGGTCGCTCATTATATCTTCCTCCTTGACCTGTTGGAAATAGTTGTGGGAACCACCGAGCTTCCAAACTTTCCACCCAAACACTAATGGGACTCCCTTTGGCTTGTTTCATTTGAAACAACTCAATAGCATTCCCCATGACTTCCTTGGAATGCAAAGGATGAACACTATAATGTTCATATATTTCTTCATTTTTAGAGGCTTCTACTTTCTCAATTTGTCCAGCACACAAATCGCTGTCCTCTTCTTCACTTACTTCCTCTTCTGCAACATATACATTCTTGTAGTACTTATTGTTTTTCATCAAATACAATGTTGCCTTTTTGACTTTCCTAACATCCACTAAATCTTGCCAGATTTTCTTACTCTTTGTTGGAACCCCATTAACTAAGATAACCAGAGGTTCCTCTTCCACTTTCTCTACTCCAATTGTATTAATGTTTTTCTTGAAATCTAGAGGCAAATAAACAACTCTTCCCTTTAATCCTCTCTGTAAATCTGATGGAGGCAATTTCCCTGTCTTTGGCTCCATTCGTACAATAGCCTGAAAGGGATGGACACTTTGAATCAAAATAGATTCATAAGTATTTAAATCCTTCAATTCAGAAGGAATCTCAACCAATTCCAGATTATTATGAACCGCTCTAGCAGGCATCTGGTTTTGATTTAATTTGTTACAACAATAAGTACACACACGTTGATCCGATCCCAAATCAAAACAATTTTCTACCATCAAGTATGTTGCGAAATCCTTCCATTCACTATTATTTTCCCTTTCACTTTTTGCATATAAATCCACTGATTCTTATAATAAGTGCGTCGACAACACACACAAGTGAAATTAGGCCTCTCACTTGATTTCACCTGAAACGTGGCAATTTCCTTCTGAAAATTATCTGTACTGGAAACCTGTACACTCTCTTCCACATTACCTTCTTCTTCTGGGTCAATTTCAACATTCTTCTCTTTACTTGCAAAGTAACAAAACTCAATTTCTTCACAAATATTCTTCACATCTACTTCAGAACCATGCAAAAGAGCAGTGCATAATTGTTTAAGCATAATTGCTGGACTCTTAGCATAATACAACATTCTAACTAATTTCCTCACTTTATTATGATGCACTGCTAGCATCCTGAAATGATGAAAAACACTCTGGCATACTCTCCTGGAAAGACAAGCCAGTGAATGACCATGTCACTTCTCTCACTCTGCAAGGATCTAATTCTTGCAACAACTTCATTTTCTGTTTTAAAGTTTTCTTATTAAACGTCCGTACAAAATCACAAAGCAAATTGATGGAATCCTGTCGCACACTGCAAATACTACTACACTTCCAGGTGTACACTGGTCCCTTAGGACGTCTTCCTAAAACCTCATTACCTAACACCTCTTCTGCCTCTGTTGACACAAGTTTTTCTTTTTCAACCGGACAACCATCTTTCACCTCATATGCTCGACCACTGGTGTCAACTGCATGCACCAAATCATTATCCTGGAAATAACTCTCCTCAATAAAAAATGCCTCACAACTTGAACTATGCATCCATTCTCCTGAAAAAACTTCACAAAAATTACTACGATTAACTGTTCTCTTCCATCTACTATTTGTTTTGAAATCATAAATTACCTTGTTTAGTTTCCTAATTCTATTGATTATCAAAATAAATAACTTTCGCTTAATTTCGAATGCCTGATCAATAATTTTCTCAATGTTTCTCTTTCTCTTATAAAAAGCCACTTTCTGTTGACGTTTCTTAACATTTTTTAACAAATTGCCAATTATCCTGTTGTGAAACATTCGTCTACGAATGTCCCTAAACTGATTTTTCCTTCTACTACCATGCACAGAGTTATCTCCTGCTCTAGCAGTAACATTTTTGATTGGCCTTTCCTTTCCGTTTAAATTGGCTCTCTTTTTATGGACTAAAACATGTTCTGTACTGATATTTTTTTTTCTGCAAATGTTTCTTAGGAATGATTTCGTTGTCTTACCCGGAGGTTTCTTGGTGACTTGACGAGTTTTTATTGTAGAGGACTGCTGCAAGCATGTAGTAAGCTGCTGTCTTTGATGTTTTGTAGCCTTTCGGCTTCTTTGCTTCGATGGCATACTGTAATTTTGAAATGATCTGCAGTTGAATCTGTGGTAAAATATAATAAAAAATGTTATTAACCACTATTACCAAACAGTAAATCAATAACAGTCGTCAAAAAATGAACACACTACTTGTCAATTCTACATACAATAATTTTTAGTGCATTGGCAAATGTAGAACTCACAAATAGTAGCAAAGAAATAGAATGCTTCTACATTTGACCTTTGCTCTTTTATATGTGAATCTGAACTAATTTTATTAGCATATTTCACTATTTTATTAAAGACACTTCACACAAGCTGTTTTTGAAGTTGTGTTTAATTTTAAATGAAACGGTTAACATGGTTACTTTTCATTTCCAGTAACTTTTAAAAATAACTGTTTATAGTTCCATAGGCTCGAGCAGGTCAGCTTCCCACCCTATGTCATACAATTCTGACAAATCGGCATCCTCATCATGTTCTTCATCATCCTCAGGATTTAAATCATCCAAGGGATCTACTTCCACTGATGTTTCAATGACAATTTCAATGATAATATCGAGATCAACAGTTTGCTCATTATCACTCATGCTTGATGTTGTCGTTATCTTTAAAAAAAGAGAACAACAATGAGATGTTGCAGAGTAAGAGACAAATCTCAGAGACTATAATAGTAAAATTGTTTAACAAGAGTAACATTTTGCAGATATTATTTAGCCATGTCCAGCGATGCTGAGGAGGTGAGGCCTATGTCCAAGTTTTCAGTGAACAGGACTCATCTCTTCTTAACCTTGGATAAGCCTCACCAACGCTGTGTCCCCTGCTCATACTTAAATGTAAAGGGGCAGATTTATGTTAACTGGCGCATCCGCAGGGATGCAACAGTTAACGTGCGCTGCTGCTCTGCCACCCATGATGTGCCGTATTTACAATGTGGAGCACCATTGAACAAAAATAGCACAGATGCGTCACGCATCTGTGCCGCAAAAGCGGCACATTGCAGGAATCACGTCATAAGCGCGACATGTCTACTACAATGCACAGGGGCAAGCCACACATTGCATGGTGCGTCACTCCTTATGGCTGTTTCAAACAGGCGTAAGGATTTGATTCAGCAATGCCATAAAGCTGACTCAGTGAAATGTTCTAAATTTCACAGTGTTAGTTTTACAGGGCTTTCATGCAAATGAATGCCCACCCTGCAACAAAACGCCCACATGAAACCTGACGCAGGTTTCATGTGGCACAGGACTTTACACCGTGACACATCTGCCTAGATGCATCAAGTTGTAAATATGTCTCAACATAGCGCATCTTTTGCGCCGCCGCTGCATCACAAAAATGACGCAACAGCGGCGCAAAAGAGGCACACAGCCATCATAAATCTGCCCCTAACATTTTAAATGATTGGTTCAGGATGCCGATAAGGTGTGGCGTATCCAGGGGTTTGTTTGACGTGAGGCCTACTCAGGGTTACAGATGAAATTTATGTTTGTTGAAGAGTACAGACGAGATAATACATGTGCATGCCTACCAATGAAGTGAGTCATGTCTACTGCATTCTTTAACAAAGGCCAGACCTCCTCTGTCTCCCTGGACAGGCCTAAACCTGATCTCCACAATGTGATTCATAATGTTAGGAAACAAAGGATGATGTAATTGAAAAATGTGCAATTTTTTTTGCTCATTTCACAATCACATCACTTGTGTTTCCTTTGCTTAGGTATCTCATTGTGCAGATGTAGTCTAGCATATCAAAGAGTACGCAGAAGGTGAGCACTGTATGCAACAATTTTGACACTTACAGAAGATTCAGCTTCTCCATGCCCCCTACACAGTCCTAAATGTATACAGTTTAAAGTGACGGTATCTTGTTGCAGATGAAGTGAGGCCTATCTTGCAACATGGTGCATCTTTTGCACCACTGCTGCGTCACAAAAGTGACGCAACAGCGGCGCAAAAGAGGCGCACGGCCATCATAAATTTGCCCCTAACATTTTAAATGATTGATTCAGGATGACGATAAGGTGTGGCCTATCCAGAGGTTTGTTTGAGGTGAGGCCTACTCAGGGTTGCACATGAAATTTAGGCTTGTTGAAGAGTACAGAGGAGATAATACATGTGCAGGCCTACCAATGAAGTGAGTCATGTCCACTGCACTCTTGAACAAAGGCCAGACCTCCTCTGTCTCCCTGGACAGACCTAAACCTCATCTGCACAATGTGATTCGTAATGTTAGAAAACACAGGTGATGTAATTGAAAAACGTGCAAATATTTATGCTCAATTCACAATCACATCACCTGTGTTTCCTCAGCTTAGGTATCTCATTGTGCAGATGTAGTCTAGCATATCCAAGAGTACACAGAAGATGAGGACTGTATGCAACAGACCAATGTACATTACTCACAATAAAGCATTTTTTTTTTTTAAAACGATTTTCTGCTCAAAATTTGAAAACACAACACAGCTCCTATGTAGAAGCACACCCTGTCAGTACTTAAATTTGCCAAGCACACATGGGTGCGTATTTACAAGGACCTTGCACCACGGGGAAATTACTTAAATTAAAATGGGGAAAATAACATCAAAGTGACTCAAAGGCCTTGTAAATATGCCCCAAGCAGCCTATGAAACTCTAGCAGTACATATCAAGAAACCTAATTGACTTCAAGAAGTGTACACGGCCATCATAAATCTGCCCCTAACATTTTAAATGATTGGTTCAGGATGCCGATAAGGTGAGGCCTATCCAGGTGTTTGTTTGACGTGAGGCCTACTCAGGGTTACAGATGAAATTTAGGCTTGTTGAAGAGTACAGAGGAGATAATACATGTCCACTGCACTCTTTAACAAAGGCCAGACCTCCTCTGTCTCCCTGGACAGGCCTAAACCTGATCTGCACAATGTGATTCGTAATGTTAGGAAACACAGGTGATGTAATTGAAAAACGTGCAATTTTTTTTGCTCATTTCACAATCACATCACTTGTGTTTCCTTTGCTTAGGTATCTCATTGTGCAGATGTAGTCTAGCATATCAAAGAGTACGCAGAAGGTGAGCACTGTATGCAACAATTTTTACACTTACAGAAGATTCAGCTTCTCCATGCCCCCTACACAGTCCTAAATGTATACAGTTTAAAGTGACGGTATCTTGTTGCAGATGAAGTGAGGCCTATCTTGCAACATGGTGCATCTTTTGCACCACTGACGCAACAGCGGCGCAAAAGAGGCGCACGGCCATCTTAAATTTGCCCCTAACATTTTAAATGATTGATTCAAGATGACGATAAGGTGTGGCCTATCCAGAGGTTTGTTTGAGGTGAGGCCTACTCAGGGTTGCAGATGAAATTTAGGCTTGTTGAAGAGTACAGAGGAGATAATACATGTGCAGGCCTACCAATGAAGTGAGTCATATCCACTGCACTCTTGAACAAAGGCCAGACCTCCTCTGTCTCCCTGCACAGACCTAAACCTCATCTGCACAATGTGATTCGTAATGTTAGAAAACACAGGTGATGTAATTGAAAAACGTGCAAATATTTATGCTCAATTCACAATCACATCACCTGTGTTTCCTCAGCTTAGGTATCTCATTGTGCAGATGTAGTCTAGCATATCCAAGAGTACGCAGAAGATGAGGACTGTATGCAACAGAGCAATGTACATTACTCACAATAAAGCATTTCTTTTTTAAAAAAAACGATTTTCTGGTCATAATTTGAAAACACAACACAGCTCCTATGTAGAAGCACACCCTGTCAGTACTTAAATTTGCCAAGCACACATGGGGGCGTATTTACAAGGACCTTGCACCACGGGGAAATGACTTAAATTAAAATGGGGAAAATAACATCAAAGTGACTCAAAGGCCTTGTAAATATGCCCCAAGCAGCCTATGAAACTGTAGCAGTACATTTCAAGAAACCTAATTGACTTCAAGAAACGTTTTTAAACACATGAAGTAAACTATTTATTCACCTACATTCATGGGGAAGTGACTTAAAATGCCCTAACACACATGAAAGCGTATTTTTAAGGCCCTTGCACCATTTTTGCGTCACTTTTAACATGGCTATGTAACTCAAAGAAACAAAGTCTAAATTTGCCAAGCACACATGGGGGCGTATTTACAAGGACTTTGCACCACGGGGAAATGTCTTAAATTAAAATGTGGAAAATAACATCAAAGTGACTCAAAGGCCTTGTAAATATGCGTCAAGCAGCCTATGAAACTCTAGCAGTACATATCAAGAAACCTAATTGATTTCAAAAAACGTTTTTAAACACATCAAAAAAACAAATTATTTTCCCACATTCATGAGGAAATGACTTAAAATGCCCTAACACACATGAAAGCGTATTTTTAAGGCCCTTCCACCACTTTTGCGTCACTTTTAACATGGCTATGTAACTCAAAGAAACAAAGTCTAAATTTGCCAAGCACACATGGCGGCGTATTTACAAAGACTTTGCAGCACGGGGAAATGTCTTAAATTAAAATGGGGAAAATAACATCAAAGTGACTCAAAGGCCTTGTAAATATGCCTCAAGCAGCCTATGAAACTCTAGCAGTACATATCAAGAAACCTAATTGATTTCAAAAAACGTTTTTAAACACATCAAGTAAATGACTTATTTACCCACATTCATGGGGAAGTGACTTAAAATGCCCTAACACACATGAAAGGGTATTTTTAAAGCCCTTCCACCACTTTTGCGTCACTTTTAACATGGCTATGAAACTCAAAGAAAATAAATCTATTTATAAAACACTTGACACAAAGCAACATTTTAAATACACAACTTTCTTCATAAATTTATCCCTAAAGCATAATATTCTCTATCTAAATTAAATGAATCTTTCCTCACCTTAGCAAATACTTTTTGAGTTTCAAAACAGTCTCAGACACACACCAATTTTTCTTTAGCAGAGCAAAAGGTATGCACTCCAGAGGCTGCAACCATCAATGGCACAGAAATGCTGTAATTCATAACACATATCTCTCATGTCACCCAATCAAAACTCTTCCCTCACTTTTTTCAAATCAACACCCTTCCCCCCTCTGCCCTTTCTGCCTTTTTTCCATAGCAACGACCTCCTGAAAGACCTGTCATGTTTACAAGTTCACACAACAATGTTTCAATTGAACTCTGAACTCTCAGTACACCTGCGTATCCAGTGCAATCTTTCATAAAATGTTTTTTTCTTGACCATTCAAATTACATCTTTCAAAGAACTCATCCATGCACCCTAACTTTCTGTTTTCAGCAATCAAAATCCACCAATCACTGCTACTGAATCATTAGCACAGAAACTCCACACTTTTTTTCATTACATACTCCTACTATTTCAACTGCCATTTCATTCCCACACTTCATCTGACTGCAGCAGAACCTCCCCTCACCATGTTTTCTGTCTGGATTGTTGGACATAGTTACATCCACTGGGCTCAAAGGTATGCTGATAACAGAAATTTACACAACCTCAATTTACAAAATGTGGAAATCAACTGGATTGGTCACAGAGGATTAAGATGTCACCAATTGATACCATTGGTGAAAACCTTTTTGCATTTTCCAAACCCTGACCTGTTAATTGTGCACTGTGGAGGAAATGACTTGGGTACTTTGACTGGGGTAGGTCTGGAAATGCTTTTAAAGGACACCTTTGAGCAATTGATGGCACTTTTTCCTCAAACTGCCTTGGTATATTCAAATATATGCCCAAGACAGAAATGGAAGTGGTCCAACCAATTTTGTCCACAAATTGAGAAATCGAGGAAGCATGTAAATAAGTCTGTTTCAGCTTACATGAGAGACCATGGAATGGGCTCCATCTACAACAATAACTTGCGTTACTACATGCAAGATATCTACAGAGGAGATGGAGTTCACTTCTCAGATGAGGGGAACAGAGTTTTCATCCTGAATTTAAGACTATGTATTGGTACCTACTTATAAGTACCTAAATCTACCACATACCCAAAAGCTCTTCTCAGAGCTACCCTAACTATGATCACTCTAAACAAATTTTAAATGTAACTTTTTTTTTACTAATTTTCACGATTTACGCTTTCCGGAGCGCTACCCGGTACGCGCACCGGACGCTAACCGCGCAAAAATTTGAAAAAAATATGTTTTTTTCCGCACATATGGGCCTCCTCAGCCACCCTCAGAAAACCTAGGGGGTCAGGATACGTCTACCGTGCCCCCTTCTACCCATTCTGAACATTATTTTCCCTCCATCTTGTATCTCAATTCTACCGAAACACAAAATGGAGGACTCCCGTAACGCTGCCGGTTCGCGTACCGGGGCGCGCACCGGGAAGCGCTCGCTTAAAAAAGGTGGGAAAGTAATTCACAGAAAAACCACTGGAGACACTTTCACCAAATATAGATTAGCTCATACTACATACCAATCCCTACCATTTTCACAAATTTGATTGGAATTCCATTTAGCCATTTAGCCTGTAGACCTCTCTAAATACCCTGAGGTAAATTACTTCACAAAACACATCTGAAGTGTTGGAATTGACAACCAATTAAAATGTTACTTTCATTTTCTACTTTTTTTTACCTGACATTTGATTGGTTATGTACCTGAATATATATAAAGAAAGAGAGAGAAACACAGCCATTTTGACTACTACTTCCTGAAGTACATTGCAAGAGCATTTTCACTGACAACTTAAACTTGTTTTTAAAAGGTAAGATGTTATTTTGAAAACTGAAGTATATTGTGCACTTTAAGTTAATATGGAAAACTTTTTCTGATAGTTATATACTATCCCTCTGTAATAGTTATAGATTTAGATAGACTTCTCTGTTATAGTTATGGATGGATTTAGGCTTGTCTTGTATAATTATGAATTTACTAAGGTTTCATCACATACACATTTTTATATTTCTACTACCAGTCTGATACCATACACTGCCCAAAGATAAATTCACTGTTAAATTAATTCCAACAGTGCCCTATCTCTACTGATAAATATATATTTGTTTATGCAAATTTCAGGCAAAATGGAAGGAGAAAAAAAAGTGTCATTTGAAATTGTCCTTGAAGAGACCAATCAAGAAAACATTGAACCAAATGACATTGAATTCATGGATGAATCACAAGACCATGAACTATTACAATGTGTACAATCTGTAGATTTCCTCCTTCAAAATGAGGACATTTCAGACACTCAAATGTTGCAAGTTATGTTCACTGAAAATGACGACATTTCGGACAGTCAGATGTTAGACGTTCTATTAAATTTTGAAAAACATTCACAAAAAAAAAAAAAAAACAACAAAACGAACAATCAATAAACATACAATATTTGAAAAGTCTATCATTCTTTTTTCCTCATAGTACGCTCCCCGGACCGCTTCCTGGTGCGCGTACCAGGCGCTCCCCACGCAAAAAAAACTTTTTTTTTGGTGTTTTTTTTGCCCCGCAGGGCCCTTTTAAAGCCTCCACATCAAACCTAGGGGGTCAGGGAGGATCTACTATGCCCCCTTTTGGTCATTTCCCCCTTTGTTTTTGGCCTCCTCTTGTCTCTCGATCCTACCGAGAGACAAGATGGCGGCCGCTCCGGACTGTTTAGAATGTTGACAGACACCGGAGAGCCAATCAGCTTCGCTTCGCGAAGTTCCGTTACGCGTCAAGTACGCGAACCGGGGCGCTAACCGGGGCGCGCTTACAGATATATATATTTTTTTGAACGTTAATTTCTCAAAATCCACTGGAGCACATATATTGAGACCTAGCAAAGGCACATCGGGCAAACAATATCTACAATTTTGCCAAGTTTCATGTAAATCCATTCAGCCGTTCAAGCTAAAAGTGAGTCCAACCGCCCTATGGAAAATTGCATGGTAAAAACGCGTTTTGGGACCCCCCTTTTTTCTCAGCCCCCCCTTGACGAAACCCCCCCAAAATTTCAGGGGCTCCTCAGAAACAAAATGTTCCATTTTCCTGAAAATTTCAGCCAATTCCGTCCTCAAACGCCAAAGTTATTCGACATAGAATTTTCAAAAATCCCATAGAGAAAAAATCCTAACTATATATACCTACTGGCGACCGCCAGTAGGTAATATATATATATATATATATATATATCTCCTTCTACTTAATGCTCTTTGCATGGTCCAGGCGCTGCTTGCAGCCGTGCGTAACCCCGCGGTTGGGCACACCGCCGTAAATATCCAAATCCCTTTCTGAACAGAAAGAACTGGGTCGCACTCCGTCAATAGTTTTTCAAAAGCTCAAAAACAATTTATTTCATCAGTTTTCCAAACATCCAAACCACCAACGCGTTTTGATCTCCTGCCGAGATCTTGTTCACGGTACCGCCCTCCTGTGTACAACTACATTTAAAGGTCACATGTTTTGTGATGTCATTTCCTATATCCTTTGAAACAGGGCATTATGGTTCATGTAGTGCTCTATGTGCAAAATAAAAAATAAACTGCAAAAAAACATAATGCTTTTCATTTACCTCATGAATGCATGAATCATATATATATATATTTCATTGTGAGCCAGCATTTGCCATCAATGATTACTTTGAGGTACTGGGTTTTTCAGAACCGGTACTTAACCGGTAACCCAGCGGTGTCAGGGAATACACACCCAAAGACCTCGAGTCCTTTTCCTGATTCAGACCACAGAAACTCAGAGTCTTCTAGGTGAAGTCAAAGATTCGTTTATTGGCTGCAACCAAGGTAACAAGTGTCCTAGAAGTACAACACGGGGAAGTATATTCTCAGGAGACTGCTCGAATTTACAAAGTCAGGCTTCTCTTCTTATACACAATTTTAAGCTTCAGGCAAAACATTCTTGGTTGTAAAGTAAATCGTTAACATATTTCAAATACAAAGAAAAAGCAGAGTCATGATGACATGTACATATTTCACGTCGTGCTGCCCATAACAAATCACCTGGCAAGGCCCAACATTTCATCAGATATCGGTGGACCCCCAATAAAACAGGCACCTCCCCATCATTAAGTAAGTGAAGCAAGAGTAAAGACAGATGTGAGCAAGATACGGCAGGTGTGTGCGCAATGAGGAGGTTTATGGCCGGCTGAGCCATGATGCTATCTTGCTTGGCCACTGGAGAGGAACTGACTGTAATGTTGTGTCCGTTTTGTATAAATAATTAAGAAATGATTTAGAAGATAGAAGAAGAGCTTTTATTAATGCCTCAGCCACAGGATGTCTCTTCAACTGACTCCCTGAGCCAAACAACATTCCAGAATCTCATGAACATGGAATACAGACATTTAGCACTCTTACACTTTAAAGGTACAGATACATATTAAATATATGACGATATCACATATCTCCCTCCTAAAGGAAGATTAATCAACAATGTCAAAACTATATAAATAACAATAATGAAACTGCATGTTGCAGTAAATCAACAATTGAAAGGATATGAAATTATGGTAAGTAGTCTCTTAAATAACTGGGAGGTCTACGTATTCTTTGACTCCTAAAAGAAGATGAGGATAAATTTGTACCATTGGCAAAACTGGGAGTTGAAGAAAGTAATCTTTGTCTTTCACACAAAGATTCACGTAACGGGATTCTTGACTTAACCACAACCACCCTGCTCTTGTTCCAAATCCTCCCATCCTCTGTTTTAATGGCATTTCTAAATACCTTCACTACTGCTCTCACCTCAGTATATTTTGACCAAGATCTGCAACCAACTGGAGCTTTTATTCGAACAAGATCACCCACTAATATCTTCTGTACATTTACACAATTTCTTTTATCAAAATATAACTTCCTCTCATCCAACTTTCTTTCTTCCTTCTCACGCCACTCACCAATTGCGTTATTGACCAAACCCTTGTTGAGATCCATCCAACCAGGACACAACCAAGTGTTAGGAGCCCTCCCTTTGAACAAAACAAATGGAGATTTACCAGTTGTCGAGTGAGGTGCAAAGCGATAAGCAGATATTCTTTCCTGTAGTACTGATTTCCAATTTAAATTAGATGATCTTGCTAATTGTATAGCTTCTTTCAATGTTTTATTAACCCTCTCAACTGCACCATTGGTCTCGGGATGATTCAAAGAACATTTCTTATGTAGTATTCCAGACTTCTTCATATAATCTTCAAAGATCCTAGAACAGAATTGTGGTCCATTGTCAGAAAGAAGACTATTAGGAAAACTCTCTTTCTTAAAAAGAGTATCCAGGAATTTTATTACTTCTTCTGAAGTGATCTCTCTAACAGCAGACACCTCAATCCATCTGGAGTATAAATCCATTAAAACAAATAAATAAGGGGTATCACTTACACCTGACAAAGGGCCAACTATATCGATAGCTACCTCATCCCAAGGATGACTTGGCAACGCTCTTTTAACCATAGGCATTTGTTTAGTTTTCAATATCTTATCACTGGCACAGCACTCTGGGCAATCCCTTACTAATCTCTCAATCTCCAAATCCATGCCAGGCCACCAAAACTGCATGCGTAAAATTTCTTTGGTTTTAACAATGCCAAGATGACCAGAATGAGCATGAGACAACAGTTTCTTTCTAATACCCAAAGGCGGTATCATTTTTGTACCACGAGTTAAAAATCCAGAATTTGTAGAGAGTTCATCAGAAACTAAGGTCCAGGGTTTCTCTAAGTGAGAATTATTACTCAAAGATAACATAACTCTTTTTATCTCTTCATCCTTCTCAAGCTCATCTCTCCATTCTTTCTCCTCAATGGCTCCTTCTGTAATCTCACATACATTTATGATTTCATCCGAACAACCAGATTCATCTTCTTCTACAAAATTTTATTTACCTACCATTCTTGATAAACAATCAGCAGATTTGTTTGATAAACCAGGAATATAATTAACAGAGAAATCAAATTCTTGTAAAGATACTATCCATTTTCTAATTCTTGAGGAGATCGCATCTAGCCCTTTCTTATCAAAAACCTCCTTCAATGGTTTATGATCTGAAAGAACTGATACTTTAGTTCCCCAAATTAGGTTCTTTAATTTTCTCAGAGCCCAATAAATGGCAAGTGCCTCCCTCTCTATTACAGAATAGTTTATTTCTGAGCCTCTCAAACACCTGGAAGAGCAGCAAATCAAACAATCTTTTCCATTTTTTTTTTAATTAAAACAGCACCAAGACCTTTTTCACTTGCATCTGTGAACAATACAGTGGGTAATCCTGGTGTGAATGCTTGAAGAGAAGGAGCCTTATTCAATTCATATTTTATATCATCAAATTACTTCTTGCATAAATCAGACCATATATATTCAACATTTCGTGCTGTCAACTTCCTCAACGACTGAGTTTTATCTGCAAAATTATAAATAAATTTACCATAAAACTCCACCATGCCAAGGAAGGAAATTAACTCTTCTTTATTCACTGGCTCTTTAACTTTATTAATAGTCTCCACTAACTCTTTTTTTTGGAAAAATCCCTCGATCAGTTATCCTATGACCCAAGTAATTCACCTCTTTTACCCCAAATTTACATTTACTTCTTTTAAGTGTCATACCCGCATCTTCCAATCGTCTAAGGGCAGCACAAACTCGACTATAATGTTCTTCCATACTATTGCCATAAATAAGTAAGTCATCTTGATAGCACCTGACACCTGGTAGACCTTTTAAAATCTTAGCCATAATTCTTTGGAACACAGAAGCTGCTGATATAAGGCCAAATGGCATTCTCTTATATCTGTAAGTGCCCATGGGAGTAATGAAAGCTGTTAATTCTTGGGAATGTTCATCCAAGACAACCTGGTGATAGGCTGATGCCAGATCTAAAGTGGTGAAAAATCTAGCTCCTTCTAACGTACTCACCATTTCATCTATGTTCGGAAGAGGAAATCTGTCAACTACTACTTCTTTATTTAGTGCTCTGAGATCAACACAGAGTCTAATTTCGCCAGTTGGTTTCTTAACCACCACTACAGGAGCTAACCACTCAGTAGCCTCCACTTGTTCAATCACTCCATTATTCAACAACTTTTCAATCTCTTCTTTCACCTTTTCTTGTTCTATTAACGGTATTCTTCTCACTTTTGCTACTATGGGAATGGCACCATCTCTTAATCTGATGCGATGTTTGTAACCTTTTAAGCATCCTAAACCTTCTCTAAACACCTTAGGAAATTTACTTGTCAAGTCTTCACACAAGTCTTTTCCCACATCCTTAATGTCTGCCGTGTCTATCTGATGAATTTGCACTTGGGGATTGGCATTGGGATTCAAAGTTACTCCATGTTGACCTTGATGTACCCAACCTAATAAAGTATCACCCTTTTTGGCAACATACATTTTTCCCACAATGGTCTTATGTCCAAGTTCTATTTCGGCCATGAAACAACCAACCATTTTAATTGGATTGTCTGAATATCCAAGTGGTCTCACATCAGATCTCATCATTCTTACTTTCCCAGCAAAATGTTTTCTAAATAAATCTTCATCTATTAAAGTTATCCGAGAACATGAATCAAATTTAAAGTTAATCATGACATTTCCTACTTTTACATCATGTTTTGGATGATCAGATATGTCACATTTTATCTCAAAAGTAATGGTTCTAACTTGAGGTTGTGATTGACTCCAACGTTTCTTTGTTAAATCTGGTCTAAATACTTTTGTTCTACAACATTTACCATAATGCCCCCTCTTCCCACATACATTACATGAAGTCTTTAATGCAGGACACATAGGAGAGTTGGCTAAGTGACCCATTTGACCACATCTGAAACATGAGAACCTGTTACTCTGTTGCATAAAATTGTTTTGATATGTGGATCCTGAAGCCAAGTTCTCTTTTCCAAAACTAGCTTGAGTCTCATTTGTTTCATTCTTCTTAACTTGACAAACAATTTCTTCCACTTTTGTTTCTTCTTTTTTTTCATTCGAAGCTCCTTTATCTTTTTCTTTCTTTAATTCACCTACGCACTTTGTCATATGTTCCACCTGTTTTGCTATGGCCAATACCTCTTCAAGTGGTGGTTCATCTTTTAACCATAATTCTTTCCTAATCTCATCATGTGCACACCTAAGTACAAACTGATCCCTTATTCTTTCATCAAGGGTTAAACCAAAGTTACAAGATGACGCTAATTTCCTTAATGAAGAAACGTATTCTTCCACAGTCTCACCTCCTTTTTGCTCCCTTAAACCAAAATGGTAACGCTCCATTATAGTGCTGATCCTTGGAAGATAATGTTTATCAAGCTGAGCAATCGCAATTTCATACTCATTTAAGTTACGTTGTTCTCCAGCAGATAAATCAGGAAGATGTTCTAGTACATCCTGTCCTTCCCCTCCCAAACAATGGAGAAGAAGAGAAAGCTTCCTTTCCGCACTCAAGTTAGTTCCACACACCCTTGCATAGTTCGCAAAAATTTTCTTCCATTTATTCCATTTTATATTTGGTTCTCCTGGGGTGTTCAAAAAGAAAGCAGGTTGAGTTACATTTTGCATTTTTTTTTTTTTGCTTTCCTTCTTCACAGTATGAGGTCTCTTAATTATGCCACAAGAATGTAAAAATTGTTATCTCATTATTCTTGTATACTAAGGCCTTTGTTAGTATTTATGATGTAGATCTTGCTTGCTTTGTGATGTCAAACAGAACTTTCAGGTTATGTAGAACACTAAGTAGAATGTTCCTTTTTGAATAGAATGTTCTTTTAAGTGAGTATTCTTTTAGTGTTTATAATCTATTGAATCCAACTAAATAGAAGTTGTAGAATTCTTCAATAAAGGAGTAGAATGTCATTTAATCTAATGTTCTTTTGCTTCAGCGCATGTCATTGCTTCAGCGCATGTCAGACCTCAGCGCGAGTATGAGAAACTCCAGCGCGTGTCAGGTTTCAGCGCGAGCAGTGTCAGCTTCAGCGCGAGTGATGTCTCAGCGCGAGCAGACACCGCGCGTCTTTCTAAGACTGAGCGCGAGGAGAATACGTTGATTCCCACAAACGTTTCTGACTCCTTATTTCTTATTAAAATTATATTTTTCAATAATCCGCCCGCCAAACTCCTCACCGCTATTGTTTCTGGTGCCGATGTTGGTGTCGATGCTGCCGCTGGGAAGTCTCCGCTTCCTTTTCTCGTTTATATAATGAATGCAGCCGCTGGAGGAGTGCGCGAGTTATCTCTTCTTTATCCGTTTTCGTGTTGAGGCAAAGTTTAGGGTTCACCCGATCGTCGCCATTGTAATGTTGTGTCCGTTTTGTATAAATAATTAAGAAATGATTTAGAAGATAGAAGAAGATCTTTTATTAATGCCTCAGCCACAGGATGTCTCTTCAACTGACTCCCTGAGCCAAACAACATTCCAGAATCTCATGAACATGGAATACAGACATTTAGCACTCTAACACTTTAAAGGTACAGATACATATTAAATATATGACGATATCACACTGACCTAACAGGTCCGGCCTGGGGCAATGGTTTCAACTGGCATAGGTCAAGGAAAAGTCGATCAAGGTGTACGTGTCCTTCTGGGGTCGAATCCAGCTGGTTTATAAGCCTATGTAAAGGGCAACTCACAAAATGGCTGCCATACACAAAATGGAAGCCGAGGGTTCTGAACGAGAGTGACGATTTCAAAGTGAAGTCGTCACTTGAATATGCTGAAAATACCCGGTCTTTTGGTACTAAATTCGTCAAATTACGATGAAGTTTTATTCTCGAGTGCAGACACATTACACGAGTCCAGAATTTTCAGTACTACAATCCCTCCTTTTGCCCTTACATAGGCAATTAATCTATCCTCATGTTAGTCTGAGTACAGATCTATATCCCTAAAATCATTGAGATGTTGCTGTAACATCATTCTAGTACTTAGTTCATCTCTTGACACAGGTTTCCTTACACATGATGTAACACAGAGGCCACATATTGCAGGAGCACACTGTATGCATAGACAGAACAGGAAAAGAATGTCTAAGACCATCCCAATGACCATCAGAATTTTCCATCCCCAGGTGGATATCACTTCCCAGAACCAACCCGTTAACGACCAATCCCCTTTTCCCACATGAATAGATTCGGAAATCTTATGCAGTTTGGAGATGGCCTGGTACACTGTTGGAGCATTATCTGGGATAAAAATACAACAACTTGATTGGATCAATCTGCATACTCCACCTCGGTCTGCAAGGATGACATCTAAGGCGACCCTGTTCTGAAGGGTCATAAGACGATCCGACTGGAGCTCAGCAGTCAAGTTACTAAGGGCACCAGCAGTTTCAGTCACGGTGGACTCAACTACCCTTGTTAATTGCCTTATGTTTCTGCTGTTAGCCATGGATCCCCAGAACGGCAGAAAACCCTTTGCAAAGTCCCCAAATTCTTGACCTGCAGTGTCCTCTTTACTCAAGACACCTCTAACTAACCTTGTCCTGTGGTAGTCTGCCGCTGCTGTGTAGGTGGGAGGCAACAGGAATGAAACAAAACATGAGCCCGAAAAGTCAGGGGGCAACCATGTGTAGGCTCTATCATGACAGATAAAATAAGTACCCTTAGCTGCTAAAAACGCTGGGGAAGTCTGAGATCCAAAGACATATGTTTCTGTACAGACACTCTTCCCTAACTGAGCTCTGGGATTCCTGCCAATACCTTGCAGACACAGGTGACCCTGATGGGGTACGATCCATATTGGGGATGATCCTTTAGCTTGCTGTCTCTCGCTGAGAGTGGCTTCATATCCGGTCACGTTCCAATTTACATATGCAAGTATCTCATCATCAGGAGTATCTTCATAAGAAATTACTTCCTTAATCATGTCAACTATGCTTTTTACTAGGGCGCTAGTCTTGAGGTTGTCTTTTACAGAACGCAGGGGTTGGATTTCACGTGCATATATGAACATCGTTCTGTACGCCCATACAGAGCCATTACAACTGAAAGGCAAAACTAGATAAGGGATACCTTTATCCGTAGTGTGAGGCATAAGGCCACAAACCCAACAGTCAGTTGTGTTCATCACTAGCTGGTGCTGGTGCAATAGCTGAATGAAGGAGTTATTAATGAACTCTAATCTTCTATTTTATTCATGGCCAGGAAGGGGGTGGAAAGAATGAGAGGAAACAGTAGTAGGAGGTATGGGTGATGCAGTGGGTGCAAATGTTACACGAAAGGAGAATAAAACATAACTTATCAAAAAGATCATTACGCTGAATAGCATAAAAATACACAAAATTATAAAACTTTTCTTTGTCATCGTGTTACACAGTCTCTGCTTAAAGTTCATTTGTTTGGCAGGTCTCTCCACATCGGGAAACTCCATCCTCTCTAAAGTGCTGCCCGCGGTGGGAGGTTGCCTCTGCTAAGGGATGGTTCCGTCAGTCTAGGGCAACTCCCTTGGACCAACCAGAACTACCGACCTAACGTCGTCAGCTGCACCCCGAAGACTTAAATCAACCGCGGCCCTAGCAGCGGAACCCGGATGGCGGTTCGAAAAACAAAAATAAGCAAGTTACCTAGATGGGAGATCTGCACTTTCAAAAATAGTACTTGGGGGAAAAGAAGTATCTTTTTTATTTGTCCATGGATCTTAGTCTCAAATTGCAAAAGGAATGACTTTATTAGTTCGTTTTTCTCGGTCTCAAATTATACAGTTGCTTCCCAGGTATTGTCTGATCTGGGAACAAAAGGTCAGGCTCTGTAATGTTCACTCGCTTGGATGTTGGCACAGCCTTGTGCAAAATGTTTTCGTTTTCTTGTTCAGAGTCAGTTCCTTTTACACGTGAATCATTAAAAGGGACGGTATTTGGCACGGCATCAGGTTCTTTACTCTGGTCTTAGGGCAGAGGTAAGGGTACCCTTTTACAGTGGACCCCGTGGATCCAGGCCTTCTTCCCTTCCACTCGAACTGCCGATCTGGTAGAGAGAAGGACGAGGTGAGGTCCCATCCACCTGGGCTGGTCGTTTTTAGTCCTTTGGAAATTCCGCACCAGCACCCAGGTTCCAGGGTCAATGCAGTGTCCCGGAGTCTCAGAGACCGGAGGCAGGGTGTCGTTGACCTGTTGATGCAAAACACGCAATTTAGCCGTCAATTCATACAGATAGTCAAGCAAGATAGGGTGTTCTAGCTCGCTGAACTTCGTGGGCCTAGGCACTCCCCATATGTTGGCTGGCCGGCCAAAGACAATCTCATAGGGGCTGAGTTTCACTCGCGAATGCACAGTCATTCTGGTGGATAGGAGTGCTAAGGGTAGAGCGTCAGGCCATTTAAGACCTGTGCTTGCTTGGATTTTGGCCAATTTAAGTTTTAAAGTGCCATTGTAACATTCTACTAATCCAGCTGATTGGGGTGATTTGCAGCGTGAAACTTCTGCCTAATACCTAGCCCTTCACACACTTTCTCCATCACGCGACCCACAAATTCACTCCCATTATCAGACCAGACCATTCTAGGCATTCCGAATCTAGGGAAGTACTCTTTCACAAGGGCTTTCGCTGTGGACAAGGCAGTATTGTCCTTTAGGGGATAGGCTTCTATCCATCTTGAGAAAGCACAAACAACAACGAGTCGGTATTTTAAGTTGTTGCACCTCTCCATGTGTATGAAATCTAGCTGCAAAACCTCGAACGGATACGTAGGAGGTGCAAAATGACCAGCTGGAGTTGGGGTTCCCCTACCAGGATTGTGCTTCAGACATACCATGCAATTCTTGACAACATTCTCTGCACACTTGGGAATCCCTGAATTCTTCCACACTGGGGCCAACAACTCGCAAATCCCTTTCACGCTGATATGAGCCATTCCATGATCCATTGTAACTACTGCAAGCACATATGCATCGGGTAACAACCATCTCTGATGTTCTGTCGATTCAATCCAACAACCGTTTGGATCCATTCTACCTGTACTCTCTCTCCACGTGCTCAACTCTTTCTCTGTGGCCTCAGCTTGGATGGACTTCACACTTTCTATCGTGTCCTCACATATTCCAACATCACCAGTCCATCTTTCAGGGCCTGCAACATACATTCGACTCGTCACATTCCTTGCGGTTTCTTTCGCGGTTTCATCAGCAAATGCGTTTCCATGACCAACGTCATCAGTCACCTTCTTGTGAGCACTACATTTTACAATCGCCACTTGTAAAGGCAAAGTCAGTGATTCTAGAAGCTCATTTACCAACTGACCATGCTGAATCTTAGCTCCATGCGAAGTCAGGAACCCACGTTCTCTCCACAATCGTCCAAAACTGTGAGCCACACCAAACGCGTACTGGCTGTCGGTGTAGACAGTCACTTTCATTCCTTTCGACAACACACATGCTCTCGTGAGTGCAATTAGCTCCGCTGCCTGAGCTGAATTATGTGGGATGCGTGTAGCTTCAACAATCGTGTGCAAAGTCGTGACAGCATATGCTGCAGTCGTATCGCCATTCGGAAGCTTGAAACATGAACCATCCACCCACAATGTACCATCACATTCAGCAAGAGGAGTGTCGAAGAGGTCTACTCTTCCTTTCGTCTCTTCTTCTGTTCTATAAAGACAATCATGCTGTTCTGAAGCATCTGATTCTTCTATGAATGGTAATAACGCGGCTGGGTTAAGGGTGTTGCACTTTTGAATGTGCACATGACTTGCTAGCAAAGTTAGTTCGTACCCTGACAATCGAGCACTGGTTAAGTGCTGTGTCTTGGTTCTATTTAACAATGTGTCCACTGCATGTGGGACCATCACGACTAGTGTATTATTCATGACCAGGCCAGCAGACTGTCGAATAGAAACAGCTGCTGCCGCTGTGGCTCTTAAACAACTTGGCAATGCTCTAGCTACCGGGTCCAAAGTCGACGAAAAATACGCGCATGGACGTTGTTTGTCCCCAAATGACTGAGTCAGTACTGATAATGCGCAACCTTCCTTCTCGTGTACGTACAATGTAAAAGGCTTACTGTAGTTGGGGTTACCTAACACCGGAGCCGAACATAATGCTGTGCGCAATTCGAGAAAACTTTTCTGACACTCTTCAGACCAAGGGACGGGATTGGGTGTATTTTTACACGTTAGTGCCACCAAAGGTTTGGCCAATAACGAAAAATTAGGGATCCATTGTCTACAATATGATGTAATGCCCAAGAAAGCAAGTATTTCTCTCTGTGTTCTTGGCACACTCAATTTCGCTATTGCCTGAATTCTCTCTGGGGTCAGTTTCCTTCCCTCCTTCGATAAGAGATGACCTAAGTAGGTCACCTCTTGTCGGCAGTATTGAAGCTTGGAAAGTGACACCTTGTGATGGAAATCACACAGATGGCGTAACAGTGACATTGCTGCTTTCTTGCAAATTTCCTCAGTATCCGCAGCTATAAGCAAATCGTCAACATACTGTACAAGAGTAGCACCTTTTGGCAAAACAATCGTATCAAGCTGTGTTTTTAGAGCTTGGCTGTATATTGACGGACTTTCACAGTAGCCCTGAGGAGCGCGTTTAAAACGGAAGCTTCGACCTCCTAAACTGAAGGAAAAAATATCCCTGCTCTCCTCGGCGATCGGGATGCTGAAGAAAGCATTCTTCAGGTCAATCACCGAAAACCAAGTGGCAGAAGCTGGAATCATAGTCAATAATGTAGTAATGTCTGGGACAACTGGAAATTGTGGCACCACGATCTTATTCACCTCTCTGAGATCGATCACAAATCTGTACACCGGTGGCTGAGATGGGTCAGTTCGTTTTAAGACAGGCAGAAAAGGACTATTGCAAACATTTCCTCGTGTTTCTTCAATCACATCTTTTTCAATTAACTCGTGAACGATCGCTAGCAAAGCTTTCTCTCCTTCACTAGAAATTCTATATTGGGGAATTCGTGGCATTTGAACATTGGTTTTCAATGTTACAACATATGGTGGAATTTCTAAAAGACCGACATCGTTAGGACCAGTAGCCCAAAGAATGTCCGTAAGAAACGACAACTCTGTTGGAAGTTTGTCTCTCGACAAATACATGGCAGAAACCACTTTCTTACCTAAAGTGAGTTGTACTCCCGAGGGAGGACAGTACAGAGTTGCATACAATCTTTTTAACAGATCCAATCCCAACAAATTTTCACCACAACCTGTTGTCAGAATAAGGGGTGCTTCTAATTCACGGGGACCAACAGAAAGAGTCAAAGGGTCAGAAATTGGTTCTCTAACCGGGGCGCCAGAAAAACCTACTAATACATTCGTTTCGCCAGACAAAGGTGCGCCAGGGAGTTTTGAGTGCTTAATGGAACTCTTCGTAGCACCAGTATCCAACAGAAAAGGTTCTGACACACCTGATGTAATCACCTCAACGTATGGTCCGCTCTGATCTACTGGAACTGAAACAACTCCCTCTCTTTGTCTATGGCTGTCCTAGCAATCATTATTCTCCAAATACTCATCTTCTGTATAGTAATCATCAACGTAGTATTGAGCTGTCCGATCAGATACGTTATTTTGCTGATCAAACCTGTTCATGGAGTTTTGTGGTGGAAGGGGACGTGCGTTCTGAGGGGCGTTTCCACGCCCTCTACCTCTAGGTGCTTGCTGACTGCCACGACCTCTAACACCAGAAACTCCATTTGCACGTTGTAATAGAATAGGACAATTATATTTAAAATGACCTTCCTCCTTGCAATACGAACATTGTTTGGGACCTACAGAAACACGTGGTTGACAATACTCGATCCTTTGCGAGTTCCTCTGATATTGTTGAGGCTGCTGCAAATTACTCTGGTAATTATTCTGACCGTTATTATTTTGACCGCCACCACCACGTGGTGGATATGCTTGCTGTAACAAGACCTTCGTTTTCAACTCTTTCGTTTTCTTTTCTACTTTATCCTTCTCGTCTTTGTCTCGATTTTCGCAATACTGTGCTGTAGCTAATATCTGTGCCGAAGACGAGACTGCCCAAGAACTTTCCGAGTCCTTTAACTTTTTGCACAACTCAGGAAGCAAATTGAGCACAAATTTATCGACGAACAGTCTCTGACCACCTTCTGTGCTCATATCTTGACCACTGTGGTCGACAAAAGTTTCTTCAAATCTGGTGAAGAAATCAGACACCGTTTCATCTTTCTTCTGTTTACATGCAGAGAGTTTATCCCAATTCACGCGTATTTCAGGCATTATCTTTTTCATATAATCAACTATTTTACCAGGCAGTTCTGCTATCAAAGGTTCAGGCTTAGCGCCACCTACTTGTAGGGCATCTGTTGCAGTAATGTTAGCCCATGAGTCACCTAATTCCTGATCATGATCCGTGTGACGAATCTTTCCCCATAAAGGCTGTGGAACAACGTTCCCAAATAACATATCGATATCGGCTAAATTCATTACACATGACCCAGCAGTCTGCGACAACTCTTTGTAATATCCTGCAGGGTTTTTACGCGGATCAGGTAATGTCTGTTTAAGTGCTAAAACTTCAGCTCGCTTCCATGGGACATGTACCCACACACGCTGAAAGTGTGGCAGAATAGGTGGATTAGCCGTTGCGTCGCCCTCTCTCCATTGAGGGGGAACTTCTCTCATGGGATACTGTCGCGCCTTTTTCCTAGGTGTATCACGCTCATATTGCGAACCAGAAGTGTTCCCTTTACTCCGATAAGACAACAATATCTCAACCGCTTTTTGGACATCGGGACCTACGATCATTCCTTCCCCAAACTTGAACCGTACACGACACAACTCCTGCGGGTTGCGTTCTAAATCATTGTCTTCCAAATCCTCACAGAGGAAAACACACATTTGTTCAAAAATATATCTCTGTGTCGGTGCTTCCCACTGAAGGAAAACTTTCATGACAGATTCAACGTCATATTTTACAGTATCCATAATCCATGTATGAGCTAAACGATTCAATACATCTCTCTCTTGGTAGTCAGGCAGTTGACTTCGCAACTGTCTTCGTTCCGTGTTAGGGGTCGTAGTAGGCTACCCGAAAAGAGGTGAGAAAATATTAGTTACAGTGCTGGCCATTCTCTGTCGAACGGAAGGAGAAACTGAAGGGAGAACGGGTGGAAAAACAGGGTGAGATAAGGCTGAAGTAGAGGCAATAGCAGAGGGAGCATTATGAGAAATCGAAGGTGCACTAGGCAAAGTCGTAGAAGGCATAAGCGAAGTAGATGTAGTCGGTGTGCCTTGAGGAGGCTGCACCGGAGGAGCGGAAGCCAGCTGAAGAGCAGCTGGTGGGTGCTGTAGAGGAGCAGGCATAACAACCATGGGCGGCGCAACTAAGGGTTGCGGAGGCGCCGTGGCTGTTTGTGCATAGGGGGGTGGTGAACTTAACAAATGGCCCATTAACGGGTCTTCCTTAAGGTCTTTTGCTGCATCCTTCTTGGGACGCGGCAAAACTGGATAGCATTTATCTATCGCCATTTTACATTGCCTGTGCAACTGCTCACTCATCTGTTCTTCTTCATTGTCTTTAAACTGCATAGCAGCTTTCATTACTGAAATATTCCCTTCTCTCTTATTTTTCTTCTCTAATTTAATTTCTTTTTGTCTGGCCTCCTTACGCCATAGGCGAAAAGAGTCAAACATTGCCGGCCGGGCTTTCTTCTTGAAGAGTTTAACTTCGAGGTTATCTAGAATTTCCGTGTCGAAGCTACCATGTTGGGGCCATTTTAAAACACCATCTTTCCTGGTGTATTAAATCCACACTTCGTTGTAGGTGATGGGGCCTACCCCATGTTTCACATATAACTCGTAGGTTGGAGTTCCAACCGGAGGAACCGGACATGAGTCCTCCAATCGGGAGTCCCTATTATTACTGCCAAGACAAAACAAATTTCCAAGTCTAAGACCAGGCATCTTCGCTCTCTAGTCTAGTTCCAAACTTCAAAGGATTATCGATTACGATATTTCTCGTGAATACACGAGTCCTTCGGTTTTGGTGCTTGCAAGTACCAACACAAAACTTTTTATCCCAAGGATACCAAAACTAAGATCAACTAAGGACTGGGAGACACTCCACTTATACTTAACTGAGATATCGATGACATCACCAGAAGACTCGTCTCAGTGTTTCGCTCTACCAAACTTCAAGGGTCCAAATCAGGGCGATAGCCAGGGCAGCAGACCTTCGTAGCCGTCGGGAAGCGGGGAACCTCGCAGCAAAGACTTTCGGACCACGTCGACATGCAGGGGTCGATGAAGTGGCAGGCCTTCCTCCAGAATTTTCACACGAAGCTCCTCACGAACCTCTGGCTGGACTGGTACAGCTGGAATCGTCCCACGTTGGGCGCCAACTGAGGTACTGGGTTTTTCAGAACCGGTACTTAACCGGTAACCCAGCGGTGTCAGGGAATACACACCCAAAGACCTCGAGTCCTTTTCCTGATTCAGACCACAAAAACTCAGAGTCTTCTAGGTGAAGTCAAAGATTAGTTTATTGGCTGCAAACAAGGTAACAAGTGTCCTAGAAGTACAACACGGGGAAGTATATTCTCAGGAGACTGCTCGAATTTACAAAGTCAGGCTTCTCTTCTTATACACAATTTTAAGCTTCAGGCAAAACATTCTTGGTTGTAAAGTAAATCGTTAACATATTTCAAATACAAAGAAAAAGCAGAGTCATGATGACATGTACATATTTCACGTCGTGCTGCCCATAATAAATCACCTGGCAAGACCCAACATTTCATCAGATATCGGTGGACCCCCAATAAAACAGGCACCTCCCCATCATAAAGTAAGTGAAGCAAAAGAGTAAAGACAGATGTGAGCAAGATACGGCAGGTGTGTGCGCAATGAGGAGGTTTATGGCCGGCTGAGCCCTGATGCTATCTTGCTTGGCCACTGGAGAGGAACTGACCTAAGAGGTCCGGCCTGGGGCAATGGTTCCAACTGGCATAGGTCAAGGAAAAGTCGATCAAGGTGTACGTGTCCTTCTGGGGTCGAATCCAGCTGGTTTATAAGCCTATGTAAAGGGCAACTCACAAAATGGCTGCCATACACAAAATGGAAGCCGAGGGTTCTGAACGAGATGACGATTTCAAAGTGAAGTCGTCACTTGAATATGCTGAAAATACCTGTACAGGACGTACTCGTCATTCTCGGTCTTTTGGTACTAAATTCGTCAATTTACGATGAAGTTTTATTCTCGAGTGCAGACACATTACACGATTCCAGAATTTTCAGTACTGATGAAGCAAAGCTTCGCATATTTTGCGACCTTGCCGAAGTCATGAACCTCGTCTATGTGTAACAAGGTAATAAGTGTACGTCTTACTAACGTTTATTTTTAGTTTGAATAAGGATTAAGAAGCTTGCCTATGTGTATTCCTAATCATTTTAATCCGTGTCCGTAAAATATGGCCGCCGCTTGTATTTAGTTACTGCGCATGCGTCAGCCACACTCACGTGTCCTGACGGGTCTGCAGAAGTGGAGGGAAATTTATGCGCATGCGTAATTCATAGCTTTGCCTGCAACGTGGTACTACTCGTGCCACTGCTCTTGTGTATGTTATGTGTAGCTAACATTTAGACTGCATAAGTATATTTTGTAGTGATAAGTTGAAAGTTCAAAACCAAATGATGTGTTTTCATAACGTTATTTTTATGTATTAATTTGTTTTCGCTTACTTTTCATGTACCGCGGGGAATGGGGGTCTGTTTGTACCGATGAGCCATCTTGGAGGTCCCTTCTGCGCATGATCACTTTTCCAGGGACCTGACAACTTTGGCTGATGGAACTTAGCCAGCTGGCAGTGATGGGCAAGATGCTCCTGAGAACTGACCTGAAAAACCCAGGAAAACAGAGACAATTGTCCTAGCTCGGCAACAATGTAAATTGTCACTCATATTTCTGCACAATTTCTCATGGGAACCCCAATCTCGCTAGGCGGTACCCAAATATGTAAATGTAGCATCTAAATAGACTGATATGATTGGTGTGTTACCCAGAGCCTACCTTAGGACCAATCGAAATTGGGGATTCTGACACTTTGCAACATTTGGGGGGTGGTACACTGACCCAAAAGAGTATATCTACCCTGGGTTCACCTAGGGAATTGTCCGACTTGTCTGGTTTAGCTGACCTGTCACTGACCCATCGTACTCAATAGGTGACTGAAGATACAGAGAGCTGCGGAGCACTCTGTCCGAAATTGACCATAGACTAAGGTTTTACTGAACCTTAAAGTGCTGGCGAAGCACTTTGCTGGGAGTTCGTTGACCCAATCGGGGTCTTGATCGATAGCTGCAGAGAGGGTGGAGCGCAGGCGTTGCTTCCAAACTGCGGGTGCGGTCCTGTCCTGAGCGGTCCTGTCCTGAGGGTTTGCTGTCCTGTCCTGAGGTCCTGTCCTGATTCCTAATCTGAGGGTATCCTGTCCTGTCCTGGGTGTCCATTCTGCACCTGCTGTCCTTTGAGGGGTATCCTTCCTTGAGGGTTTCCTGTCCTTAACTGACCCGTGGCCAGGGTTTGGTTTCCACACCAGTCTAGGTAAATACTGCTCTAAGTTCCTTAAAATTTGCACCTTTCTATATTTCAGTCTTTTGCTTTAATAAAAGACATCTTGCATACGTTGATTTTTCCATGTTTTTGCCGCAAACTATTGAAACATAAAGTCATTTGCATAATTTTCTTGATATGTTCTCATGTTACCCTATCTTTTAGAAATCATATTTTGCATTGCAGTTTGTCATTTTCTGATATGGTCTAGAACGACCTTACTTAGATTTTCTAAAGAATTTCTGCCTTGAATGCATAGCATATTTCCTTCGCATCTCATTATTGCATTTTAATGATTACCCTGACTTTATTTCTCTATAGTTATGTACTTTTCATTATCTTGATTATCGATTGCCTTATTCTTGTAAATCTCATGCTTTCAGAAAACGAACTTTAGATAAACATTTTAAAACTTCCAGTTGTCCGTGGTCATTTCCAACAGTATTGAATGTCATTTGAAATTGCATTTGCTGCCTTTCCTTTTACAGCTAGGCCCCTGATCCATTGAAGTCATAGGTACCCGTGTCGGTGGATGGTAAGTCGGGTACACTGAGTAATAACAGTAGGGAACACACCCAATTGGTAGCAGCCCGTGAAGTCGCCTGGTCAATGAATAGTGTGAATTGAAAGTATATGGGCCCTGAAGCCGGAAACGGCGAAATCATTGGCTGGGTGACCTCGCGCGCTCTATCAGTTTTCTGGTAGATCAGAGGATGGTTAGGGACTAGCTAAAGGTTAGGTAGGATTAGTTAGACTAGTTAAGTCGGAAGCTGCTAGTACATTAATGCTGCTATAAGAGCGGCTGTTCCGAGGGGACTGATCACTCTCTTGTGAATACGCTGCTGAAATCAATGAACTGTTTTTTCATTATTATTCTTGTTCTTATATTGTTATATGTATTAATCCATGCATTTGTAAACCGTATTGTTTCTTGTTGTCCGAACTCCCCGGGGAATTGAAAGGGCAAGTGGTGAATAGAATCCATTGTCCTGAGGTCACAGGCTTAAGGAAAGTTAGGAGCAGGTTAGGATAACCGGGAAGCACTAACTAGGGTTTTTCTGAATATATGTGTGAATAAATGTCAGTAACGAGGTTCATTGGCAAAATTCCCATAGTGGCGTAACCTAGTAAGGGTCACATCGGAAGAGTAGCAGGTTCCTCGGAGCTTGGGTGAAAGCAAAGGGGTCCGCTGGGAAACCTTAGACTCGGATATATCCCGGAAAGAAGTGGATGAGTTTAGGGGAATAACAGGTTCACCGATGCTAGAGTGAAGGGTAGGCGGAAGAGATCTGCCCGCAGCGCGTGAAAAGTAAATGGAAGTAGTTTACTTGCAGTAAAAGAAATCTTTTCTGTCTAGACACTTGAGCACTGTGGCGAATGTGTATTCGTTGTAAAATAACCGAGCACTGAGCACTTTAAAAGGAAAGAAAGTTTCCGTTACCTTGTGAAGGGAGGGAGTCAGTCGCGAAGCGCCTCTGACGTCACTCCGTGCCGCGCTGGGATTGGTAGAAACAGCGGGCGGGTAGCGGGGCTGAAATTGTAAAGGAGGGGTGAAGCGCCGAGGAGTGAGAACTGTCTCACGAAGGGGCCGCGCACCCATTGGCCAAAATTATTTGAACGCGTGCACCTCATTGGTCGCACGGAATTGCAAGACGCGTTCTGATTGGAGGTGACTTTGTAAACAGAGTTAAGCGTAAAAATCGTATGTGGCACTCGTATTGTCCAGAGACTAGACCCGATCCAAGAAACCAAGGGTTTGAAAGGGATCAGTGGAAAGCTAATAGATACGATATTATGTACGGAGCTAAGAGAAAGATGTCCCTTGTAAGCAGGGTAAAGAATTTCTTCAAAACGGACAACCCGATTAAGTCTAGAGAGGGTGTTACTATCCCGCCACCGAATACTCCTGCCTCATTCATGATGTTTGACCGAGGGTACAACACCTGTGTGTGGTTGGAGAATTGGGTAAAGTACACAAAAGGCGACGGAGTATTGGCTTTTCCGTTAGACGGTACTTTTAATGGCAGAATTTTATTTAATTTGAGAACCCGCATGAATGAATTACATCCCAGACCGAGACTAACGCAGTATGAGGCATTAGAGGAATGGGAAATTGAGGCTTTTGAAAGAGAGAAACCCCGAATGGACAAAGGTCTGACTAAGTGGTACCCCAGGCTGAAACAAGAGACAAGGGACAAGAGGATGAAACAGTGGAGGCAGAGCATGATTGTTGAGGGTCTGTTTCCTATGATGCCAGCATGTACCCCGTCGGGGGGAGAAAAAAGGACAGAAAAGTGTAAGCATTGGGGAGCCCTTGGAGAGTCAGATGATGAATTGTTAGATGACATCTTTACGAGAAGTCCGCCCCCTTATAATGAGGGAGCCCGACCTTCCAGTGCAGGAGAGAATCCCCAGCGTCCATCTATTAAGGAGGAGGACAGATCCCTATGTAGGGGGGGAGGGGGCCAGGTATTGCCCTATTTCGAGAAGCCCGAGCCCCCGGAGGTACGCAATATATATCCTAGAATGACCGAGAGCTCAGAGGAAAAATATTCCCGTGAAAGAACATTTTACCCCAGACCTCTGTATGAAAACGAAGAAAAGCCAGTAGGTTCAGGGGTACCCTTTTTGCAGCCTCCATATGGGGAAGAGCGTAGGTCATTTGGCACAGGAACTTTGTTCCCGAAACCAAATTATGGTGGGGGTCCAAGTGAAACGCATCCTACTGCCCCGAGCCTTACCCCTCACCTGACCCCACAGATGATACCTGACCGGACATTAGGAAGAGTACTAGATGAAAGGGAGCAAGAGGCCCTAGCTAGACAGAGGACAGAAATAATTCAGAAGATCTCCCAGTTAAATACCAGTCCTGAAGCTTTGACTATTCCGGTAACAATCGGACCAGTGGTTCCGTTGTACAGGAATAGTCAAGGAAGTTCGAACCCTCCAGTTATGAACCCGATAATGGCCCCGCCGAGGCAAGAGCCCCTACTGATAGACGATCAGTCCAGTGAGTGTGAGTCCGAAGTGGTGTTCTTGGATCTACCAAACAAACAGACCGGAAAGGGAGTGCAGAAGAGGCATAATCCTTTTGATGCGAAAGAAATTAAATTAGAATCAGCAACAGGGACTAGGAGTGTTTCCTTGGTAACGCCAGAAGAGATTGAAAATTGGAGTCGTGATTTAGAAAAACAGGCTCCGCAAACGAAACCTTTAGACCTCTACAAGCTGAGGGTAGAAATAGAGGAATTGATGGCAGGAAATGTGGGGTTAGACAGATTGAATACCTATTCTGAAGAAGAGTTGCTGTTCATGTGTAAAAGCCTTACCAGAAGTACCAGGGTGCTCCACGAAAAACTGACCGACACAGCAGCTAGTATGGGGATAGATATATCGAGATCAAAGCCCTTGCAGAAACCATACCGAGCTGAGTTCTCAGATAAGGATTTAGAGAACTTGAATGTGTCAGGGAGGAAGTTGCAGATTAAAGAATTGCTTGCAGTTTTGCAAAAATGGGGAGACGTAGAAAGGTGGAAAACGAGGTGGGCACGTAAGAAAGAGGAGGCCCGATCAAGACAAGCTACCCCTGAGTTCCCTCTGAGAGAAGTAGACAAACCCGAAACATTATGCCCCATGCGGGAAGTACCAGGTGGGAGGTATGTGCACGTTCCATGGTCCAGACAGGATATCGTGTCCTTTACTAACGATTTCCCGAAACTGCGCGAGAAGCCGGTTGAATGGTACCGGCAAGTGGAAAGGTTCATAAAGGTGCAGAAATGCCTGTGGAAAGACCTGGATGGGTTTTTCGACATTGTGGTCCCGGTCGATCTATGGACCGAGTGTAAAATAGCCATAGCCTGGCCTAGTGAGGAGTATACAAGAGATAAAGAAACAGGGGAACCTTCGAAGGAAGTCATGAGAAAGTATGAACAAGTAATTCAGCACTTGAAACTAAAGGTGCCAGCTAAGGAAACTGATTGGACCAGGATAGATAGAACAACGCAGGAAAGAGAGGAGACAGTGCACTCCTATTATGAAAGGCTGTTGCAGGTGTTTAAAACATACAGTGGTATAGATAACATCGAGATGAAGGACATGACGCACTTTATTTACAGGTTTGTAAACGGTTTAAGACCAGAAATTTGTCAGTGGATAAAAGATAACAAAATCTGTTGGCACTCCAAAAAGGTAGACGAGGTCCTGCGGTACGCAAAGTACTGCGAGGACGAGATGGCAGAAAAGAAAAAGGCTCTCAAGGAAAAAGTGATGTGGGCTCAGGTGAAGCTCGCAGAACAGCAGGAAAAGCAGTTGAGTAACATGGTCAAAAATGCAAAGAACGAAGGCCCTGGGGGAGGGGGAGGAGGCAAGCCCCGGCCCAAAATGAGCAGGGAGGAGGCTATGAAGAAATTTCCCTGCCATCAGTGCGGCGAAATTGGACACTGGCGTAACGAGTGTCCTTACTTGCCCGAAGATAACCCCAAAACTCCTGATTTAACTCCACAGACGCAGAAAGAGAGACCAAGAAAGACTCAACCACAGGTAAAAACAGTTCAGGTGCCCCGAGCACCAAAGCAAGTATATAGGGGAAAACAGGCAGAGGGAGATGAAATAGAAGTCTGGGAAAGCAATGAGAACAGAAATGCAGCAACTTCGCAGTATCTTCTAAATGATACCTTCCTTTGTGATGACCAGTACTGACGGGGCCTGAGAGGGGAGGACGAGGAGTGCGTACTTGGCGCCTCCTTGCCGGTAGACCAGTCCGGACCATACATTGAAGGAAAGGTTGACGGAAACGATGTCACCTTTCTGTTGGACACTGGCGCTACCCGTTCTACTGTGAGAACAGTGGACGTTCCAAACCTACCCCTCTCGGGAGAAGCCATCCAAGTAGTGGGTGTATCTAATCAATTGATTAGTACTCCTGTTACCAAGCCCATGGAGATCTCAATTGGAAATTTTAGGGAAATGCATAGATTTGTCGTTTGTGACACCAGTCCAGTGAACTTACTGGGACGTGATTTGCTGTGCAAAATGAACTGTACCATCTTTTGCACACCAAAGGGTGTGGAAATTCAGACCCCAGATGAAGACGGCATTTATAAATTAATGTTAGTCAGACCTGACTCGGAAATTAAACGAATGACCATGCAGGATTTGCCCAAAGAACTCCAAGAAGCAGTAAAGTCAGAGGTGTGGGACTTTACCGGGAAAGATGTAGGGTTAATGAAAAATGTGGACCCCATACAGATAGCAATAAAGGACAATGCAGTATACCCCAATACTAAACCCTACAGGATGAATGCAGAAGTGAAAGCTGGTGTTGCTGTGGAAATAAAGAAATTGTTAGAAGGAAACATCATACAGGAGGTGATGAGTAGCCCATGTAACTCTCCGATTATGGGCATTAAGAAGCCTAGTGGCAAGTACAGAGTAGTACAGGATCTACGAAAAGTCAACAAAATAGTAGTCCCCTGTTGCCCTATTGTCCAGAATCCAGCAGTGATTCTGTATCAGATTCCCTGGGATGCTGAGTGGTTCACCGTGATAGACTTGTGTCATGCATTCTTTTCCATTCCCTTGCATCCAGATAGCAAATTTCTTTTCTCATTTGCCTTCGAAGGTCACGTGTATTGCTGGAACCGGGTCCCTCAGGGGTATACAGAGAGCCCCTCTATCTTTAATCAGATCTTGAAAAAATGTTTGGAAACTTTAGTCCTACCTGGGAACTCTGTCTTAGTGCAATATATAGACGACCTCTTGGTGGCGTCTAAAAGTCATAAGGATTGTGTGATTGACACCATTGCCCTACTGAATCACCTGTGTGAAAAGGGACATAAAGTGTCCCCTGACAAGTTACAGTTTTGTGCAAAATCGGTGAAATATCTGGGGCACCAGATAGAAAAAGGTGTCAGAAAAGTAACATCGGAAAGAGTGAGAATAATTCAAAAGATGCAGTTGCCCCGTACTCAGAAAGAAATAAGAATGTTCCTGGGTGTGATAGGATACTGCAGGCAGTGGATTCTGGGATTTGCAGTCCTAGCCAGGCCCTTGATAAAAATGACTAAGAGAGGAACACCGGAGATTGTAGAATGGGATGATGAAAGCTTAACAGCCTTCACCAAACTACGAGATTGTCTGTGTACTGCTCCTGCATTGGGAATGCCAGACTATTCCAAAGAGTTTGCCCTATTCTGTGACACTCGCGATAATTGCGCATTGAGAATAAAAACAGTAGAAGAAAAACGTGCAGAAGAAAGGAGAAGTGCTCGTATAGCAGAACAACCAGAAGACTCTTCCAAAAGAAGGAGTGATCGGATAAAGAGACAAAACAAAAAGTACAAGTCACCTGAATGGACACTTGTGTTAGAAGAACTTGAAGATCTCGATATCACTGACGTAAGCGACGGAGAGCCCGTCCCTGAGTACTCTGACGAAGAGGAAGAAGAGCCACCGTGAATTTGCACAAAGTAAGATACTTGTGTAGAGACACAAAGAGGGGTTGACATACTTCTTCTGAAGCCAAAATGTCTGATTCAAACGTGAATGGTAGACCCAGTCGCAGCTGTTGCAAAACATGCTGCAAGGTATGTGTCTGTAGTATAGTTGTCCTGATATTACTCTGGATAGGACTAACCATTTTCATTCCCTTTGCTGTAAGCAAAGATACTAATATTGTCCCTACTGAAATTGTAAATACTGACAGTGAAGAGCTGACAACACAGAGTGTAGCTAGACATGAGAGAGCACTGAGACAAACAAAACAAGACTTAGAAGCATCAGATGAGGAAGAACTACACTATCATAGAATAAAAAACAGGACACGCTTAAATGTTTTCGCAAACTTGTTAATACACTATGTAGAGACTATGGAAATTGAAGATTGCTATGTCTGCATGAAGCTACCTACTTCTGTAGCTGAAGGCGTGACATACCATCACTTGCCGCTGACATACGGAATTTCCTGTAGCATTTTAGCTAGTTTATTTTATTTTACAAAAGAGGACCGTTACAGTACTATTACTCTAATAATGACGTGATCTTTTCTGAGCTTCCTATACGTGGGAACTTGAATCCTGTACATACCAAAAGTGACGCAATACGATACATGGGAGATTATTTCCTGACTATAGGTAACATTGACATAGCGGACGCACACAGAGATAACTTGACTTGTTCTTTGCATGAGCAGGAAAAGATGTTCCTAAACATGGCAGAGAAAAGGAGAATTAAAATACAAAAGAAGGCTAATGACGAAAGTCAGAAAAAGCCAAAGTGGGCAGAGAACATGGAAGGCACCTCAACTGGTGGGGCGGGTCCTGCTCTGTTGCTGGATTTTGAAAAGAAAGGGAAGCTATGTCTTCACCGCGAGAAGACTAGCTATTATAATAACATTTTCATTGGTTCCAGTGAATGCGAACATAATTACAAGGTAATTGGAGGTTGGGGTTTCAAAAATGGGTCAGAGCCTGTGTTTCCTGGAATTTATTATATTTGTGGGGACAAGGCTTATTTCAAATTGCCGGATCACTGGTATGGAAGTTGCTATTTTGGCATTGTCTTCCCGAAAATATACCATGTGAATGGAGTTGCTGGAAGCAGTGAAAATACTAATGGCTTAGTGCGTAGTAAAAGAGAAAGTATAGGTGAAATTATGGGTAGTATTTTCAGTGCACTGATACCTGGAGTGGGAGTGGTTCTGAACACTCACAGAATTTGCAAATTGTCCACTATAGTGGATGTGTTGTCGACTGAGACAGCTCATGGATTTCTGCTGGTCAATACCGAAATGGTTGCGATCAGATCAATGGTTTTGCAGAATCGACTTGCTCTTGATACCTTATTGGCGAAAGAGGGCGGAGTCTGCCGGATGTTGAAGGCGCAACATTGTTGCACTTATATTCCGGACAAAAGTGTGCAGCTCAAAAGATATGTGAGAAACATTACTAATTTGGCAAAGGAACTCAGACCACTCGAGGTTGATAGACTGGTAGATGGTCTCTCAAATGTAGGTCATTGGTTCGCTAGTATAGGTAAAGGCTTATTGCTCAAAGTACTGATGCCAATTGGAATTATAGGTCTCATCCTATTTTTCATATTTGTCTGTTGCAAATGCCGCAAACACACAAAGAAGTATGAGGTGAATACGAGAGAAGTAAATACAAGAGGAGTGAAACGGAGTGTGGATGAGCTCGAATTAGAAGAGATGAATAATCAGATCTATAAAAAGGTGAAGAATTCTCACCCTACCAAAACTGAACGAGAAAAGCTGGAGCGATTGCTAGAAGAAATAGAACTGTATAAAGTGTGAAAGAAAAGTTGGCATCTGGTTCCATTTATTTTGTGATGATAGTAAATATCATCAAAGAGGGGATTGATGAAGCAAAGCTTCGCATATTTTGCGACCTTGCCGAAGTCATGAACCTCGTCTATGTGTAACAAGGTAATAAGTGTACGTCTTACTAACGTTTATTTTTAGTTTGAATAAGGATTAAGAAGCTTGCCTATGTGTATTCCTAATCATTTTAATCCGTGTCCGTAAAATATGGCCGCCGCTTGTATTTAGTTACTGCGCATGCGTCAGCCACACTCACGTGTCCTGACGGGTCTGCAGAAGTGGAGGGAAATTTATGCGCATGCGTAATTCATAGCTTTGCCTGCAACGTGGTACTACTCGTGCCACTGCTCTTGTGTATGTTATGTGTAGCTAACATTTAGACTGCATAAGTATATTTTGTAGTGATAAGTTGAAAGTTCAAAACCAAATGATGTGTTTTCATAACGTTATTTTTATGTATTAATTTGTTTTCGCTTACTTTTCATGTACCGCGGGGAATGGGGGTCTGTTTGTACCGATGAGCCATCTTGGAGGTCCCTTCTGCGCATGATCACTTTTCCAGGGACCTGACAACTTTGGCTGATGGAACTTAGCCAGCTGGCAGTGATGGGCAAGATGCTCCTGAGAACTGACCTGAAAAACCCAGGAAAACAGAGACAATTGTCCTAGCTCGGCAACAATGTAAATTGTCACTCATATTTCTGCACAATTTCTCATGGGAACCCCAATCTCGCTAGGCGGTACCCAAATATGTAAATGTAGCATCTAAATAGACTGATATGATTGGTGTGTTACCCAGAGCCTACCTTAGGACCAATCGAAATTGGGGATTCTGACACTTTGCAACATTTGGGGGGTGGTACACTGACCCAAAAGAGTATATCTACCCTGGGTTCACCTAGGGAATTGTCCGACTTGTCTGGTTTAGCTGACCTGTCACTGACCCATCGTACTCAATAGGTGACTGAAGATACAGAGAGCTGCGGAGCACTCTGTCCGAAATTGACCATAGACTAAGGTTTTACTGAACCTTAAAGTGCTGGCGAAGCACTTTGCTGGGAGTTCGTTGACCCAATCGGGGTCTTGATCGATAGCTGCAGAGAGGGTGGAGCGCAGGCGTTGCTTCCAAACTGCGGGTGCGGTCCTGTCCTGAGCGGTCCTGTCCTGAGGGTTTGCTGTCCTGTCCTGAGGTCCTGTCCTGATTCCTAATCTGAGGGTATCCTGTCCTGTCCTGGGTGTCCATTCTGCACCTGCTGTCCTTTGAGGGGTATCCTTCCTTGAGGGTTTCCTGTCCTTAACTGACCCGTGGCCAGGGTTTGGTTTCCACACCAGTCTAGGTAAATACTGCTCTAAGTTCCTTAAAATTTGCACCTTTCTATATTTCAGTCTTTTGCTTTAATAAAAGACATCTTGCATACGTTGATTTTTCCATGTTTTTGCCGCAAACTATTGAAACGTAAAGTCATTTGCATAATTTTCTTGATATGTTCTCATGTTACCCTATCTTTTAAAAATCATATTTTGCATTGCAGTTTGTCATTTTCTGATATGGTCTAGAACGACCTTACTTAGATTTTCTAAAGAATTTCTGCCTTGAATGCATAGCATATTTCCTTCGCATCTCATTATTGCATTTTAATGATTACCCTGACTTTATTTCTCTATAGTTATGTACTTTTCATTATCTTGATTATCGATTGCCTTATTCTTGTAAATCTCATGCTTTCAGAAAACGAACTTTAGATAAACATTTTAAAACTTCCAGTTGTCCGTGGTCATTTCCAACAGTATTGAATGTCATTTGAAATTGCATTTGCTGCCTTTCCTTTTACAGCTAGGCCCCTGATCCATTGAAGTCATAGGTACCCGTGTCGGTGGATGGTAAGTCGGGTACACTGAGTAATAACAGTAGGGAACACACCCAATTGGTAGCAGCCCGTGAAGTCGCCTGGTCAATGAATAGTGTGAATTGAAAGTATATGGGCCCTGAAGCCGGAAACGGCGAAATCATTGGCTGGGTGACCTCGCGCGCTCTATCAGTACTACAACTTCTCATTATCTCCATATTCATTTCTTTTTATGGCCTCCGGTTGCCTATTATCTAAATTGATGTAAATTAATTCATCATGTATTTAACCATTCTTATTGCCTCTGGTGGACTGTCTTATTTATTTTCACTTTACATCTTATGTATCTTCTAGCTATTTAATTTAATTTAATTTAATTTAATTTAATTTAATTTCTTATAAAGCGCTAACAATCATCCAGAGTAGGATATCACGGTGCTATGATTGCTAATGTGCATATGTCGTTGGTATGAATCCAGTTAGGTTATTCTAGATGGGGGAAGAGGAAAGATTTTAGCTGTTTCCTAAATGCCAGGTGGCATTCTGTAAGTCGGAGGGCTGTAGGTAATTCGTTCCACTTAGTAGCAGCGATGTGGGAGAAGGCACGCTCGCCCATCCTGGCTCTCTTTACCCGACAGGTTTTTGCACGAGCCAAGAATTGAGAGCGGAGGTTCCTAGTGGGAGCGTAGAACTGAATCCTATTTCTGAGGATGAGGGGGCCAGTTTTGTGCAGTGCTCTATGAGTAATACACATCATTTTAAAAGTTGCTCTTTGCTTCATTGGTAACCAATGGAGATCACGCAGACAGCTCTTGGCTGAGTCATATTTCCTTTTCATGCAAATGGCCTTGGCCGCTGCGTTCTGCACCATTTGGAGCCTGGTGAAGAGATACTCTGCCATGCCTGCGAACAAGGAGTTTCCGTAGTCCAGCCTACTCATCAGGAGAGACTGGACCAGGATCTTTCTACACTCCATTGGAATCCAGGGAAAGACTCTCTTAAGCATTTTTAGTATTGCAAAGCCTTTTTCCGCATATGGCAGCTACATGAGTCTTCATGGATAGGGATGTGTCTACGGTTATTCCAAGGTACCTTGCTGTTGGTGTCGGGGCAGGTGGAGTGCCCAGGGCTTCTGGCCACCAGCTGTCGTTCCACAGCTGAGTGTGGCTTCCGAACAGTAGTATCTCTGATTTGTCTGCATTGAGTTTAAGGCAATGCTGGTGCATCCATTCAGCCAATTCAGAGAGACAGTTTAGTAGCCTGTCTTTAGGGTTGTTTTTTTCATCCAAGATGACAGTGAGTTGAGTGTCGTCGGCATAAGAACATATTTCGACACCCCACTTTCTGCCTATTCCCGCCAAGGATAACACAAAAACATTAAACAAAGTTGGGCTTAATGAGGCCCCCTGTGGGACCCCGTATTTGATGTTCCGGCATGGGGACGAGAACTTGCCCATGTGCACTGATTGTGATCTATCCGATAGGAAGGACCGCAGCCAACCCAGTGCTTTGTCCCTTAGATGCTAGGGTTTCCAGGAGCAGATTGTGAGGGACGGTGTCGAAAGCCACCGAGAGATCCAACAGTATTAGGGCAACTGTTTTCCCCTGATCTACGTGCATTCTGATGTAATCCAGCACGGCTAGGAGAGTTGTTTCCGTGCTGTTGTTGGCCCTAAAACCCGTTTGTGTGATGTCCAACAGATTGTTTGCTTCGAGAAAGCTGGCCAGTTGCCTGTTGACCAGTTTCTCTAGGACTTTCGACAGGTAGGGAAGTTTGGATATGGGTCTGTAGTTGGCCGGGTTGTTGATATCTAAGCCAGCTTTTTTTAGAAGGGGAGTGACTGTGGCGTTCTTCCAGCTGGATGGGAACTCTGCGGCATCTAGCGAATGATTTAATACCTGAGTGACTGCAGGGCAGATCAGGGGGATGAGCTGCTGGAAAATATGATGAGGGCAGGGGTCCAGGGGGGAGCCAGATTTGATTTCGAGCATCGCTTTGCCCACTTCCTCTTTGGAGTATGGGCCAAAGCTAGTGCAGCAGGCTTGGGGGGTGGAAGGCTCGTGATCCACCGGGCTGCCTGATTTGGGGTTAGAAAAGGATGAGTAAATCTTGTCTATTTTTTCGCAAAAGAAGTTATTCATTTTGTTGCAACCTGTTTGTGAGGGAGTCAGATTAGATGAGGGACTGGTAGGACTGCAGAGCTCTTTTACTATTTTAAAAAGCTCTTTGGAGGAGTTTTTATTCTCTAAAATTCTACTGGAAAAGTAATCTTTTTTTGCCTTCCTAATGGCTTTAGTGTATTGTGACAATTCTTTCTTGTAGGCAGCCCTCGTCTCCTGAGTTCTTGTTAACCTCCATTTGTGTTCGAGCATTGTGCATTTCCTTTTTAGTGACTTCAGTTCTTGCCCGTACCAGTTTTCCGACATGGTGCGCCTGGGATTGGCATCGCGGCGGTGCTGTGAGCAGTGCTCCAGAGCCGACGCGATGTGGTTCTGAAGTCTGTCTGTTGCTTCGTCAACACCTAACTTTCCTATAGAGGAGTGGACAAAGTGTTGCCGAAAGGTTTCAACCTTGAAGTTAGCATAACTTCTCCTATGGGTTGCTACTTGGTAGGAGGACCTAGGGTTTTTGGCAGGTAAGTGAAAATTAAACTCGACCAAAGAGTGGTCCGTCCACAGTAGTGGTTTTATAGCAGAAATAGAGATGGAGTTGATATTGGAGAAAATCAGGTCAAGGGTGTGTCCAGCCCTGTGCGTTGGCTGATTGATTCTCTGGGACAGCTGCAGGATCTCCATATTCTCGGTTAGTTGTCTGGTGAGGGGGTTGTTACTGTCGTCATAGTGGATATTAAATTCCCCTAGGAGCAGTATGTTTTTGTTATGAAGGCAAATTGGCATAGCTTGTGATAGGAGTTGAGCGTTGAAGTCAGAGGTGCAGCCAGGAGGATTATAGATGATAGCACCACCGAATGTGGTGTATCTTTTAAACCCAATATTGTGTTTTATACAGTAACTAAAAAGTGATTGTGAAAATAAATCCTGAAAATTAATACCTGAAATATAAAATTTAAAATTTAAAACCACATGATTATATTGCATTTAGGCAAACCAACAATGATTAATATTTCTGATTCATATGCTCATCCTACAGACTATGTGATTGTACTCCTGATTTCTGTCTCCACTGCATGACCTATTTACAAATGTATATACATTTCTTCGCTCTGGTTAAGTCCATGCGGGGTCGTAGATCGTAAGCTGAGAATGTTTCTCGATTCTTTCATTCTTAAAGACTTCTCTCTGTCCCCTCCTCTTGCCTGTTTTTTCACTGTGTCAAGACCATAGAATATCAAGTTTTTCCAATTGCTTTTGTGGTGAGTTTCCATGTGCTTGGTAACTGCATTACTTCTGTCCTGGTGCATGGTTGCCCTTACATGTTCCAAAATTCTCTTTTTTAGTTCGCATTTTGTGCTGCCCACATATTTCAACTGACATGGGCATTCGATGACGTAAACTACGTACTGTGTTTTACAAGTGATCAGTTCCTGTATGTTCCAGACTTTACCATTTCCTAACATTAATTTTTGTATACTTTTGGCAATTTGACATACCTTGCAGTTGTAACACTTTTTGAAGCCCTTACTTTGTAAAAATAATCAACAGGTAGGGAGGAGGAATCAGGGTCCATTCAGTTCCCCATTGTTATACAAAATTAATCAGAAGGAGAATGGACACTTGTAACTTCATAACCATTGGTTATAATGGATCACCCTCATAAACACTGTGGTGTTACATGCGGTGTATATCTGTTATCCGCCCCACGTGCAGCGTTATGGCATATTCATCGGGTGTCCAATAACGTGCTATATGCCAGCCTCATCCTGAGGCAACCTCTGGTCTGGGTAGCAGTGTCTTAGAAATGAAAAAACACCCCCAGAGGGAATGTGAAAAGAGGGTCAAAAGAAAAATACTCCTTAAAAGACAGAACCTCTCCAAAGGGAACTTTAATATAAAAGGAGAGGTAAAGTTATTAAAAGATTCTGATATGGTGGTAAATCAAATTACTGGATCACCTTATATCTCATAAACGGTCAACATGTTTCTGCTCTTTCTCGCCCAGCCGGGTCTGTAGAGCATTCGTCAGGACAAACAAGACAAAAGGTCAGTACTTACACCATTTGTGTAGTTTCTTAAAAGTGTATGAATTTTCAACACTTGATTTGATTCGTGCTTTATATTCCTACAATGGGGAAATGAAAAAGTAAGTAAACATTTTATGTGAGGTTTTGGAAAATAGCACACATTAACATTCTCTATATTCAGAAAGTTAATTTAATTCATAAATATGCGTCTAATGATAATAAACGCTATGAACAAATGTAAAGAAACAAAGAGGGGTAATAGGGTCCTAACTGGGAACACTGGGGGCTTGTTTTTGAAATTACATATAGGGCATAGATGTTTTCATTGCTGATACTTGCAGTTAAGGGTACATAGGGCAGATGGTAAACCATTACTGGTTCAGTGCCTCATGTTTCTCTGATTTAGCGTTAAATGTTCTGTTCATGAGTAAAAATTACACACTACAATGTTTTCATGACAGATTGTACAAATGACAAAATATGCCTATTGTTGTGAAGTACTATTTTATATATATCCGATTATTGTTGGGACACACTAACAGTGCTTATAGGGTCAGCCATGTCAAAAAATGGAGGGGCCGATATTATAAGGTGGAGTACATAGTATCTGAATCCTCTCACTCTATATGTAACGTAACTCTCTAAAGTTTTACATTTCTCACAGTCCCTAAATACTAGATAGAGTGGAAAAAGGTACTGTATTAGTTGATGGGCGTTATCGTGCAACCAAAAGTACATCAAGCTTCTAATAGCGGACATGCCAAATATTGGTTATGGAGGTGTTCGTCAATTTCAATTATCGGTAACATGACTCACTATTGTAATCTTTTTACGGCATAGTAGAATTACCTTCATGCAGGGAATCTAAGACGTCAGCAGGGTGCATGGGTATCAGTGACCCGAGCTGTCGTGATACAAACAGATGGGGAGAAAATTGTAAATAACGGGTACTTTTTATCTTATAAAACGATTAGTGTCTTAGTACGCCGCCATTCTTACCCGCGTATTGGAGCGTCTCCACGTCCTGTGCTGGCTCTGCCCCTGGACGGTGGGATGCCGCTCCCTCTTCCTTTTTGTGAAAGTAGATCAATAAAGAAAGGACTAGATTTGTCGCCTACAACAAAGAAGCTAGAACTATATATGATTCGAGTTTCCTTTTCTTTTTGTACAACCATCATGAAAAAGATAGGACAAAATTCGGCGTCCTCAATCAAAAAGGCTAAAACTCTATGTGAAATGCATTTATTTTCACTGTGTTATCTGACAAACTCGTTTGTAAATGGTTATAAGTCTAATTGGATATTCTTGGATAACACAAGTAATAAAATTCTAGGAGATGTTACATCCATTTTTTAAGAAAGAATAGGGGGATAAGTGGGATTTCGTTATTGGCTAATACATGGAGATGTCGAAAAATATTAATGGAAATTGCCACTCCTCGTTACTGTAATAAGATTGTAAATTTGTCTCAATTGGCTTGAACTTTATGTTGCAGTAGGGGATAGTGATATTGTGAATAATGCTGTAGCCTTGGAACACTTTGATTCAGGTGATTTTATGCAAATTGGTGCCACGGTATATTATCGTTCAGGCCTGTAAGATGTGTTTGTAGGCGGTTCACCCATCTCTGTTCCTTTTCAAACAATATCTTTTCTGTATTTCCGGTTTTCTCTACTAGCATTTCTAGGATTATCCATCTCAGTTCTTCACATGAATGGCCTGCCTCTACGAAATGGCAACACAATTTGGTGTTATTTCTTTTCAGTCTTATGTTGCTCTTATGCTCTCCTATTCTGATCTTGACTTTTCTGCAGGTCATGCCCACATATTTCTTCTGGCATGGGCAACTCACCAAATATATCACATGGGTAGAGTTGCAGTTGGTATGCTGTTTTTGAGTCCAGACTAAGGTTTCTGTGAGCTGTAATGTCTTGGTCATGGTCGTAAGTTTGCACACCACACAAGTTCCACAGGGATAGTGTCCTGTGATGGGCATCATGTTGGTATCTCTAGTTAGTGCCACTGTATTTCTCTTCACCGGACGTGTATGCACTAACGCATCTTTAAGGTTATTTGTGCGTCTATTTGCGAACCTGGGTTTAGGCCAGTTGTGTTTTCCGGAGGTGATGATTTGCCAATTTTTTCTGACCAATTTTTGGACTTCATACGTTGCTGGGCAGTAAGTAGTTACACATGTGACTAAATCCTTGATTGGTTCTTTGTTGGTGGTTTGTAAAAGGCACTCTCTCGGTTGGTATTTAGCTCACTTCCGGCATTTAGAAATAGTAGAGGCTGTATATTCTCTGGCTCTCAGTTTGTGACTCAATTCTTCTGCTTGTACTTTGTAATCGCTTTTCTTGCTGCAATTGCATTTAAGCCTAAGGAATTTACTATACGGGAGGTTGTCACGCAGTGGTTTCGGATGGTAGCTTTTGTAGGACAAAAGGCTGGTCTTTGCAGTAGGTTTGGTAAATGTTTTTGTTTCCAGTTTGCCATGTTCAGTAAAGATGGTAAGTTCAAAAAAATCTATCGTCTGGTTGCTTGAAGTGAAGGTGAATTTTAACAGGCAATCTCTATCATTCAACCACTCGATGAACATGTTGAGATCTTTATCAGCCTGCCAGATCAGAAGAATATCATCAATGTAACGTTTCCAGTATAATATACTGGAAACGTGCGGATTACTGTCATTTAAGACGTGCTGGCTTCGAATTGGCTCACATAAAGCCCAGCTACCGAAGGAGCAAAGGCACTGCCCATGGACGTGCCATGGCACTGTAGGAAAAGTTCTCCATTATATTCAAAGTAATTCTCCTTTAAGGCTAACCGGCAACATTCCAATACAAAGTGTCTTGGGGTATTGTGTGTCCAATTTTCCATGAATAAGAGGTCTTCCAGCATCTCCAGAGAATCGTCTTGAGGGAGGCTGGTGTACAGCGACTCGACATCTAGCCCTACAAGTAGCATGGTCTCTGGATCAAAGTCTCTTCCTGCAATTTGGGTCAGAAGATCACGGGTATCTTTTAAGTAGGTAGGCGTCTTCTGTACAAGGGGTTTTAAATATTCGTCTGCAAACCTGGACAAAGGCTCAAGTATAGAACCAGTCCCCGAGACTATCGGGCGTCCTGGCGGTGGAGTCTTGTTTTTATGGGTCTTGGGGAGTGAGTAGAAAAATTGTGTTTTTGGGTCTTTTGGAGTTAAAAAGTCTGCTCTTTTTTGGAAATCCACATATTAAGTTCTGCCTCATGGATCATTATCGCGACAGTATTGAATAATCTGTCAGTTGGATCTATATCTAGTCTTTTGTAGAATTTAGTATCCGGTAATAAAGCAAGACATTGTTGATTATACCCTTCTTTTGTGAGTAACACCACTCCTCCCCCCTTGTCCGCTGGCTTGATTATTATCGAGTCGTTGTTTTGTAACTCCTTTAGTGCTTGGCGTCCTTTTTTGCTCATATTTTGAAAAGTCTTTCTCGTCTTATTCTCAAGGCTATCAATCCCCTTCAGTAGAGCTTGCTCGAATGTCTGTATTTCGATAGGGATAGCGCCATTAGGAGGATTGAAAGAGGATTTTCTCCTCAACGGGGTATCGCCATCATTTTGTTTTTGTTCCATACCTGAAAAGAAGGCCTTTAATTTCAATGTTCTGCGGAACTCCGATATTTCACATTTAAGTCTGAAAGTGTCAAGAGGGGGAGTAGGGACAAATCCCAACCCTTTGTTGACAATGTCAGTTTGTTCTTTCGATAGCACAATCTCTGATAGGTTGACAATCAGTGATTCTTCTTGCTCGTGCCTGGTTGGGCTGATGACATGCTGCGTGTTTGAACGTTGGGCTGTTGGTCTTGCCAGGTTAGATTTTTCTTTCGCCCGCGTGATTGATTCTGGCCTCTTGATAAAAAAGGCTGTTGTTGTTGATGTTGATTCCCCATGTTGGTCATATGCTGATTGCCCATTTGTGGTGGCTGTTGCATGTCTTGATTAAAGGGATTAAACCAATTCGCAAATTGTGGCATATAGGGTTGAAAGAAGGGGATATGGTTCCCATGAAAGAAAGGTGGTCTCTGTCCTCTGTTTCCCCTTCGTGGACATCGATATCGGAAATTGTTGCGTCCCCTCCTAGTATTAAACTCATCTGTACTGCCTTCCGAGCCATCTGAGGAGTTCCAGCCAGTCAACTCATTGTCTGAGCCTTGGTCGGTTACTGTATAATCCTCTTTGGAGTATGGATGCATCCGTTCTTGACTGAACTTTTTGAGATCCTTTCCAAGTTTTTGAAGTTTACTTTGCATAAGAAATTCCTGTGTGTCATCCATTTCTTTCGTAATTTCTTCCAGTTTCTTTTTGTAAACCAGAGGGTTGATGTTCTTTTTCAGTTCATTTTCACATTCCTGAATTTTGATTAGTAGCGCTTCTGAAAGTCTCTTAGTTGTTTTCACAAATAATCCAAAGTGCACTTCCAGGAGATGGAAGACCAGTCTCTTCGAAACGCTAGATCATGTAGGAATATTCTAGGGGCATTATTAACCCACAAGCCTCTTGGGGCAGACTTGGACCTCAAGTATTCAGTCATGATGATGCCATGTATGGCAGTGCGAATTTGTTCCCTTTTCTTCTCAGTTAATGTTTCCCAATCATCAGTTTGAGCAAGGGCTTGCGTCAGATCGGCATTTTCTAGCAGAGGTTGTGCTGCCAGAATTTCATCTATGTCACTCCCAGCGAAGCTAAGACGACAATTGTCCTCCATAATTCCGTTACTTATGTCCAAAATTACCCCCAAAAGAACTGGTTGAAGTTCCACAGGGGTATGGATTTCTCCCGCAGCTGTGCGCTGCTTAGACAAAAGAATCAATCGATCTCTCAAATTGGGTGCTCGACGATATGTTATTTGTGGTGCATTGCCTATCATTGGCCCAATCTTTGCATCTAATTTTAGAATTTTCCAATTCTTCTTTAAGATGTTCCTAATTTGTTTGGATTGGTTTGAGAGGGTTGTTATGAATCTAATTTCTTCGTTGTTACTCTTTTTAATCATTTCATCTCTAGATTGTAACAGAGTGACCCTGTTCTTCAAATTAGCTCTTTCCCATCCTTTCTTGATGTGTTTTTTAGAGTACCCCCTTCTCATGAATCTTCCTGCAGTTAATGCACTCTGTTCTTCCCATTGTGACTCCTCCGAACATATCCTCCAGAGTCTTAAAAACTCACCGTACGGGATATTTTCAAATAGGCATTGCTGATGGAAACTGCTGGCATGCAGTGTTGCATTAGTTGCCGTCTTCTTTCTGTGTAAAGTGGTTTGTATCTGATTTGATTCAATGTACATTTCTGTATCTAGGAACGTTACTCTAGTATCACTCAATTCATAAGTAAATTTGAAATTCGCCAGTGTGTTGTTTACAATTTCAAAATACTCCCTGAAGTCATTTTCTGATCCATCCCACACTAGCAGGAGATCATCGATAAATCGCAACCAAAGTACGACTTTATTCAAGAACAAGTCATTGTCAGATTGCCAAGCCCATTTTTGCTCCCACCATCCCATGGTGAGGCAGGCAAAACTAGGGCTAAAAGAAAAACCCATCGCAGTTCCTTTAGTTTGTGCAAAAATATCTTCCCCAAAGTAAAAAACATTCTGGTTTAAACACATTCTCATCATTTCCTCCAGCATTTTATTATGTTGAGAAAAGTGAATATTTCTTTCTTGTAAAAAGAATTTGCAGGCCGAAATGCCAATTTCATCGTCAATGTTTGTGTATAACGATATCACGTCCATCGTTATTAACTTGTATGTGGATTTCCAAGGAATTCCATTGAGTTATTTTAATATGTCCGAGGTGTCTTTTATGAATTAACTTACTTTTGAAACATAGGGGAGTAAGACAAAGTCTAAATAGTATGCTATTGGTACAAACAAGCATCCCTTCGCAGAGACAAATGGGCGCTCTGGTGGTCTAGTGCGGTTTTTATGAACCTTTGGCAAAAAATACATGGTTGCGGTCACTGGTTGTTCTACTGTCAAGTATTTGTGTTCATCATGACTGATTAATCCTAAAACTAGCCATTCTTTTAAGTTCTTGTCTAGTTCCAATTTCATTTGTTTTCTATGATCTGTTGTTAATTTCTTATAGTATCTTTCATCCTTCAATTGGTCATGAGCTACATTCACATACTCCAATTTATCCCAAATGATGACATTGGCCCCCTTGTCGGCCATCTTAATTTCGATGGTCTCATCTTTGCTTAAGGTGATTAGAGCAGCCCGTTCGTCAAGACTTAAATTGTCCAAATAACGTTGTTTCTTTATCTTGTAGATATCTTGTATCACTGCTTCATGAAATGTATCAATTTTGTTTCCAGGTGGCATTTGTGGATAGAAGCGTGATTTCGTTTTTTTCTGGCTCAATCCTGCCCCTAATTGTGTACAGGCCTCATCTAGTGTTATATGGCCCGCTTCAATTTCTTCATTTAAGTTCAACAATGTAATGTAGCTCTCTGTGTCTTTCACCAATAAGGTAGAATTTTCTACTGTTTTTGTTGTTAGTGCTTTTTGATTTCTTATCTCCCGTTCTTTTTCTTTGAACAGTTTTGCCAACAAATGAAATTGGAACTAGACAAGAACTTAAAAGAATTGCTAGGTTTAGAATTAATCAGTTATGATGAACACAAATACTTGACAGTAGAACAACCAGTGACCACAACCATGTATTTTTTGCCAAAGGTTCATAAAAACCGCACTAGACCACCAGGACGCCCAATTGTCTCTGCGAAGGGATCCTTGTTTGAACCAATAGCAGACTATTTAGACTTTTTCTTACCCCCCCTATGTTTCAAAATTAGGTTCATTCATAAAAGACACTACAGACATGTTAAAACAACTCAATGGAATTCTTTGGAAATCCACATACAAGTTAATAACGATGGACGTGATATCGTTATACACAAACATTGACCATGAAATTGGCATTTCGGCCTGCAAATTCTTTTTACAAGAAAGAAATATTCACTATTCTCAACATAATAAAATGCTGGAGGAAATGATGAGAATGTGTTTAAACCAGAATGTTTTTTACTTTGGGGAAGACATTTTTGCACAAACGAAAGGAACTGCGATGGGTTTTTCTTTTAGCCCTAGTTTTGCCTGCCTCACCATGGGATGGTGGGAGCAAAAATGGGCTTGGCAATCTGACAATGACTTGTTCTTGAATAAAGTCGTACTTTGGTTGCGATTTATCGATGATCTCCTGCTAGTGTGGGATGGATAAGAAAATGACTTCAGGGAGTATTTTGAAATATTAAACAACACACTGGTGCATTTCAAATTTACTAATGAATTGAGTGATACTAGAGTAACGTTCCTAGATACAGAAATGTACATCGAATCAAATCAGATACAAACCACATTACACAGAAAGAAGACGGCAACTAATGCAACACTGCAAGCCAGCAGTTTCCATCAGCAATGTCTATTTGAAAATATCCCGTACGGCGAGTTTTTAAGACTCCAGAGGATATGTTCGGAGGAGTCACAATGGGAAGAACAGAGTGCATTAACTGCAGGAAGATTCATGAGAAGGGGTTACTCTAAAAAACAAATCAAGAAAGGATGGGAAAGAGCTAATTTGAAGAGCAGGGACACTCTGTTACAATCTAGAGATGAAAAGATTAAAAAGAGTAACAACGAAGAAATTAGATTCATAACAACCTCTCAAATGAATCCAAACAAATTAGGAACATCCTAAAGAAGAAATGGAAAATTCTAAAATTAGATGCAACTATTGGGCCAATGATAGGCAATGCACCACAAATAACATATCGTCGAGCACCCAATTTGAGAGATCGATTAACTCACAGCCACTTTTGTAAAGAAAAGAAAACATCCTGGCTACAAAGTAAGGGCTTCAAAAAGTGTTACAACTGCAAGGTATGTCAAATTGCCAAAAGTATACAAGAAGTAATGTTAGCAAATGGTAAAGTCTGGAACATAGAGGAACTGATCACTTGTAAAACACAGTACGTACTTTACGTCATTGAATGCCCATGTCAGTTGAAATATGTGGGCAGCACAAAATGCGAACTAAAAAAGAGAATTTTGGAACATGTAAGGGCAACCATACACCAGGACAGAAGTAATGCAGTTGCCAAGCACATGGAAACTCACCACGAAAGCAATTGGAAAAGCTTGATATTCTATGGTATTGACACAGTGAAAAAACAGGCAAGAGGAGGGGACAGAGAGAATTCTTTAAGTATGAAAGAATCGAGATACATTCTCAGCTTACGATCTATGACCCCGCATGGACTTAACCAGAGCGAAGAAATGTATATACATTTGTAAATAGGTCATGAAGTGGAGACAGAAATCTGCAGTACAATCACATGGTCTGTAGGATGAGCATATGAATCAGAAATATTAATCATTGTTGGTTTGCCTAAATGCATCGCGATATAATCATGTGGTTTTAAATTTTAAATTTTTATATTTCAGGTATCATTTTCAGGATTTATTTTCACAATCACTTTTTAGTTACTGTATAAAACACAATATTGGGTTTAATAGATACAGCATAGCTAGAAGATAGATAAGATGTAAAGTGTAAATAAATAAGACAGTCCACCAGAGGCAATAGGAATGGTTAAATACATGATGAATTAATTTACATCAATTTAGATAATAGGCCACCGGAGGCCATAAAAAGAAATGAATATGGAGATAATGAAAAGTAATCATTGAAGGTAAATGCTGGCTCACAATGAAATATATATATATATATATATATATATGATTCATGCATTCGTGAGGTGAATGAAAAGCAGTACTTTTTTTGCAATGTATTTTTTATTTTGCATATAGAGTACTACATGAACCATAATGCCCTGTTTCAAAGGATATAGGAAATTACATCACAAAACATGTGTCCTTTAAATGTACTTGTACACAGGAGGGCGGTACCGTGAACAAGATCTCGGCAGGAGATCGAAATGCATTGGTGGTTTGGATGTTTGGAGAGCTGATGAAATAAATTGTTTTTGAACTTTTGAAAAACTATTGACGGAGTGAGAGCCAGTTCTTTCTGTTCAGAAAGGGATTTGGATATGTATATATATATATATATATATATATATATATATATATATTACCTACTGGCAGTCGCCAGTAGGTATATATAGTTAGGATTTTTTTGAATAGGGATTTCTGAAAATTCTATGTAGAATAACTTTGGCGTTGATGGACGGAATTGGCTGAAACTTTCAGGAAAATGGCACATTCTGTTTCTGAGCGTCCCCTGAAAGTTTGGGGGGGTTTCGTCAAGCTGGGGCCGAGAAAAAAGGGGGGTCCCAAAACGTGTTTTTAACATTGAGTTTTCCATAGGGTGGTTGGACTCACTTTTAGCTCGAACGGCTGAATGGATTTCCACAAAACTTGGCAAAATTGTAGGGACTGGTAGCCCGATGTGCCTTTGCTATGTCTCAAGATATATGCTCCAGTGGTTTTTACGAAAATTAACTTTGAAAAATATATATTGGGCTACATTGGGCTATATATATGTTAGAGCCCAAATGTAGCCCAATGTAGCCCAATGTAGCCCAATGTAGCCCAAAGATGGCCACCAGAGACAAAAAAAACAAATGTAGCCCAAATATCAGCCAGATGTAGCCCAACTATAGCCCAATGACAGAATGTCCCAGAGTGTTCTAAAGAACAACTAGAACGCTAACAGTCTTACTTATGACAAAAGTATGGCACACCTGAAGTCATCTTGATTGGAATAAAGTGGTAACACTTAATACATTTAATTTGAAAAGGAACAAAATGAGGGGTTTCATTTTGCCATAGAAATGTTATATATATATATATATATATATATATATATATATATATATATATATATATTACCTACTAACAGTCGCCAGTAGGTATATATAGTTAGGATTTTTTGGAATAGGGATTTCTGAAAATTCTATGTTGAATAACTTTGGCGTTGATGGACGGAATTGGCTGACACTTTCAGGAAAATGGCACATTTAGTTTCTGAGCGGCCCCTGAAAGTTTGGGGGTGTTTCGTCAAGCGGGGGCCGAGAAAAAAGGGGGGTCCCAAAACGTGTTTTTAACATTGAGTTTTCCATAGGGCGGTTGGATTCACTTTTAGCTCGAACGGCTGAATGGATTTCCACAAAACTTGGCAAAATTGTAGGGACTGGTAGCCCGATGTGCCTTTGCTATGTCTCAAGATATATGCTCCAGTGGTTTTTACGAAAATTAACTTTGAAAAATATATATTGGGCTATATATATGTTAGAGCCCAAATGTAGCCCAATGTAGCCCAATGTAGCCCAATGTAGCCCAAAGATGGCCACCAGAGACAAAAAAAACAAATGTAGCCCAAATATCAGCCAGATGTAGCCCAACTATAGCCCAATGACAGAATGTCCCAGAGTGTTCTAAAGAACAACTAGAACGCTAACAGTCTTACTTATGACAAAAGTATGGCACACCTGAAGTCATCTTGATTGGAATAAAGTGGTAACACTTAATACATTTAATTTGAAAAGGAACACAATGAGGGGTTTCATTTTGCCATAGAAATGTTATATATATATATATATATATATATATATATATATATGTAAAAACCTCCGTTCTCCTGCCACAATCACCTCTGACCTGATCGCGCTGGAAACAGACACGGACCACACTTGGATGCTGGTTAGTTTCGTTTATTCAGCTGTCGCCATAACGTTTCGGCTGAAAAGCCTTGATCACATGACAGCGTAACCTTGTTTTTTTGGCTTATTTAAAGTGCACTGTGCTCATTAGTGATTGGTTCGTTTGAATTATCACCACCTTTGGGTAAACATAGTTGATGGACTTACACATAACATTATTACGATATGTACACGTATTTACAATGCATATTTACAATTGTTAGCTGTCCACTCTTTTTCAATATTTGGGATAAATCCCTAAATATTCTTAAACAATTCTGGGTTAAATCCCTTTATGGACTTTAAAGCATATCCACCATATTTATACATTGTTGCCATAATTTCGCAGTTTTGGGTTAAATCCCCACGTTGATCATTTGTCCATTACTTTGTTGAACATTAACTTCAGCATTACATTTGATATTTTAATTCACCTTGCATTGTTTGCGTCCTTACCCATATCCATATAAAAGTGCTCCAGTGCAAAAAAGTGTTTAAAACCATGTAAACGAGGGCTAAACAATTTTAAATTCAGATAGTTATTTCATTATCATTATTTGTAGAGCCAACCTTTTCTCCTTTTGTTTTACATTCCCACTACACTTCTGTTCGAGTTTTATCCTGTTATCATTTTGGTTTTCAGTTACTTCACTATTGCTTATCTTATCATCCAGGTTGCTAACTTACATACCAAGTCTCAGTAAATATGGTCCTTCTACTTGTTACTCAATTGTCACATATTCTTAATTATTACAGCGAATATGATCATTGCCCAACTAGTTCTGTATAAAATTAATTATTCACACTTTATATCATCTTCATCTATATACAACTATATATACACATAAACTGATATACACCTTTATCCAAAAATATACATCTCTATATCATTCAATTCTAATTCATATATGTACATCCTATTTACACACCTATGTAGTTCACATTTCTTAATCTCTCATAATTTGGGCATTTCATATCACTCATAATCATTAGTTATGCAAACATGTGTGTAAATCTTCAGTCAAATTCAGACCTACAGGCTGTTTGCTATTGAACTTGAGTATGTAGTTGGTTTCCATTTTACGTAATTTGTTTTCCCGATTGCCTCCCCTCCTGCTCGCACTTACAGCATCCACCACCCAGTATTTCAGTTCCTTGTTGTTGCTTTGGTGTTGACTTTTAAAATGCCTCGCCACGGGATAGGTGTTATCCTGCGTGGTTATCGCCCTTAAATGCTGCAATATCCTTTTATGCACGGGAAGTTTCGTGCTTCCCACATATTGCCGTTTGCAGGGGCATTCAAGGACGTAAACGGCATAGTCCGTTTTACAAGTTAGGACTTTTGTGATGCGATGCTCTTGGTCACTAAATCCGTCCTTGTACACTTTTTTGTTCACACCATGTGCACATGCTTTGCAGGTTTTACACCTGTAAAAGCCTTGATTGTTCAAATACCAGGAACTGTTATCAATAATTTCTGGGCAGGTTGCTACTAATCTTTGTCTCATGTTGGGAGCTTTACTGAAGGTTATGGAGGCTTTCTTTGGGAGATCCTGGCCTATTAAAGGATCACTACTGATTATTGGCCAATTTTTTACGAAAATTAACTTTGAAAAATATATATTGGGCTACATTGGGCTATATATATGTTAGAGCCCAAATGTAGCCCAATGTAGCCCAATGTAGCCCAATGTAGCCCAAAGATGGCCACCAGAGACAAAAAAAACAAATGTAGCCCAAATATCAGCCAGATGTAGCCCAACTATAGCCGAATGACAGAATGTCCCAGAGTGTTCTAAAGAACAACTAGAACGCTAACAGTCTTACTTATGACAAAAGTATGGCACACCTGAAGTCATCTTGATTGGAATAAAGTGGTAACACTTAATACATTTAATTTGAAAAGGAACAAAATGAGGGGTTTCATTTTGCCATAGAAATGTTATATATATATATATATATATATATATATATATATATTACCTACTGGCGGTCGCCAGTAGGTATATATAGTTAGGATTTTTTTGAATAGGAATTTCTGAAAATTCTATGTTGAATAACTTTGGCGTTGATAGACGGAATTGGCTGAAATTTTCAGGAAAATGGCACATTTTGTTTCTGAGCGTCCCCTGAAAGTTTGGGGGGTTTTCGTCAAGCGGGGGCCGAGAAAAAAGGGGGGTCCCAAAACGTGTTTTTAACATTGAGTGTTCCATAGGGCGGTTGGCCTCACTTTTAGCTCGAACGGCTGAATGGATTTCTATGAAACTTGGCAAAATTGTAGAGACTGTTTGCCCGATGTGCCTTTGCTAGGTCTCAAGATATGTGCTCCAGTGGATTTTGAGAAATTAACGTTCAAAAAAATATATATATCTGTGACAGCTTCCCGGTTGTTGTGTTGTGTGGGTGATGTAAGTACCAACATGTAGGTACCAATGAAGAGTCTAAAATTCAATGTACACCGTCTCCTCTGTAGATATTTTGTATGTTCTAATATGGGTTATTTAAATGTAAATGTGTGGAAAAGCACTTCATGCTTTAAAGCAATTGTATTTTTGAACTGATTGTTCTTTCCTCTTTTTTTTTCCCACACTCTTCTTCAGCATGATAGTTGATAAATTCGTTCCCTCAAAAAACTTATATACATAAAAAAATTATATTAAATACATATAAAATATATTTTTCCTTTAAAAGAAGAATGCATTTTACAGCTTTTGATATTTGCTATTAAAAAACCATTGAAATTCAATGAAAAAACCATAGGTTATAGACCATATATAGTTAGGAATTAGCATTTACAAAACCTTGAATATTCACTGAAAAACACCATAGGTTATAGACCATATATAGTTAGGAATTAGCATTTACAAAACCTTATTTTACTCACACAAACCATTGAAATTTACATATATAGTTAGTTGCACTAACTATATATCGCGCACCCGCAATCCACTGCTGATCATGTCACATATTACATCATTCATGACATGGTCAGTGACATCACTGATGACATCACTGATGACATCTCAAATGACATCACTGATGACATCACTGATGACAACATCCAGTGACTGTATGTTTCTGTAAAGTTAAAATATGTCTTACATATTGAAGAATGAGTGGATGTATAAGTGTCTGGATGAAGGATTTAGTAGGTGCATGACTGACTGTATGAGTGAGTGATTAAATGTGTCTCACTGAGTGCATGGGTTAGTGACTAAACTGTCTTAATTTGTGCATCATTATGTCTGTTGTTCTGTAAACTGCTGCATGTGTTGATCAGTAGCTATATGAGTAACTATATGGGTTATTGATTGGTTGAATGGATATCTCAGTGCTACATGTCAAAGTAAGTACATATGTAAAACACAGTACATGTGAGAGTTGACATATAAAAATAACTGTGCATAAGAGCCAGTGAATGTGTGAGTGGCTGTATGGATCATTGTGAACTTGTATCAGGGATTGTATACGAGAGTAAATATGTGTTAGTATATGTTTGAATAAGTAAGGTGTGTATAACTGTATAGTTGAGGAAATGGAGGTGTGATTGATTCTTTGCATGACTGACTAGGTGTGTGAGTAACTCCATGGATGAGTGACAGTCTGTGAGTGTCTGTTTACACTGAGTGTATCTAAGGTTATATTAGAGTCTGAAGAGGTTCATCGTATTATCACATGAATGATGTCATCAGTGATGTGATCAGTAATGTCAAATGAGATGTTATCAGTGATGTCATCAGTGATGTCATTTGAGATGTCATCAGTGATGTCATCAGTGATGTCATCAGTGATGTCATTTGAGATGTCATCAGTGATGTCATTTGAGATGTCATCAGTGAAGTCATCAGTGATGTCATTTGAGATGTCATCAGTGATGTCATCAGTGATGTCATTTGAGATGTCATCAGTGATGTCATCAGTGATGTCACTGACCATGTCATGAATGATGTAATATGTGACATGATCAGCAGTGGATTGCGGGTGCGCGATATATAGTTAGTGCAACTAACTATATATGTGAATTTCAATGGTTTGTGTGAGTAAAATAAGGTTTTGTAAATGCTAATTCCTAACTATATATGGTCTATAACCTATGGTTTTTTCAGTGAATATATATATATATATATATATATATATATCACACCAAAATCCCAGCAGTGCATCCATCCAGGGGATTGGCGCAGAACCTGGAAACAGACTCTGTAGGCAAGGCTTAATGCTTAGTGGTGTTTATTCAGAGCATCAGTTGTCCAAATGACACGTTTCGGCCGCCAGACATGCGGCCTTGATCACATAGCGCCTGCAATGGTGAAAGTGTGCTTTATATACTGTGGGAAGAATGACAGTCTTTTTACTATGTTTATCACAATGATTCAACAGGTTTAGTGGTGGAGTGGTGTGGCTCACTGGTTAGAGGCGGCAGACCCGGAAGCAGAAGTCGGCCCGGGACCAGGGTTCGATTCCCGACGCGGCAGGGTCGTGGACCAGGGTCAGCGGACTCGATAATTCTCGCCTCGGTGCCTACTCTAACCAGGGGTCCCACTCGGCAACTCTGGGCATTAGCTTGCCTAATCTCCACAACGGCCCCCTCAACGCCGGGGATGCCTGGCTCCACCTTGGGGATTCCCAGCAGGGACCATCCCACAGGGAAAGCCAGGACGGGTTCCCCAGCGATATACAGCGCCAGGACGCCGGCTGGCAACAGTGCGCTTTACAAGTATACACATTACATTACATATACTGCGTGTGGTAATGCAACATGGATGACATCACAGATTTACTACAACTGGTATGCTGTAAGGCATCTAGACATGGTAGTAGGACTATAAAAGCTGAGTACATACATCAGAGCCGATGATAGCCACAGATAAACTGTGTCTTCCAGTGAGGTTCATGGATTGCTGATGTTACTGGTCCATGGAGAAATACAACAGTGTAATGCACTAACTGGTGAGTTTTGGGAACCCCGTGTGTGTATTTAAAAGAGCCAAATGTGTGCTACAAGTGAATAGGCATGAACATGTCATGGTATGTAGCACGCGGCATACGTTGCAAAGTATACAGCGGCATCTGTTAAAATATATATGTAATGCGGCTGCTCGGCGGGAAATCAGACTTTAAGCAAAGTGCCCTATGAAATATGTGGCCCGCGGGTGGGTGAGGGTCCTCAAAGGACGGTCTGTTCACTTCATGTCTATATGCGCTAGATTGAAAGATGTGATGTGTTACACCACACACTGAAAACCTTCCAGTGTGATCCCTGCCACTGTTCGTGTTGGTAATGAATATGAGGGAAAGGTAACGGTGATTACGTGAGCCTAGTGTGTGTGTATCAATCGATCAATCAGGAGTTTGTTAAAGCGCGACTACTCACCCGTAAGGGTCTCAAGGCGCTAGGGGTGGGGGGGGGTTGGGGGGGGTGCAGGTTCCATTCCATCAAGGAGGGGGTCTGTCGAAGAGCCAGGTTTTGAGGTTTCTTGCGAAGATGGGGAGCGATGTTGTCTGTCTGAGGTGGAGCGGAAGGGCGTTCCATGCTTTGGCCGCGAGGAAGGAGAAGGAGCGGCCTCCCGATCTGGTCTTTCTGGTGCGGGGGACCACAGCGTAGGAAAGCTGGGCTGATCGTAGGGTCCTTTGGGGTGCGTGGAATTTGAGTCGACTGTTCAGGTATGCTGGTCCGGTGCCGTGGAGGGCCTTGTGTGCGTGGGTGAGCATCTTAAAGGTGATTCTCGCCTCGACGGGGAGCCAGTGGAGTGTGCGCAGGTGCTGGGAGATGTGGCAGTGTTTTGGCAGGTTGAGGACCAGTCTTGTGGCGGCGTTCTGGATGTTCTGTAGCTTGCGGATGAGGTTTTTGTTTATTCCGGCGTAGAGTGCGTTGCCGTAGTCGAGTCTGCTGGTGACCAGGGCGTGAGTGACTGTCTTTCGGTGTTCGAGGGGGATCCATTTGAAGGTCTTACGAAGGAGGCGGAGGGTGTGGAAGCAGGAAGATGAGACAGAGTTGATCTGGCGGTCCATTTTGAGCTCGGAGTCCAGGATGATTCCCAGGTTGCGTGCGTGGTCTGTGGGGGTTGGCGGGTTTCCGAGGGCGGTGGGCCACCAGGTGTGTATATACATAGTGAGGCTGGCGTGTGAGTGCTGTATGCGCAAATGTACAGTGTGATTCGTGGAAGTGATGCCAGCATCACAGGCATTGGAGTAGATCCAAACTGTATAAGGCGAAAAATAAAAAGTGAAATAGAAGCGTCCTTGTAATGAAATGACTACCATCTTGAATCTTGCATAAAATAAGATAAACATAATATCGTCTGTCTTGCAATAGAGTTAAGGTAAAGCCTCCACCTAACTCTCAGAATGTTACACAATGTATGGGGCCAAACAGCAGAAAAGGAAAAGTGTCCAAATGCTGTCACTAATTCAAATAGGTTAAATCGAACTTGACTCCATACAGTGGGCACATATAGCTGTATAAATACTCCGGTGTAATATAATATCTAAGGCTAAATTAAAAACAGTGCTAAACATGACGATATGAATCTGTGTGGATGCAGATAAAATGAGGAAACCAAAGGCAGGAACACAGTTAAACAGCTATTGTGAGAAAACACAACTAATTACATTATGTACAATCAAGATACAAAGGAAAAATAGGAGATAATTAGGCAGAGATCATGTCATACAAGTGTGTGGATTCGCCTATGTAGTATGATATAGACGTGTGTGCCTATGGTGGTGGGTCATAGAAAGTGGTGTAAGTCTTCCGTTGTGTTGAGGCCTGATGGTGCTGTGGTGTTAAATTGTAGTATGTATCTACTTTCTAACTGCCTCAACAGTTTCTCCCTGTTGCCACCGCGTTTGAGTGGCGGAACACCGTCAATGACAGAGTATTGTAGGTGTTCTAAGTTATTGTTGTGCACCTCTTTGAAATGCCTCACTACAGGGTAAGCTGGGTCATTGTTCACTATAGCTCTGAGGTGCTGTAGTATGCGGAGGTGGACTTGAAGCTTAGTGCTTCCGATGTAGCGGAGCCCACACTTGCATTTAAGCATGTAAATTGCGAATTCTGTCCTACAAGTGAGTCTATGTTTGATGTTAAGAGGACTGTGCCTAAAATTAGACTCAACTCTAGTCAAGTTCTTGCCAAATTTGCAAGCTCTACAACTTGTGCATTTAACAAACCCTTTAACATCAGCTAACCAGTTACGCCTGGTGATAACCTCTGGACTATTTCTGACCAGGGCATCTCTCATTGAAAATTCTCTTCTGTATATGATGTCGGGTTTGCGGGCTATAAGAGTCCCCAGTGTGGGGTCAGATTTAATGATCCCCCAATGTTTGTAGATGGCTGTTCTGATGGTTCTTTCCTCTGTGTTGTGTGTGATGATCAATCTTGGGGTGACAGTACCGCTAGGTTCAGAGAGTATGGCAGCAGCACTGGGCATCTCAACAGTGGTTGGCCCCACAAGCAGTTCTTCTCTAGGTATGGCACTGGCTCTGTCAATGGCTTTGCGTATGGTCGATGGGGAATAACCCCATGCTTTAAATCTTTCTTTCTGCAGCTTCCAACTGGCAAGCTAGGAGATCTTCTTGTGTGCTGCATATTCTAGATAAGCGTAACATCTCCCCATAAGGAATGTTTGTGATTAAGTGCCTGGGGTGGAAGCTAGAGGCATGCAGTGTTGAGTTCCCTGCGGTGGTCTTGCAGTGTAGCTTGGTGTGTAGAGTGCAATTGGTGATGTAAAGGCTAACGTCTAGAAATTCAGTAGAGGCTGCGCTGATGCATGCGTTAAATTCCAGTCTGAGATTGTTGTTGTTGATCTCAACAATGAAACGTTCAGCACTGCTTGCATCCCCTCTCCAAATTAAAAAGACGTTGTCAATATACCTCAGCCATGACACAATGTTCTCTCTATAGACTTCCTTGTGTTTGACCATGAGAACCCGCTCCTCCCACCAGCCAACATGTAAACATGCGTAGCTGGGAGAGAAGCAGGCTCCCATGGCCACACCTCTGAGTTGTTGGTAAGTCTTGTTATTAAACATAATGAAATTATGTGTCAGGCACCAGTCAATGAGGAACAAAATGAGTTAATTTTGCCTGTGGTGATTGATGGGTCTTTTGTTGAGGAAATATTTGCAGGCAGCCAATCCATCTGTGTGCTTGATGCTGATGTACAGCGATGTGATATCCATGGAGATAAGCAAGTGGTCGTTGCTCCAAGGGATATCTTTGACCTTGAGCAGGAAATCACTGGTGTCTCTTAGATAAGATTGTTGACTTGACATCAGATCTTGTAAGAAAAAATCCACATATTTGGATATATTTTCACAAATACTTTTCCTGGCCGAGATGTTGGGCCGGCCAGGCATAGGGGTCACATTTTTGTGCACTTTCGGCAAAAAGTACAGAATGGGTAGAACAGGTGGCTCGACATTGAGAGAAGTATGTTCTTCTTTACTCAGCTGCCCTCTGGTTCTGAACGCATTAAGATGGCGTTTGAGGTCCTTGTTACTCTCGGTTACTTCTTTATGGCTGGAGAGCTTGTAGCACAAGGTTTCATTGAGGTGCCTGTTGGCATATTCTAGGTATTGATTGTGCAGCCACAGCACAATGTTCCCTCCCTTGTCTGCTTTGTTTATGATAACCTCGTTGTTATTCTGCAGCATTTTCATCAATTCCTTGTCCCTCAAGTTGCGTTTGTTGTAAGTTTTAGTCTGTCTTTTGGTTTTCAGGTGCAATGCCTTTAACTCCTCTGTGATGACATCACTGAAGATGTCTATTGCGTCCTTGGGCATTACTGGGGTGAACGTAGAGTGCGGTTTGAAAGGGCTTGCAATTCTGATTGTGCTTTCGATGCCTTCATCCTGTAGGACTTGCTGTGTGGGTCCAGGTGTGCAAGGCAGCTCAAGTTCACCCAGGATACGTAGTGTAGGGATGTCAGCCACCGTTAGATGTTGCTCAGTGGTTGGGACAGCATGCGTCGAGTTAGCATCAGGGGTGTTGTTTTGTTTGAGTTTGAAAAACTTTATCAGCTTGAGCTTTCGGATAAACTTGAACACATCAATCCGGGTATTACTGTAGTCAAATGTGCTTTCGGGACAGTAAGTGAGGCCTAATGTGATGAGTTGCTTCTCAGCCTCTGACAAATCGATGGTGGTTTTAGTGTCCCTGCTCATTTCTTTCTCCAATTGCCTCTTCTTCTGTTCGTTTGCCTTGGTTTTCCTGCGTTTCCTCCTTTCGCGCCTTCTTCTGTTGTGCCAGTGTTTTCTTTTTCCGCAGCAGCCGTGGCCTGAGGGTCTGCCGCCTGTCATAGACTAAAAAATCCATCTCTTCACCGGGACTGGGGTTGACTGTGCCGGGCATGTTACCACTTCTCCATCTTGCACCATCGTCTGACTCAGCCCCACTTTCAGCCAGGGAGCTTATATCTGAAAGCGATGTTGATTCTGCCCCCTCAGTGTTACCTATGCTGACTCAAAAAAAAAAAAAAGATAGAGTCGTATTTTCTGGCAAAAGTGAAGATTTGCCCGCACTCATAATCCGTCTTGTCTCAGGCGAATTTGAAGATTTCGCGCGCTTTTATTGTGTCCGCATGTTTGCTGAGTCGTTTGTCAATTTCTTCTCTGCCCTCTGCGATTGCCTCCTTATGATCCATAGCATCAAGCTCACTGTTGATGCGGTCAATTTCACATTGTGTATTTTCTCTGTCAATTTCTGCATATTTAATGAGTATGTTCACGAGGCGCATTGAGGCTTCCAAATTGCTCGCAGCTCATTCTTTGAGCATTTCTGGGTTAGGCTGTTCAAAGCTAGGCGCCAGCAATATTCTGAGCCCCCTTGGGACCCGCTCCGGCTCTCTGTATTTTTGTAGCGATTTAGCCTCCCACCATTTGGTGATTTCCGAGCGCATGAGTTTTTCTAGCGCTTTGAGCTTGACCTTGTAGCTGTCATCTACTGCACCTGCATTGGCTTCCGCATTGGTTGTTTGATTCGGAATGTTGGGTAGATTACCAAAAAGAGCTTCAGCGACTGCTTCCCTCTTACGCAGCGCTTTGTTGGACATATATATTGATATATATATCTATATATATATGATTTACAAAGAGGAGGCTGAATCACAAAGAAACTGCACCAAACACACTGGTGGGTAACGTATTAAGCAGATATGCTGATGCTAAAGTCTAGAGGACCAGTCATCTTAATGTGAAACCCCAGGAGGGATACTGCATCAACTTAAAAATAGTATGACTCAGCACCCACATTTAGAGCATTACAACCACCAAGTAACTTCTTCAATAGCAGCCCCAGACCCTGGCAGGGCGGCTTGGTGTCACGGGAACAAAGCCACCTGTCTATAAATAACCACATATACCTCTCTCTGCAACAGAAAAGAAGTACGCTGAATCCCCGTTACACGGGTTTGAAGTGCTTTATTTATATCGGAGATATGCTGCAAATTGTTCACTAACGCAACACGTTTCTGCTCTCCTGCGCCTTGATCACGGGTGAGCTCAGTATTTTTGAATTGACCACATGTTATAAATACCACAGCCGAATTTCTCCATTAGAGTCTGCATGATAAAATTGCAGTCATTTCGATTTCATAGAACAGTGTGTTTTTTAATTCAGTGTCCAAATGCTGCTGTCATAGTAATTATTTCATATTTTTACCATTGTAAAAAGTTTCAGTTCGCAAACTTGCTATACCTGCTTTTACCTCTCTGTATTCACACTTTGCCCGAGTGTAGCATTCAAGTAGAACACTTCCAGCTTGCTTCCCCTGCGGGCTTTCGCCACAAATGTTGTTAGGCAAAGTCCTGTTATTTTTCAGCAAAGACAGGTGGGTCAGGCTCCCTTTATTCATTCCAACCACCAAGTAACTTCGTCAATAGGAGCCACAGACCCTGGCAGGGTGGCTCTGAGTGACGGGAACGAAGCCACACAGTGTATACATAACCACATATAATTCTCTATGCACCAGAAAAGAAGTACCCTGAAACCGAGTTACACAGGTTTGAAGTGCTTCATTTACATCTGTGAAAGTTGCTTACTAACCCAAGACGTTTCTGCTCTCCTGAGCCTTGATCACGAGTGAAATTGACCACATGTTATAAAGACCCCAGCCGTATTTCTTCATTAGAGTGTGCATGGTGAAATTGCATTAATTTCAATTTCAGAGAACAGCATGTTTTTCAATTCAAATTTAGTGTCCAAGGGCTGCTGTCATAGTAATTATAGTATAAAAGGGGGTGGTGATGGACGGAGCATCTGAACCAATCAAACACTCACACCCAGTCAAAAGATCTGAGTTTGATCCATCACCGTTCTTTAGCCCACTCTGCCACCCCAGTTCAGACATGGCTATATGCAAATCAGTCTGACCCTGTGCCTCATGGGAACAGTCCAGCCCGTACTGCCAAGCCATGCCTTCCCTGGACCGGAAACAAGCTACTGAGGACCGGTTTCTGGCATTCCAGCTGTCTTCAGCCCGGCTTGCTTGAATCCAGTGGCAAAGTGAGCAAGGGACTCACGTCTGGGCATGCCCTGCCACACTTATGGCGGCCAAAGCGGTACAAAAGGGGGTGGTGATGGACGGAGCATCTGAACCAATCAAACACTCACACCCAGTCAAAAGATCTGGTTTTGATCCATCACCGTTCTTTAGCCCACTCTGCCACCTCAGTTCAGACATGGCTATATGCAAATCACTCTGACCCTGTGCCTCATGGGAACAGTCCAGCCCGAAGTGCCAAGCCATGCCTTCTCTGGACCGGAATCAAGCTACCGAGGACCGGTTTCTGGCATTCCAGCCGTCTTCAGCCTGGCTTGCTGGAATCCAGTGGCAAAGTGAGCAAGGGACTCACGTCTGAGCATGCCCTGCCACACTTATGGCGGCCAAAGCGGTACAAAAGGGGGTGGTGATGGACGGAGCATCTGAACCAATCAAACACTCACACCCAGTCAAAAGATCTGGGTTTGATCCATCACCGTTCTTTAGCCCACTCTGCCACCCCAGTTCAGACATGGCTATATGCAAATCAGTCTGACCCTGTGCCTCATGGGAACAGTCCAGCCCGAACTGCCAAGCCATGCCTTCCCTGGACCGGAAACAAGCTACCGAGGACCGGTTTCTGGCATTCCAGCCGTCTTCAGCCCGGCTTGCTTGAACCCAGTGGCAAAGTGAGCAAGAGAATCACATCTGAGCATGCCCTGCCATAAGTGTGGCAGGGTATGCTCAGACGTGAGTCCCTTGCTCACTTTGCCACTGCATTCAAGCAAACCGGGCTGAAGACGGCTGTAATGCCAGAAACCGGTCCTCGGAAGCTTGTTTCCGGTCCAGGGAAGGCATGGCTTGGCAGTTCGGGCTGCACTGTTCCCATGAGGCACAGGGTCAGACTGATTTGCATATAGCCATGTCTGAACTGGGGTGGCAGAGTGGGCTAAAGAACGGTGATGGATTCAACCCAGATCTTTTGACTGGGTGTGAGTGTTTGATTGGTTCGGATGCTCCGTCCATCACCACCCCCTTTTGTACCGCTTTTGGCCGCCATAAGTGTGGCAGGGTATGCTCAGACGTGAGTCCCTTGCTCACTTTGCCACTGCATTCAAGCAAGCCGGGCTGAAGACGGCTGTAATGCCAGAAACCGGTCCTCGGAAGCTTGTTTCCGGTCCAGGGAAGACATGGCTTGGCATTTCGGGCTGGACTGTTCCCATGAGGCACAGGGTCAGACTGATTTGCATATAGCCATGTCTGAACTGGGGTGGGAGAGTGGGCTAAAGAAAGGTGATGGATTCAACCCAGATCTTTTGACTGGGTGTGAGTGTTTGATTGGTTCGGATGCTCCGTCCATCACCACCCCCTTTTGTACCGCTTTTGGCAGCCATAAGTGTGGCAGGGTATGCTCAGACGTGAGTCCCTTGCTCACTTTGCCACTGGATTCAAGCAAGCTGGGCTGAAGACGGATGTAATGCCAGAAACCGGTCCTCGGAAGCTTGTTTCCGGTCCAGGGAAGGCATGGCTTGGCAGTTCGGGCTGGACTGTTCCCATGAGGCACAGGGTCAGACTGATTTGCATATAGCCATGTCTGAACTGGGGTGGCAGAGTGGGCTAAAGAACGGTGATGGATTCAACCCAGATCTTTTGACTGGGTGGGAGTATTTGATTTGTTCGGATGCTCCGTCCATCACCACCCCCTTTTGTACAGCTTTTGGCCGCCATAAGTGTGGCAGGGTATGCTCAGACGTGAGTCCCTTGCTCAGTTTGCCACTGGATTCAAGCAAGCCGGGCTGAAGACGGCTGTAATGCCAGAAACCGGTCCTCGGAAGCTTGTTTCCGGTCTAGGGAAGGCATGGCTTGGCAGTTCGGGCTGGACTGTTCCCATGAGGCACACAGTCAGACTGATTTGCATTTAGCCATGTCTGAACTCCGGTGGCAGAGTGGGCTAAAGAACGGTGATGGATTCAACCCAGATCTTTTGACTGGGTGTGAGTGTTTGATTGGTTCGGATGCTCCGTCCATCACCACCCCCTTTTGTACCGCTTTTGGCCGCCATAAGTGTGGCAGGGTATGCTCAGACGTGAGTCCCTTGCTCACTTTGCCACTGGATTCAAGCAAGCCGGGCTGAAGATGGCTGTAATGCCAGAAACCGGTCCTCAGAAGCTTGTTTCCGGTACAGGGAAGGCATGGCTTGACAGTTCTGGCTGGACTGTTCCCATGAGGCACAGGGTCAGACTGATTTGCATTTAGCCATGTCTGAACTAGGGAGGCAGAGTGGGCTAAAGAACGGTGATGGATTCAACCCAGATCTTTTGACTGGGTGTGAGTGTTTGATTGGTTCGGATGCTCCGTCGTTCACCACCCCCTTTTTTACCGCTTTTGGCCGCCATAAGTGTGGCAGGGTATGCTCAGACGTGAGTCCCTTGCTCACTTTGCCACTGCATTCAAGCAAGCCGGCCTGAAGAAGGCTGTAATGCCAGAAACCGGTCCTCGGAAGCTTGTTTCCGGTCCAGGGAAGACATGGCTTGGCATTTCGGGCTGGACTGTTCCCATGAGGCACAGGGTCAGACTGATTTGCATATAGCCATGTCTGAACTGGGGTGGGAGAGTGGGCTAAAGAAAGGTGATGGATTCAACCCAGATCTTTTGACTGGGTGTGAGTGTTTGATTGGTTCGGATGCTCCGTCCATCACCACCCCCTTTTGTACCGCTTTTGGCCACCATAAGTGTGGCAGGGTATGCTCAGACGTGAGTCCCTTGCTCACTTTGCCACTGGATTCAAGCAAGCCGGGCTGAAGACGGATGTAATGCCAGAAACCGGTCCTCGGAAGCTTGTTTCCGGTCCAGGGAAGGCATGGCTTGGCAGTTCGGGCTGGACTGTTCCCATGAGGCACAGGGTCAGACTACTTTGCATATAGCCATGTCTGAACTGGGGTGGCAGAGTGGGCTAAAGAACGTGATGGATTCAACCCAGATCTTTTGACTGGGTGTGAGTGTTTGATTTGTTCGGATGCTCCGTCCATCACCACCCCCTTTTGTACCGCTTTTGGCAGCCATAAGTGTGGCAGGGTATGCTCAGACGTGAGTCCCTTGCTCAGTTTGCCACTGGATTCAAGCAAGCCGGGCTGAAGACAGCTGTAATGCCAGAAACCGGTCCTCGGAAGCTTGTTTCCGGTCTAGGGAAGGCATGGCTTGGCAGTTCGGGCTGGACTGTTCCCATGAGGCACACAGTCAGACTGATTTGCATTTAGCCATGTCTGAACTCCGGTGGCAGAGTGGGCTAAAGAACGGTGATGGATTCAACCCAGATCTTTTGACTGGGTGTGAGTGTTTGATTGGTTCGGATGCTCCGTCCATCACCACCCCCTTCTGTACCGCTTTTGTCCGCCATAAGTGTGGCAGGGTATGCTCAGACGTGAGTCCCTTGCTCACTTTGCCACTGGATTCAAGCAAGCCGGACTGAAGACGGCTGTAATGCCAGAAACCGGTCCTCGGAAGCTTGTTTCCGGTCCAGGGAAGGCATGGCTTGGCAGTTCGGGCTGGACTGTTCCCATGAGGCACAGGGTCAGACTGATTTGCATATAGCCATGTCTGAACTGGGGTGGCAGAGTGGGCTAAAGAACGGTGATGGATTCAACCCAGATCTTTTGACCGGGTGTGAGTGTTTGATTGGTTCGGATGCTCCGTCCATCACCACCCCCTTTTGTACCGCTTTTGGCCGCCATAAGTGTGGCAGGGTATGCTCAGACATGAGTCCCTTGCTCACTTTGCCACTGGATTCAAGCAAGCCGGGCTGAAGACGCCTGTAATGCCAGAAACCGGTCCTCGGAAGCTTGTTTTCGGTCCAGGGAAGGCATGGCTTGGCAGTTCGGGCTGGACTGTTCCCATGAGGTACAGGGTCAGACTGATTTGCATATAGCCATGTCTGAACTGGGGTGGCAGAGTGGGCTAAAGAACGGTGATGGAGTCAACCCAGATCTTTTGACTGGGTGTGAGTGTTTGATTGGTTCGGATGCTCCGTCCATCACCACCCCCTTTTGTACTGCTTTTGGCCGCCATAAGTGTGGCAGGGTGCTCAGACGTGAGTCCCTTGCTCACTTTGCCACTGGATTCCAGCAAGCCGGGCTGAAGGTCGGCTGTAATGCCAGTTACCGGTCCTCGGAAGCTTGTTTCCGGTCCAGGGAACGCATGGCTTGGCAGTTCGGGCTGGACTGTTCCCATGAGGCACAGGGTCAGACTGATTTGCATATAGCCATGTCTAAACTGGGGTGGCAGAGTGGGCTAAAGAACGGTGATGGATTCAACCCAGATCTTTTGACTGGGTGTGAGTGTTTGATTGGTTCGGATGCTCCGTCCATCACCACCCCCTTTTGTACCGCTTTTGGCCGCCATAAGTGTGGCAGGGTATACTCAGACGTGAGTCCCTTGCTCACTTTGCCACTGGATTCAAGCAAGCCGGGCTGAAGACGGCTGTAATGCCAGAAACCGGTCCTCAGAAGCTTGTTTCCGGTCCAGGGAAGGCATGGCTTGGCAGTTCGGGCTGGACTGTTCCCATGAGGCACAGGGTCAGACTGATTTGCATATAGCCATGTCTGAACTGGGGTGGCAGAGTGGGCTAAAGAACGGTGATGGATTTAACCCAGATCTTTTGACTGGGTGTGAGTGTTTGATTGGTTTGGATGCTCCGTCCATCACCACCCCCTTTTGTACTGCTTTTGGCCGCCATAAGTGTGGCAGGGTATGCTCAGACGTGAGTCCCTTGCTCACTTTGCCACTGGATTCAAGCAAGCCGGCCTGAAGATGGCTGTAATGCCAGAAACCGGTCCTCAGAAGCTTGTTTCCGGTACAGGGAAGGCATGGCTTGACAGTTCGGGCTGGACTGTTCCCATGAGGCACAAGGTCAGACTGATTTGCATTTAGCCATGTCTGAACTAGGGTGGCAGAGTGGGCTAAAGAACGGTGATGGATTCAACCCAGATCTTTTGACTGGGTGTGAGTGTTTGATTGGTTCGGATGCTCCGTCCATCACCACCCCCTTTTGTACCGCTTTTGGCCGCCATAAGTGTGGCAGGGTATGCTCAGACGTGAGTCCCTTGCTCACTTTGCCACTGCATTCAAGCAAGCCGGGCTGAAGACGGCTGTAATGCCAGAAACCGGTCCTCGGAAGCTTGTTTCCGGTCCAGGGAAGGCATGGCTTGGCAGTTCGGGCTGCACTGTTCCCATGAGGCACAGGGTCAGACTGATTTGCATATAGCCATGTCTGAACTGGGGTGGCAGAGTGGGCTAAAGAACGGTGATGGATTCAACCCAGATCTTTTGACTGGGTGTGAGTGTTTTATTGGTTCGGATGCTCCGTCCATCACCACCCCCTTTTGTACCGCTTTTGGCCGCCATAAGTGTGGCAGGGTATGCTCAGACGTGAGTCCCTTGCTCACTTTGCCACTGGATTCAAGCAAGCCGGACTGAAAACGGCTGTAATGCCAAAAACCGGTCCTCGGAAGCTTGTTTCCGGTACAGGGAAGGCATGGCTTGTCAGTTCGGGCTGGACTGTTCCCATGAGACACAGGGTCAGACTGATTTGCATATAGCCATGTCTGAACTGGGGTGGCAGAGTGGGCTAAAGAAAGGTGATGGATTCAACCCAGATCTTTTGACTGGGTGTGAGTGTTTGATTGGTTCGGATGCTCCGTCCATCACCACCCCCTTTTGTACCGCTTTTGGCCGCCATAAGTGTGGCAGGGTATGCTCAAACGTGAGTCCCTTGCTCACTTTGCCACTGGATTCAAGCAAGCCGGGCTGAAGACGGCTGTAATGTCAGAATCCGATCCTCAGAAGCTTGTTTCCGGTCCAGGGAAGACATGGCTTGGCAGTTCGGGCTGGACTGTTCCCATGAGGCACAGGGTCAGACTGATTTGCATTTAGCCATGTCTGAACTGGGATGGCAGAGTGGGCTAAAGAACGGTGATGGATTCAACCCAGATCTTTTGACTAGGTGTGAGTGTTTGATTGGTTTGGATGCTTCGTCCATCACCACCCCCTTTTGTACCGCTTTTGGCCGCCATAAGTGTGGCAGGGTATGCTCAGATGTGAGTCCCTTGCTCACTTTGCCACTGGATTCAAGCAAGCCGGGCTGAAGACGGCTGTAATGCCAGAAACCGGTCCTCGGAAGCTTGTTTCCTGTCCAGGGAAGGCATGGCTTGGCAGTTCGGGCTGGACTGTTCCCATGAGGCACAGGGTCAGACTGATTTGCATATAGCCATGTCTGAACTGGGGTGGCAGAGTGGGCTAAAGAACGGTGATGGATTCAACCCAGATCTCCTGACTGGGTGTGAGTGTTTGATTGGTTCGGATGCTCCGTCCATCACCACCCCCTTTTGTACCGCTTTTGGCCGCCATAAGTGTGGCAGGGTATGCTCAGACGTGAGTCCCTTGCTCACTTTGCCACTGGATTCAAGCAAGCCGGGCTGAAGACGGCTGTAATGCCAGAAACCGGTCATCGGAAGCTTGTTTCCGGTCCAGGGAAGGCATGGCTTGGCAGTTCGGGCTGGACTGTTCACATGAGGCACAAGGTCAGACTGATTTGCATATAGCCATGTCTGAACTGGGGTGGCAGCGTGGGCTAAAGAACAGTGATGGATTTAACCCAGATCTTTTGACTGGGTGTGAGTGTTTGATTGGTTCGGATGCTCCGTCCATCACCACCCCCTTTTGTACCACTTTTGGTCGCCATAAGTGTGGCAGGGTATGCTCAGACGTGAGTCCCTTGCTCACTTTGCCACTGGATTCAAGCAAGCCGGACTAAAGACGGCTGTAATGCTAGAAACCAGTCCTCGGAAGCTTGTTTCCGGTCAAGGGAAGGCATGGCTGGGCAGTTCGGGCTGGACTGTTCCCATGAGGCACAGGGTCAGACTGATTTGCATTTAGCCATGTCTGAACTGGGGTGGCAGAGTGGGCTAAAGAACGGTGATGGATTCAACCCAGATCTTTTGACTGGGTGTGAGTGTTTGATTGGTTTGAATGCTCCGTCCATCACCACCCCCTTTTGTACCGCTTCTGGCCACCATAAGTGTGGCAGGGTATGCTCAGACGTGAGTCCCTTGCTCACTTTGCCACTGGATTCAAGCAAGCCGGACTGAAAACGGCTGTAATGCCAGAAACCGGTCCTCGGAAGCTTGTTTCCGGTCCAGGGAAGGCATGGCTTGGCAGTTCGGGCTGGACTGGTCCCATGAGGCACAGGGTCAGACTGATTTGCATATAGCCATGTCTGAACTGGGGTGTCAGAGTGGGCTAAAGAACGGTGATGGATTCAACCCAGATCTTTTGACTGGGTGTGAGTGTTTGATTGGTTCGGATGCTCCGTCCATCACCACCCCCTTTTGTACCGCTTTTGGCCGCCATAAGTGTGGCAGGATATGCTCAGACGTGAGTCCCTTGCTCACTTTGCCACTGGATTCAAGCAAGCCAGGCTGAAGACGGCTGTAATGTCAGAAACCGATCCTCAGAAGCTTGTTTCCGGTCCAGGGAAGGCATGGCTTGGCAGTTCGGGCTGGACTGTTCCCATGAGGCACATGGTCAGACTGATTTGCATTTAGCAATGTCTGAACTGGGATGGCAGAGTGGGCTAAAGAACGGTGATGGATTCAACCCAGATCTTTTGACTGGGTGTGAGTGTTTGATTGGTTTGGATGCTCCGTCCATCACCACCCCCTTTTGTACCGCTTTTGGCCGCCATAAGTGTGGCAGGGTATGCTCGGATGTGAGTCCCTTGCTCACTTTGCCACTGGATTCAAGCAAGCCGGGCTGAAGACGGCTGTAATGCCAGAAACCGGTCCTCGGAAGCTTGTTTCCTGTCCAGGGAAGGCATGCTTGGCAGTTCGGGCTGGACTGTTCCCATGAGGCACAGGGTCAGACTGATTAGCATATAGCCATGTCTGAACTGGGGTGGCAGAGTGGGCTAAAGTACGGTGATGGATTCAACCCAGATCTTTTGACTGGATGTGAGTGTTTGATTGGTTCGGATCCTCCGTCCATCACCACCCCCTTTTGTACTGCTTTTAGCGGCCATAAGTGTGGCAGGGTATGCTCAGACGTGAGTCCCTTGCTCACCTTGCCACTGGATTCAAGCAAGCCGGGCTGAAGACGGCTGTAATGCCAGAAACCGGTCCTCGGAAGCTTGTTTCCGGTCCAGGGAAGGCATGGCTTGGCAGTTCGGGCTGGACTGTTCCCATGAGGCACAGGGTCAGACTGATTTGCATATAGCCATGTCTGAACTGGGGTGGCAGAGTGGGCTATAGAACGGTGATGGATTCAACCCAGATCTTTTGACTGAGTGTGAGTGTTTGATTGGTTCGGATGCTCCGTCCATCACCACCCCCTTTTGTACCGCTTTTGGCCGCCATAAGTGTGGCAGGGTATGCTCAGACGTGAGTCCCTTGCTCACTTTGCCACTGGATTCGAACAAGCCGGGCTGAAGACGGATGTAATGCCAGAAACCGGTCCTCGGAAGCTTGTTTCCGGTCCAGGGAAGGCATGGCTTGTCAGTTCGGGCTGGACTGTTCCCATGAGGCACAGGGTCCGACTGATTTGCATATAGCCATGTCTGGACTGGGGTGGCAGAGTGGGCTAAAGAACGGTGATGGATTCAACCCAGATCTTTTGACTGGGTGTGAGTGTTTGATTGGTTCGGATGCTCCGTCCATCACCGCCCCCTTTTGTACCGCTTTTGGCCGCCATAAGTGTGGCAGGGTATGCTCAGACATGAGTCCCTTGCTCACTTTGCCACTGCATTCAAGCAAGCCGGGCTGAACGCGGCTGTAATGCCTGAAACCGGTACTCGGAAGCTTGTTTCCGGTCCAGGGAAGGCATGACTTGGCAGTTCGGGCTGGACTGTTCCCATGAGGCACAGGGTCAGACTGATTTGCATATAGCCATGTCTGAACTGGGGTGGCAGAGTGGGCTAAAGAACCCTGATGGATTCAACCCAGATCTTTTGACTGGGTGTGAGTGTTTGATTGGTTCGGATGCTCCGTCCATCACCACCCCCTTTTGTACCGCTTTTGGCCTCCATAAGTGTGGCAGGGTATGCTCAGACGTGAGTCCCTTGCTCACTTTGCCACTGGATTCAAGCAAGCCGGGCTGAAGACGGCTGTAATGTCAGAATCCGATCCTCAGAAGCTTGTTTCCGGTCCAGGGAAGACATGGCTTGGCAGTTCGGGCTGGACTGTTCCCATGAGGCACAGGGTCAAACTGATTTGCATTTAGCCATGTCTGAACTGGGATGGCAGAGTGGGCTAAAGAACGGTGATGGATTCAACCCAGATCTTTTGACTAGGTGTGAGTGTTTGATTGGTTTGGATGCTTCGTCCATCACCACCCCCTTTTGTACCGCTTTTGGCCGCCATAAGTGTGGCAGGGTATGCTCAGATGTGAGTCCCTTGCTCACTTTGCCACTGGATTCAAGCAAGCCGGGCTGAAGACGGCTGTAATGCCAGAAACCGGTCCTCGGAAGCTTGTTTCCTGTCCAGGGAAGGCATGGCTTGGCAGTTCGGGCTGGACTGTTCCCATGAGGCACAGGGTCAGACTGATTTGCATATAGCCATGTCTGAACTGGGGTGGCAGAGTGGGCTAAAGAACGGTGATGGATTCAACCCAGATCTCCTGACTGGGTGTGAGTGTTTGATTGGTTCGGATGCTCCGTCCATCACCACCCCCTTTTGTACCGCTTTTGGCCGCCATAAGTGTGGCAGGGTATGCTCAGACGTGAGTCCCGTGCTCACTTTGCCACTGGATTCAAGCAAGCCGGGCTGAAGACGGCTGTAATGCCAGAAACCGGTCATCGGAAGCTTGTTTCCGGTCCAGGGAAGGCATGGCTTGGCAGTTCGGGCTGGACTGTTCACATGAGGCACAAGGTCAGACTGATTTGCATATAGCCATGTCTGAACTGGGGTGGCAGCGTGGGCTAAAGAACAGTGATGGATTTAACCCAGATCTTTTGACTGGGTGTGAGTGTTTGATTGGTTCGGATGCTCCGTCCATCACCACCCCCTTTTGTACCACTTTTGGTCGCCATAAGTGTGGCAGGGTATGCTCAGACGTGAGTCCCTTGCTCACTTTGCCACTGGATTCAAGCAAGCCGGACTAAAGACGGCTGTAATGCTAGAAACCGGTCCTCGGAAGCTTGTTTCCGGTCAAGGGAAGGCATGGCTGGTCAGTTCGGGCTGGACTGTTCCCATGAGGCACAGGGTCAGACTGATTTGCATTTAGCCATGTCTGAACTGGGGTGGCAGAGTGGGCTAAAGAACGGTGATGGATTCAACCCAGATCTTTTGACTGGGTGTGAGTGTTTGATTGGTTTGAATGCTCCGTCCATCACCACCCCCTTTTGTACCGCTTCTGGCCGCCATAAGTGTGGCAGGGTATGCTCAGACGTGAGTCCCTTGCTCACTTTGCCACTGGATTCAAGCAAGCCGGACTGAAAACGGCTGTAATGCCAGAAACCGGTCCTCGGAAGCTTGTTTCCGGTCCAGGGAAGGCATGGCTTGGCAGTTCGGGCTGGACTGTTCCCATGAGGCACAGGGTCAGACTGATTTGCATATAGCCATGTCTGAACTGGGGTGTCAGAGTGGGCTAAAGAACGGTGATGGATTCAACCCAGATCTTTTGACTGGGTGTGAGTGTTTGATTGGTTCGGATGCTCCGTCCATCACCACCCCCTTTTGTACCGCTTTTGGCCGCCATAAGTGTGGCAGGATATGCTCAGACGTGAGTCCCTTGCTCACTTTGCCACTGGATTCAAGCAAGCCGGGCTGAAGACGGCTGTAATGTCAGAAACCGATCCTCAGAAGCTTGTTTCCGGTCCAGGGAAGGCATGGCTTGGCAGTTCGGGCTGGACTGTTCCCATGAGGCACAGGGTCAGACTGATTTGCATTTAGCAATGTCTGAACTGGGATGGCAGAGTGGGCTAAAGAACGGTGATGGATTCAACCCAGATCTTTTGACTGGGTGTGAGTGTTTGATTGGTTTGGATGCTCCGTCCATCACCACCCCCTTTTGTACCGCTTTTGGCCGCCATAAGTGTGGCAGGGTATGCTCGGATGTGAGTCCCTTGCTCACTTTGCCACTGGATTCAAGCAAGCCGGGCTGAAGACGGCTGTAATGCCAGAAACCGGTCCTCGGAAGCTTGTTTCCTGTCCAGGGAAGGCATGGCTTGGCAGTTCGGGCTGGACTGTTCCCATGAGGCACAGGGTCAGACTGATTTGCATATAGCCATGTCTGAACTGGGGTGGCAGAGTGGGCTAAAGTACGGTGATGGATTCAACCCAGATCTTTTGACTGGATGTGAGTGTTTGATTGGTTCGGATCCTCCGTCCATCACCACCCCCTTTTGTACTGCTTTTAGCGGCCATAAGTGTGGCAGGGTATGCTCAGACGTGAGTCCCTTGCTCACCTTGCCACTGGATTCAAGCAAGCCGGGCTGAAGACGGCTGTAATGCCAGAAACCGGTCCTCGGAAGCTTGTTTCCGGTCCAGGGAAGGCATGGCTTGGCAGTTCGGGCTGGACTGTTCCCATGAGGCACAGGGTCAGACTGATTTGCATATAGCCATGTCTGAACTGGGGTGGCAGAGTGGGCTATAGAACGGTGATGGATTCAACCCAGATCTTTTGACTGAGTGTGAGTGTTTGATTGGTTCGGATGCTCCGTCCATCACCAACCCCTTTTGTACCGCTTTTGGCCGCCATAAGTGTGGCAGGGTATGCTCAGACGTGAGTCCCTTGCTCACTTTGCCACTGGATTCGTACAAGCCGGGCTGAAGACGGATGTAATGCCAGAAACCGGTCCTCGGAAGCTTGTTTCCGGTCCAGGGAAGGCATGGCTTGTCAGTTCGGGCTGGACTGTTCCCATGAGGCACAGGGTCCGACTGATTTGCATATAGCCATGTCTGGACTGGGGTGGCAGAGTGGGCTAAAGAACGGTGATGGATTCAACCCAGATCTTTTGACTGGGTGTGAGTGTTTGATTGGTTCGGATGCTCCGTCCATCACCGCCCCCTTTTGTACCGCTTTTGGCCGCCATAAGTGTGGCAGGGTATGCTCAGACATGAGTCCCTTGCTCACTTTGCCACAGGATTCAAGCAAGCCGGGCTGAACGCGGCTGTAATGCCTGAAACCGGTACTCGGAAGCTTGTTTCCGGTCCAGGGAAGGCATGACTTGGCAGTTCGGGCTGGACTGTTCCCATGAGGCACAGGGTCAGACTGATTTGCATATAGCCATGTCTGAACTGGGGTGGCAGAGTGGGCTAAAGAACGGTGATGGATTCAACCCAGATCTTTTGACTGGGTGTGAGTGTTTGATTGGTTCGGATGCTCCGTCCATCACCACCCCCTTTTGTACCGCTTTTGGCCTCCATAAGTGTGGCAGGGTATGCTCAGACGTGAGTCCCTTGCTCACTTTGCCACTGGATTCAAGCAAGCCGGGCTGAAGACGGCTGTAATGCCAGAAACCGGTCCTCGGAAGCTTGTTTCCGGTCCAGGGAAGGCATGTGTTGGCAGTTCGGGCTGGACTGTTCCCATGAGGCACAGGGTCAGACTGATTTGCATATAGTCATGTCTGAACTGGGGTGGCAGAGTGGGCTAAAGAACGGTGATGGATTCTACCCAGATCTTTTGACTGGGTGTGAGTGTTTGATTGGTTTGGATGCTCCGTCCATCACCACCCCCTTTTGTACCGCTTTTGGCCACCATAAGTGTGGCAGGGTATGCTCAGACGTAAGTCCCTTGCTCACTTTGCCACTGGATTCAAGCAAGCCGGACTGAAGACGGCTGTAATGCCAGAAACCGGTCCTCGGAAGCTTGTTTCCGGTCCAGGGAAGGCATGGCATGGCAGTTCGGGCTGGACTGTTCCCATGAGGCACAGGGTCAGACTGATTTTCATATAGCCATGTCTGAACTGGGGTGGCAGAGTTGGCTAAAGAACGGTGATGGATTCAACCCAGATCTTTTGACTGGGTGTGAGTGTTTGATTGGTTCAGATGCTCCGTCCATCACCACCCCCTTTTGTACCGTTTTTGGCCGCCATAAGTGTGGCAGGGTATGCTCAGACGTGAGTCCCTTGCTCACTTTGCCACTGGATTCAAGCAAGCCGGGCTGAAGACGGCTGTAATGCCAGAAACCGGTACTCGGAAGCTTGTTTCCGGTCCAGGGAAGGCATGACTTGGCAGTTCAGGCTGGACTGTTCCCATGAGGCACAGGGTCAGACTGATTTGCATATAGCCATGTCTGAACTGGGGTGGCAGAGTGGGCTAAAGAACGGTGATGGATTCAACCCAGATATTTTGACTAGGTGTGAGTGTTTGATTGGTTCGGATGCTCCGTCCATCACCACCCCCTTTTGTACCGCTTTTGGCCGCCATAAGTGTGGCAGGGTATGCTCAGACGTGAGTCCCTTGCTCACTTTGCCACTGGATTCAAGCAAGCCGGGCTGAAGACGGCTGTAATGCCAGAAACCGGTCCTCGGAAGCTTGTTTCCGGTCTAGGGAAGGCATGGCTTGGCAGTACGGGCTGGACTGTTCCCATGAGGCACAGGGTCAGACTGATTAGCATTTAGCCATGTCTGAACTGGGGTGGCAGAGTGGGCTAAAGAACGGTGATGGATTCAACCCAGATCTTTTGACTGGGTGTGACTGTTTGATTGGTTCGGATGCTCCGTCCATCACCACCCCCTTTTGTACTGCTTTTGGCCGCCATAAGTGTGGCAGGGTATGCTCAGACGTGAGTCCCTTGCTCACTTTGCCACTGGATTCAAGCAAGCAGGGCTGAAGACGGCTGTAATGCCAGAAACCGGTCCTCGGAAGCTTGTTTCCGGTCCAGGGAAGGCATGGCTTGGCAGTTCGGGCTGGACTGTTCCCATGAGGCATAGGGTCAGACTGATTTGCATATAGCCATGTCTGAACTGGGGTGGCAGAGTGGGCTAAAGAAAGGTGATGGATTCAACCCAGATCTTTTGACTGGGTGTGAGTGTTTGATTGGTTCGGATGCTCCGTCCATCACCACCCCCTTTTGTGCCACTTTTGGCTGCCATAATTTTGGCAGGGTATGCTCAGACGTGAGTCCCTTGCTCACTTTGCCACTGGATTCAAGCAAGCCGGACTGAAGATGGCTGTAATGCCAGAAACCGGTCCTCGGAAGCTTGTTTCCGGTCCAGGGAAGGCATGGCTTGGCAGTTCGGACTGGACTGTTCCCATGAGGCTCAGGGTCAGACTGATTTGCATATAGCCATGTCTGAACTGGGGTGGCAGAGTTGGCTACAGAACGGTGATGGATTCAACCCAGATCTTTTGACTCGGTGTGAGTGTTTGATTGGTTCGGATGCTCCGTCCATCACCACCCCCTTTTGTACCGCTTGTGGCCGCCATAAGTGTGGCAGGGTATGCTCAGACGTGAGTCCCTTGCTCACTTTGCCACTGGATTCAAGCAAGCCGGGTTGAAGACGGCTGTAATGCCAGAAACCGGTCCTCGGAAGCTTGTTTCCGGTCCAGGGAAGGCATGGCTTGGCAGTTCAGGCTGGACTGTTCCCATGAGGCACAGGGTCAGACTGATTTGCATATAGCCATGTCTGAACTGGGGTGGCAGAGTGGGCTAAAGAACGGTGATGGATTCAACCCAGATATTTTGACTAGGTGTGAGTGTTTGATTGGTTCGGATGCTCCGTCCATCACCACCCCCTTTTGTACCGCTTTTGGCCGCCATAAGTGTGGCAGGGTATGCTCAGACGTGAGTCCCTTGCTCACTTTGCCACTGGATTCAAGCAAGCCGGGCTGAAGACGGCTGTAATGCCAGAAACCGGTCCTCGGAAGCTTGTTTCCGGTCTAGGGAAGGCATGCTTGGCAGTACGGGCTGGACTGTTCCCATGAGGCACAGGGTCAGACTGATTAGCATTTAGCCATGTCTGAACTGGGGTGGCAGAGTGGGCTAAAGAACGGTGATGGATTCAACCCAGATCTTTTGACTGGGTGTGACTGTTTGATTGGTTCGGATGCTCCGTCCATCACCACCCCCTTTTGTACTGCTTTTGGCCGCCATAAGTGTGGCAGGGTATGCTCAGACGTGAGTCCCTTGCTCACTTTGCCACTGGATTCAAGCAAGCAGGGCTGAAGACGGCTGTAATGCCAGAAACCGGTCCTCGGAAGCTTGTTTCCGGTCCAGGGAAGGCATGGCTTGGCAGTTCGGGCTGGACTGTTCCCATGAGGCATAGGGTCAGACTGATTTGCATATAGCCATGTCTGAACTGGGGTGGCAGAGTGGGCTAAAGAGAGGTGATGGATTCAACCCAGATCTTTTGACTGGGTGTAAGTGTTTGATTGGTTCGGATGCTCCGTCCATCACCACCCCCTTTTGTGCCACTTTTGGCTGCCATAATTTTGGCAGGGTATGCTCAGACGTGAGTCCCTTGCTCACTTTGCCACTGGATTCAAGCAAGCCGGACTGAAGATGGCTGTAATGCCAGAAACCGGTCCTCGGAAGCTTGTTTCCGGTCCAGGGAAGGCATGGCTTGGCAGTTCGGACTGGACTGTTCCCATGAGGCACAGGGTCAGACTGATTTGCATATAGCCATGTCTGAACTGGGGTGGCAGAGTGGGCTACAGAACGGTGATGGATTCAACCCAGATCTTTTGACTCGGTGTGAGTGTTTGATTGGTTCGGATGCTCCGTCCATCACCACCCCCTTTTGTACCGCTTGTGGCCGCCATAAGTGTGGCAGGGTATGCTCAGATGTGAGTCCCTTGCTCACTTTGCCACTGGATTCAAGCAAGCCGGGTTGAAGACGGCTGTAATGCCAGAAACCGGTCCTCGGAAGCTTGTTTCCGGTCCAGGGAAGGCATGGCTTGGCAGTTCGGGCTAGACAGTTCCCATGAGGCACGATTTGCATATAGCCATGTCTGAACTGGGGTGGCAGAGTGGGCTAAAGAACGGTGATGGATTCAACCCAGATCTTTTGACTGGTTGTGAGTGTTAGATTGGTCCGGATGCTCCGTCCATCACCACCCCCTTTCTTACCGCTTTTGGCCGCCATAAGTGTGGCAGGGTATGCTCAGACGTGAGTCCCTTGCTCACTTTGCCACTGGATTCAAGCAAGCCGGACTGAAGACGGCTGTAATGCCAGAAACCGGTCCTCGGAAGATTGTTTCCGGTCCAGGGAAGGCATGGCATGGCAGTTCGGGCTGGACTGTTCCCATGAGGCACAGGGTCAGACTGATTTGCATATAGCCATGTCTGAACTGGGGTGGCAGAGTTGGCTAAAGAACGGTGATGGAATCAACACAGATCTTTTGACTGGGTGTAAGTGTTTGATTGGTTCAGATGCTCGGTCCATCACCACCCCCTTTTGTACCGCTTTTGGCCGCCATAAGTGTGGCAGGGTATGCTCAGACGTGAGTCCCTTGCTCACTTTGCCACTGGATTCAAGCAAGCGGGGCTGAAGACGGCTGTAATGCCAGAATAGGTCCTCGGAAGCTTGTTTCCGGTCTAGGGAAGGCATGGCTTGGCAGTTTGGGCTGGACTGTTCTAATGAGGCACAGGGTCAGACTGATTTGCATTTAGCCATGTCTGAACTGGGGTGGCAGAGTGGGCTAAAGAACGGTGATGGATTCAACCCAGATCTTTTGACTGGGTGTGAGTGTTTGATTGGTTCGGATGCTCCGTCCATCACCACCCTCTTTTGTACTGCTTTTGGCCGCCATAAGTGTGGCAGGGTATGCTCAGACGTGAGTCCCTTGCTCACTTTGCCACTGGATTCAAGCAAGCCGGGCTGAAGACGGCTGTAATGCCAGAAACCGGTCCTCGGAAGCTTGTTTCCGGTCCAGGGAAGGAACGGCTTGTCAGTTCGGGCTGGACTGTTCCCATGAGGCACAGGGGCAGACTGATTTGGATATAGCCATGTCTGAACTGGGGTGGCAGAGTGGGCTAAAGAACGGTGATGGATTCAACCCAGATCTTTTGACTGGGTGTGAGTGTTTTATTGGTTCGGATGCTCCGTCCATCACCACCCCCTTTTGTACCGCTTTTGGCCTCCATAAGTGTGGCAGGGTATGCTCAGACGTGAGTCCCTTGCTCACTTTGCCACTATATTCAAGCAAGCCGGGCTGAAGACGGCTGTAATGCCAGAAACCGGTCCTCGGAAGCTTGTTTCCGGTCCAGGGAAGGCATGTGTTGGCAGTTCGGGCTGGACTGTTCCCATGAGGCACAGGGTCAGACTGATTTGCATATAGTCATGTCTGAACTGGGGTGGCAGAGTGGGCTAAAGAACGGTGATGGATTCTACCCAGATCTTTTGACTGGGTGTGAGTGTTTGATTGGTTCGGATGCTCCGTCCATCACCACCCCTTTTTGTACCGCTTTTGGCTGCCATAAGTGTGGCAGGGTATGCTCAGACGTGAGTCCCTTGCTCACTTTGCCACTGGATTCAAGCAAGCCGGACTGAAGACGGCTGTAATGCCAGAAACCGGTCCTCGGAAGCTTGTTTCCGGTCCAGGGAAGGCATGGCACGGCAGTTCGGGCTGGACTGTTCCCATGAGGCACAGGGTCAGACTGATTTGCATATAGCCATGTCTGAACTGGGGTGGTAGAGTTGGCTAAAGAACGGTGATGGATTCAACCCAGATCTTTTGACTGGGTGTGAGTGTTTGATTGGTTCAGATGCTCCGTCCATCACCACCCCCTTTTGTACCGCTTTTGGCCGCCATAAGTGTGGCAGGGTATGCTCAGACGTGAGTCCCTTGCTCACTTTGCCACTGGATTCAAGCAAGCCGGGCTGAAGACGGCTGTAATGCCAGAAACCGGTCCTCGGAAGCTTGTTTCCGGTCTAGGGAAGGCATGGCTTGGCAGTTCGGGCTGGACTGTTCCCATGAGGCACAGGGTCAGACTGATTTGCATATAGCCATGTCTGAACTGGGGTGGCAGAGTGGGCTAAAGAACGGTGATGGATTCAACCCAGATCTTTTGACTGGGTGTGAGTGTTTGATTGGTTCGGGTGCTCCGTCCATCACCACCCCCTTTTGTACTGCTTTTGGCCGCCATAAGTGTGGCAGGGTATGCTCAGACGTGAGTCCCTTGCTCACTTTGCCACTGGATTCAAGCAAGCCGAGCTGAAGACGGCTGTAATGCCAGAAACCGGTCCTCGGAAGCTTGTTTCCGGTCCAGGGAAGGCATGGCTTGGCAGTTCGGGCTGGACTGTTCCCATGAGGCATAGGGTCAGACTGATTTGCATATAGCCATGTCTGAACTGGGGTGGCAAAGTGGGCTAAAGAAAGGTGATGGATTCAACCCAGATCTTTTGACTGGGTGTGAGTGTTTGATTGGTTTGGATGCTCCGTCCATCACCACCCCCTTTTGTGCCACTTTTGGCTGCCATAATTTTGGCAGGGTATGCTCAGACTTGAGTCCCTTGCTCACTTTGCCACTGGATTCAAGCAAGCCGGACTGAAGACGGCTGTAATGCCAGAAACCGGTCCTCGGAAGCTTGTTTCCGGTCCAGGGAAGGCATGGCTTGGCAGTTCGGGCTGGACTGTTCCCATGAGGCACAGGGTCAGACTGATTTGCATATAGCCATGTCTGAACTGGGGTGGCAGAGTGGGCTAAAGAACGGTGATGGATTCAACCCAGATCTTTTGACTCGGTGTGAGTGTTTGATTGGTTCGGATGCTCCGTCCATCACCACCCCCTTTTGTACCGCTTTTGGCCACCATAGGTGTGGCAGGGTATGCTCAGACGTGAGTCCCTTGCTCACTTTGCCACTGGATTCAAGCAAGCCGGGCTGAAGACGGCTGTAATGCTAGAAACCGGTCCTCGGAAGCTTGTTTCCGGTCCAGGGAAGGCATGGCTTGGCAGTTCGGGATGGACTGTTCCCATGAGGCACAGGGTCAGACTGATTTGCATTTAGCCATGTCTGAACTGGGGTGGCAGAGTGGGCTAAAGAACGGTGATGGATTCAACCCAGATCTTTTGACCGGGTGTGAGTGTTTGATTGGTTCGGATGCTCCGTCCATCACCACCCCCTTTTGTACCGCTTTTGGCTGCCATAAGTGTGGCAGGGTATGCTCAGACGTGAGTCCCTTGCTCACTTTGCCACTGGATTCAAGCAAGCCGGGCTGAAGACGGCTGTAATGCCAGAAACTGGTCCTCGGAAGCTTGTTTCCGGTCCAGGGAAGGAATGGCTTGGCAGTTGGACTGTTCCCATGAGGCACAGGGTCAGACTGATTTGCAAATAGCCATGTCTGAACTGGGGTGGCAGAGTGGGCTAAAGAACGGTGATGGATTAAACCCAGATCTTTTGACTGGGTGTGAGTGTTTGATTGGTTCGGATGTTCCGTCCATCACCACCCCCTTTTGTACCGCTTTTGGCCGCCATAAGTGTGGCAGGGTATGCTCAGACGTGAGTCCCTTGCTCATTTTGCCACTGGATTCAAGCAACCCGGACTGAAGACGGCTGTAATGCCAGAAACCGGTCCTCGGAAGCTTGTTTCCGGTCCAGGGAAGGCATGGCTTGGCAGTTCGGGCTGGACTGTTCCCATGAGGCACAGGGTCAGACTGATTTGCATATAGCCATGTCTGAACTGGGGTGGCAGAGTGGGCTAAAGAACGGTGATGGATTCAACCCAGATCTTTTGACTGGGTGTGAGTGTTTGATTGGTTCGGATGCTCCGTCCATCACCACCCCCTTTTGTACCGCTTTTGGCCGCCCTGAGTGTGGCAGGGTATGCTCAGACGTGAGTCCCTTGCTCACTTTGCCACTGGATTCAAGCAAGCCGGGCTGAAGACGGCTGTGATGCCAGAAACCAGTCCTCAGCAGCTTGTTTCCGGTCCAGGGAAGGCATGGCTTGGCAGTTCAGGCTGGACTGTTCCCATGAGGCACAGGGTCAGACTGATTTGCATATAGCCATGTCTGAACTGGGGTGGCAGAGTGGGCTAAAGAACGGTGATGGATTCAACCCAGATCTTTTGACCGGGTGCGAGTGTTTGATTGGTTCGGATGCTCCGTCCATCACCACCCCCTTTTGTACCGCTTTTGGCCGCCATAAGTGTGGCAGGGTATGCTCAGACGTGAGTCCCTTGCTCACTTTGCCACTGGATTCAAGCAAGCCGGACTGAAGACGGCTGTAATGACAGAAACTTGTCCTCTGAAGCTTGTTTCCGGTCCAGGAAAGGAATGGCTTGGCAGTTCGGGCTGGACTGTTCCCATGAGGCACAGGGTCAGACTGATTTGCATATAGCCATGTCTGAACTGGGGTGGCAGAGTGGGCTAAAGAACGGTGATGGATTAAACCCAGATCTTTTGACTGGGTGTGAGTGTTTGATTGGTTCGGATGCTCCGTCCATCACCACCCCCTTTTGTACCGCTTTTGGCCGCCATAAGTGTGGCAGGGTATGCTCAGACATGAGTCCCTTGCTCACTTTGCCACTGGATTCAAGCAAGCCGGGCTGAAGACGGCTGTAATGCCAGAAACCGGTCCTCGGAAGCTTGTTTCCGGTCCAGGGAAGGCATGAGTTGGCAGTTCGGGCTGGACTGTTCCCATGAGGCACAGGGTCAGACTGATTTGCATATAGCCATGTCTGAACTGGGGTGGCAGAGTGGGCTAAAGAACAGTGATGGATTCAACCCAGATCTTTTGACTGGGTGTGAGTGTTTGATTGGTTCGGATGCTCCGTCCATCACCACCCCCTTTTGTACCGCTTTTGGCCGCCATAAGTGTGGCAGGGTATGCTCAGACGTGAGTCCCTTGCTCACTTTGCCACTGGATTCAAGCAAGCCGGGCTGAAGACGGCTGTAATGCCAGAAACCGGTCCTCGGAATCTTGTTTCCGGTCCAGTGAAGGCATGGCTTGTCAGTTCGGGCTGGACTGTTCCCATGAGGCACAGGGTCAGACTGATTTGCATATAGCCATGTCTGAACTGGGGTGGCAGAGTGGGCTAAAGAACGGTGATGGATTCAACCCAGATCTTTTGACTGGGTGTGAGTGTTTGATTGGTTCGGATGCTCCGTCCATCACCACCCCCTTTTGTACCGCTTTTGGCCGCCATAAGTGTGGCAGGGTATGCTCAGACATGAGTCCCTTGCTCACTTTGCCACTGGATTCAAGCAAGCCGGGCTGAAGACGGCTGTAATGCCAGAAACCGGTCCTCGGAAGCTTGTTTCCGGTCCAGGGAAGGCATGACTTGGCAGTTCGGGCTGGACTGTTCCCATGAGGCACAGGGTCAGACTGATTTGCATATAGCCATGTCTGAACTGGGGTGGCAGAGTGGGCTAAAGAACAGTGATGCATTTAACCCAGATCTTTTGACTGGGTGTGAGTGTTTGATTGGTTCGGATGCTCCGTCCATCACCACCCCCTTTTGTACCGCTTTTGGCCTCCATAAGTGTGGCAGGGTATGCTCAGACGTGAGTCCCTTGCTCACTTTGCCACTGGATTCAAGCAAGCCGGGCTGAAGACGGCTGTAATGCCAGAAACCGGTCCTCGGAAGCTTGTTTCCGGTCCAGGGAAGGCATGTGTTGGCATTTCGGGCTGGACTGTTCCCATGAGGCACAGGGTCAGACTGATTTGCATATAGTCATGTCTGAACTGGGGTGGCAGAGTGGGCTAAAGAACGGTGATGGATTCTACCCAGATCTTTTGACTGGGTGTGAGTGTTTGATTTGTTCGGATGCTCCGTCCATCACCACCCCTTTTTGTACCGCTTTTGGCCGCCATAAGTGTGGCAGGGTATGCTCAGACGTGAGTCCCTTGCTCACTTTGCCACTGGATTCAAGCAAGCTGGACTGAAGACGGCTGTAATGCCAGAAACCGGTCCTCGGAAGCTTGTTTCCGGTCCAGGGAAGGCATGGCATGGCAGTTCGGGCTGGACTGTTCCCATGAGGCACAGGGTCAGACTGATTTGCATATAGCCATGTCTGAACTGGGGTGGTAGAGTTGGCTAAAGAACGGTGATGGATTCAACCCAGATCTTTTGACTGGGTGTGAGTGTTTGATTGGTTCAGATGCTCCGTCCATCACCACCCCCTTTTGTACCACTTTTGGCCGCCATAAGTGTGGCAGGGTATGCTCAGACGTGAGTCCCTTGCTCACTTTGCCACTGGATTCAAGCAAGCCGGGCTGAAGACGGCTGTAATGCCAGAAACCGGTCCTCGGAAGCTTGTTTCCGGTCTAGGGAAGGCATGGCTTGGCACTTCGGGCTGGACTGTTCCCATGAGGCACAGGGTCAGACTGATTTGCATTTAGCCATGTCTGAACTGGGGTGGCAGAGTGGGCTAAAGAACGGTGATGGATTCAACCCAGATCTTTTGACTGGGTGTTAGTGTTTGATTGGTTCGGATGCTCCGTCCATCACCCCCCCCTTTTGTACCGCTTTTGGCCGCCATAAGTGTGGCAGGGTATGCTCAGACGTGAGTCCCTTGCTCACTTTGCCACTGGATTCAAGCAAGCCGAGCTGAAGACGGCTGTAATGCCAGAAACCGGTCCTCGGAAGCTTGTTTCCGGTCCAGGGAAGGCATGGCTTGGCAGTTCGGGCTGGACTGTTCCCATGAGGCACAGGGTCAGACTGATTTGCATATAGTCATGTCTGAACTGGGGTGGCAGAGTGGGCTAAAGAACGGTGATGGATTCTACCCAGATCTTTTGACTGGGTGTGAGTGTTTGATTGGTTCAGATGCTCCGTCCATCACCACCCCCTTTTGTACCGCTTTTGGCCGCCATAAGTGTGGCAGGGTATGATCAGACGTGAGTCCCTTGCTCACTTTGCCACTGGATTCAAGCAAGCCGGGCTGAAGACGGCTGTAATGCCAGAAACCGGTCCTCGGAAGCTTGTTTCCGGTCTAGGGAAGGCATGGCTTGGCACTTCGGGCTGGACTGTTCCCATGAGGCACAGGGTCAGACTGATTTGCATTTAGCCATGTCTGAACTGGGGTGGCAGAGTGGGCTAAAGAACGGTGATGGATTCAACCCAGATCTTTTGACTGGGTGTTAGTGTTTGATTGGTTCGGATGCTCCGTCCATCACCCCCCCCTTTTGTACCGCTTTTGGCCGCCATAAGTGTGGCAGGGTATGCTCAGACGTGAGTCCCTTGCTCACTTTGCCACTGGATTCAAGCAAGCCGAGCTGAAGACGGCTGTAATGCCAGAAACCGATCCTCGGAAGCTTGTTTCCGGTCCAGGGAAGGCATGGCTTGGCAGTTCGGGCTGGACTGTTCCCATGAGGCACAGGGTCAGACTGATTTGCATATAGTCATGTCTGAACTGGGGTGGCAGAGTGGGCTAAAGAACGGTGATGGATTCTACCCAGATCTTTTGACTGGGTGTGAGTGTTTGATTGGTTTGGATGCTCCGTCCATCACCACCCCTTTTTGTACCGCTTTTGGCCGCCATAAGTGTGGCAGGGTATGCTCAGACGTGAGTCCCTTGCTCACTTTGCCACTGGATTCAAGCAAGCCGGACTGAAGACGGCTGTAATGCCAGAAACCGGTCCTCGGAAGCTTGTTTCCGGTCCAGGGAAGGCATGGCATGGCAGTTCGGGCTGGACTGTTCCCATGAGGCACAGGGTCAGACTGATTTGCATATAGCCATGTCTGAACTGGGGTGGTAGAGTTGGCTAAAGAACGGTGATGGATTCAACCCAGATCTTTTGACTGGGTGTGAGTGTTTGATTGGTTCAGATTCTCCGTCCATCACCACCCCCTTTTGTACCGCTTTTGGCCGCCATAAGTGTGGCAGGGTATGCTCAGACGTGAGTCCCTTGCTCACTTTGCCACTGGATTCAAGCAAGCCGGGCTGAAGACGGCTGTAATGCCTGAAACTGGTCCTCGGAAGCTTGTTTCCGGTCTAGGGAAGGCATGGCTTGGCAGTTCGGGCTGGACTGTTCCCATGAGGCACAGGGTCAGACTGATTTGCATTTAGCCATGTCTGAACTGGGGTGGCAGAGTGGGCTAAAGAACGGTGATGGATTCAACCCAGATCTTTTGACTGGGTGTGAGTGTTTGATTGGTTAGGATGCTCCGTCCATCACCACCCCCTTTTGTACTGCTTTTGGCCGCCATAAGTGTGGCAGGGTATGCTCAGACGTGAGTCCCTTGCTCACTTTGCCACTGGATTCAAGCAAGCCGAGCTGAAGACGGCTGTAATGCCAGAAACCGGTCCTCGGAAGCTTGTTTCCGGTCCAGGGAAGGCATGGCTTGGCAGTTCGGGCTGGACTGTTCCCATGAGGCATAGGGTCAGACTGATTTGGATATAGCCATGTCTGAACTGGGGTGGCAGAGTGGGCTAAAGAAAGGTGATGGATTCAACCCAGATCTTTTGACTGGGTGTGAGTGTTTGATTGGTTCGGATGCTCCGTCCATCACCACCCCCTTTTGTGCCACTTTTGGCTGCCATAATTTTGGCAGGGTATGCTCAGACGTGAGTCCCTTGCTCACTTTGCCACTGGATTCAAGCAAGCCGGGTTGAAGACGGCTGTAATGCCAGAAACCGGTCCTCGGAAGCTTGTTTCCGGTCCAGGGAAGGCATGGCTTGGCAGTTCGGGCTGGACTGTTCCCATGAGGCATAGGGTCAGACTGATTTGGATATAGCCATGTCTGAACTGGGGTGGCAGAGTGGGCTAAAGAACGGTGATGGATTCAACCCAGATCTTTTGACTGGGTGTGAGTGTTTGATTGGTTCAGATTCTCCGTCCATCACCACCCCCTTTTGTACCGCTTTTGGCCGCCATAAGTGTGGCAGGGTATGCTCAGACGTGAGTCCCTTGCTCACTTTGCCACTGGATTCAAGCAAGCCGGGCTGAAGACGGCTGTAATGCCTGAAACTGGTCCTCGGAAGCTTGTTTCCGGTCTAGGGAAGGCATGGCTTGGCAGTTCGGGCTGGACTGTTCCCATGAGGCACAGGGTCAGACTGATTTGCATTTAGCCATGTCTGAACTGGGGTGGCAGAGTGGGCTAAAGAACGGTGATGGATTCAACCCAGATCTTTTGACTGGGTGTGAGTGTTTGATTGGTTAGGATGCTCCGTCCATCACCACCCCCTTTTGTACTGCTTTTGGCCGCCATAAGTGTGGCAGGGTATGCTCAGACGTGAGTCCCTTGCTCACTTTGCCACTGGATTCAAGCAAGCCGAGCTGAAGACGGCTGTAATGCCAGAAACCGGTCCTCGGAAGCTTGTTTCCGGTCCAGGGAAGGCATGGCTTGGCAGTTCGGGCTGGACTGTTCCCATGAGGCATAGGGTCAGACTGATTTGGATATAGCCATGTCTGAACTGGGGTGGCAGAGTGGGCTAAAGAAAGGTGATGGATTCAACCCAGATCTTTTGACTGGGTGTGAGTGTTTGATTGGTTCGGATGCTCCGTCCATCACCACCCCCTTTTGTGCCACTTTTGGCTGCCATAATTTTGGCAGGGTATGCTCAGACGTGAGTCCCTTGCTCACTTTGCCACTGGATTCAAGCAAGCCGGGTTGAAGACGGCTGTAATGCCAGAAACCGGTCCTCGGAAGCTTGTTTCCGGTCCAGGGAAGGCATGGCTTGGCAGTTCGGGCTGGACTGTTCCCATGAGGCATAGGGTCAGACTGATTTGGATATAGCCATGTCTGAACTGGGGTGGCAGAGTGGGCTAAAGAACGGTGATGGATTCAACCCAGATCTTTTGACTCGGTGTGAGTGTTTGATTGGTTCGGATGCTCCGTCCATCACCACCCCCTTTTGTACCGCTTTTGGCCGCCATAAGTGTGGCAGGGTATGCTCAGACGTGAGTCCCTTGCTCACTTTGCCACTGGATTCAAGCAAGCCGGGTTGAAGACGGCTGTAATGCCAGAAACCGGTTCTCGGAAGCTTGTTTCCGGTCCAGGGAATGCATGGCTTGGCAGTTCGGGCTGGACAGTTCCCATGAGGCACGGGGTCAGACTGATTTGCATATAGCCATGTCTGAACTGGGGTGGCAGAGTGGGCTAAAGAACGGTGATGGATTCAACCCAGATCTTTTGACTGGGTGTGAGTGTTTGATTGGTTCGGATGCTCCGTCCATCACCACCCCCTTTTGTACCGCTTTTGGCCGCCATAAGTGTGGCAGGGTATGCTCAGACGTGAGTCCCTTGCTCACTTTGCCACTGGATTCAAGCAAGCCGGGCTGAAGACGGCTGTAATGCTAGAAACCGGTCCTCGGAAGCTTGTTTCCGGTCCAGGGAAGGCATGGCTTGGCAGTTCGGGATGGACTGTTCCCATGAGGCACAGGGTCAGACTGATTTGCATTTAGCCATGTCTAAACTGGGGTGGCAGAGTGGGCTAAAGAACGGTGATGGATTCAACCCAGATCTTTTGACTGGGTGTGAGTGTTTAATTGGTTTGGATGCTCCGTCCATCACCACCCCCTTTTGTACCGCTTTTGGCTGCCATAAGTGTGGCAGGGTATGCTCAGACGTGAGTCCCTTGCTCACTTTGCCACTGGATTCAAGCAAGCCGGGCTGAAGACGGCTGTAATGCCAGAAACTGGTCCTCGGAAGCTTGTTTCCGGTCCAGGGAAGGAATGGCTTGGCAGTTGGACTGTTCCCATTAGGCACAGGGTCAGACTGATTTGCAAATAGCCATGTCTGAACTGGGGTGGCAGAGTGGGCTAAAGAACGGTGATGGATTAAACCCAGATCTTTTGACTGGGTGTGAGTGTTTGATTGGTTCGGATGCTCCGTCCATCACCACCCCCTTTTGTACCGCTTTTGGCCGCCATAAGTGTGGCAGGGTATGCTCAGACGTGAGTCCCTTGCTCACTTTGCCACTGGATTCAAGCAACCCGGACTGAAGACGGCTGTAATGCCAGAAACCGGTCCTAGGAAGCTTGTTTCCGGTCCAGGGAAGGCATGGCTTGGCAGTTCGGGCTGGACTGTTCCCATGAGGCACAGGGTCAGACTGATTTGCATATAGCCATGTCTGAACTGGGGTGGCAGAGTGGGCTAAAGAACGGTGATGGATTCAACCCAGATCTTTTGACTGGGTGTGAGTGTTTGATTGGTTCGGATGCTCCGTCCATCACCACCCCCTTTTGTACCGCTTTTGGCCACCATAAGTGTGGCAGGGTATGCTCAGACGTGAGTCTCTTGCTCACTTTGCCACTGGACTCAAGCAACTCGGGCTGAAGACGGCTGTAATGCCAGAAACCGGTCCTCGGAAGCTTGTTTCCGGTCCAGGGAAGGCATGGCTTGGCAGTTCGGGCTGGACTGTTCCCATGAGGCACATAGTCAGACTGATTTGCATATAGCCATGTCTGAACTGTGGTGGCAGAGTGGGCTAAAGAACGGTGATGGATTCAACCCAGATCTTTTGACTGGGTGTGAGTGTTTGATTGGTTCGGATGCTCTGTCCATCACCACCCCCTTTTGTAACGCTTTTGGCCGCCATGAGTGTGGCAGGGTATGCTCAGACGTGAGTCCCTTGCTCACTTTGCCACTGGATTCAAGCAAGCCGGGCTGAAGACGGCTGTGATGCCAGAAACCGGTCCTCGGAGGCTTGTTTCCGGTCCAGGGAAGGCATGGCTTGGCAGTTCGGGCTGGACTGTTCCCATGAGGCACAGGGTCAGACTGATTTGCATATAGCCATGTCTGAACTGGGGTGGCAGAGTGGGCTAAAGAACGGTGATGGATTCAACCCAGATCTTTTGACCGGGTGTGAGTGTTTGATTGGTTCAGATGCTCCGTCCATCACCACCCCCTTTTGTACCGCTTTTGGCCGCCATAAGTGTGGCAGGGTATGCTCAGACGTGAGTCCCTTGCTCACTTTGCCACTGGATTCAAGCAAGCCGGGCTGAAGACAGCTGTAATGCTAGAAACCTGTCCTCAGAAGCTTGTTTCCGGTCCAGGGAAGGCATGGCTTGGCAGTTCGGGCTGGACTGTTCCCATGAGGCACAGGGTCAGATTGATTTGCATATAGCCATGTCTGAACTGGGGTGGCAGAGTGGGCTAAAGAATGGTGATGGATTCAACCCAGATCTTTTGACTGGGTGTGAGTGTTTGATTCGTTTGGATGCTCCGTCCATCACCACCCCCTTTTGTACCGCTTTTGGCTGCCATAAGTGTGGCAGGGTATGCTCAGACGTGAGTCCCTTGCTCACTTTGCCCCTGGATTTAAGCAAGCCGGGCTGAAGACGGCTGTAATGCCAGAAACTGGTCCTCAGAAGCTTGTTTCCGGTCCAGGAAAGGAATGGCTTGGCAGTTCGGGCTGGACTGTTCCCATGAGGCACAGGGTCAGACTGATTTGCATATAGCCATGTCTGAACTGGGGTGGCAGAGTGGGCTAAAGAACGGTGATGGATTAAACCCAGATCTTTTGACTGGGTGTGAGTGTTTGATTGGTTCGGATGCTCCGTCCATCACCACCCCCTTTTGTACCGCTTTTGGCCGCCATAAGTGTGGCAGGGTATGCTCGGACGTGAGTCCCTTGCTCACTTTGCCACTGGATTCAAGCAACCCGGACTGAAGACGGCTGTAATGCCAGAAACCGGTCCTCGGAAGCTTGTTTCCGGTCCAGGGAAGGCATGGCTTGGCAGTTCGGGCTGGACTGTTCCCATGAGGCACAGGGTCAGACTGATTTGCATATAGCCATGTCTGAACTGGGGTGGCAGAGTGGGCTAAAGAATGGTGATGGATTCAACCCAGATCTTTTGACTGGGTGTGAGTGTTTGATTGGTTCGGATGCTCCGTCCATCACCACCCCCTTTTGTACCGCTTTTGGCTGCCATAAGTGTGGCAGGGTATGCTCAGACGTGAGTCCCTTGCTCACTTTGCCACTGGACTCAAGCAAGCCGGGCTGAAGGCGGCTGTAATGCCAGAAACCGGTCCTCGGAAGCTTGTTTCCGGTCCAGGGAAGGCATGGCTTGGCAGTTCGGGCTGGACTGTTCCCATGAGGCACATGGTCAGACTGATTTGCATATAGCCATGTCTGAACTGGGGTGGCAGAGTGGGCTAAAGAACGGTGATGGATTCAACCCAGATCTTTTGACTGGGTGTGAGTGTTTGATTGGTTCGGATGCTCCGTCCATCACCACCCCCTTTTGTACCGCTTTTGGCCGCCATGAGTGTGGCAGGGCATGCTCAGACGTGAGTCCCTTGCTCACTTTGCCACTGGATTCAAGCAAGCCGGGCTGAAGACGGCTGTGATGCCAGAAACCGGTCCTCTGGAGCTTGTTTCCGGTCCAGGGAAGGCATGGCTTGGCAGTTCGGGCTGGACTGTTCCCATGAGGCACAGGGTCAGACTGATTTGCATGTAGCCATGTCTGAACTGGGGTGGCAGAGTGGGCTAAAGAACGGTGATGGATTCAACCCAGATCTTTTGACTGGGTGTGAGTGTTTGATTGGTTCGGATGCTCCGTCCATCACCACCCCCTTTTGTACCGCTTTTGGCCGCCATAAGTGTGGCAGGGTATGCTCAGACGTGAGTCCCTTGCTCACTTTGCCACTGGATTCAAGCAAGCCGGGCTGAAGACAGCTGTAATGCTAGAAACCTGTCCTCAGAAGCTTGTTTCCGGTCCAGGGAAGGCATGGCTTGGCAGTTCGGGCTGGACTGTTCCCATGAGGCACAGGGTCAAATTGATTTGCATATAGCCATGTCTGAACTGGGGTGGCAGAGTGGGCTAAAGAACGGTGATGGATTCAACCCAGATCTTTTGACTGGGTGTGAGTGTTTGATTCGTTTGGATGCTCCGTCCATCACCACCCCCTTTTGTACCGCTTTTGGCTGCCATAAGTGTGGCAGGGTATGCTCAGACGTGAGTCCCTTGCTCACTTTGCCACTGGATTCAAGCAAGCCGGGCTGAAGACGGCTGTAATGCCAGAAACTGGTCCTCGGAAGCTTTTTTCCGGTTTAGGGAAGGCATGGCTTGGCAGTTCGGGCTGGACTGTTCCCATGAGGCACAGGGTCAGACTGATTTGCATTTAGCCATGTCTGAACTGGGGTGGCAGAGTGGGCTAAAGAACGGTGATGGATTCAACCCAGATCTTTTGACTGGGTGTGAGTGTTTGATTGGTTAGGATGCTCCGTCCATCACCACCCCCTTTTGTACTGCTTTTGGCCGCCATAAGTGTGGCAGGGTATGCTCAGACGTGAGTCCCTTGCTCACTTTGCCACTGGATTCAAGCAAGCCGAGCTGAAGACGGCTGTAATGCCAGAAACCGGTCCTCGGAAGCTTGTTTCCGGTCCAGGGAAGGCATGGCTTGGCAGTTCGGGCTGGACTGTTCCCATGAGGCATAGGGTCAGACTGATTTGGATATAGCCATGTCTGAACTGGGGTGGCAGAGTGGGCTAAAGAAAGGTGATGGATTCAACCCAGATCTTTTGACTGGGTGTGAGTGTTTGATTGGTTCGGATGCTCCGTCCATCACCACCCCCTTTTGTGCCACTTTTGGCTGCCATAATTTTGGCAGGGTATGCTCAGACGTGAGTCCCTTGCTCACTTTGCCACTGGATTCAAGCAAGCCGGGTTGAAGACGGCTGTAATGCCAGAAACCGGTCCTCGGAAGCTTGTTTCCGGTCCAGGGAAGGCATGGCTTGGCAGTTCGGGCTGGACTGTTCCCATGAGGCATAGGGTCAGACTGATTTGGATATAGCCATGTCTGAACTGGGGTGGCAGAGTGGGCTAAAGAACGGTGATGGATTCAACCCAGATCTTTTGACTCGGTGTGAGTGTTTGATTGGTTCGGATGCTCCGTCCATCACCACCCCCTTTTGTACCGCTTTTGGCCGCCATAAGTGTGGCAGGGTATGCTCAGACGTGAGTCCCTTGCTCACTTTGCCACTGGATTCAAGCAAGCCGGGTTGAAGACGGCTGTAATGCCAGAAACCGGTTCTCGGAAGCTTGTTTCCGGTCCAGGGAAGGCATGGCTTGGCAGTTCGGGCTGGACAGTTCCCATGAGGCACGGGGTCAGACTGATTTGCATATAGCCATGTCTGAACTGGGGTGGCAGAGTGGGCTAAAGAACGGTGATGGATTCAACCCAGATCTTTTGACTGGGTGTGAGTGTTTGATTGGTTCGGATGCTCCGTCCATCACCACCCCCTTTTGTACCGCTTTTGGCCGCCATAAGTGTGGCAGGGTATGCTCAGACGTGAGTCCCTTGCTCACTTTGCCACTGGATTCAAGCAAGCCGGGCTGAAGACGGCTGTAATGCTAGAAACCGGTCCTCGGAAGCTTGTTTCCGGTCCAGGGAAGGCATGTCTTGGCAGTTCGGGATGGACTGTTCCCATGAGGCACAGGGTCAGACTGATTTGCATTTAGCCATGTCTGAACTGGGGTGGCAGAGTGGGCTAAAGAACGGTGATGGATTCAACCCAGATCTTTTGACTGGGTGTGAGTGTTTAATTGGTTTGGATGCTCCGTCCATCACCACCCCCTTTTGTACCGCTTTTGGCTGCCATAAGTGTGGCAGGGTATGCTCAGACGTGAGTCCCTTGCTCACTTTGCCACTGGATTCAAGCAAGCCGGGCTGAAGACGGCTGTAATGCCAGAAACTGGTCCTCGGAAGCTTGTTTCCGGTCCAGGGAAGGAATGGCTTGGCAGTTGGACTGTTCCCATTAGGCACAGGGTCAGACTGATTTGCAAATAGCCATGTCTGAACTGGGGTGGCAGAGTGGGCTAAAGAACGGTGATGGATTAAACCCAGATCTTTTGACTGGGTGTGAGTGTTTGAATGGTTCGGATGCTCCGTCCATCACCACCCCCTTTTGTACCGCTTTTGGCCGCCATAAGTGTGGCAGGGTATGCTCAGACGTGAGTCCCTTGCTCACTTTGCCACTGGATTCAAGCAACCCGGACTGAAGACGGCTGTAATGCCAGAAACCGGTCCTAGGAAGCTTGTTTCCGGTCCAGGGAAGGCATGGCTTGGCAGTTCGGGCTGGACTGTTCCCATGAGGCACAGGGTCAGACTGATTTGCATATAGCCATGTCTGAACTGGGGTGGCAGAGTGGGCTAAAGAACGGTGATGGATTCAACCCAGATCTTTTGACTGGGTGTGAGTGTTTGATTGGTTCGGATGCTCCGTCCATCACCACCCCCTTTTGTACCGCTTTTGGCCACCATAAGTGTGGCAGGGTATGCTCAGACGTGAGTCTCTTGCTCACTTTGCCACTGGACTCAAGCAACTCGGGCTGAAGACGGCTGTAATGCCAGAAACCGGTCCTCGGAAGCTTGTTTCCGGTCCAGGGAAGGCATGGCTTGGCAGTTCGGGCTGGACTGTTCCCATGAGGCACATAGTCAGACTGATTTGCATATAGCCATGTCTGAACTGTGGTGGCAGAGTGGGCTAAAGAACGGTGATGGATTCAACCCAGATCTTTTGACTGGGTGTGAGTGTTTGATTGGTTCGGATGCTCTGTCCATCACCACCCCCTTTTGTAACGCTTTTGGCCGCCATGAGTGTGGCAGGGTATGCTCAGACGTGAGTCCCTTGCTCACTTTGCCACTGGATTCAAGCAAGCCGGGCTGAAGACGGCTGTGATGCCAGAAACCGGTCCTCGGAGGCTTGTTTCCGGTCCAGGGAAGGCATGGCTTGGCAGTTCGGGCTGGACTGTTCCCATGAGGCACAGGGTCAGACTGATTTGCATATAGCCATGTCTGAACTGGGGTGGCAGAGTGGGCTAAAGAACGGTGATGGATTCAACCCAGATCTTTTGACCGGGTGTGAGTGTTTGATTGGTTCAGATGCTCCGTCCATCACCACCCCCTTTTGTACCGCTTTTGGCCGCCATAAGTGTGGCAGGGTATGCTCAGACGTGAGTCCCTTGCTCACTTTGCCACTGGATTCAAGCAAGCCGGGCTGAAGACAGCTGTAATGCTAGAAACCTGTCCTCAGAAGCTTGTTTCCGGTCCAGGGAAGGCATGGCTTGGCAGTTCGGGCTGGACTGTTCCCATGAGGCACAGGGTCAGATTGATTTGCATATAGCCATGTCTGAACTGGGGTGGCAGAGTGGGCTAAAGAATGGTGATGGATTCAACCCAGATCTTTTGACTGGGTGTGAGTGTTTGATTCGTTTGGATGCTCCGTCCATCACCACCCCCTTTTGTACCGCTTTTGGCTGCCATAAGTGTGGCAGGGTATGCTCAGACGTGAGTCCCTTGCTCACTTTGCCCCTGGATTTAAGCAAGCCGGGCTGAAGACGGCTGTAATGCCAGAAACTGGTCCTCAGAAGCTTGTTTCCGGTCCAGGAAAGGAATGGCTTGGCAGTTCGGGCTGGACTGTTCCCATGAGGCACAGGGTCAGACTGATTTGCATATAGCCATGTCTGAACTGGGGTGGCAGAGTGGGCTAAAGAACGGTGATGGATTAAACCCAGATCTTTTGACTGGGTGTGAGTGTTTGATTGGTTCGGATGCTCCGTCCATCACCACCCCCTTTTGTACCGCTTTTGGCCGCCATAAGTGTGGCAGGGTATGCTCAGACGTGAGTCCCTTGCTCACTTTGCCACTGGATTCAAGCAACCCGGACTGAAGACGGCTGTAATGCCAGAAACCGGTCCTCGGAAGCTTGTTTCCGGTCCAGGGAAGGCATGGCTTGGCAGTTCGGGCTGGACTGTTCCCATGAGGCACAGGGTCAGACTGATTTGCATATAGCCATGTCTGAACTGGGGTGGCAGAGTGGGCTAAAGAACGGTGATGGATTCAACCCAGATCTTTTGACTGGGTGTGAGTGTTTGATTGGTTCGGATGCTCCGTCCATCACCACCCCCTTTTGTACCGCTTTTGGCTGCCATAAGTGTGGCAGGGTATGCTCAGACGTGAGTCCCTTGCTCACTTTGCCACTGGACTCAAGCAAGCCGGGCTGAAGGCGGCTGTAATGCCAGAAACCGGTCCTCGGAAGCTTGTTTCCGGTCCAGGGAAGGCAAGGCTTGGCAGTTCGGGCTGGACTGTTCCTATGAGGCACATGGTCAGACTGATTTGCATATAGCCATGTCTGAACTGGGGTGGCAGAGTGGGCTAAAGAACGGTGATGGATTCAACCCAGATCTTTTGACTGGGTGTGAGTGTTTGATTGGTTCGGATGCTCCGTCCATCACCACCCCCTTTTGTACCGCTTTTGGCCGCCATGAGTGTGGCAGGGCATGCTCAGACGTGAGTCCCTTGCTCACTTTGCCACTGGATTCAAGCAAGCCGGGCTGAAGACGGCTGTGATGCCAGAAACCGGTCCTCTGGAGCTTGTTTCCGGTCCAGGGAAGGCATGGCTTGGCAGTTCGGGCTGGACTGTTCCCATGAGGCACAGGGTCAGACTGATTTGCATGTAGCCATGTCTGAACTGGGGTGGCAGAGTGGGCTAAAGAACGGTGATGGATTCAACCCAGATCTTTTGACTGGGTGTGAGTGTTTGATTGGTTCGGATGCTCCGTCCATCACCACCCCCTTTTGTACCGCTTTTGGCCGCCATAAGTGTGGCAGGGTATGCTCAGACGTGAGTCCCTTGCTCACTTTGCCACTGGATTCAAGCAAGCCGGGCTGAAGACAGCTGTAATGCTAGAAACCTGTCCTCAGAAGCTTGTTTCCGGTCCAGGGAAGGCATGGCTTGGCAGTTCGGGCTGGACTGTTCCCATGAGGCACAGGGTCAAATTGATTTGCATATAGCCATGTCTGAACTGGGGTGGCAGAGTGGGCTAAAGAACGGTGATGGATTCAACCCAGATCTTTTGACTGGGTGTGAGTGTTTGATTCGTTTGGATGCTCCGTCCATCACCACCCCCTTTTGTACCGCTTTTGGCTGCCATAAGTGTGGCAGGGTATGCTCAGACGTGAGTCCCTTGCTCACTTTGCCACTGGATTCAAGCAAGCCGGGCTGAAGACGGCTGTAATGCCAGAAACTGGTCCTCGGAAGCTTGTTTCCGGTCCAGGAAAGGAATGGCTTGGCAGTTCGGGCTGGACTGTTCCCATGAGGCACAGGGTCAGACTGATTTGCATGTAGCCATGTCTGAACTGGGGTGGCAGAGTGGGCTAAAGAACGGTGATGGATTAAACCCAGATCTTTTGACTGGGTGTGAGTGTTTGATTGGTTCGGATGCTCCGTCCATCACCACCCCCTTTTGTACCGCTTTTGGCCGCCATAAGTGTGGCAGGGTATGCTCAGACGTGAGTCCCTTGCTCACTTTGCCACTGGATTCAAGCAAGCCGGGCTGAAGACAGCTGTAATGCCAGAAACCGGTCCTCGGAAGCTTGTTTCCGGTCCAGGGAAGGCATGGCTTGGCAGTTCGGGCTGGACTGTTCCCATGAGGCACAGGGTCAGACTGATTTGCATATAGCCATGTCTGAACTGGGGTGGCAGAGTGGGCTAAAGAACGGTGATGGATTCAACCCAGATCTTTCGACTGGGTGTGAGTGTTTGATTGGTTCGGATGCTCCGTCCATCACCACCCCCTTTTGTACCGCTTTTGGCCGCCATGAGTGTGGCAGGGTATGCTCAGACGTGAGTCCCTTGCTCACTTTGCCACTGGATTCAAGCAAGCCGGGCCGAAGACGGCTGTGATGCCAGAAACCGGTCCTCGGAAGCTTGTTTCCGGTCCAGGGAAGGCATGGCTTGGCAGTTCGGGCTGGACTGTTCCCATGAGGCACAGGGTCAGACTGATTTGCATATAGCCATGTCTGAACTGGGGTGGCAGAGTGGGCTAAAGAACGGTGATGGATTCAACCCAGATCTTTTGACCGGGTGTGAGTGTTTGATTGGTTCGGATGCTCCGTCCATCACCACCCCCTTTTGTACCGCTTTTGGCCGCCATAAGTGTGGCAGGGTATGCTCAGACGTGAGTCTCTTGCTCACTTTGCCACTGGATTCAAGCAAGCCGGGCTGAAGACAGCTGTAATGCTAGAAACCTGTCCTCAGAAGCTTGTTTCCGGTCCAGGGAAGGCATGGCTTGGCAGTTCGGGCTGGACTGTTCCCATGAGGCACAGGGTCAGATTGATTTGCATATAGCCATGTCTGAACTGGGGTGGCAGAGTGGGCTAAAGAACGGTGATGGATTCAACCCAGATCTTTTGACTGGGTGTGAGTGTTTGATTCGTTCGGATGCTCCGTCCATCACCACCCCCTTTTGTACCGCTTTTGGCTGCTATAAGTGTGGCAGGGTATGCTCAGACGTGAGTCCCTTGCTCACTTTGCCACTGGATTCAAGCAAGCCGGGTTGAAGACGGCTGTAATGCCAGAAACCGGTCCTCGGAAGCTTGTTTCCGGTCCAGGGAAGGCATGGCTTGGCAGTTCGGGCTGGACTGTTCCCATGAGGCATAGGGTCAGACTGATTTGGATATAGCCATGTCTGAACTGGGGTGGCAGAGTGGGCTAAAGAATGGTGATGGATTCAACCCAGATCTTTTGACTCGGTGTGAGTGTTTGATTGGTTCGAATGCTCCGTCCATCACCACCCCCTTTTGTACCGCTTTTGGCCGCCATAAGTGTGGCAGGGTATGCTCAGACGTGAGTCCCTTGCTCACTTTGCCACTGGATTCAAGCAAGCCGGGTTGAAGACGGCTGTAATGCCAGAAACCGGTTCTCGGAAGCTTGTTTCCGGTCCAGGGAAGGCATGGCTTGGCAGTTCGGGCTGGACAGTTCCCATGAGGCACGGGGTCAGACTGATTTGCATATAGCCATGTCTGAACTGGGGTGGCAGAGTGGGCTAAAGAACGGTGATGGATTCAACCCAAATCTTTTGACTGGGTGTGAGTGTTTGATTGGTTCGGATGCTCCGTCCATCACCACCCCCTTTTGTACCGCTTTTGGCCGCCATAAGTGTGGCAGGGTATGCTCAGACGTGAGTCCCTTGCTCACTTTGCCACTGGATTCAAGCAAGCCGGGCTGAAGACGGCTGTAATGCCAGAAACCGGTCCTCGGAAGCTTGTTTCCGGTCCAGGGAAGGCATGGCTTGGCAGTTCGGGCTGGACTGTTCCCATGAGGCACAGGGTCAGACTGATTTGCATATAGCCATGTCTGAACTGGGGTGGCAGAGTGGGCTAAAGAACGGTGATGGATTCAACCCAGATCTTTAGACTGGGTGTGAGTGTTTGATTGGTTCGGATGCTCCGTCCATCACCACCCCCTTTTGTACCGCTTTTGGCCGCCATGAGTGTGGCAGGGTATGCTCAGACGTGAGTCCCTTGCTCACTTTGCCACTGGATTCAAGCAAGCCGGGCCGAAGACGGCTGTGATGCCAGAAACCGGTCCTCGGAAGCTTGTTTCCGGTCCAGGGAAGGCATGGCTTGGCAGTTCGGGCTGGACTGTTCCCATGAGGCACAGGGTCAGACTGATTTGCATATAGCCATGTCTGAACTGGGGTGGCAGAGTGGGCTAAAGAACGGTGATGGATTCAACCCAGATCTTTTGACTGGGTGTGAGTGTTTGATTGGTTCGGATGCTCCGTCCATCACCACCCCCTTTTGTACCGCTTTTGGCCGCCATAAGTGTGGCAGGGTATGCTCAGACGTGAGTCCCTTGCTCACTTTGCCACTGGATTCAAGCAAGCCGGGCTGAAGACAGCTGTAATGCTAGAAACCTGTCCTCAGAAGCTTGTTTCCGGTCCAGGGAAGGCATGGCTTGGCAGTTCGGGCTGGACTGTTCCCATGAGGCACAGGGTCAGATTGATTTGCATATAGCCATGTCTGAACTGGGGTGGCAGAGTGGGCTAAAGAACGGTGATGGATTCAACCCAGATCTTTTGACTGGGTGTGAGTGTTTGATTCGTTCGGATGCTCCGTCCATCACCACCCCCTTTTGTACCGCTTTTGGCTGCCATAAGTGTGGCAGGGTATGCTCAGACGTGAGTCCCTTGCTCACTTTGCCACTGGATTCAAGCAAGCCGGGTTGAAGACGGCTGTAATGCCAGAAACCGGTCCTCGGAAGCTTGTTTCCGGTCCAGGGAAGGCATGGCTTGGCAGTTCGGGCTGGACTGTTCCCATGAGGCATAGGGTCAGACTGATTTGGATATAGCCATGTCTGAACTGGGGTGGCAGAGTGGGCTAAAGAACGGTGATGGATTCAACCCAGATCTTTTGACTCGGTGTGAGTGTTTGATTGGTTCGGATGCTCCGTCCATCACCACCCCCTTTTGTACCGCTTTTGGCCGCCATAAGTGTGGCAGGGTATGCTCAGACGTGAGTCCCTTGCTCACTTTGCCACTGGATTCAAGCAAGCCGGGTTGAAGACGGCTGTAATGCCAGAAACCGGTTCTCGGAAGCTTGTTTCCGGTCCAGGGAAGGCATGGCTTGGCAGTTCGGGCTGGACAGTTCCCATGAGGCACGGGGTCAGACTGATTTGCATATAGCCATGTCTGAACTGGGGTGGCAGAGTGGGCTAAAGAACGGTGATGGATTCAACCCAGATCTTTTGACTGGGTGTGAGTGTTTGATTGGTTCGGATGCTCCGTCCATCACCACCCCCTTTTGTACCGCTTTTGGCCGCCATAAGTGTGGCAGGGTATGCTCAGACGTGAGTCCCTTGCTCACTTTCCCACTGGATTCAAACAAGCCGGGCTGAAGACGGCTGTAATGCCAGAAACTGGTCCTCGGAAGCTTGTTTCCGGTCCAGGGAAGGAATGGCTTGGCAGTTGGACTGTTCCCATGAGGCACAGGGTCAGACTGATTTGCAAATAGCCATGTCTGAACTGGGGTGGCAGAGTGGGCTAAAGAACGGTGATGGATTAAACCCAGATCTTTTGACTGGGAGTGAGTGTTTGATTGGTTCGGATGCTCCGTCCATCACCACCCCCTTTTGTACCGCTTTTGGCCGCCATAAGTGTGGCAGGGTATGCTCAGACGTGAGTCCCTTGCTCACTTTGCCACTGGATTCAAGCAACCCGGACTGAAGACGGCTGTAATGCCAGAAACCGGTCCTCGGAAGCTTGTTTCCGGTCCAGGGAAGGCATGGCTTGGCAGTTCGGGCTGGACTGTTCCCATGTGGCACAGGGTCAGACTGATTTGCATATAGCCATGTTTGAACTGGGGTGGCAGAGTGGGCTAAAGAACGGTGATGGATTCAACCCAGATCTTTTGACTGGGTGTGAGTGTTTGATTGGTTCGGATGCTCCGTCCATCACCACCCCCTTTTGTACCGCTTTTGGCCACCATAAGTGTGGCAGGGTATGCTCAGACGTGAGTCCCTTGCTCACTTTGCCACTGGACTCAAGCAAGCCGGGCTGAAGACGGCTGTAATGCCAGAAACCGGTCCTCGGAAGCTTGTTTCCGGTCCAGGGAAGGCATGGCTTGGCAGTTCGGGCTGGACTGTTCCCATGAGGCACATGGTCAGACTGATTTGCATATAGCCATGTCTGAACTGGGGTGGCAGAGTGGGCTAAAGAACGGTGATGGATTCAACCCAGATCTTTTGACTGGGTGTGAGTGTTTGATTGGTTCGGATGCTCCGTCCATCACCACCCCCTTTTGTAATGCTTTTGGCCGCCATGAGTGTGGCAGGGTATGCTCAGACGTGAGTCCCTTGCTCACTTTGCCACTGGATTCAAGCAAGCCGGGCTGAAGACGGCTGTGATGCCAGAAACCGGTCCTCGGAAGCTTGTTTCCAGTCCAGGGAAGGCATGGCTTGGCAGTTCGGGCTGGACTGTTCCCATGAGGCACAGGGTCAGACTGATTTGCATATAGCCATGTCTGAACTGGGGTGGCAGAGTGGGCTAAAGAACGGTGATGGATTCAACCCAGATCTTTTGACCGGGTGTGAGTGTTTGATTGGTTCAGATGCTCCGTCCATCACCACCCCCTTTTGTACCGCTTTTGGCCGCCATAAGTGTGGCAGGGTATGCTCAGACGTGAGTCCCTTGCTCACTTTGTCACTGGATTCAAGCAAGCCGGGCTGAAGACAGCTGTAATGCTAGAAACCTGTCCTCAGAAGCTTGTTTCCGGTCCAGGGAAGGCATGGCTTGGCAGTTCGGGCTGGACTGTTCCCATGAGGCACAGGGTCAGATTGATTTGCATATAGCCATGTCTGAACTGGGGTGGCAGAGTGGGCTAAAGAACGGTGATGGATTCAACCCAGATCTTTTGACTGGGTGTGAGTGTTTGATTCGTTTGGATGCTCCGTCCATCACCACCCCCTTTTGTACCGCTTTTGGCTGCCATAAGTGTGGCAGGGTATGCTCAGACGTGAGTCCCTTGCTCACTTTGCCACTGGATTTAAGCAAGCCGGGCTGAAGACGGCTGTAATGCCAGAAACTGGTCCTCAGAAGCTTGTTTCCGGTCCAGGAAAGGAATGGCTTGGCAGTTCGGGCTGGACTGTTCCCATGAGGCACAGGGTCAGACTGATTTGCATATAGCCATGTCTGAACTGGGGTGGCAGAGTGGGCTAAAGAACGGTGATGGATTAAACCCAGATCTTTTGACTGGAGTTTGACTTGAGTGTTTGATTGGTTCGGATGCTCCGTCCATCACCACCCCCTTTTGTACCGCTTTTGGCCGCCATAAGTGTGGAAGGGTATGCTCAGACGTGAGTCCCTTGCTCACTTTGCCACTGGATTCAAGCAACCCGGACTGAAGACGGCTGTAATGCCAGAAACCATTCCTCGGAAGCTTGTTTCCGGTCCAGGGAAGGCATGGCTTGGCAGTTCGGGCTGGACTGTTCCCATGAGGCACAGGGTCAGACTGATTTGCATATAGCCATGTCTGAACTGGGGTGGCAGAGTGGGCTAAAGAACGGTGATGGATTCAACCCAGATCTTTTGACTGGGTGTGAGTGTTTGATTGGTTCGGATGCTCCGTCCATCACCACCCCCTTTTGTACCGCTTTTGGCTGCCATAAGTGTGGCAGGGTATGCTCAGACGTGAGTCCCTTGCTCACTTTGCCACTGGACTCAAGCAAGCCGGGCTGAAGGTGGCTGTAATGCCAGAAACCGGTCCTCGGAAGCTTGTTTCCGGTCCAGGGAAGGCATGGCTTGGCAGTTCGGGCTGGACTGTTCCCATGAGGCACATGGTCAGACTGATTTGCATATAGCCATGTCTGAACTGGGGTGGCAGAGTGGGCTAAAGAACGGTGATGGATTCAACCCAGATCTTTTGACTGGGTGTGAGTGTTTGATTGGTTCGGATGCTCCGTCCATCACCACCCCCTTTTGTACCGCTTTTGGCCGCCATGAGTGTGGCAGGGTATGCTCAGACGTGAGTCCCTTGCTCACTTTGCCACTGGATTCAAGCAAGCCGGGCTGAAGACGGCTGTGATGCCAGAAACCGGTCCTCTGGAGCTTGTTTCCGGTCCAGGGAAGGCATGGCTTGGCAGTTCGGGCTGGACTGTTCCCATGAGGCACAGGGTCAGACTGATTTGCATGTAGCCATGTCTGAACTGGGGTGGCAGAGTGGGCTAAAGAACGGTGATGGATTAAACCCAGATCTTTTGACTGGGTGTGAGTGTTTGATTGGTTCGGATGCTCCGTCCATCACCACCCCCTTTTGTACCGCTTTTGGCCGCCATAAGTGTGGCAGGGTATGCTCAGACGTGAGTCCCTTGCTCACTTTGCCACTGGATTCAAGCAAGCCGGGCTGAAGACAGCTGTAATGCTAGAAACCTGTCCTCAGAAGCTTGTTTCCGGTCCAGGGAAGGCATGGCTTGGCAGTTCGGGCTGGACTGTTCCCATGAGGCACAGGGTCAGATTGATTTGCATATAGCCATGTCTGAACTGGGGTGGCAGAGTGGGCTAAAGAACGGTGATGGATTCAACCCAGATCTTTTGACTGGGTGTGAGTGTTTGATTTGTTTGGATGCTCCGTCCATCACCACCCCCTTTTGTACTGCTTTTGGCTGCCATAAGTGTGGCAGGGTATGCTCAGACGTGAGTCCCTTGCTCACTTTGCCACTGGATTCAAGCAAGCCGGGCTGAAGACGGCTGTAATGCCAGAAACTGGTCCTCGGAAGCTTGTTTCCGGTCCAGGAAAGGAATGGCTTGGCAGTTCGGGCTGGACTGTTCCCATGAGGCACAGGGTCAGACTGATTTGCATGTAGCCATGTCTGAACTGGGGTGGCAGAGTGGGCTAAAGAACGGTGATGGATTAAACCCAGATCTTTTGACTGGGTGTGAGTGTTTGATTGGTTTGGATGCTCCGTCCATCACCACCCCCTTTTGTACCGCTTTTGGCCGCCATAAGTGTGGCAGGGTATGCTCAGACGGGAGTCCCTTGCTCACTTTGCCACTGGATTCAAGCAAGCCGGGCTGAAGACGGCTGTAATGCCAGAAACCGGTCCTCGGAAGCTTGTTTCCGGTCCAGGGAAGGCATGGCTTGGCAGTTCGGGCTGGACTGTTCCCATGAGGCACAGGGTCAGACTGATTTGCATATAGCCATGTCTGAACTGGGGTGGCAGAGTGGGCTAAAGAACGGTGATGGATTCAACCCAGATCTTTCGACTGGGTGTGAGTGTTTGATTGGTTCGGATGCTCCGTCCATCACCACCCCCTTTTGTACCGCTTTTGGCCGCCATGAGTGTGGCAGGGTATGCTCAGACGTGAGTCCCTTGCTCACTTTGCCACTGGATTCAAGCAAGCCGGGCCGAAGACGGCTGTGATGCCAGAAACCGGTCCTCGGAAGCTTGTTTCCGGTCCAGGGAAGGCATGGCTTGGTAGTTCGGGCTGGACTGTTCCCATGAGGCACAGGGTCAGACTGATTTGCATATAGCCATGTCTGAACTGGGGTGGCAGAGTGGGCTAAAGAACGGTGATGGATTCAACCCAGATCTTTTGACCGGGTGTGAGTGTTTGATTGGTTCGGATGCTCCGTCCATCACCACCCCCTTTTGTACCGCTTTTGGCCGCCATAAGTGTGGCAGGGTATGCTCAGACGTGAGTCCCTTGCTCACTTTGCCACTGGATTCAAGCAAGCCGGGCTGAAGACAGCTGTAATGCTAGAAACCTGTCCTCAGAAGCTTGTTTCCGGTCCAGGGAAGGCATGGCTTGGCAGTTCGGGCTGGACTGTTCCCATGAGGCACAGGGTCAGATTGATTTGCATATAGCCATGTCTGAACTGGGGTGGCAGAGTGGGCTAAAGAACGGTGATGGATTCAACCCAGATCTTTTGACTGGGTGTGAGTGTTTGATTCGTTCGGATGCTCCGTCCATCACCACCCCCTTTTGTACCGCTTTTGGCTGCCATAAGTGTGGCAGGGTATGCTCAGACGTGAGTCCCTTGCTCACTTTGCCACTGGATTCAAGCAAGCCGGGCTGAAGACGGCTGTAATGCCAGAAACTGGTCCTCGGAAGCTTGTTTCCGGTCCAGGGAAGGCATGTCTTGGCAGTTCGGGCTGGACTGTTTCCATGAGGCACAGGGTCAGACTGATTTGCATATAGCCATGTCTGAACTGGGGTGGCAGAGTGGGCTAAAGAACGGTGATGGATTCAACCCAGATCTTTTGACTGGGTGTGAGTGTTTGATTGGTTCTGATGCTCCGTCCATCACCACCCCCTTTTGTACCGCTTTTGGCCGCCATAAGTGTGGCAGGGTATGCTCAGACGTGAGTCCCTTGCTCACTTTGCCACTGGATTCAAGCAAGCCGGGCTGAAGACGGCTGTAATGCCAGAAACCGGTCCTCGGAAGCTTGTTTCCGGTCCAGGGAAGGCATGGCTTGGCAGTTCGGGCTGGACTGTTCCCATGAGGCACAGGGTCAGACTGATTTGCATATAGCCATGTCTGAACTGGGGTGGCAGAGTGGGCTAAAGAACGGAAACCTGCTCTCGATTCCAAGAAGCAAAGCAGAATTGCTTTTGGGGAAAGGGAGCTGAATTATAGCAGCTACCCTTGCCCAAAAGCAATGCCGGCACCTGCAGGAGGTGGGGAGTTGGCAGGGACTGTGGGGGCATTGGGACTCCCCCCATGGTCCCCAATGCTGAGGCCAGGCCCAGGGTATAGGGTGCCCGGGCCAGAAGTGGCAGAGGGAAGGGGGGCCACGTGGTCCCCCTCCTGAAAAAAACTTAAAAAAGCAATGGCCATGCCCTGGGGGATGGGGTCCCCGGGGCCAAAAATGGCCTCAGGAGGGGGGCCATGCAGCCCCACTCCAAAAAAGAATAAACAAGGCTGGCCCAGCCAGAAGAGGCCCAGGGGAGGGGGCCGTGCGGCCCCCCCCTTACCGGGAAAAAAAAAATATTTTTTATAAAAATGAGGCCAGGGCCCGGGGGATGGGGTCCCCAGGGCAAATAGAGGTCCAGGGAAGGGAGACCACTCTCCCCCTTCCTGTTTTTTTATTTAAATAAAAAATACTCAGGTCCTGCGGGATGGGATCCCCAGGGCCCAAAAAATACTAAAAGAAGAGGGGCCACACAGCAGTGTGGGGCTTACTGGAGGTACCAGGTCGTCTAGTTGGCCCCCAGGGACCATCAGGAGGCAAGGGGACTACATCCACAAACCAAGAGCACGGCAGGAGGCGCGTTTACAGAGTGGTGGACAAAGGGGGCATGGCCCCTGTCAATCTATCAGCTATCCCACTATCTGGGGCATACTGGAATTATCCCTAAGGACTCCCAGCAGTGAAGAGGACTTTAATCTCCATCCAAGTGTGCACCAAGGCGTGCGTTTGCAGAGTGGTGGGGAAAGGGGGCGTGGCCTGTTATGACAACTTAGCAATTCCACTGTGTGGGACTTACTGGAGGTGATAGGAGGGGTAGTTGGCCCCCAAGGTTTTCCTTGGGGCCAACTACCTCTCCTATTACCTCCACTAAGTCCCACACAGTGGGATTGCTAAGAAGTCTATGAAGGCTACGCCTCCCCGTTCTCCACCACTCTGCAAACACACCTCCTGGCACAGTACTGGTTGAGGGATATAGTCCACTTTACTCCTGAGGGACTTTGGGGGCCAAGAAGCCCTCCTGGTACCTCCTGTAAGTCCTATGCAGCAGAATTTCTGAGCACTGGTCAGAGGCCCAGCCCCCTTTCTGCACCACTCTGCAAACACGAATACCAGTTAAAGAAGAATTTGTAATGTAATAGGTCTTGCATTTGCGAGAGTTAGAGCTATTGTGATGTAAATTTAAAAGATTTTTACTAATGTTTTTGGTGTAGAATGGCTGTACATTGTGTGTAGTGGAATTATGTGCTATGTTGTGCATTGAAATTATGTGAATAGAAAGTATATGATATTTAGTGTATAGGAATTATGTGGAGTGGGATTACGTGTTTTGGGGTGTAATTATGTGGTATTGTAGTCTGTGTTGTGGAGTGGTAACCTCAGGTTTAGTCATCCTCGTTTCCATAGAAGCTAAACTATAAACTCAATGAGACACAAAAAAGAAGGAACCACTGAGGAGCACTTTGGGATCTAATCGGAGGTATGAGCAGGGCCACTGGAACTATGTGACTGTTCGGCTGCACCAATTTTCACATAATTAACATTTTTCCACATTTGCCAAATATTCCATCATCTGCTGCCTAATCTGCAGATTTGAACAAAAAAAGCCTTGTTTCTGGCTCAAACAGCTCAAATGTACCCAAAAATGCAGTGTTACGTGGTGGAAGGCCCTATGCAAAGCTGGAATGGTCACGTGTTACTTATTGCTAAATGTGGGTGTTAAATTGGTACTAATGGTGCACAAACCTCTCTTCTTTCTGTGCCACTCTTGCCTCTTTCTGCTTTTCTCTTGCTTTTTTCGGCACCTTTCTTCCTCTTTTTGCACCTCACTGTCTTCTTTCTGCACTTCACATGCCTCTTTCTGCACTTCTCTTTTTCCTTTCTGCACCTCACCTGCCTCTTTCAGCACGTCTGCTGCTTTTTTCTGCAGATCTTTCTGTACTTCTCTGCACCTCTCTCGCCTCTTTCTGCACCTCGATTGCCTCTTTCTGTACTTCTCTTGCTTTTTTCTATACCTCTCTTGCCTCTTTCTGCTCCTCTCTTGACTCTTTGTGCATTTATCTTGCCTGTTTCTGCACTTCCCTTGCCTCTTTCTGTACCTCTCTTGCCTCTTTCTGCACCTCACTTGCCTCTTTCTGCACCTCACTCTCTTCCTTCTGTACCTCTCTTGCCTCTTTCTGCACTTCTCTTGCTTCTTTCTTTACCTCTCTTGATTCTTTATTGACCCATCTTGCCTCTTTTTGTACCCTCCTCCTTCCTTCTGCACCTCACTTGCCTCTTTCTGCACCTCACTCTCTTCCTTCTGTACCTCTCTTGCCTCTTTATGCACTTCTCTTGTCCCTTTCTACACTTCTTGAGCCTCTTTCTGTACCTCTCTTGCCTCTTTCTGTACCTCAAATACCTCTTTCTGCACTTTGCTTGCTTCTTTCTGCACTTATCTTGCCTCTTTCTGCACCCTTCTAGTTTCTTTCAGCACCACTGTTGCTTCTTTCTGCACTTCTCTTCCTTCTTTCTGCACCCCTCTTGCCTCTTTCTGCATCCCTCTTGCCTCTTTGTGCACCTCTTCTAACTCTTTCTGCACCCCTCTTGCCTCATTCTGCACCTCTGTTGCTTCTTTCTGCACTTCTCTTACCTCTTTCTGTACCCTTGTTGCCTCTTTCATTACCTCTGTTGCTTCTTTCTATACTTCTCTTGCTTCTTTCTGTACCCTTCTTTCCTCTTTGTGCACCTCTCCTTCCTCTTTCTGAATCTCTCTTGCCCTTTTCTGCAGTTCTCTTGCCTCTTTCGCTTCTTACTGCACTTTTCCTGCCTCTTTCTGTATCCCTCTTGCCTCTTTCTGCACCTCTGTTGCTTCTTTCTGTACTGCTTCTGCTTCTTTCTGCACCTCTTTTGTAAATTTCTGAATTCCTCGTGCCTCTTTCTGTACCCCTCTTCCCTCTTTCTACACCTTCCTTGCCTGTTTCTGTACCTTTCTTGCCTCTTTCTGCACCTTTCTTGCTTCTTTCTGCACTTCTCTCACCTCTTTCTGCACCAACTTGCCTCTTTCAGCACCACTGTTGCTGCTTTTTGCACTTCTCTTGCTTCTTTCTGTACCCCTCTTGCCTCTATGTGTACCTCTCTTTCCTCTTTCTGCACCTCTTTTGCCTTTTTCTGCTGTTCTCTCTCTTGCCTCTTTCTGCACCTCTTTTGCTTCTTTCTGTACGTCTCTTGCCTCTTTCTATACCTCTCTTGCCTCTTTCTGCACCTCTGTTGGTTCATTTTGCACTACTCTTGCTTCTTTCTGCACCTCTGTTGCAAAGGTATGCATCCCTTTGGCCTCTTTCAGCACCCCTCTACTGTCTTTCTGCTCCTCTCTTGCATCTGTCTGCATATATGTTCTCTCTTTCTGTACATCTTTTGCCTGTTTCTGCAACTCTCTTGCCTCTTTCTGCAGTTCTTTTGCCTCCTTCTGCATCTCTCTTGCCTCTTTCTGCACTTCTCTTGCTTCTTTCTTTACCTCTCTTGATTCTTTATTGACCCATCTTGCCTCTTTTTGTACCCTCCTCCTTCCTTCTGCACCTCACTTGCCTCTTTCTGCACCTCACTCTCTTCCTTCTGTACCTCTCTTGCCTCTTTATGCACTTCTCTTGTCCCTTTCTACACTTCTTGAGCCTCTTTCTGTACCTCTCTTGCCTCTTTCTGTACCTCAAATACCTCTTTCTGCACTTTGCTTGCTTCTTTCTGCACTTATCTTGCCTCTTTCTGCACCCTTCTAGTTTCTTTCAGCACCACTGTTGCTTCTTTCTGCACTTCTCTTCCTTCTTTCTGCACCCCTCTTGCCTCTTTCTGCATCCCTCTTGCCTCTTTGTGCACCTCTTCTAACTCTTTCTGTACCCCTCTTGCCTCATTCTGCACCTCTGTTGCTTCTTTCTGCACTTCTCTTACCTCTTTCTGTACCCTTGTTGCCTCTTTCATTACCTCTGTTGCTTCTTTCTATACTTCTCTTGCTTCTTTCTGTACCCTTCTTTCCTCTTTGTGCACCTCTCCTTCCTCTTTCTGAATCTCTCTTGCCCTTTTCTGCAGTTCTCTTGCCTCTTTCGCTTCTTACTGCACTTTTCCTGCCTCTTTCTGTATCCCTCTTGCCTCTTTCTGCACCTCTGTTGCTTCTTTCTGTACTGCTTCTGCTTCTTTCTGCACCTCTTTTGTACATTTCTGAATTCCTCGTGCCTCTTTCTGTACCCCTCTTCCCTCTTTCTACACCTTCCTTGCCTGTTTCTGTACCTTTCTTGCCTCTTTCTGCACCTTTCTTGCTTCTTTCTGCACTTCTCTCACCTCTTTCTGCACCAACTTGCCTCTTTCAGCACCACTGTTGCTGCTTTTTGCACTTCTCTTGCTTCTTTCTGTACCCCTCTTGCCTCTATGTGTACCTCTCTTTCCTCTTTCTGCACCTCTTTTGCCTTTTTCTGCTGTTCTCTCTCTTGCCTCTTTCTGCACCTCTTTTGCTTCTTTCTGTACGTCTCTTGCCTCTTTCTATACCTCTCTTGCCTCTTTCTGCACCTCTGTTGGTTCATTTTGCACTACTCTTGCTTCTTTCTGCACCTCTGTTGCAAAGGTATGGATCCCTTTGGCCTCTTTCAGCACCCCTCTTCTGTCTTTCTGCTCCTCTCTTGCCTCTGTCTGCATATATGTTCTCTCTTTCTGTACATCTTTTGCCTGTTTCTGCAACTCTCTTGCCTCTTTCTGCAGTTCTTTTGCCTCCTTCTGCATCTCTCTTGCCTCTTTCTGCACTTCTCTTGCTTCTTTCTTTACCTCTCTTGATTCTTTATTGACCCTTCTTGCCTCTTTTTGTACCCTCCTCCTTCCTTCTGCACCTCACTTGCCTCTTTCTGCACCTCACTCTCTTCCTTCTGTACCTCTCTTGCCTCTTTATGCACTTCTCTTGTCCCTTTCTACACTTCTTGAGCCTCTTTCTGTACCTCTCTTGCCTCTTTCTGTACCTCAAATACCTCTTTCTGCACTTTGCTTGCTTCTTTCTGCACTTATCTTGCCTCTTTCTGCACCCTTCTAGTTTCTTTCAGCACCACTGTTGCTTCTTTCTGCACTTCTCTTCCTTCTTTCTGCACCCCTCTTGCCTCTTTCTGCATCCCTCTTGCCTCTTTGTGCACCTCTTCTAACTCTTTCTGCACCCCTCTTGCCTCATTCTGCACCTCTGTTGCTTCTTTCTGCACTTCTCTTACCTCTTTCTGTACCCTTGTTGCCTCTTTCATTACCTCTGTTGCTTCTTTCTATACTTCTCTTGCTTCTTTCTGTACCCTTCTTTCCTCTTTGTGCACCTCTCCTTCCTCTTTCTGAATCTCTCTTGCCCTTTTCTGCAGTTCTCTTGCCTCTTTCGCTTCTTACTGCACTTTTCCTGCCTCTTTCTGTATCCCTCTTGCCTCTTTCTGCACCTCTGTTGCTTCTTTCTGTACTGCTTCTGCTTCTTTCTGCACCTCTTTTGTAAATTTCTGAATTCCTCGTGCCTCTTTCTGTACCCCTCTTCCCTCTTTCTACACCTTCCTTGCCTGTTTCTGTACCTTTCTTGCCTCTTTCTGCACCTTTCTTGCTTCTTTCTGCACTTCTCTCACCTCTTTCTGCACCAACTTGCCTCTTTCAGCACCACTGTTGCTGCTTTTTGCACTTCTCTTGCTTCTTTCTGTACCCCTCTTGCCTCTATGTGTACCTCTCTTTCCTCTTTCTGCACCTCTTTTGCCTTTTTCTGCTGTTCTCTCTCTTGCCTCTTTCTGCACCTCTTTTGCTTCTTTCTGTACGTCTCTTGCCTCTTTCTATACCTCTCTTGCCTCTTTCTGCACCTCTGTTGGTTCATTTTGCACTACTCTTGCTTCTTTCTGCACCTCTGTTGCAAATGTATGCATCCCTTTGGCCTCTTTCAGCACCCCTCTTCTGTCTTTCTGCTCCTCTCTTGCCTCTGTCTGCATATATGTTCTCTCTTTCTGTACATCTTTTGCCTGTTTCTGCAACTCTCTTGCCTCTTTCTGCAGTTCTTTTGCCTCCTTCTGCATCTCTCTTGCCTCTTTCTGCACTTCTCTTGCTTCTTTCTTTACCTCTCTTGATTCTTTATTGACCCATCTTGCCTCTTTTTGTACCCTCCTCCTTCCTTCTGCACCTCTCTTGCCTCTTTCTGTACCTCTGTTGCTTCTTTCTGCACTTCTTTTGCCCCTTTCTGTACCGCACTTGCTTCTTTCTGCACCCCTGTTGTCTATTCCTGCACTCGTCTTCGTTCTTTCTGTACCTCTGTTCCCTCTTTCTGTACCTTTCTTCCCTGTTTCTGTACCTCTCTTGCTTCTTTCTGCACTTCTGTTCCCTCTTTTTGCACCCCCCGTGCCTCTTTCAGCACCTCTGTTGCTTCTTTCTGCACTTCTCTTCCTTCTTTCTGCTCCCCTCTCCCCTCTTTTTACACCTCTGTTGCTTCTTTCTGCACGGCTCTTGCCTTTTTCTGCACCCCTCTTCCCTATTTCTCTACCTCTCTTGCTTCTTTCTGTACTTCTCTTGCTTCTTTCTGCACTGCTCTTGCTTCTTTCTATACCTCTATAGCAAATGTATGTATCCCTCTTACCTACTTCTGCATCCCTGTTCCCTCTTTCTGTACCTTTCTTGCCTGTTTCTGCACATCTCTTGCCTCTTTCGGCACCTCTGTTGCTTCTTTCTGCACTTCTCTTGCCTCTTTCTGCACCCCTCTTGCCTCTTTCTGTACCCCTTTTGCCTCTTTCTGCACCTCTCCTGCCTTTTACTGCAGTTCTCTTGCCTCTTTCTGCACCTATTTTGCTTCTTTCTGTACTTTTCTTGCCTCCTTCTGCACCTATGTTGCAAATTTCTGTATCCCTCTTGCCTCTTTCTGTACCCCTCTTCCTGAACCTCTCTTGCCTCTGTCTGCACACCTGTTCTCTCTTTCTGACCCCTTTTGCCTGTTTCTGCAACTCTCTTCCCTCTTTCTGTAACTCTCTTGCCTCTTTCTGCAGTTCTCTTGCTTCCTTTTTTTTTAAAGAGTTTTATATAGCGCTGTTAGACCCAGAGGTATCAGAGCGCTTTACATGAGGAATTTAGCATTTAGCATATTACAAACGTTACAAAATTTACATGAAAGATCGTTGCGAGGAAGAGGAAAAACAAGGTTATACAGATACATCTAATGATTAGATCATTACAAAAACAGAAGATATTAAGGAGCAATGGGAGCGAGGCAAAATAGGGGTAAGGGAAAAGAGGGAGAAGGGAAACGTGGGAATGAGTGGGAGCAGGGAGAAAGGAGTGGACAAAGGATGGAACAAGATGGCAGGTCAGGATCAGAGGAGAGGGTGAGAAGGAAGATGGGGACAAGAAAAGGGATTCTGAGAGAGGCAGAGGAGGTCCTCGGAGGAAGATATAAAAAGACAGCAGCGAAAGGACGAGGAGTGCCATGCACCAATGTCCGGCTGGGTAGGTGACGGCCGCGGGCGCCAGACTCCTCTATAGCCGAAGCAAGCGGCTCCACCGGGCAATGGCCATGTCGTCTCAACAGCTTTACATAAGGTTCCAAAAAAAACAGATGAACATGAAAATCAAGATCAGAAAGAACGGTGAAAGCTGGTAAACCACAGGAGGAGGCAGCAGCGGGGAAGAAAACGAGACAAATGTCCAAAGTCCGGCTGGGTAGGTGACGGCCACAGCGGTCGCTTTTAGGAAAACATTTCAGAGTGGCTGTAGCGGACAAGGCAATCTTTACGGCAGGTATAAGAAAGTTGGAAAGATATGTATCACATGCAGTCATCATTAGGTTTGCCACTTGACCAGTATTTTTCCCGCCTGGTTATTATTTTCATTGTGCCGAATGTTGATGAAAGGGTAGTTGGGCATCACAAGTTTATTGAAGTTAAACTTGTAAGTGAATCTTTTGCCTTTAGTTTTATGAAGGATCCTCTTGTTGTAATAATATCTCAGGGCACGGCTCAGTTTGTCATAGTTCATCTGTTCAGGGTGGTTCGGATTTCCTTCAGGAGCTCCTCTGCTGGCTGCTGGCACTTTGTCTCAATCTTGGTCATTAAAGTGGAAATTTGCTTTGATGTGGTTGTCTCCGTACCCCCATATATTTTCTCTCTCCTTCTTCATAATTTCCAACCAATCTTGGAGATCAGCCTTGTACTCCTCGTAGGCCTCGGCCAGGGTCAGCACCTCGTGGGCCCGGTGCGGGCGGCCATGCTGCAGAGCGGGCAGATGAGCTCCTCCTCGTCCCGGCAGAAGTGCCGCAGCCACTCGTTGTGCTCCTCGCAGACGCCCCGCACCAGCAGCGGCCTCCGGAGCAGGTCCTTCACCAGGGGTATGATGCTCTGCAGCCGCCGCATGGGCCGCAGGTTCCCCTCGGTGAAAGCCCACCTGCACTCGGGGCAGAGGAGCCGGGATGGCCAGCCCCACTCCTCGCACACGTCCCGCGCCAACAGGGACCCCCGGACGAACTTCGTCGCCAGGGGCATCATGCCATGCAGCAGCCACATGCGACGGGGGGGGGCTGGGGAGCCTCCTTCTCGGGGCAGAAGAGCATGGGCGGGCTCCCGATGGGGCCGGGGGGCTGGCGAGTCCCCATCTCGGAGCAGCATAACTCTTCATCGTCCAGCCAGAGAGCCTCCAGCTCGGCAGCTCTTATTCCTTCTGCACCTCACTTGCCTCTTTCTGCACTTCTCTTGCTTCTTTCTGTACCCTTCTTCCTTTTTTATGCACATCTCTTGCCTCTTTATGCACCTCTCTTGGCTCATTCTGCACATCTATTGGTTCCTTCTGTACTGCTCTTGCCTCTTTCTGCATCCCTCTTGCCTCTTTCTGCATCTATTTTGCTTCTTTCTGCACTTCTCTCATCTTTCTGCATCCCTCTTGCATCTTTCTGCACCTCTGTTGCTTCTTTCTGCACTTCTATTGCCTCTTTTTGCACCTCTCTTCCTTTGTCTGCACACCAGTTCCCCCTTTCTATACCCATTTGCCTGTTTCTGCAACTCTCTTGCCTCTTTCTGCAGTTCCCGTGCCTCCTTCTGCACCTCTGTTGCTTCTTTCTGTACTTCTCTTGCCTCTTCCTGCACCCCTATAGCCTTTTGCTGTACCTCTGTTGGTTCTATCTGCACTGCTGTTGCTTCTTTCTGTAAATCTTTTGCATATGTCTGTATGCCTCTTGCCTCTTTCTGCACCCCTCTTCCCTCTTTCTGCATATTTCTGTGTCTTTCTGCATACCTGCTACCTCTTTCTGCACCTCTTTTGCCTGTTTCTGCAACCCTCTTGCCTCTTTCTACTGTTCTCTTGCCTCCTTCTGCACCTCTTTTGCTTTTTTCCGTACTTCTCTTGCTTCTTTCTGCACCTTTCTTCCTCTTTCTGCACCTCTCTTGCCTCTTTTTGCATTTCTCTTGCTTCTTTCTGTGCCTTTCTTCCTCTTCCTGCACATGTCCTACCTCTGTTGGCATAGTTAGAAATTAACATTTGAAAAACCTTAGAAATTCACCAAAAAAAACACAGGTTCAGGGACGTTATATTTAGTTGGATTTTTCACTCATAGAAAACCAAAGAAATTTGGCTGTTATAGTTAGTTGAGCTAACTATAACTTGCAGCCCTGCAATGCACTGCTATTGATGTCACACATTACATCATTCATGACATGGGTCATGACATCACTGATACAAGCACACACTCATCCATACAGCCACTCTCACAATCACTCACTCTCACATATAGTAATTTATATACTCTACCACTCACATATACTGCCTTTCACATATGAAGTTACTCACACATGTACCAGTGAGATATCCATTCACTCACCAACACATCCATACACACACTCATCTACCCATACAGCCCTTCACAGATGTACTCTTGAACCCATACACCCAGTGAATCACCTACTCACACATCTATGCAAAGAGTCATACACTCCCCACCTATCCACACAGACACTCAGGCACCCATACAGATACTCAGACAACCAATCAATAACCCATATGGACACTGATGTAGCTACTCACCAGCCCATGCAGCCGCTTACACACCAACTGACAGACTGATACAGACATTCACCCAGTTTAGTCACTAACCCATGCATTCAGAAAGACATGTTTAATCACTCACTTATACAGTCAGTCATGCACCTACTAAATCATCCATTCAGACACTTGTACACCCACTCATTCTTCAATACACCTTGGTGTATATATATATACTCCACTGTGGGAGTGGAGGCTTTCTGATTACAGGCTCATTACAGCTGGCCATTGCTGTTTGTGATTTAATTTATTTGGAGCCCGTGGGGAGTCCGGGCTGGTGATTGGATTGTTGATTCAAGAGACGTATATCGGTAAAGTGAAACGTACCTCATTCAGCAACACGCCACAGGAACAAGTTTGTGCTAAACCCATGTTCGTCGGGAGAAATACTAACTTTCATATCGGCGGATGCAATACCTCCGATCAGTGGTGTGACAATTCTGAGGCATTATGGGATGAGTAGTCCCAGCCCGCATTTTAGATAACTGTTGTTACGAGGCTCGGACTGTGTAATGAGAGTGCTGCAAGAAGGCGTGCACTCTATCATTTATATGCTTCAGTAAACATGCAGCGTGTTGTCAGTTAGTGCTATATTTAAATATGTTTCAATCTCTGATGGCATACAACAGCACATCATTTCAGCATTGTTCACTATGAGCCGGACGTGATTATACGGACATTCCCCAACAATGTTTTTGAATGCAGTATAATGGCAATGTAATGCAGTGTGTCTCCCTCGAATTCTAATTCTAATTTGAAGCAGCGCAATGGATTTACACTTATAACCACATGCCCAGCGCGATGGGATTCTTTTACAATGGCATACGGACATTACCAGATGTAGAATAACATGAAGATCTCTACTGTTCAGGATCAGTGATTTAGTATACATTTGTATTAGAATGGTTTGGTCTGTGCACAATGCACTTTATTTATGAATAATCTTGCATGCATTAAGCATTATAGAAATGCCAATAATAACCATCTAATACACAGTACCAATGAAATGTTCATTATTAATTCACTGTTCTTATAAATATTTACATTTACGATTTAAATTAAAAAAAAATGTAAAACGTCATGAACTTTTCTATGTCTATGATTTTAACTATGTATAAAGGTTGATACCAAAATGGCGCACACTAGACTGAAGAAGGCTGCTGCGTCAGCTGAAACGAGTATCTGTGCTGGGTTGGAGGAGGTTCATTTAATAAAAAGGCCTTAACCCAAATGGTCCTCGTGTGTGTGCTCTTTTCCTGATGGGGAGTAGAGGTTTTCCTGTTTATATATATATATATATATATATATATATATATATATATATATATATATATATATATATATATATATATATATATATATATATATATCCACGCTCCACTTGCACCTGCCTGTCGCGCTCAAAGGCTGGTGCTGCTTGTCGGGGGTGCACCCGACACCAATATCCGCTCCAAGAACCCCTCACCGCACTCGTACGAGAATCAGGAAGCAGCACTCACAGGGTAAATTCACAGTTAGTTTATTTTCAAATAACGCGCTTTCGGCACTCGGCCTTCCTCAGTAATGAAACGCGGAACGAGGCAACATTTTTCATTTTAAAACCATCACGTGTCTAGTCATATCAACATCGAGATGGGACTCAATGCTCGAATGTTGGCCGCCATCTTGTAAAGGGTCTGTATCTCTGTTACGATATTATACATAGAATGAAACAGTGAATCGCCCAAGATAATTTATAAATATCTAACGATTCATACAATTATACAGTGGCTCGAGGAATTATAACAAACGTATAACTACCTCACAATATCCATCTGTTATACAATATCTATACTGTTAACATCAGACCTGCACCAGCGGTGTTGTTATACTGCCCTGTATGGGCTGGTAGCTCTCACAATTACAAACGGGGGTGGGGGGTAGGGGGGGGAGAAGACGTGATGGTTCACTATATCGACCAACCAATTGTATCACATGTTCAATAATATCTGGTGCAGGTCTGATGTTAACAGTATAGATATTGTATAACAGATGGATATTGTGAGGTAGTTATACGTTTGTTATAATTCCTCGAGCCACTGTATAATTGTATGAATCGTTAGATATTTATAAATTATCTTGGGGGATTCACTGTTTCATTCTATGTATAATATCGTAACAGAGATACAGACCCTTTACAAGATGGCGGCCAAAATTCGAGCATTGAGTCCCATCTCGATGTTGATATGACTAGACACGTGATGGTTTTTAAATGAAAAATGTTGCCTCGTTCCGCGTTTCATTACTGAGGAAGGCCGAGTGCCGAAAGCGCGTTATTTGAAAATAAACTAACTGTGAATTTACCCTGTGAGTGCTGCTTCCTGATTCTCGTACGAGTGCGGTGAGGGGTTCTTGGAGCGGATATATATATATATATATATATATATATATATATATATATATATATATATATATATATATATATATATATATATATATATATATATATATATATATATATATATATATATATTTATCCACCAAATCGCTCGCAAAAAGGTGCACGCTTTGCACGGTTGGTGCCGGACAATAGGGACGAACGTCTCCCTACTATTAATTGATTACCAACGAGAAATTAATGTCCGCACTCGCTCAGTATAATAATCGGGTTTATTAAAGCAGAGACTCACATACAGCCCCCTTCACCTACGCGTTTCGACCGCAGGTCTTGTTCACAGTGTTGCCACTAGTCCATCCTCTATTTTTAATTTTTATACCATCCCACCCTCCAGCATATAATGATGCATTATGGGGGAGGTAGTTTCAAATGTCATTAGGAAGCAAAATCGTTTGTTAAACATTCACTTTGAAACATTATACAATTATATTGATCACTCTCAGTTCAATTTAAAGCTGATTAACCAGTATACTAAGAAGTCTGATATAAATCGGTTAGAGTTTCAGGACATTCCTATCTCACCTTAGTACAGGTTTTAACCGTTTATAAATAAACAGACATATCATCCTATTGTTAGAACATGTATGCTGTCGATATTAATATTTGTTAAGTACAGGCTAAGTGTCTTTTTGACTTCAAATGTAAACTGCCCAATTTATGATTGTCTGTATATGAGGGGATAAGTGCCCATAAAGTTTATAATTGTGATCAAAGCAAAGTCCTGGCATCCTTGGTTTTTTGAGCAATTTCTTTTTGTTCATATTAGTTCCCTCATTTGATAAGTTCACAGGTGGACGTACATCTCTTCGTCCATATTCAGTCCTCTCGGCGTCTTTGTTTGAAATCTTATAATTAGGCGTGACTCCAGTCTTCTTAGTTGCAATTTTATATTTCCTCCTCTCTCATTGGGAACTACAGTTGCTATACCACTATAGCGTATGTCCTTCCAAGTCTTTCCTTTATGTTGTGACATATGTTTAGCTATAGCATAGGACATGTCTCCATTTTGAATCGATCTGATATGTTCGAGAATCCTTTTATGTAATGGGCAGGTGGTCATGCCAATGTAGTTATTGCCACACGCGCATGTTAGAATGTACACCACATGCGTGGTCTTACATGTGATGGTTTCTTCTATATTGAATGTCTTTCCTTGAGGATCTTTCAAAGATTTAATGGATTCTCCTATGGTACAGGCTTTACATTGGAGACATTTTTTAAAACCTTTCTGTCTTGATGTCAGCCAATCATTTTTCTTTTTCATCTCGAAATGACTTCTCACTAGTTTATCTTGTAGTGAGGGTGGTTTCCTAAATGTCACAAGAGGATGGTTGCCTAATTGTTCTCCAATATCAGGATCCTTTTTAATTATGTTCCAATATTTGTTGAGTGTACTTCTCACTTTTTGACTTTCTTTACTATATGTGATGATCATCCTAATGGGTTCAGGTTGTGTTTCATTTGATTGCTTTTTATTTATCAAAGTTTGTGTTCTGCTCAATTCTCTTGCCTTAAATTCACCTTTTTTTTACATCATTGTATTTATATCCTCTTTGGAGGAATCTGTTGGTAGTTTCTTTATACTTCTGGTTCATCTCTTTTGTATTGGAACAGTTTCTTTTCATACGGATGAATTCACCGTAACGGATGCTTTTCTTCAAATTTGTGGGATGGAAACTCTCACCATGTAGAATACTATTAGTCGCAGTACTCTTTCGATGAACTGTGGTTTCTAGCTGTCCATTTTCCACATATACCTCTTGGTGTCTAGAAAAACAATTTCTGTATTGCTGATAGCTGATGTAAATCTCAGCCCCATTTCATTATTGTTTAGTTCTTCTAGATATTCGGTGAATTCAATTTCTGTTCCGTTCCAGATCAGGAACAAGTCATCAATGAAGCGCAGCCAAATTATAATTTTTGAGGTATGGTGGTCATTCTCTTCCCTCCAGGCTACTGTTCTCTCCCACCACCCCATTGCTAGGTTGGCGTAGCTTGGTGAGAATGCAACTCCCATGGCGGTTCCACATCGTTGGACATAGTATGTCTTATTGAAAAGGAAAATGTTATTGTTTAGACATAGCTCTGTCATTTCCTTGATCATCCGTCAGTGTTGTAGTTCTTCCAAAGGTTTTTGTTTCAGGAAGAAATCCATAGCTGTTAGGCCCATATTTTGTGTTATAGAAGTATACAAAGATACTACATCAATGGTGGCAAGTTTATAACCATCAATCCATGCGATGTTCATCAAATTTCGTAAGAAGTCTCCCGTGTCCTTTATGTATGATGTTAGTGTGGGGACAATAGGTGCCAGAAAGTGATCTACATAAATTGAAAGATTCTCATATAGCGAGCCACAACTTGCTATAATAGGCCTGCCCGGGGGTTTCCTTAGAGTTTTATGCACTTTCGGCAAAAAGTACATAGTTGGCATAACAGGATCTTTAGTAGTTAGAAATTGTACTTCCTGATTTGTCAATAATCCTTGGTTTTCCCATTTGGTTAACTTAGTGTTTAGTTCAGCAATCAATTCATTGATTGGATTTTTTTTGAAATTTTCATAATTTTTGGTTTCACTAAGTTGACGCATTGCTTCCTGTATATAGTCTGATTTGTCCATTAAGACTATATTTCCGCCTTTGTCGGCAGGTTTGATTTCGAGTGAGTCATTTTCCATTAAAGATTGTAGCGCTTTCCGTTCCAAAATAGACATATTCTCTTTCTTGCCTTTTTGTACATTTTTTTTTCATTTTTTCTAGATCTGCATTCACTAGATCAAAGAATGTGTCAATTTTATTGCCTGGATATAACATAGGGCAAAATCTGGATTGCTTCTTAAATTTTGTTTTTTGATGTTGATCAATATTTTGTCCCATATCTTGTAGCATTTGACTGTCAGTTATACTAGAATCCTCTACTTCATTCACCAGTTCAAATGCTGTGCGCATGGCTGGAATCTCAGCAATTGTAATTCGCGCTTGACTTTCAACAGTGGTGTTAACATCTTGATCATTTCTTGCAATTTGGGTCTCCTTTTTTTTAAAGAATTTTGCCAGTTTAAGTTTACGTGTGTATTTATATAAATCAATTTTCGTTTCAACCGGATCAAAGTGCTTTTCTGGGCAAAAAGTGAGGCCTTTGTTAAGGAGATTATCCTCTGCCCTCGTTAGTACATGTTTGGACAAATTGATTATTAAATAGGGATCCGATTCTCCTTTGGCCATTATTGGTTTGTTACTCTGTTCCGCAGATGGTATCCCTTTGTTTTTTCCAGAACCTCTTCTGGTTTTCCTTCGGTTTTTTCTGGCTTTGTTGACCTCTTCCTTTCGCTTTTGTTTTCTGTTGTGCCTGGCCTCTTCCTCTCCCTCTTCCTCGTCCTCTTCCTCTCATTTGTTGTTGGTCTAAATATACCAACTTGACCTCCTCTAAAAAAGGAGTCCTTATTCCTGTGTTGTCTGAATCTTCATTTTCACTCCAATCCGTATCCGATTCGCTCAAGGTTGTATTAGGGGTTTCTGTCTGTGGTTGCGTTTTCAATTGTGTTTTCAGTTGATCAAATCTTTTCGCGAAGGTTAATATCCTCCCACATGAGTAATCTTGTTGGTCCCTTCTATATTTGCGTTCTTTTCGCTCTTCTACTTCTGTCTCATGTTTATCCAATGCGATTTCCATATCTTTCCTATGTTTTTTGGATTCATCTTCTTTGCCATGGGACAGGATTAGGGATTCCATCTCTGCTATTTTCTCATGACTGACGAATCTACATGCTGATATAGGACGCGACCCTAGAGACCGTCTATAAAACGAGTGTATCACGCTGCTCCACTAGAGTGCTTCTTGAGAATCGCCAACTGATGTGGTCCGTTTTCCTAAATTCAAGTTTTCTTTCATCGTGCCCTACTGTCATCCAACTAATGTGGTCACAGTTTCCTCTTTTCTAAGAACGAGTGTATAACGCTGCTCCACTTGAGAGCCCCTTGAGAATCGGCCAACTGATGTGGTCCGTTTTTCCAAATTAAAGTTTTCATTCGAATATCGTGCCCTACTGACATCCAACTAATGTGGCCACAGTTTTCTCATCTCTAAGGGAGTTTTTTCTGCAATGAAATATTCTGTCCTGATGATGGTCTACATGACGATTGCCCTCTAGACCGAAACGTCGACACTTCATCCATCATCTCCAGTCACGTTGCCTTGGCACCAACATACGACCACTTTTTATCAATTAATTTTGGTTGTCTGTTTAATCCACCAGGAGTTGATGTTTTTTGTTATGAATTGCAGTGAAACTATTGTCTACCTCTGTTCATAACTATTGCTTTGATTGATTTCCTATTTCTGTCTTCCTGATTATTTGAGTAAATATATATCGTTTTGAAACTTTCATATCTGTGTGCTCCATTTATATCCTTCCACTGATTTCCTTCTAATGCATAATTAAGTTTGATATCCTGTGGATTCTCTTGAGTGTGTTACTTTCGTACAACTCACTAACTTTTGTTGAAATATAGTCCCTTGTAGCACACCTTGACCTTAACCATTTTCTCATGCAGCTCTTCCACATCAATTCTTGCATGTTTCACTATTATTTTAATCATATTAGTGGAGCATTGCATATTGTTGTTGCCCCAGTCAATGAGCATTTCCAGGCGTGTACCTGGGCGACTGAATGTGTGTCTTTCTGAAAAATAAATATTTTTATATATGTATATCTAAAGGTCGATAAAAGAATAAATGGGTAAATAAGTGTCTAATTAGATGGGTTTTTTTTAAATTTCATTGTATAACTGACTTATTAAGTGTATCTTAGTGAATACATGTATTAGCGAGTAATGTTTAAATATGTAAATATCTGTATCAGTGTCTCACTTTGTGTATAAGTGGCTGCATGGGTTGGTGAGTAGCTACACCAGTGTCTATATGGGTTATTAGTTGGTTTTTTGAGTATCAGAATGAGTGTCTGTATGGTTTGGTGGTGGGTATTACTTAGGGCACAGATGCATGAATGACTGACTCACTGTTTGTATGTGTTTTGAAGACAGCATGTGTGTAGGACTGCACGGGTGGATGAATGTGTGTATGGGGGTGCTAGTGAGTGAATGACGGCCTCAATAGTGTCTTTATGAGTAAGTACATATGTTTTAAACAAGTATGTGTGAGTATCGATGTATATAAGTAAGGATATATGACAGTGACAGATTCAAAAAGTTCCTGTATAAATAAGTATGTGTTTCTATCACTGATTGTTTAAGAGAGTAAGTATGTGTACGTTTCTGTAAAAGTAAGTGTAGTGGTTTGTGTATAGCTGTATATGCAAACAAATGGGTGTTTGATAGTTTATTTGCATGTGTGAGTATGTGTGTGAGTAACTGTATGGATGAGTGTCGGTGTGTAACAGTATTTATAAGTATATGAGTACATATGATGAGTGAGTACATGTATAAGTGACTATATAGAACTGTTGGTGAATGAGTGCATGGGTATGTAGATGGCGGAATTACTGAATAGGTTGTTGGTAAGTGGTATTGGTATCTCCATTTTTATTTTTATTTGTACTTTCTATTTCTGAAGGTGTGTATCAAAGGTTATATTAAGGCAAAAGGAGGTCTGCCATTCTTTCACAAGGATGATATCATCAGTGATGTCATCAGTGATGTCATTTGAGATGTCATCAGTGATGTCATGAGTGATGTCACTGACCATGTCATGAGTGATGTTATATGTGACGTCATCAGCAGTGCATTGCGGGCGCGCAAGTTATAGTTAGGTGAGCTAACTATAACGGAGGAATTTCAAAGGTTTTGTATGAGAGAAATGTTCAGCTAACTATAACGTGTGAAAACTAGGGTTTTTTCAATGAATTTGCATGTTTTTTTAAATGCTAATTCCTAACTATAACGTGTGTGAAACCTATGGTTTTTTCAATGAATTTGCAAGGTTTTTTAAATGCTAATTCCTAACTATAACGCGTGGGAAACCTATGGTTTTTTCAATTAATTTGCATGGTTTTTTAAATGCTAATTCCTAACTATAACGTGTGTGAAACCTATGGTTTTTTCAATGAATTTGCAAGGTTTTTAAATGCTAATTCCTAACTATAACGTGTGTGAAACCTATGGTTTTTTCAATGAATTTGCAAGGTTTTTTAAATGCTAATTCCTATCTATAACGTTTGTGAAACCTATGGTTTTTTCAGTGAATTTTAAAGGTTTTGTAAATGATAAGTTATAAATGTATTAATTATTATGTCTTTCTTTTTATACTAATTTCTTATATTTTTAATATAAATATTTATATGTATTTAATTTTTTAGATTATATTTCATATTCTTAGTATAAAATAATAACAAAACTAAATTGCAAAGTCATTTTTGGATCAATGATTGCTTGACTTCGATTGCAAGTATAACACAACTCAAGCAATGCTCTGGGGCCCTATGCTCACAAAGCTGTATCAATCCTTACACCTGCTTCAAGCATGTGCAAGGTTTTGACGCAGCATAAGCTCAAAAGTGACTGAATGAAATGTTATACATTTCACTCAGTCACTTTTAGGAGGCGTTGCTGCACCCCCTTCTGCACAGGAAAGCCTCTTCTGGCGCAGGGCTTTACAATGTAGTGCACCCTCCAGATGCGTCACATTGTTAATAGCACACACCATGAAACATCTTTTGCACCACCGCTGTGTCACAAAAGTGAAGGCAACGGCTGTGTAAAAGAGGCACAAGGGGTTTGTAAATACAAATTCACCCAGGTAGTTTCAACAGCAGCGCAAATTGAAGCATAGACTTCTAACATATTTATGTACATATGTTACATTCAAGTGCTTCGCACATACTACAGTATACTATAGGTAAACACCTTATAGATTTATGCTGTAGCACTTCCTTATAGCTCTGCACTTTCACATTCTCCTTACACTTATATACATTCATTCATTTATGAACTACACATTCATTCTGACAAACTTTTACACACTAACATAGAAATATAGTTCTTTCTTTGACCAGTGAAGGTAGTTCTAAAAAGAACAGTTTTTTTTGTTTTGTATTTTTTTTCTTTTTTCTCAACAAATTCCAAGCGGAACAAAAGAATGAAAAAAAGAACAACTAATGTCGAGGACAGCAATGATCCTGTATCCTGCGTTTCATCAGGTCTATAGACTGTTCCCCATAACACAAAAGTTTATCGCAATAAATGCAAAGAATTTTAACTTTAGCAAAGTCAGAATCAATATGTGGGTGCGGACTGCTTGCTGAAAATGCTGCCGCAGTTGATGTGCTTGGTGCGGCAGCAGATGGGTTCTCGTGCAACCTCTGTCTTTCAGCTCGAGCAAAGTTCTTGGAGTGCAAGTTCTTCACGTGTCGCACCATATTTGCTGTGCCAAAGGAGTGTTTTGTACATGGATCACCCCTTGAAAGAGTTGTTTGGCAAATTTTACAGGTTACTTTTGCAGCATTAACCTTTTTTTGACCTTCTGGAAAAGTGAAAAACTTCCAAATTAGAGATTCTTTCCTCTTCTTTGGAGCTTCTTCAGGAATTAAATATTCCTCTGAAGAACTGCTGGAAGATGACTCCATTGCTCTTATTATGGTGATCTTCCTTCTATTTGAGAAGATTCTCACAACAAATGCTTCTTCTTAGAAAGTCAATGTCGAATAATTATGATGGGATGGAACTTTCAACACTCGCAATAGGAAAAGTTATGAACCAATCAAATCTCTACTTTTAAAGTCACATGGCTTTGCGTACGCTTATGATGCGCTTGCTCAGCTCTTTCAATATGAGTATGCATGATGTTCTACATCGATTTGTATAATTCTTTTTAAAAGTTATATAGGATTATTAAAAGTATTTTAAAAAAATCATAGTTATCCCAAATGTCTGCCCTTAGTATCTACATTAAATACATACATGTTTTAAACCAAGTTGAAACATTGCCCCCTTTCGCGTACAGAACGCCGTACATGACGTCACACCGAAGCTTTAATGCGACGCGTAACGTCAAAGCATATTCGTACACGCTGAGTATGATAAGCAGTACAAACTATGGTGCGATCACCCTCTCAGTGACAAATCAGACCTAAGGGCGCGCTAAGGACAATGATTAGAAGTGCTGACTCATTGCAGATCCGATTCTGGGCCTGCTTCTGCATACATTATAACACCGCCCCCATCTCTCTCTGTTGTTAATGGTTAGTGCACACACTCATACTTACACATGCGCGGTGCACGCCCGCCCACACTACCCACATGCCACCACCTAGCATGCTTGCTATCATTTAGCCTGGAAACCAATACATTACCCAATGGCATGTCCCCCAGGGCCATCATTCTTGCACACCGCGAAAACGCTACCAATGACGGCCCTGGCCTTGGTGTGATCACCCCCTGCGGTTCCCATATAATGCGGGCACTGACGTGAGCACGCTCTCTTTTGCCTGCCTGTGCTGCGATGACAGAAAGACTGTAGAAAACACCCCAGACTCAGCAAAACCGCAGCCTTTCAAGACACGACAAAAGACGACAGAAGCAAAGGTAAGAGAAGACGTCACAACATCAGCCTCCACTGTAAATTGTATATACATAATGCTATTTATTTATCCTTCATATGGCTTTCCTACCCCTCAATGGTTTTAAATTGTACTTACATAATTGAAATATTTCTTTATAAGTCACAAGTTCCTATACACCTCTAATCTTAAAAATTGTGCGTGCATACATTTCTGGGTCGTGTTTCTGTACTACGCCACGTGCTTTGCCCTCTATTATTATTAATTGTGCGTCCATTATACTATTTTCTTTTCTGCGTCACGAGGCCGTCCCAGGCCTCTAATAACTTATTGATCTTCCTTTGTTTGCTGGAGCAGCAACAGTCTTAACTACGGAATATTAAGAACCCACATTAGAATTCACTTTTGATAGTAGTTATGCAACTCAGTTTACGATGACTAATCAAAATGTCCTTTTGTTTCCTTCACCAAACATCGTTCAGAAGCAAACACGGCCTATCGAGCAAGAGCAATGGAATTCTCTGCAACTTATTGAATATACTTTGACGGATAGGCAGACTTCAAGTCGAATGGTGAACTCCAGTGGCCGCACTCTTTATACAAGGTAAGCACAGCACCCTAGATCTACAAAGAATTCATAGCAATGCATTAGAAATAAGTCGCCATAACGGGCGTCAGTAACGCAGTAGGCACTTCCATATAGACACTACTTGAACGCGGCACTATAAAAACTGAAATATACCAGGTACACTGCACTCGTAAAACTGTACTGTTAGCTTTATTTGTGAAACGAGAGAGGGCCACTGCCGCTAAAGTGTCCATAATAGGTTTGATAATAAGCTCTATGGAATTCCAATCGAAGCTCATGTTAGATGTGAAGGACATCTGACATGAGCTTCAATTGGAATTCCATAGAGCATATTATCAAACCCATTTTCGCCACTTTAACGACACTTTCTTGCCGATAAAGTGGTAATAATTTTGTCGCCCAGGCTTGATATCATGGCCCAGAGTGCGTAGTGTACAGCAGCTTCTCTGTAAAATCTATAATTACCTCAGAGCAATGACAACAGATAGGTTACAACAATCTGACAAACAGATCCACAATCTTATTACCCCACTTTTGAGTCACTTTTAACATGGGTAAAGTGATGCAAGGAGCTAGGAAATCTACGTCTGCTTCAACAAAAAATCTCAACTGCAGACTCTGCGACACAGTTTTAATGTTGTTTTCTCTCTCTCTCTCTCTCACTCTCTGTGACTTCATTTCTCTTTCTCTGTTAAACTTAGACACTGCTGTCTGCTTGGACGTGTAGAAGATCTGCTCAACTTAAGTTGCCAACTCCACTTCCTAATGTGTTTGGCGCAAAGTTTACACAACGGTAAGCACAGAGGCCTAGATCTACAAATCCTTCATAGGAATTCATTAGAAATAATTCGGCATAACGGGCGTCAGTAACGCAGTAGGCACTTCCATATAGACACCACTTGAACGCGGCACTATAACAAGTAAAATGAACCAGGTACACCGCACTCGTAAAACTGTAGTGTTAGCTTTATTTGTGCAATGAGAGAGGGCCATATTATCGACCCTTGGCGACAAAATTATCGCCACTTTATCGGCAGCAAACTGCCGCTAAAGTGGCCATAATAGGTTTGATAATATGCTCTATGGAATTCCAATCAAAGCTCATGTTAGATGTGAAGGACATCTGACATGAACTTCGATTGGAATTCCATAGAGCATATTATCAAACCCATTATCGCCACTTTAGCGACACTTTCCTGCCGATAAAGTGGCAATAATTTTTGTCGCCCAGGCTTGATATTATGGCCCAGAGTGCGTAGTGTACAGCAGCTTCTCTGTAAAGTCTATAATTACCTCTGAGCAGTGACAACAGATAAGTTACAACAGTCTGACAAACAGATCATCAACCTTATTACACCACTTTTGAGTCACTTTTAACATGGGTAAAGTGATGCAAGAGGCTAGTAAATCTACGTCTGCTTCAACAAAAAATCTCAACTCCAGACTCTGCGACACAGTTTTAATGTTGTTTTCTCTCTCTCTCTCACTCTCTGTGACATCATTTCTCTTTCTCTCTTATACTTAGACACTGCTGTCTGCTTGGATGTGTAGAAGATCAGCCCACCTGAAGTTGTCCATCCCAGTGGCTGCAGTGTTTGGCCGCAAGTTTTATACAACGGTAAGCACAGAGGTCTAGATCTACAAATCCTTCATAGGAATGCATCAGAAATAAGTCGCCATAACGGGCGTCAGTAACGCGATAGGCACTTCCATATAGACACCACTTGAACGCGGAACTATAACAGAACAGGAATATATGAGTCACACTGCACACGTAAAACTGTAGAGTTACCACAACTTGTAATGCTTCAGCTCATTTACTCACATCTACATAATTCTAAACTCTAATTTTCTTTTTTCTTTTGCAGATTACTAATCGGACACCTTTTGGAATCCATTTCACAATTTCTTTATGACATTGTTTAAGTTATTTTGCCAGTTCTAATATAGTTCTAATTGAGTTTCGTTTATATTTATTGTTTAATAAAAGTTAATTAAAAAAAACTACATACTTCTTTTATATTGTGGGGGAGGGGTATGACGGTCCACAATAAAAAATAATGTTGAAATTCTATAGTAAGATATACAAGACTAGGATTGAAAACTACTGAGTTCTAACTAACTGATATAATAAATACAACGGTGAGAAACTACTAAAATGGCGGTGGACAGAGTACGTAATCAACGTTTGGCGCCTCGGCACCACCTTTCAAATAAATATATAAAAAATATGACTATTAATACTGTACAAAAGTACAGCACCGGATGAATCATACGAACCGGGAAAAGAAAGCGACAGATTTACTAACTGATATAAAGAAAGGTTTGCTTGTTGAACTTGAAGAAAAAAACGTGAACTTCGAAACGACGCTGAGCATGCGAAGAGAGTACAACTGCTACACCAAAAAACAGGAAAGCTTTACATACAAAAGGCGATACATTATCGCTGCTTTTATCGACAGGAAACTGCCGATAAAGCGGCGATAATGTGCTTGATAATAGGCCCTTGTACCTTCCCATAGCAGCTCAGGTTCTGATCCTAACCTAGGCTGCTATGGTTATTCACAAGTACATATTATCAAGCCCATTATCTTCGCTTTATCGGCAGTTTCCTGCCAATAAAAGCGACGATAATGTATCTACTTTTATTGAAAATATGGCCCATTGCTCTTTTTTTTGACCAGTAAACTTAGGTGCATATTATCAAGGACCGGTGTCAAAATTATCGCCGTTTTATTGGCAAGAAACTGCAGATAAAACGGCGATAATGAGCTTGATAATACGGCCTTGTTATTTCCCATAAAACCCCATGTTAGCACCAGAACATAGGCTCCTTTTTTTGAAAATATGGCCCATTGCTCTTTTTTTTACCAGTAAACTTAGGTGCATATTATCAAGGACCGGTGTCAAAATTATCGCCGTTTTATTGGCAAGAAACTGCCGATAAAACGGCGATAATGAGCTTGATAATATGGCCTTGTTATTTCCCATAGAACCCCATGTTTGCACCAGAACATAGGCTTCTATGGGAATTAACAAGGACGTATTATCAAGCCCACCCTCCCAACATTAATAATTAATATTTTTTTTTTAAAAAGACCCGAGGGGTGCTGGTCCCCGAGACTGCGGGGAGTAGGACCGTAACCACCCCCCCCATACTTCAAAATAAAACCAGAGGAGTGCCGTTCCCCAGTGCTCGGGGCACCTTACAAGCCCCCATTATGCAGAAAAATTGCCCACCGTAATTTACCCCCCCCGGGACCTAATGAATAAAACGGACTTCTACTTTTTTTCTCACCTTTTCCACCGCATACAAGTACTGCACGAGTACCCCGCCATTTTTTGTTTTTTAAAAATAAAAATTGACCCTAAAGATCCATGTACCACCCCCTGACCAAGACTATAGGCTGAGAATGTTTCTACCCTGCCCCCTTTCCTTATTTCTTAACTTTGTTTTACTGTTTTCTTGTGACTCTGCTCTCCCCACAAACAACATGATTGCCAACACTTCCTGGTTTGGAGTATTGACAGCCAATCAGCACGCAGCTCCTGCTCGTAAGTGTGGGTATTTACATACGCGTACGCTGTGATTTTTCTTAAAAAATAAAAATAAAAAAAGAGAGCCTAAACATCCATGTACGACCCCCTGAGCAAGCCTAGAGGGTCAGAATATCTCTACCCTACCCCCTTCCCTTATTTCTCAACTTTGTTTTACTGTTTTCTTGTGACTCGGTTCCAGCATGCAGCTCGCGCTCGCAATTGAACAGATTTCAATACAATTCATAAGTCTTTATTTCAATTTTTGAATCATAAAAGACATTTACAACAAAGAATTTAGAATTTAAAAAGAATACCCTCCATTAGCAGCTAGTAGCGACCACTATACGCCGCGTCAATTGCTGGCCATTAATCAGAAATTAAACAGATAAATTGCGTACATATAAACAATTATTAATTAAGTCAGGTTAAAATCATAAATATACAATTCATTTCATTATACAGATATTATTTAAAAAACCATTTCAGTTGTTATAAAATTTGTAAAACTATAAATTCATCATTAAACACATTCTATAATTTCAGGTGACATGAGCCCATGGAAAAACATTAAAAGGGACCACTAAAATGTCATTGTAGGCTCATTTTACGAGCCCGGATGATCCACATCCAGTGGAGGTACTTAGCCACAGCTATAACCACGGCCTGGGAATTATCAGTTCGGAGGATCCTGACGGCCTCACAACGTGTTTTGAGACCTAACTGAACACAAATGGGTTTTAACCAGGATATCCTAGGAACCTTATATTCAGGGCAGGCGAATAGTATATGCCCAATGCCTTCCCGCTGGGTGGGACAAAAGGGGCAGACAGAGCCATGTCCCCCGCGCCACCTCGCGGTAAGGGCATTGAGTGGTAGTGTCCCCACCCTGAACTGATGGAATTTCTTCCTGTCCCCCCGGATAGTAATCCAGTCCCTGTCCCCCTTGAGGGCTGGAGAGTGTTTAAGTCCTAGGAATTCTGCCGTAAATGATGGTTCAATACAACGGCCAAATCTTTTTACCTCAAGTATGTTCCAGTACAGGTCTCTAAATGTTTTTCTAGGTGGAAAGGAATTCCCTGTTGGGTCATCCCACAATGGGGATATACCCATGGCCATGTATATTGCTTTTACCTCCCGCAGCCATAATATTTTGTTACCCCTATCGGCATCTCTAACCTCGAGAAAGGCCCGAGCATACTGGGAGAGTTCTGGGGTAACCCATAGTCTCCTCCAATAGGCAGCTGATCTATATCAGGCCATATCTTCGAGGCAATGAGATCCCAGGTCGTAGCGGAGAGGAATCAGTGGGGTAGAAACCGGGAGGCCTGTAATATTGCGCAAGAATTTACTATGCACGCTCGTCAATTTCTTTAGGTTACTAAGTCCCCACAATTCCGCCCCATAGAGGACTGCCGCTCCAACTTTGGCAACATAAATCTTTAAGACCGGGGTAATTGGCCTAGTATGTGACAAATAAAATTCCTTAGTAAGTGCTCCCGTCAGTTGTGCATGCTTCGTGACCAGCTGGTTAGTGTGATGTCTCCAATCTAATTTAGATAATAGGGTAATGCCCAAATAGGTGAATACTTGGGTCTGTTCCAGTTGAACCCCGTCCATAACCACCTTCCCTCCAACGCTCTAACAGATTTCAGTATGCGTACTGAACTCCGACTCTAGATATCGCTGTGATTTTACTTGCAATTTTCTCAGAAACTACTGAACGGATTTACACCATTTAATAAAAAGCACAATCGGTGAACAGAACTCTACCTCTCTGCTAAATTTTGTGTAATTCCGTTCAGCCGTTCGGGCTGTAGCGCTGGCTAAAGGTCCCTATGGAAAATTGCATGGGGAAAACACGTTTTGGGACCCCCTTTGGGACCCCCCTTTTTTCTCGGCCCCCACTTGACGAATCACCCCCAAACTTTCAGGGAAGGAGCAGAACCTAGTAGGCCATTCTCTTGGAG